>NW_026889754.1:15550000-16192500 GCF_033153115.1 Saccostrea echinata
ATAATATGTATATCAGTCGTAACAAGAAGAAGCTAATCTCAATAATACTCTAAAATAGTTTCTAATTCCGAAGGTCTACGCAATTTGTGTGAAGAACTCTAGCACAGAGTGATGAACTCAACATTATTTTTTACCTTACATTCGTATGCTGCGTTGTAGGACATTTCGTTGCACGGAAGTGACGTCATTCAGTAAATCCACTCTTTTGTTGTTTATACACTGCACGCTGGTCGTGATGTATTTATTTATATATTTGTTTATTTTCTACTTAATAAATTTGTGAAAATCTAATCTTTTTTTTTTTTAATTTTGATGAGGCAAAAACCAGCGCCATCAATGAAATTGTTAATTACTGAATCATGTTGTAAATTTTGAATTTACAATTACTTCCTCATAGTAAATTCAAAATATACAACATGATAGTAGTTTAAAAATCATCGTTACTTTTATTTGTTTTTGTTTTATTTTTAAATTGGGCAAAGCAATTAAAGATCCATTAATGTTACATAGTTTAACAATTAATAAAATGAAATATTTAGCTTTAATTGAAATAGAAAAACACTTAACGATTTTGATTAGTATACAGAAAAAAGTTTAAGTGTATGCGTCTAATACCGAATTTTCATACAAATCACTCTCTTGCATCCTTCTCCAAATTTCAAATAAAGAACACTAAATAAGCATATGCATTTATTCATAAATAGGACAAGTATAAGTACATTATGATACGAATGTTTAAAAAAATATGAGAAAAGCAGAAAAAAATATTTATCGCAGAACAGCAAACAATTAAGACAAAAAGTGTGTGATGGTCAATTTTCCACTGTTTAGAAAAAATAATCAAAATTTTCTAAATCACTTTCAAATGCCTACAAACTGAAATTTTCAATATTTTCTTTGTTCCGTTATCCATATTTGTCTTATGTGAATATCATTCTTTCTGCTGATCAAAGGTGGCTTAGCCAAATAATCAAGCTTGTTTTATTTGATAAAAATAAATTAAATAAGAAATAAGAAAATGTTACTTCCCTTTTTCAACCATTCATTTTCTGCAGCACTTTTCGTAATAAAATTTCATCATATTCCAATGGCTCTTCCGTGACCATGGAGTGTCTTATAATTCCACTTCCGTTATTTACTGACGTCACAGATGCACGTGGACCATGTTTGTCATGTATTATTTTTATCTTTTTAGTACTGCCTACATCGAAAGTATGTGTCTGGTTTCCTATTTTTAAAAATCCGGTGTTTGTATTTTTATTGATGGTATTTGATGTTTGACCTTGACCTGTCAAAATGGCATCCAGTCTCTGTAGTTCCGGCGGAAGTATATCCTGTGCCATCTGTTTCACTAACGTATCGGACACACCAGGTCCTAGAATCTGCCTTAGTGCTTCTGAAGGAGTCAAAGGGGTGGTTACCATGGGAACTGGTGAAGCTGTGGTTGTCACAGGAAGCCGAGCGTTATTAATTATAGCAGGACCCGGAAGAGCTGCAGCAATAGACTGATCTGTTAAAGAGGGGATAGACTGTACTGATGTAGCTGAATTCCTCTGAAGCTGGTGAACAAGGTCTTGAATTGAGTTCGTGGTTTTAGCATTTTGATTAATGTTCGATTGGACTGAATTTAATGAAGCAGTCTGGAGTTGATTGAGAAGGTCTTGAATGATGGCTGTGCTTGGAACATTGTGATTACTGTTAGAGTGTGTAGAGGAACCTGAGGAACCCTGGAGTTGATTGATAAGATCATGCATCAATTTTGTGTTCGGGTCATTGTGATTTGCGTTAGATTGTGCTGATGTAACCGAAGCTGTCTGGAGTTGGTTGAGAAGGTCTTGAATAGAGCTACTATTTGGAACATTTTGATTAGCGTTCGGAAAACTGTTAGGTATTGAGTTTACTTGATTATTATTAACTCTGCTTCCTGAGGATACCAGGGTATCTCGAAGTGTCTGAATCAAGTGCTGTGAGCTAGGGTCTCGCTGGTCACCAAGTACTTCAACCCGTGTATTCCCGATCTGAACATTCAATGGTTTAGCGGAGTTCTGGTTTCGTAGAACCACGATTTTTGGTTGAAATTGAGAACCACTCTGGACTGATGACAAACGAGAGGATTCTGGGGTAAGGGTAAGATGACGGTCATTCACATTTCCTTGGACATCACTGGACAAAGTACCGAACTCAGTGAGTCCACGAGTGCGGCTTGACTGATCTCGTCCACGCTCAACACCAGAATTTATAGACGAACTTTGTTCCTTAAGTAAAGAGTTTAATAGTTGCATCTCTCTAACTATATGATTCCCTTGCGCTGATTGTTGATTTCTGACGTCATTTCCTGTTTGCCGTTCCGGAAAGCCAGATTGAACTTTTCGTGAATTAATTACTGTAGATGGTCTTGATCTTGTAATTTCTTGTTGCACATTGTTAATGCTAGAAAAAAAGGACCTCCTGCGATCTATAGAGTCACTGCTTAATTGAAAACCTCTTGAGTTTACGACACTATCTGATCTTCCAAGGTCATTAAAAGTCCCACCAGAGTGAATTTTCAATCCGGACCGAGGTCGAGCATTCCGAACCCGAACACTTCTTACAGTTTCAATAGGGACCGAGTCAAAAGTCGAGGGTCGATTTCCAAGCACTGTTTCGGGACCGCCTGCTACTGAAAAATCCAGAGAAGGTCTGCCTAAATCAAGCCTCCGAATTATCCGCCTCTATGAGAGAAAAAATCACTAAGATAAACACAACAAAGTACAGGCGATTCTTACTTATCAGAGCGATAAAGTCATTTTTACTATTGGCTTATATATAATTTTGATTCGCGACATTTCTAAAAATAAATTAAATATATCTTACAATTTTGTGATAATTACCTTCTCTGCCTAGAGTTATACAATCATCGAGCAATATTAGCTTACATTGACGCATGGACAATGAACCTGTGATTACCATTAATATATATTTAGAAAAACAAAGTCAATTTCATTTAGTTATTCATCATCGAAACTCCAAATGAATAAATATATATAATAAATAAAATGAATAAAATAAGATAAATAAATAAATAAAAATATAAATAAAAGAAAAAAAATCCCGTTGAACAAACTGTCTGTCACTTAGCTTGGTTGCTTGTCTTTTTTTTTTGGGGGGGGGGGGTGTTTGGTTTTTGTTTTTTTTAATTTTTTTTGTAGGGATGGTATGTTGGAACAGTAAAACCGGGGAGAATTTTGAAATTAAATACACTACTTTGAAACGGAAGCAATTTGAACTTGATCTGGGTTAAAGGTGCTGTAAAGACGAATAATGACCCCCGTAGAAAAATGACCGGTGGTGATTTTTCGACCCCCGGTCATTATTCTACGGGGGTTATTATTTGTCTTTACAGTAGAGCCTTTATTTTTTTTTTTTACCTAGATTCAAACTTGTTTTATTTCTCGTGTTTTCGGGAATTCTGGATAGCTTTCATTCGTACGTTGATTCAGTAGATTTGCATTGTGGTAGACTATTCTTCGCAAAGTCAACATCGCATACAAAACATTACCTCCCCCACTTTTTAAGTTTAAAAACTAGTTAAATAATTTCTATCGATGATTTTATTACAAAATGAAAATCTTGAAATGTAATACATTGCACATTTGGTCCTAGCTTTATAGAAGACGAAAAACAAATCAGAAGTATTCATAAAATTTAAAATGTTTAAAATATTCTTATATGATACAAAGTAAACTTACCGACCCACGGAACCTTTGAGCACCCGAAAATGGCAGAAACACCCCGAATAATAACACGCAGAGAACCCCGCGCATAATGGCGGCTTTTACATTTAGATTTCGGCTGATAAAATGGCAGCAGGGGTTGGTCTAAAAGGAAAATTAGAATTTTTATCGCCATGTCAGGGATTAACATGGACAGGGATGTCTAATTGTTATCTCGTCAGTGCGTGTTATTCCGTATTATTACGTAACACGGCTGGGTTAACCTGTCCTGCGCTGCGTTTTATTGTCTTTCTATTGCATTGTTCAGTGAAGGAATGCAGTTCGCGTGAAGTCTTTTTGTATTTTCATTCCAATAATGATTTTCGTTTTATGGATAGTTCGATCTCAAAGTTTAACATATAGTGACCCCCACCCAACAACCGCCGCCCTCTTCTATACCATTCCATAAAAAAAGTTATACGTTCCAAAAAATAAAAATACTTTCCTTGTGAAAATTATCTGCAGACGTTTAAAATAGTAACTGAGGTATTATAACTGTCTTAAGTTTTTAAGCTGTATAGAAATTTGCTATTACTTATAAATGTGTTCTAATTATTATTAGTGTAAAAATATGCATTTTATAAAATAATTAGTTATTGATTCATAAAAGCAGAATTTTAAAAAGGATCAGCGGACTTTATATTTGAGCTTCCTGTCTCAGAAAGCCTTTAACTAGTATTAAAGTTTTTTTAAAATCAAAATTTAATTAATAATGTTTTCTTAAGCCTTTTTGGTGCTTTAGGTATATATAGGTAAATCAATTTAAAAAAAAAGTAAAATTGTCAAAAATGTCCGGTATAAATCTAAATGTTAAGTACATGTTATGAACGTATTTATCGTCACAATTTCAGCCCCTTTATGACAAAATTTGAGACGGATAAAAAAAATTCCATTTTACAATTAACTTATGTGGGTGTGTGTGTGTGTTTGTAATTTGTAAATAAATTTGAAAATTTGAAATAACAACTATAAAATAAACGATTGATTTTTAACTTGTATGTCAATACGACTCATGAGGTATGGTACCATGCTTTTCTATGGTATATCATGGATAGTTATAGAGTATGCTGTGTTAGTTAATAATGCAGGCCCGTAGGTATGGGGGACATAATATATGATTGTGTCCCTCAATTATAACGTCAAATGAACTTTTTTTTAAATTTGGTAGTAAAGGATTTCCTCTTCCGTTGTGCCCCCCCCCCCCCAAAAAAATCTGGAGGTGCTTCTTACGGGCTCATAATGAAACATGCATGTACGTATGATTATAAACAAAGAAGTCTGCGAAATTAATCTCAATGTAAGGCATATTCGATGGCAAGACTGTTGTTCCTTCTCTAGTTACAACTATTCTTGAACGCATTCTTCCTATCTAAAATAGTATTTCATTAAATTTTAACATCTATATTGTTATTATTTCTTAAACAATTTCAAACAAAAAAAAATTTACTGGCATGATTTCTTTCTTTCCGTCCTTCTTTTTTCTTTCTTGCAATTGAATGAGCCTTACTTAAACTTACATTAACCGAGATAAATTCCGCTGATTTCTTTGTTTATAATCATAAGTACACAAATTTGAAGTCCTCCAGATTGGTTGATTGTGTCACCATTTTATATTTATTTGACTAGAATCTCCTTGTTAAAAAAAAACACAGTGATTTATTTCAGTCTTTTTATTATAAAAATGGTCAATGGCTCATCTTTCATACATCATCAAAGTCTAGAAACAAAACACTCGCGTACAATCTTTCTCGTCAAATAAAGATTAACAAACACAGAAAAAGTCATATTCAATGAATAAAACATAATTTAAAGAACAAAAAATACAACTAAAACAATTGATAAAACAAAAAATTACAATGAGACAGTTGATGTCGAACAAAGTTTACAAATTTTCAAAAAAAAGTCTTAAAGTTTCTATCCCCACATATAAATTGGCATGACAATTTTTAAAGTTGTGAGAAAGAAACTGGTCTTGGGCATGCGCAGATAAACGCTACTAACAATAATGGCAAGAAAAAAGGGAAAGTTTTATGCAGCCTATTTATTGATGACTAATTACTGCTGACTGATTGGTATATGATTAACCTAATTAAGATGACTGTTAGTGCTTTCTCCGTTCTTTTATTTTGTTGAGAGATATATGAATGAGCAAACGATAGCGATACATTATTTCTCCCGGATCAGGATGTGATAGATCTTGAAGTATAAATGTGAGGCATAATTCTAATAAATTAAGTTTTTATTTCTGTGTTTCTCATTTTACATGAAGTATGTGTACTGATTCTAATAAATTAAGTTTTTTTACTGCTGTGTTTTGCACTTTATATGGAGTAACAATTAAATGTGATTTGTCAAGTTTTATTATTGATATATTATAACAATTTGTAAGTGATGTGAAACCATCGATTTTTTTTATTCTGGATAAAAAAAATATAATTTTAAAATCACCTTTTAAAAATGCATCTTTCCAAATAACTAAATTGTAATTCAATAAAAATGTTTTCATTTCTATAAGAAATGAATTAAAATAAGAATTAAGCGAAAAAATACGAAAACAAATTGCTATGCTAATCTTTTCACACTTATTTTTAAAAAAAGAGGTAACACGATTGTCGTGACGTATTCCACAAATACGTTAAAATGAACCAACTTGAGCTTTCGCCGGAAATATATATGTAAAAAAGAAACCAAATACGGATTGAGAAGAGGTGAAAATTGCTGATCGTGATTTTTAATTTACCCTGTAAGTATGGGTGAATGACAATTCTCAGACCATAAAGCGAACATATGTCAGAAGCCTCGCCGGACTGAAGGTACTCAAAACTTCACCGTAGACAGGCGCGTCCTGTCCCGCGACATTTTAAGTGATTTGTGTCAAGTCTGCGTCCATTGCTTGTCACACGGTTTCCAATCCCGGAAATAGAACAGCAAAACTAGTTTACAGGTTAATAAAAGTTTTCAGTGTTTCGAATTTAAAACAATTTATAAATAACAAATTTTATAAAATACCGTGTAATTTAAAAAGGATTAACAATTATAAGATTTACAAAGGTGTTCTTTTTTCCTATGGAAGATAATAATGCAGTCTTTTATTAAAATTTAATTTTGTTAACTATGAAAACCAACTTTAAAAAGAAACTGGAAAGGGAAACTCGTGTTGCATTCCTGTAATCAATCCTCGTTTGTGGACAAACCATTTGTAGAAATTTCTTCTATAGCACTGGGCCACATTCAACGCCTAAATTGCACCTCCATCTTCCAAGGTACACAATTTTGGCTTTGGTCGTTCTTAGTGGGACTGGGTAAACTCAGGCCATCTCACGGTGGGACTGGATAAACTCAGGCCATCTCACCGTGTTCGGCCTCCATCATCATTTCTTTTGCTATGGCTGCAGCGGCTGTCTGGATAACTATATTTGATTTGCCTGTACTTGGGTCCTTTTTTAAGCCAATATTTAGCTGTCCACCATTGGATTTAATTACTACCGGCTCTTGTGGCAATGTTGCCGGTGTAACTCCGATAGATGGAGAAAAACTGGAAAAATGACCTTTCAATGCCGTTGTTAAACTGTTAAAATCAAAAGCGTTTGAAGCATGTGGTTTAGTGGATACTGAATTAAAACCTGGAAGGTTTGGAACGCTGTTCATTAAATTTTGATTTCCTGCTAATAAACTCTCCAATAAAATGTCGGATGACATTCCGGAAGAAAGTCCAGAATTAAGAAGGCTAGCGGCTCCAGCTGCAACCGGCAGCGAGCCATCTAGCAACGAGTTCATAGAGCTGGCTGTAATAAGCTGAGAAATCAGATCCTGTTGAGGATTTCCAGCACCATGATCGCCATTTCCTCCTAGGGAGGTAAGTGCGTCAACACCTTGAGGGAGGGCATGTAGCTGACCATGTCCAATGTCATGTCCATGACCATTGTTATGCCCAAATCCTGTTCCTCCCCCACCGAGACTAGATAAGCCATGCAAATTATTTCCATTTCCGTTAGCACCAAAGAGTACATTATCTAAAGAATTTCCATTTCTATTTTCTCCATGATTGTTCATGCCAGAACCAAGACCATTTCCTCCTAAGCCATTTCCTCCAAGGTTGTTCATGCCAGAACCAAGACCATTTCCTGCATGGTTGTTCATGCCAGAACCAAGACCATTTCCTCCTAAGTCATTTCTTCCATGGTTGTTCATGCCAGAACCAAGACCATTTCCTCCTAATCCATTACCTCCAAGGTTGTTCATGCCTGAACCAAGACCATTCCCTCCCAAGCCATTACCTCCAAGGTTGTTCATGCCTGAACCAAGACCATTTCCTCCTAAGCCACTCCCTCCAAGATTGTTCATGCCAGAACCAAGACCATTTCCTCCTAAAATCCCATTACCCATATGATGACCATGCCCTTGTCCATTTCCTCCGATGCCGTGTAAACCATTTGATCCAATGTGACCTCCGAAATGTCCACCATGTCCTTGAACTGCCAATCCTCCATTATGTGGATGACCTTGTCCTAATATTCCGCCATTCTGTCCATGTCCTAGACCTACTAAACCGGCAATAGGGGCAATGGGAAGGTTTTGTTGCATGCCTGATTTTCCGATTTGAGCATTGGTTGGTTGCCTAGGGCGTTTGGAGCCAGATCTTCGTCGTGGTGCCCGGCTTTGCACGGATCCTTTTCCTTTGTTTATAATGGACGATGCTCCGTTGTTCTGGTTTCCGCCTACAGGTGACATTATGTTGGCTGTTTTAGCCAGAATAATCGTTTGCTTTATATGGTTGTTGGTGACTTTCTTGCTATTTTTTACTTTTGTTGATTTTGCAACCTGCCTTTTGGGGGATGAGTTTGCCCGTATGACATTAACAGACGGCGATCGACCACGTGATCTGTATCTCACTGCTTGTCTTGGAGCAGATGGTCTTCTGTAAAGTCTAAGTCTTCTGAGTGCTGAGGACGATATGGGAATGTAGCGTAGGCGCAGTCGTCTTCCTCGTGTTTTTAACCGATTCTGAAATGAAAATAAAAATATTTATGAATTGTGTCTCATTTCTAAACTAAAATCGAAATTTTAAGTCTCGTATAATAAAATCATGAGACATAAACCTTGAGATATTTACGTAATCCGTAATCAAATATTATTATATTCATAAATTATTTGCCTTACAGAAATTAACAATACTAGTACTTTTGCAGAAGAGTATTGGAAGGCTGGATCTACATTATTCTATCCAAATAATTATCTTTTAATTTTAATTTAATTTTATTTAATTATTTATCTTTTAATTATTATTATGATTATTATTATTATTATTATTATTATTATTATTATTAAGTGCTTGATATGATATAATGAAATGATTTATACTCTTTCAGATATCATGAGATTGAAAACAAGTGAGGTTGCTCCATGGTTGTTCAGTATAAAATTATTTCAAGAATCAAATTTATTATCTAATCAAATTATTTTTTCGTAAATATTTTATTTTTTTGAAATTTAATTTAAATATTTTCTATTTTAGAAATACAATTTAAGTTGTGAATCATAGCACCGTAAACTAAGTCATAAAAATTGGGGGAAAATGTTAAAAATGATTGAAAGTATAAAAAAATAAATACATAATACAATGTCAACATATGACTTCGTCATAATTATAAAATTTTAAAAAAAATGTATTATCATATCAAACAAATTGAAGATCCCTTGAAAGAAAAAGTAGGGAAAAACTTGACGACCTACTTGTGTATACTAATATAGCACCATTGTAGGTATAATTCTGCGATGACTAACCAAGGAAATGGATTTATTAGACAGTATATTGCATAAGGTCGCGGTTTATGAGTAGCAGTTATTGTTTAAGAAATAAAGCAGGCAAATTTATGACCGTGAGTCCTACTGAGTGAATGGCAGAATTTGCATTTCCGCCGTAAACCGGCATCAAGCCGGGCGTGAAAATGTCTATCAAAAAAGGATAAAAATTGTAATAATGGCGATTTGTCAATTGAGACTAAACATATCTCCATCACTGAAGAGTTAATTTCTATGTAATTAGTTCGTACATGTACGAAATTTCAATAAAGTCTGTTTTTGTGACGGTGTTGATTTAGTTGTCATGTTTTGACAACATATTAATCAAATCACTGTGAATAATCAGTAAATTAGCTTGTTTGTCCTATTTATTCTTTTGAAAAAATTTTAACTTAGCAATGGCTCCTTAGTTTGTTGTCATCTTATGATGTATTTATAGAAATTAATATCATTTGTGGAACCAATTTTAATTTTGTTATAAAATGACAAAAATTATTTTCAACGTGTTCAATTTTTTTTTAAGATTACTTGTAAAATGATAATTAAATATATATACATATTCTAAAAATAGTTTTGATTTGATAAATTAAAAAGGGACAAAGGGAATGGAAAATAATTTTATTTTAAATTCTAAATTTAACGAATGCAACTCCCTTTAAATTCCCATCATTACCAGTATCAAAGTCTTTTAAAATCAAATTTGCTGACGCCATGTCTAAAGCCATTTGGTTTTAAATCAAAATATCAATTTCCTTCTTTATGTCAATTGTAGGAAAAAATGAAAATAAGATATTGCTCAAGCTGAATGTTTTATATCATATTTGAAATTTAAGTGCAATAAATCAGGGATGTTGGTCTGCAAAAATAAAAATAAAAAAATATTTAAAACAAAATCCGATTATAAAAATATATATTGCAATACATAATGTTGTTAACATGAAGCTTAAAGTTTGGGCTAATTCAAAGAAAATCACACTTTCTTTTTCGAATTTGAATATAATATTAAAGATTATCATTAACCAAACGGAAATGAATATTGAAAATTTAAATAACATTCTGTTTAGGTAAGATGACTTTAAAGTAAAAGGAATTTAGTATTGTAGAAGAAAGCATCGCTAGCTATTATATAAAGAATAAGTTAGTCAAATGAAGCAATATTCCAACTCTGAAGAAGAAGATGAAGATGTAAAGCTTTCAATTTGAAATTTACATATTGGTCATCGTTCAATTACTCCTCCTGTTTATGGTAGCTTTAAAGAATTATATTATGAAATGGAACAAAGGAGACTTTGCATTAAATAGTTTTAAGAACTTTGAGTCATTTCAGGCCCAAGGATCATGCAATCAACTTTGAATTAAGTCAATTACATGTTACTCTAATATGTTAATTGTCAGCTCCAAATTTGCTAATAATAACACTTTGCTGATGTAATATAAAATAATCATCTTTATTTTGGACTGTTTGTTGTTTCATGATCTCGAGGCCAGAAAACTTGAAAATAAAGAAGCTTTCTCTGTCGTCTTTCATTTTTAAGCACACAATTAAAGCTTCAACTATACTTGCTTCAGATTACAAAAGGGGTTTTCGAAACATTGATTTTTAGGTTTTAAAATTGATTAGTAATGGAAATATAATAAAAACCTATTTCTTCCAAACATTAGTATAACATTAAAATTCTCTGATTTCTCACCTGTGCGGCGTTAAATTCACACAAAAGTAAAAGCATCCATGCAAGCAACACAAAACTAATGTAGCATCTCATGGTTGCAGTGTGAAATATACAACAGAGCACCAAAAGTAAAGAAGACTAGATGTTAACAATAAGAAAACACTGTGTATTCACCACACGGACACCTGCTATCCCTAATGGTAAACCATTCTGTGGAACAGGTTTATATATCACATCAAATGTTTATTTATTATGCAGATCTTGTCCCTTCCGTCTTGCTTTGATATTTTTTGTGGATTTCCTTGCAGTATGATGAGGCCCATCTAAAGGGATTTTCTTTGTAGTGGTGGATGCTAATATGATTTTTTTTTATTTTTGCATAAGCGGTTAGAGGTAATGTTGAGTAATAAATTTTCCTCGTGTTGCAGTAGACCCTTGCAATATGAAGTATAAATAATGAATTTTATGTTTATGATTCATGCAGGGCAATCTTATTAAATGATAAGAAATATTTCAAGTCTTTGTCGAGGTACGCCATTCAATTTAAAAAAAAATTTGTTAGTTTTATAAAGGTATATATACATTGGACTATATAACACATCCATGTCTGTTTGAGTTATAAGATGTTTCGAGGTACGATTAAAAATGAATAAACTCAGTAAACCTAGACACGTTATTTTTTATACATGTATTTAAACTCAAAATTTTAAGACATTCTCTCCTCTTTGACTCAGTATGGTATTACACCTAACACAAATAGTCACCAAATAATTGTGACGTCACATAGGGTAGTATATGAGCTTATACACAGTTTAAATCGAAGGATTTATCACAGTCATATCGCTAAATGTTTTACCGTACGAAACTACATAAAGAAAGTCAAGCATACAAGAAGTTTTTTCTGTCTGTCTTTCCATCTGTCTTAAAAAATGAATACCTTGTACCTTTGCCTTTAAAGTGCCATATTTTTGGTACTCACAAAAAGGAATTTAAAAGTAGAGTAATGTACAGTTTGATTCTGTTATCATTAGCAACATTTTGTTTTCAAAATATTTTTTTCTGATTTATATTTTCCATAGAGATATTATATAGATAAACATTTGAAAACAAATATATATTGATTGCATGAAAATCACAAGAATATTGATTTGCTAAAATGGAACAATTTAATTTAATTGTTTGTAAAATGCACATTTCTTTTTTTTTCTTTCTTTCTTTATTTATTTATTATTCATTTATCATGTTTATTTATTTATTTGCAAAAACCGAATCCTCCCGAGGACCCCAATAATCGACTCACATTGAAGGAATGAGATGACCTACATTTACATAAGTCTGTGTTGTGTCCCACTGTATTGCACGCTAAGCAGAACCTGTATCGTCCGCATGTATATAACCTGTGATTAGAATTGTTCATCGATTGCAGAGGGTTTTTTTTGCACGTGATTGAACAACCTCGTGGGAGACGCTGCTGAAAAAAACCCACAATAAAATAGTGAGTGTGTGTGTGTATGTATGTGGTTTTTGTTTTATTCTTATGCATCATGAATACCCCATGTTTATGAAGGTGAAAAAAAACACTAATCTTGTATTTAACCTGATGCTTTCATTTTTATATGAATGCTTTAATTGTTACATAAAAGCACACGCTGCCTTAAGTAGGCTGGATCCTGTTATCATATATTTTAAGATTTTTTGTCAAATACATTTTAGTGTCTAACACACATAGCTTAATTAAAAATCAAAACAAAAAATGGAGGACAATATGCTTTTTTTGAGGCTATGATGAATTTGATATGACCTTTTTGAACTCAAATTGCATCTTGCACAAAAATCAATTTTTTCCTCCAACATTTTTTATCCGAATTAATTATGGGACCAAACAATGCTTTATTCTATTTTGAATGTACACACTGAAAATTGTTACAAAGAAAAAGTTTAAAATTACTTTGCAAAATCAATATTTTGATCTTTCTGCACTCCTAAAATGTCATTTTTTTGGGGGGGGGGGGCATTAAAAATTAAACAAACAATAAAATTATCAAAAGTATTAATTTTTTACTGAATTTAAGCGGTATGGTCAAAGTTTTATATTCAGACAAGAAAATCAAAAGTGGGGTCTGTGATGTAAATTTTTAGACATCATCAAAAAAACTTGAGTTGGGACTATTTTTCTGAACATTTATAATATTATTTACTATGTTATTTATTGTATATTTGTCATGATATGGTGAAAGAATTCATTATATTTAATTTAATATATATTTCAGGACAAGCATAAAACATTTCAGTGCACACAATAACTCTGTGGCAGCCTGCATGTAAAATAGGAATCGAAACTTAACAGTACTGTTAATACTTCGACAAAGAAAATTGATAATTTTCTTCTAAAAAAAATCTACCGTCACAAAATAAAGTTCCGCAACCCTTTTTTTTATTGCGTAATTTTATTGTGGGTTTTTAATTAAATATAGTTTTGTCGGCACTATAGAATATAAATTTATTATAAGAACTGAAATAATGGAATCCAACAGAATTAAGGGTCCTCCGTATATGATATCATTTCATAAATGTGAAAGTTGAATGAATCAGTTTAACGTTTAATTTCTTATTCATTGTCAGTGAAATCAGAAGTTGGCACCTGTGGCACACATACTTCCGGTTTCTGTCATGTCCTCTATTTGTTTCTTCCTTATTGCAGGAACTGTTTATACATTTACAATGTAATTACACACTAAACCTAATCAACATAGAGCTTCTAATTGCCTTAGCGGTATGTAATATGCCAATTTTTTCCTGTATTAGTCAAACCTAAAACCTTGGTAACTGCAGGAGCTACACTCAGGTAATGTCTACGACATTAAACCACTGGTAGCATCCGAGAAGAAATCTTTGCATCAAATCACTACTTTATGGTACACATGCATGACTAACAAAAGACAGACTGTACATATAGGGTCATTAACTGATTTTTATCAAGTATTCAAAATTAAAATATTATTTTTCTGTAAATTTTCAAATAAAAACCAGTAAATCATGATATATGTAGATATGCTTGAAACATATATTTTTTAAAACAATGAAATAAATTCCTATGCTAACCAGATGCAAAGTTATATATGTAGTTTGATAAAACTTTTCCCCGTGTTTGGGAGATTGTATGGACACAAAATTGTTTAATAAATTTATGATTACATTAAAATTTACTGTTTCAGATTTGTTAAAAGTTTAATTTCTTCCTCTTAAATATAATTTTTTTTCATGATATTCTCAAGAGAAGAATATAATAAATAGTAATATTGAAGACACAAATTATTACTTAGGAAGGAGTGAATTTAACAAATAGGACATAAACACAGATCCCTGGAAACACCAGAGTTTGGATCAGGTGTCCAGAAGGAGTGAGCATCCCCTGTCGACCAGTTACACCAGATTCTGTATTAATCGGGTAAATGGGGTGGTCCCTAAATCCATAAAACAAAGGACTCACATTTCGAAGAAAAACATCAACCAAAATACGACCCAATGATTGGATATATTTGCTGACAAGGTCATTATAATGACCATAAAATTTACAAAATGCTGACTTAACGTAGGTTATTGAAATCCCCATAACATCAACTTAACTTTCAGTAACCAAAATATGACCCATACGAGAGTTGTCCAAGAAAAACGCGTATATCGTCAATATTTTTTGCTTCACTTATTTCAGAAACTTATAAAGTTGTATGCACTATAATCACATCTTTTGAATACAACTTCTAATCTTTTACAAGTATTATTTAATATTAAATTATAACTCTAGAGAACTTGTTAAAATGAGTTCATTTTTTGGGTACATTTTATCAAATACAGGGAGCCCCAATCTTTCAATTGGCGACAGAACTTCATCTCTATTATGAATTCTAACGAAGATTATGTCAAACGTTGCACTCGAGATAATGGAGATGACCTGAACATTTTATCAGTATGAATTATGTGTTTTAGAAATGTATATTTGGGTTTTTTACTGACTAAAGACGATAATGTTTAATTAACAACTAAATCTTTTGACAAACGAGATGACTTCATCTCTTCCATCTTCGACTTTCCTTATTTATGTAATAATATTCCACTTTCACTTGATTATAGTATTTATGTCCCTTAACTTATTCGATACTCAAGAGCATGCTTTTTTCACCAAGGCAGGCTAATGTCAGGCAAGTTGATGTTTAAACATCGTTTAAATTCTACATTTCGTAAATTCTGTGATTTATAATGACCGTGTTAGCTGATATAACCATTGGGTCGTATTTTGACTGACATATCTCATACCAATTGTTGGGCCTTTTTTATACTATGAATTTAACTACGGAATATTCCGTCTACCTGATCATACATAAGGTCACGGCGAGTGTGTATGGCCAACAGGGAATGCTTTCTCCTCCAAGGCACGCGACCCCATGCTGGAATTTCCAGGGGTCCGTGTTATATACTCTTTTCACAGATTTGTATTGTTTGTAGATCTTTTTAGATCAATCACTGTTTGTTAGTTTGGCCTTTTTCATCAATCAAATCTATCTTTCTTGTACGATAAGAAAAATTTAGTTGTTAATATAATATAAAATGCAACTTTGTGTTGTAAATTAAGACTTGCTATCCCAGTGATTCCAATGACAGTAGAAATAAAGGTTTTTAATTTCTGTTAATTATACTTTCGTTGTCAGAACTATTTATAAACTCTAATTAAATCAAAATTACATTCTTTCTTCCTATTCAAAATTTGATTTCTTATGCAATGCTAAATTTTCTAAAGATCAGTTACTTTTTCTGATAAAATCTAAACTTAAGATGTAAGTTATTGCAAAATTATCATAACAGCACATTTTTACAGTAATTAATTCGTAAATATCAATTCATATTGCCTTAAAAGAATCTTTCTTATGACCATTCAATGTTTTGTTTGTTTGTTTGTTTGTTTGTTTGTTTGTTTTTTTTTTTGCAAAGTAATAGGATGTTTTAGACTTTATAAGATGTCTGACAGAAAGAAAATATTTTGTATTTGGATTATATCAAGAGAAAGATGTCTCATTTTATTTTAGTTTTTCTTTTCTCTTTTTATTTTTCATAAAGTAGTCCTACTTTTTAAAGGTAAATTTATCATCATTTTTTTAAGATTAAAACAATCATTTTTTGACATGAAAATTCCACATCATTATACTGACTTTGATAATACAAATAACACTGCAGTGATAAACATGACCATGACGTCATGGTCATTTGGATAATATTACCACGATTAACTGAAATCGAAAGTAGATGAAAAAATAGATGAAGAAAAAAACTGTTCAAGAACAAAGGCAAAAAAAAATGATTTTGCATGTATCAGATATTGTTAAGCAATGGTTTTGTGATAGATATTTATATCTACTGAATATTTTTTACTTTTTTCCGTGAAAACTGATTACTATATTAATGAACACAGTTTACTTTTAAACTTCTTAGATCCAGTTTAAGGCCACTCGTTTGAGTTTTGAAGAAGTGACAAAGATCTTTTGTTCCATGATATAAATTCAAAAGAAAGTATGATATTAGACATTAATACAATATCTTTTTCTCCTTGTTTTTAATTTAAGAGAAGTAGACATTAATCCAATATCTTACACACAAAAACAAACCTAAATTGAAAAGATTCAAAGAAAGATATAAATATTAATAATCAAATGTTCTGTTTTGTTTATACAGGGTAAAACAGGTTGCAAAAAAAGCAAAGCAGAAAAAAAAAATAAGTAGCCTATTTTCTGAAATGGTAAAACCGTTAATCCCAGTTTCAACAAAGAAAGCATTTTGAACATTATGATGTTCAACTCATTTTGTAACTTGGTAATTTGGTTGATGTCTTACTTCCACCTCTTGGTGCTCCAATATTCACTACATCTCTATTACCTTTATCTATGTTTCAATTTAGTTTAAAATCAGAACTTTGATGCAGGTATTTTTTTTTCAAAGAATAAACACACACTAATAATAAAAAATAGAGAACACGATGACCGGTATTTTAATTGCATACAGTCATATATATATATATGTATATTTTGTATTCATTATTCACTTACACCTGTATTTCCTGATATGGTTACCTGTGATTACCTGCAATTTACATACAGACACATTGCCAAAGAGGACCACATCCTCCCACACGTCCACACATTTCTCGTTAATGTCCTTTAATTATTTGCGCCTGGATTACCGCACAATGGTCATCTACACGCCACATAATGTCCAAACATTAATTACCTTTCACACGTTACCGACCTGATGGTAAGAGAAATTCAGCTTTAACCGTGCGTGGTACCTGTTACACCTACACAGGTATTGTCACCACCTGGAGATTATTCGTGGTTAGATTATTGGTGTTAATCGGAATGTTTTTGTGATTCTTGTGGTAAAATTGTGGTATTTCTTCTTTTTGCTGATCTAGTTGATACAAATATGATTTGCTGCACTCTATATGGTTATGTTTGAAGTATGGTTTACGTGTAATACTTATTTTAAAGAGATCGAGTCTAATTCGAGTGCGCATGACTTTGCACAGCATTTAGTTTCATGCAGTTGTAGGTGCAACACAACATCTATCCTACGTTTTGTAATTTTGATACAAAATTAACATTATTTTACATTAAGTAAAAGTTTATAGGTCTGAAAACGTGCTTTTAAGACAAAAATTAGGAATAAACGCTGAAATGGCTTTCACGACGTCACTCTTTTCCGGTTCTGTAAGTAATGCATGACGCTGAAGAATGAAGCATGGCTCGTTTGAGTATTCAAGACGTCCATGGACATTTTATTAAAACTGTTGACAGAACATCAAAAGAAACATACCAGCAATCTAAACATTGTTATTTTTTTTACCAAAATAATTCATCTGCGCCGATATATACAAAATGTATGCCGCAATATGGCAAATTTAGAGGTATTGGGCATTAAAAAAAATAAACTTTGTAATAATTCCTACACCAAACCAGATGGTCAACTTTTTTGAAATTTTGCAATTTGGTGACTTTTTACAATAACTTTCATGTATTTGACTGAAAAGGAAATCCCTAGGGCAGAAATACAAAACAATATTGGGAAAATGTGATAATTTGGCGCTTTTCCAACAAATTCCCATAGGGTTCAATAGTAAAATTTTACAATTTTTGAGATGGCCCCCTAAGAAATCGAGATGGTGAATATTTGACTTTTTTATCTTAAAATAATTAATATACGAGGGGTGATCAAAAAGTTCGCGAACTATCTCTATATTTACAAAACCATAATTCAGATCAGAATGATATTTGGCACACATATAGTCATACACCAGTTCTATAAATAACAGATTTTAAATAATGATTTGCTCCGTGTTTGTGACATCACAATGTGAAAATGACTTCAATATGTAAGTCACTTGTGACAAAGATGGTTGACTCAGTCGTACTCGAGCAACGAACGGCTGTAAAGTTTAACGTATATCTTGGAAGTTCCTTTGCAGTAGAATATGATAATTTGTACAAGGCTTATGAAGACAAGAGACTTACCAGAAGTTCAATCATTAATTGGATTGATTGTTTAAGTAAAGACAGGGAGATGGTTAAAAATGATGTTTGGTCTGTTGCCCAGCGAAAGCAACCGGGGAAAAGATGTGTCCTTAGTTGAGCAATTTGTTATGAAACATCGTCAAGTAACAATTAGAAAAATGGTTGTATATCTTAACAAATAATATAATTATTAAATCCCTAAAATATCGTTTACTTTAGACTTTAAACATATGAGATATGATAAAAAGAAGGCGCCCACACTTTATCCACAATGGATAAACGACCCTCCCGAGACAGAGGACTCGGGTTGTGATGGGTCACCATACTAATTCCTTATCAACCCATCCTATTGCTGAGATTTGGCATTTCTGACAGATGGACTGTTCTTGTTATAAAAAAATAACTTGCATGGTAAGAAATATAAGGCTCGGAAAAATCGTTTAGCTTCTCTGAACAGACTGCTTCGGAGCATGTTACATGACTGCCTGGATCACGTGATTCGCACATGGGTAGAACAATGGCAGATGGGCATTAAAATCGGAGAGGACTACTTTAAAAAATAATAAACACTGAAACTTCATTTTATTTCTTTTAAAGAAGTAATTCAATTAGTTCGCGAACGTTTTGATCACCCCTCGTAATAGTAAAAATTCACTCAAGAAAATTTATCAAAATTTCTAGGGTAGAAATAATTAGACTCGGCCTCGTTAAGAAATATATCTCTATCGTAAAATCCACAAATAATTACTTCTAGGTTGAATCTTTCGTATGAAGTTCTAGATGATAAGGTTTATTTTAAAGAGCATTTAAATTATCTCTTGTATCCTTTAAATCAGATAAGAAAAACTGTGAAATGTATTCATCAAAAATGCAGAGGATAGGAGTTTTGTTAGAAAAATTCGCGGGAAACTCTATTGTCGCGCAATTAGCGTGAAACCAATAAAGGGCTTTAGATAATAATATACGTATTTTCTAATAAATGTACAAAGATTTTATGTTTGTCTATGTGTGCGCAGGTAGGAAAATAACCAAGAAGGGATAAAATGATATAAGATAGTAATGGGGATTTCGTAAACCTATCGGAAGGTTGGGGGGGGGGTTCAAACCCCGGCTGCGACTGACCTATGTCGATAAAAAAAAAAATAGGTAGCAGCTTCGCCAAGCGCTCGGCACTTTGAAGTAAAATTGCGGGTCTTTCGGGTGAGACCTTTAAAACTAAGACCCTGTGTCACGACAAACGTTGGCACGATAAAGATCCTTCACTGCTCAATGGCCGTGAGTGCCGAGTAAAGGTCTTAATTTGAAGTCCTTCAACGGGATATGGTGACGTATCTATATCAGTGAAAATTTCTCGAATGAGATTGGTATTTTTGATTTTCTGCTCCTGTGGTAACCCAACCAGCTTAACGCCTTGACATTACTCATATAGATTTTGCATTGTTACCAACTTGAATGCTACGTAGACAGTGATTTTAGGATTTCTTTGATCCCTGATATCCCAAGAAATACTTCTTAGAAAACACTAACATGTCTTGCTAAAGTAATTCATTTAAACATAAAACTTGTGTAAAAACGGGGGGAAAAACGGAATCAGCTTGTTCCTGCACCAAAAGTTAAGAATCTTCAAGTGATTATTCCGTGAATCTTAAAACTGCAAAGTAAAAACCGTCTTATGTTTTCAAATTGTTATATTTCTTATGTCAACAGATTTTTTAAGCAATTAAAAAGCACCTTTTACTTTTAAACTAGTTAGGCCTGTTTCGTTAAAGTCATCTGTACTTTCAAATGTCAACTGTTTAGTTTCTCTTCCATCAATGTGGCGAGCGCATCAATAATACAATATTTTACGTACCTTCACCTAGCTATATGAATAATTTATACAGATATAAATATAAACAATAAAATGTCTTTCTATGATTGTATATAAGAGGGAGAACAGTGGCAATCATTGCAAAATAATTAACATAACACACTCACGCGGGCTATGCATTTTTTATTGCAATGTTGCAACCATTTGTCCCCTTTAAAGCAAAGATATTGTTTTATTTTTATAAATTATTCTAAATTATTCTAGAACAGATCTTTGTCCAAAAAATGATATGATGACTGAATCTGGATTTCAGGCATGTACCACCTGGTATATCTCAAACAAGACAAATTATATGAACCACACGAGTTTTTAGATACATCGAACATAAAAAAATGCTTGAACCCCATTTCTTAGCCTGATTTATTTCTCAAAAAACTTAGAGGACTTAATTTATCTCAAAATACCTGCACAATTTTTAATGTGAAACTGTCTTTCAAATATAAAATGCAAATTAAGGGTACTAGGAACAAATTAAAATTAGGGATGTTTTACCCGAGATAAATAAGAATATAATATGGTGGTGTATGTACATGTATTATACAATGTTAGTATTTATATATATATATTGTTCATTGTTATTTTGATTTATGAATAAAAATTTAAATTATTTTTAAATATCTGAGTTTGAATATTGAACCTAGTTGTCATTCTTTAATGTTTGAAATATGAATTTGATATTTTTTTTATACGTAACAGTACAGATAATGTTTACTCTGGCTCTGTAACCAAATGTTTCAATGCTACATATACCTTTGTTTGTTTATCACGGAGTTAGACGGTAGGAATATTGCAGTTTTTTATATACTAGAATATAAGTTTTTTCCTGCATTTTTATGGCTTTAGAAACAAGACGTATCATCTGTTTACTGACTAATTTTTAAATCTGTTTTATCAATTTTTCATTACATGAATACTTTGAAAATAAAGCCGCCGTGAAAAGTACAGAAATAAAAAAAACTGAAATTTTAAGCACTTGGAATTAAAAAAACTTGCAAATTTTTACCAGAGACATAAGAAAAATAAACAAATTGATAAAACACATTATTTTCTAACTCCTCGGTTGACTGGGGACGCTTACTCCTCTGTAGCACCTGATCCCACCTCTGATGTTTATAGAGGTCCGTGTTTACTCTGCTCCTGATAAGTATAGTTTCAATGCACTTTTGAACATAATTAGTATTCGTTATTTCCATATTTCATTGAAAAAGAATAAATACCCAGTATTAACTAAACAGCTTGTAACACTCGAGTATAGTACATTGTATGTGTACACATTGCTATTGCCCTTTTTCTAATAAATAATCTTAGCATAATCATTCTACTCGGTAAAACAACTTTTTGAAAGTCTATTGGCAAAATAAAGAAATAGGAATATTTTTATGCTCGTGTAATCTATAAGATTAGTATTTCTCATATATTCACTGTATCTATTTTCAACATAATCTGTTTGTTCAATCAAAACTTGACAGAAGTGTTTTCATTGTTCTTCCAAGAACCTTTCTCTAATAATTTATAATCAAAATTCAGTAAAGAAATAGTTTCAAATTCTTTAGTTGTGTTTTATCATTATCATTTTGTTGATACTGAAGCATTAAATGATCTTAAGCCTGTGTACATTTTGCAGAATGAAAATAGTTGAAACAAAGTGATGAATGTATTTCCATTATACATATCGAGCTATCTGTACAACAATTGTTTTTGTTATACCTTTAAAAATTGTTTCCTATATAATATAATTCTATACTTAAAAAGTTTAACATTTCCAATGTTTTACTGTGCGGTCATAAAAAATCGATATTTGACCGCAGAACGAGATATTGGACCTGTCGATGAGATGTTGGACCGCTTACGTCACATTGTGGGAAAGGTCAGCTGTATCTTATTTGCATTCGTTGTAGTTCGACAGAACTTTACGGAATTGACCAAGTTTAAACTGCAGTGCGGGTAAACAAAATTTACATCATGTTATGTCAAAATAAAAAGTAAAAGGTATAACAAAACATTTAATTGACTGTGTTCTCGGGCAATTTTTTGTTATATATTTATTTATTTATTTGATATAAATCATATACAGTACCAATTTTGATGCACCAGATGCGCATTTCGACAAATAATGTCTTTTTAGTGATGCCCAAGCCGAAAAGTAAGAAATCCAAAATCTGTAGATTCCTTATTTTACGCGAATACTTAATATCGCGAAATGGCCCGTGGGCGTCAAATCGCGAGAACAATAAGTCGCGAATGGGAGATTTATCTAGAGATTTTACATACATTAAAGCACCATAAAAATAAAAGCGAGTAATTTTATTTCACGAGTAGTGCTTCTCGCGTAATTACGCGATAATTAATTCCCCGCGTATATTTAGGAATCTACAGTATCTAAATAAAAAAACTTGGAAGAGCTGAAAAAAGGTGTAAAAGACTCGAGCCAAATACATCGAAGGATCAGAGCTATGCATGAGGAAGATGGTCCTTAATTTCGAAATGAATTTCTAAATTTACCACAGAAAGTAAGTTTATATCTGTATTTTCAAGCTAGTAATGATGTCCTAGGTTACAGTTGATGTAGCAGTCAACTGTATGTTTTAAAGGCATGTTAAAAAATGCAGAATCCTAATATTTATTATATATATCTTTTACTCATTGTACTATAGTTAATAAATTTAAACTTACCAATTTCTGTCAACGTTCAGTTTATACATAACATTATAAAAATTTCATATTTATTTGAAAATTTGACTGACGTAAAATTTTAACAAACTTGTTTCATGTAATATAAGCCCAATTGGTGTACAAATGGCTTTGATTGGAAAGACCTTGATGCTTCATTTTATTTTCTTTGAAAGCTATTTGCTCATTTGAAATAAGAAGATTATGGTCAAATTGGACAGATCATTTTTCAATATAAAAAGTTGTGTTGAATCGAGTTTTATAACCAATATCAGTTTAAACTTTTTTAATAGTGGTTAATTGCCTACAAAGAGAGGAATAAAAATGGGTTTAAATATTGTATGTTAACAGTATTTTTAGAACAAAACCTAGTGTAAATCACGTCAGAGTATAAAGACCTTTGGATGATTTATGTAGTTCACACTATTGTCGATCACAAAATACACATATATCAAACCCGACTCTTTTGCCCTAATCCCGAACCCGACATTGTGACTTCATCCAAATAAGGTCACCATGTCAGGATCACCAACTTTTTCCCTCCTGTTTTGTAAAATAAATGTCAATGGCTGACCCCAGCCCTTTACAATACAGCAGCTCACATAGTCCTGGATTACATGGTTCACGGCAAATTCTCACAAACGCCACATTTTTTCTCCAATATTCCAATCAGATTTCGAACATCAATTACGTCCTAGCAACTGGTAAGCTAAATAATAAGTCTTATTTTATGTAGTATATTTTGACTTTGTTATATTCTTTTTTTTTCAAACGTCAAGATATGAGCAAGTCCTCTTGCTGTCTGACATTTTTCATACTAATTGTTAGGCCATTATTTACACATTGAATTGTCGACGGATTTTTCCATTATTTCCCGATCATGACAAGGAGCGCAAGGCGGGTGTGACCGGTCGGCAGGGATGCTCACTCCACCCTAGCACCAGATCCCACCTCTGATGTTTTGGAGGTCCGTGTTTGCTCTGCTCCTATTTTGTATTGTTTAATGGTCTTTTGAGCTTAAACAGGTTGGAGAGAATACTCGAAATCGGGTATTATCCGTGAAATCGCGTATAGTCCCCGATATCAGGGTATCGTTGAATCCGCGAAATCGGGTATCCCGTGCAACTTTCTGTAACAGCAAAAAATTTAAACAACGGCGCATAATGTCAGTTAGTGTTACATGCACATCAGTATCTTGGGGATTTATTTTTATTGAATCCAATTTATATGGTTGTCTGACAAGTTTAAAATCACACGACAAACACTGCTGGGGTAGCACAGAAGACACGGTAGCCTCATTATTTTTCAATACAATTTCTAAAAATAAATAATTACAAGTCCTTTGTGTTTATTTCCCAATATATTATTCCACAAACTTAATTTCCTAACTCATGTATTATTCACAAAATGTAAAACTTTGTAGAAATTTAACGACTAACGCAGTGTTATGTTATTTTTACTTAGAAAAGTATGGCGCCCCTTTCACGTTAAATTAACATTATTCCTCAGTTGGTAAGTATTTCTCATCGATATAGAAAGCCGACGTTATCGTGTATATATTTTTAAAAATCTATTTAAGTACATGTACATATTAAAATTTGTTTCATACTCGCGAATTATATCATTTTTCGACCTGCTTTCCCATATGTTCTTTTTTTTCTTGTTTTTTTTTTAACATTTATTTTAGTTTCCCCTCAGTGTTTAATTTCTAAAAACAAATAACTACATGTCGTTTGTGTTTATTTCCCAATAAATTATTCCTCATGCTTAATTTCCTAATTCGCGCATTATTCACAAAATGTAAAACTTTGAAGAAATTAAACGACTTACGCTGTCATATGTATTGATATATAGGTAAAGTAGAGATTATATAGTAAAATCATCAGTTCTTCCTATGATGTATGTATGCAGCGCAGTCCTGCAATTCCCGCGGGAAAAGAGCAGGCGCTAATTTTTTAAGAAAACAAATTAATGTCAATTTAGCATGGAAAATTTCATTCAAAGACACATTCAATGTTTTGCTTGCATTTTGATCGATGCAAGCGACGTTATTTTACCTGTATGTGTTTGTATGGAAATTGAGAGCAAGAAGTCATGTTAAAAGGATTTTTTTGGCTTTGGGGGAGGGGGGGGGGAGCTAATTTTACATTCCCATTATAGAGGCTAATATTCAAATATGAATTTTATATTAAAGTTTTCACATATCTTATTTTGTAAATAATTATGAACAAACTGAAATGGAACCTCGAATGTAATTCCTCATCGGATATTAAAATTTCATACAAATTGGAGCCACTTCCTTTTTTTATTATAATATTGGATAGACAGGGTAGATTTTCCCTTTTGTAGTACAGTGCAGGGAACTAATTTTGTTACATAAACCAGCATCAGCATACGCATTGGTAGCATCAGGATCGAGCTAGCATCAGCATCAGCATTTAAAAAACAGCATTACCAGGATCAGCATCAGCAAGCAAAGGATAAAACCAGCATTGGCCTACATAAAATCAGCATTATCCTACTAGCATCAGTAAATCAATGAGTTTTAATTCAGTAAAAAATTAAAAAAGAAAGAAAGAATATTGGTTAAAGTATTCACATTATTGATACATAGTGAGATATTATGATCAAATAATTGTAAAAGGCACTTTTATTGCTTTAAACGGCAATGCTGAAATTCATTTATCTACTTCCGGTAGCATGATGCTACTTCCGGTAGCATTGACCTAATTATAAAACAGCATCAGGATAAGGATTACTAGCATTAAATCAGCAAGCAAAGGAAGCATTCAAATCAGCAAGCAAAGGAAGCATTCAAATCAGCATCGATGCTGTAACAAAATTAGTTTCCTGCACTGTATAGTTTATGGTATATCGCTTTATTATACCTTATTATAATATTTTACAAAACGCGTTGTTTGGTTCCAGCAGTACGTCACGCGACATGGAAATAAAACTTCATAACTCACTGTCTTTTTTCTATTCTTTTCATCATTATATTTAGCTATTTTCAATACTTGTCGTACGTGGTAGAAAATAACAGGTTGCTATTTTAACCTCGTATTGTTTTGGTATATAAGCAATTACTGCATGAATGTATTGGAGATATGAAGAATTCTATTCAATCAAAAGGGCAATATAGGGAATATGATTTTTATTAGTTGAACAGATCTTCCCCCTTTATCATGCAATGAATAAATAACATTCAATGACGTTTAGCACCAAACTCTGCAATGAAATTTTATATATATTTTTTAATTACTTTGAAAGGGGGTGTCCCTTGGACACATGCATAACACATTCGAAGTCGTTTTTTCTTGTCTGAGATGGGCCGAGTAGTTGCGATCGGACAAGAAATATTTGAAAAATGAATTTTTCCCTAGTAATCAGTTATAACAACCCCCCGAAATCGCCGAAAAATGGTAAAATATTGCCGACTCAGCAAAATTAAACGATCAATAGTTATTTTCTCTCACAAGCTGTGTTGCTAAGAACATCATTATCGTTGCTAAAACGTTGGAGGCATGTTGAATCCTAAGGAAATTTTAATATTTTTTAAAATTATCTTTATTTGTCATTCTCTTTTTGTAAAGCATATGTACTGGTACGTGTACATGTACAAGATATATATGGAAGGAATGCTATTCTGCAAATATGTATATATGTAAATGATAAAAAAAATCAACTCATGAAAATAGATTCGTGACCCCCCCCCCCCCCCAAAAAAAAAAGAGTACGTAAGTACGTGTTATATTGGATTTTTAGCCGTAATTTGAAACATCTTTACCATAAAATAGTTTATACATTTTATAATAAATTTGATTTTATGCACAAGATGAATGTGAAAGCAATTAATGATGCATAATTGGATACGATAGACAGTCCCCTGTTCACACGTGACATTATTTAGTGTGTGAAATGTGTTCCCGTATAATTTGAGTTATTTACAAAATGTTCATGTTCGTCGTATTGATGTGAAAATATTATAAATTCCCGACTTTGGATATTTTACAGTTTTGTTGTGTTGGGTATGACTTTGAAGAAGTTGCAAATACTTTTAACATTATGAAAAATATAAAGCAGAACGAACGCCTGTTTGGGTGAAGATCATGAAATGCACGAAGCTCAGCGGGTATTTGTTGTCATATGCGCATTAAATAAGACTTCCAGATCGTTACTTGGCTAGTGATACCTTAAGATAACATTCATCTCTAGGTGTAAATTGACTCGGTAAAATGCGCCATCCCATTGTTTAAGTTTTATAAAGTAATTACACCGCCTATACCCGATTTCGCGGATACAACGATACCCCGATTTCAGGGACTATACGCGATTTCACGGATAATACCCGATTTCGAGTATTCTCTCCAACCTGTTAAATACTGTTCGTTATCTCCATATATTTCACTTAAAAGTATTACATGAAAGAAATGAAAACGTGCCAGTGAGCAAGCTGATATATTGACATTTTGTTTTCTCATACTTTTTTATTATGATATTTTATATAATTATTCACATTGTTTTGTGTATGATACAAACCATTTTTGATGTATTTTCATTGCAAAATAATTTTTTTAAGTTTTAAGGCTGCTGACACTGAACCTTTTCTAGAATTAACGTCAAACCATGCTTATCATTAGAATACAGTCTACAAAGGAAAATATTTTTCCAGAATGTACGCAACTTTGGTTTTGCGTTGGAAAGAGGTTGAATATGGATTGGAACCTTGATCGATGGAAATTCAACGTTTTTGTTTCAACCTTCATCTTTTTAAATAATTGTTTTATTAATGCTGAAAATACAACGTTTCAATTACAATCACTTAAGAGAACTTGTTCATCTGGATTATTTAAAAGACATGGAATTAAAGTTGAAGGAACCATGGGATCAACGTTGAAGACGTAAAGTTGTATTATATTTGATTTTTCAACCTCAATTTAACATTTTATAATTGGTCTATAGAGAGAGAATAATGCGTAAAAGAAAGTAATCAGAGTTTCTGCTCTAC
Source organism: Saccostrea echinata (assembly GCF_033153115.1). Lineage (NCBI taxonomy): Eukaryota > Metazoa > Mollusca > Bivalvia > Ostreida > Ostreidae > Saccostrea > Saccostrea echinata. The sequence goes on from NW_026889754.1 coordinate 15,578,329, forward strand.
CCAATTCGCGGAGTCACCTATCAAATGTTAATGATTTTTTGGAAATCTGGTTTTCTGATACAGCTTAATGATTTCCAACAATTGTCCTCAGGATTAGCTTTGAAGTCATCCGTTTATCTAAAAGTGTTAACAAGATTGTCATGCAAAATAAGTATTAAGTCTTCAGATCAAAGGACACGTGGTTTCTATTAGATCTATAATTAAAATAAATAACCCAATATGTGAGGAAAAAGTTTTGGAACCAAAGGTCGTGAAACGGTTATCTGATGACCCATACTGATTTCTTTTTTTCAAAGGGTGGTAATGGACAGAAGATTTTCGACTTAAACTACCTTGATGTAGCGAAATCCTCCTTTATCTCAGTGAATTTCTTGGGCACCCTGCAAAGGATAAATTTCGTTTACCTGCTATTGTGTTGCATTCGTAGAGTGAAAGGCAATAGAAGTACCTTCTGTTGGTATCTGTTTGTTTTGTTTGTTTGTATGTTTGTTTGTTTTTTCGACCATCAATCTGGATAGAGTAATATCCCAAATAAAACTCTTGTAATTTACCTCAGCATTTCATGAAAAGCTACATCTCCCTGATCCAACCTCTGATGTTTTTATAGGTTCGTATTGCACTGCTCCTGATCTGTATTATTTCAAAGACCGTTTGAGCTTGATTAACTGTTCTCAATATTTCATCTCAGAACTTTGTCAACATTACGTGCAGTTTCATTAATCAAATTTAAATCAGTTTAGAATTGAATTTTTGACTAGTAACTTTGATTTACCTTTAAATAGAATTACATATAAAAATGTTTCCCTTAGATAACACTACTTGAACAAGACGAATTAAAGCTGAACACGACTCGTAAATAGGCATACGCCATTTTCGATATTATATCTACGATACATCAACACCAGGGTATACTCTTCGCATTCGTTACACCTGACTGCTTTATTGTCACGGGTATCGGCGTGGTATGGCGACCCGTGTTCGTGCTGGTTATCTTGCATTACCTTTGTTTACATTTTATTGTAGTTACGTGTATCTGTGTTTGTTTGTATACTGCACTGACCTGTACAACTATAATTGTAAGTTTCTTTTGTATCTTACTTTCCTGCATTAGACTAGGTATTACAGTTATTTTTGTCGCTACCGAGTGCTGTATAGCATACGTCCGTCTACACCGCTGTCGACTGATTATACTGAACAGTGTCCAAGTCAGGCCCTTTATACATGTATAGGGGTCCTCAGATATAGCGAGAATCTGAACAAAAATGGCGGACACATTGCTTTTACGAATCATGTTCAGCTTTAAAGTCTGTGTATATAGAGTTTCCTCACATAAACAAGTAATAAATGATTAACGTAATTTCAAAGTGACCTTATAAGTTGTAAACGTATTCAGCAACAACAATTTATAACTTTGAGATTTGAAAAAAAGAAATAATTCTTCATGGTAAATTAAAATCTGGACTTTTTGATATCATAAACAACTGATTCTTCAACAAAATGGAAAAAATATATAAATTTTCGTGTAGTGATTGGTCATCAACAAAATTACTTTGATAAAAATTACTCTGACTCTACACAAAAGTACTCTGAAGTTGATATTAAAAGGATGTCGGAGTTCCTCATAAACAACATTTATCCATTATTTGGAGACCAGGGCTTCCAAGATACTGTTGTAATAGTGATGGAAACTAATTGTGCTCCCTTTGTAGCCGACCTGTTTTAATATTCCAATAAAGCAGAATTTATTCATAAACTTCTACAGGGGAAGAAAACACTTGATGTGGCCTTCAACTCGACATTCTTTAATATCGTTGACATTTTTTTCAATGAACAATAGTAACTTTATATTCATATATATACTCGATATATCCCAGTGAACTCGAAATAAACGACACCACAGACTCAGCCACACCTTTTCATTTTTGGATGTTTTGCTGACTATAGACGATAAAGGCAAGGATTAACAACTAAACTGTATGACAATCGAGATGACTTCAGCTTTTCCATCATCATTGCCTTATTTATGTTATCATATTCCGCTATTACCTGCATATGGTGTTTAAGTCTCCCAACCCATTCGGTACTCAAATACATTTTAAATTTTTAAACCGAGGCAGGCTACTGACAAATAAGTTGATTTACAGATAGTTCAACAACCTCGTTTTAATCGTAAGTTTTTTATCGTTACATGCATGATGACTTTTTTAACAAATATAACCTATTATTGGGTCATATTATGGCTGTAGTGTTTCATACCATTTTTTATGTCTTTGTTTTTATGCTAAATTTGACTAAGTAATGTTCCGTCTACCTTATCAATACATATGTTCGATGGAATAAGTAAAAATATCTAAGGGATCAGTATTTCTTTCGATAATTAAATTTTGTTGACATAATATGAAATTCATATTTTGTTTCGCTATTTCTATGGGGTGAAGTCAAATTACATATATTTTTTTTATATATGTTGATGAAGGAGAGACACACAAGGATTCAAAAACGAAGTTTGATATAAGTTTATCCGCAGCATAGTTGATAACATTCCTATCTTAATGTAGCATCGTTTGGTTTATTGTGTTAATGAGGTTTGAAATTACTTGAAAAAATTTCTGGCTCCGAAACCTTTAACCTGAGGAGCCAAGAGCAACGCCATACGCCAGATTATGGGGAAACATCTCATCAACGTCATTGCTGGACCTAATAAGGAAGTAGTATTAAATACGAAGTTCATGGACATTGTCATATTGTAATGTTTACCAGCCTTTGTAGAATGACCTACAAGTAAAAGCCCTACATCTTTTAGTGCATTTTGACGTTTGTAGAACCCAAAATGAACTCCTTTCTATAAATATCATAATATGACGTCATGGTTCATCGGTCATCAGCCTCACCATTGAGATTCAAGTTTCAGTACATTCGAAAAACCGTTACATGATTAATTCGTTTTCTTATGCACACTGTCTGAAACGGAAGTGACATAAATAGAAAAGTGTCGATTTTACGATAACCACAAGTGATAGTTGTCATCACATAGTAATGCATAGACCTGTCTTATAGAGTAGATGAGATGGTTAAGAGATTCGTGGAAAGGAAGGCTATTCACTTTATCATCACAATCAATGATAGTTAACAATACATTTTATGTATGGATGAATTCAATCTGCATATATCATTTTTCCTTTAATTTTATGGCGTCTACTTTGTTGTGTTGCTTAGGCAAATCTGAGTTGATATATATTTTTTTAATTAGGAAAATTCGTTTCCTATGATTTTTTTAATACAATTACATGAAAATATGCAAAATATTTTAGATTAGATTTTATAGAAAAAAAATTGAAGTACATGGCTAGGATTATTATTTTCCCCTCTTGTCTTTTAATTCAATATTGGTCATTGGTCATTTGCAAAATTATTCTATTAAAAAGCATTCTGATTGTACACACAAGTACTCATAAATTGATGCAAAAAAAATGCTGGAGTTTCTGATTGACAATATCTATGTAGTTTTTGGAGATCAGGTCTTTCAACAATCTGTTGGAATTCCCATGGGTACCAATAACGTCCCGTTATTAGCAGACCTACTTTTGTATTCATATGAAACAGAATTTTTTCAAAAACGTCTACATGAGAAGAAAACACTCTTTTGTCGTGGCCTTCAACTCGACATTTCGATATATTGACGACGTATTATCAATTAACAATAGTTATTACCATTCATATGTCGACTAGATATATCCTAGTGAGCTTAAAGTAAAAGATACCACAGAGTCTGACACATCTGTTTTATATTTAGATATTTTACTAGAAAAAGACGTTAGTGGTAACCTATCAACAAAGCTTTATGATAAACGTGATGACTTTTCTACCGTCAAATGCCCTAACTTATGTAGCAATATACCCTTATCACCTGCTGGGGTGTGTGTCTCTCAGTTGGTTCGATACTCAAGAGCATGCTCTATGTATGAACAATTTCTTAAACGAGGCAAGCTATTGACAAATAAGTTAATAAAACAAGGATATCAACAGTCTCGCTTGAAGTGACCTTGTCAGCACATACAACCTACCATTGAGTCAAATGCTGACTGACGTTTTTCATACTAATTGTTAGGACATTATTTATACACTGAACTGTCTACGGATTTTTCCGGGTTTTTTTTACCGATCATGACAAGGAGCACACGGCTAGTGTGACCGGTCCGCAGGGGAAGCTCACTCCTCCATGGCACCTGATCCCACCTCTAAATTTTGAGGTCCGTCTGCTCCAAATTTCGAGATTGAATTCTGTTCGCTATCTTCATATTTTATTCTGATAGTACTATCAATGGTGTTTCTGTTAGAATCATAAATGCACTATATAAACAAGCTGCCTTTATCCCTAGACATATAGCAGTACTTTTTATGCCTTGTGCGGGAAAGGCAAACATTTGCATGTTTTTGTGTAAATAAATGTCTTTATATTTTATTTCTTGGTATCATTCGTTAATACTTCCTGTAGCACAAAAGATCTGCAAAAAACCTTGAAGCATTATTTATACCTTATATTTGTACAAAACCCAGAAAATGGATACGACGTCAAAGTAGTACGAACTCATAATTCCAGGTGGCCTGCAATTATAAAGCAATTTTATATAATTTATAGGCAAAAACCAAGAAATTTACATGCTTGTTTCTCACCTCTCTGTCCTAAAAAAGGCATCAAGTACCTCATATATCAAACGTGTGATTTTTGTTATGAAAATATCAGTTGACTTTGAAATTTATGACTAACTTTTATATTATTCTCTTTTACGTGTTACATTATGTACTAGAAAGAGAGAGATTAGTATATGTATTACAATTCGGGTTTAGATGTTCGTGTTCTGTATCATTGAATATTCATATGGTCTTGATATTGTGCCGAAAGTCTAAAAGCAAAGGAGGATAAATGAGTAACAATGAATATAACAAGGCATATTTTCAAATCTATTACGGTGAAGAAGTAGCCTATTTTTCCTGATTTTAATACAGGTGCTTTCCTCTTTAATGGCAGATGATTTTTTAAAGATGAGCTTGCTTTTTAAAAACCTACTTACTCTAGTCAAATTTTCTTAGCTTATATTGATCTCAAACTGAAAATTAGTTATTTTTATATGCTACCGGAAGTTGTTGATTAATTAATTGATTGATTGATTGTTTTTTACGCAGAATTGGCAGTATTTCAGTCATATGTCGGCGGCAATAAAGCTCCAAAAAAGAAGGTACATTTTTTGGATATGATATCAGTTCTCAATTTTCAAAATTATTTTTTAATCAAATACAAAATAATATTTATTGATTAAAGTAAACACAGTTAACCTTATCTTTAGCGAAAATAATTCACATATAAACAGAATCAGATTTGGGTACCTGATTCAAATGCTAGCAATTGTGATAATATGTAAAGTAATGTTAGTCATACTTGATACTTGATGCCTGATGCATACTAACGCTATTCTGCTTGTAAACTGCACTGTCAAAAAGAAGCCAAAAATCTAAACAAAGCTGTGTGTGTTCCCTGATTTCAGAAGTGTATTAATAAAATTGTAATAAATAAGCAGTAAATTATCGCTCTATCATGTCATGACAGATCTGTGTCTCTGATGATCGTCCGATCAGCTGTATCCTGTATGAAAATGTAGGTCAAGGCCATGGGTAATCTGCAAAACATTAATTATTATTAAATCTTTTATATATTTACATTTGTTGTGTTTTGTTCTAAACCAACTAAGAAATTTATTTAAATGCGATTTTTGTGTGTAATTACGTGTTGAAATATACGTTTGAGAAACGTGCGCAAAGTTGACGTCACAGTGAGGCTAACAAGTAACGATAGGGCAGCAAAAATTAAAATCTTCGGTATATTTTTTGTTGATTGTAAACATTTTGAATGTAAATACAAGAATTTTTTCAGTTTCTGAATGATATTTGACTTGCACGAAGGCAATTTTTTTTTTTCATGTAGACCTTCTTGAATTATACCTACATGACAAATCTGTTTTACACACCAGGAACATCCATTCACAAAACAAAAAATCTCCTTCTATAGCAAGACTTTTAATGTTTAGAAGATAAGATATTAATTGTAAAAATATAAAATTTCGAAATATCTCATTAAATTTGGGGGGTGCCATATTTCTGCTTTCACATTTCACACCATTTTTTTTTTTCAGGAATAAAGTAGTAAATTGATCAAGGATATGTATACTTTTTTCTTAGGAAGTGCCTCTACTCATTGGTTCAAACTTGGTTTATCAAAGAATGGAAGTACATTTTCTAAAGTTCATAAAAAATTACAAAGACCATTCGAGCTTTAGTATTAATTCATTCGTACAGTGTCAGTTGTCAAATACGAAATAATAATAAATTTACAAAAAAAAACAACGAAGTACTTCAATTAAAATTTCAATGCTCGTAATATATTAAATCTGGAAAATGACTTTTTTATCATACTTCATGTATTACATTTTTCCTTTTTTTTTCTTCTTTTTTGTAAATACATTATGATAATTAATTTATTATATTTATCTACCATGCTACTAACATCAAATTAAGTGAAAGCTCAAAACGGTAATAGAATTATTTGAATGTTTTACTTCACATTAAATACAGCATGCAAGTCACATGAAATTGACAGAAAGATAATAAAGTTAATGTTGGAGACCTGGATATTTTTTTTAAGAATAGAAGGAAAAAATTCCACTTCTGAAATAAAGAAAGAACTGTGGTGGCAACAAGTTTGGTTGAACTGATCATCTTAAGTTAGTAAATTTATTCATTTAAAGTTAATTGAAACTAAGTTAGTGAACCAATATAATCATTTGATTTTAAGTTAGTGAATCAATATAATCATTTGATTTTAAGCTTGCAAATCAATATTATCGGTTGATGTTAAGTTAATGAATCATTATAATCAGTTGGTGTTAAGTTAGTGAATCGATATATTCAGCTGAAGTAGTAAAGTTCAGTGGAGTTTAAAAATTCAAAAAAAATCAGTGAAATTTTAGTTCGGTAAAGCTACGTTAGTGAATCAATATTATTAATTAAAGTTATGTTTAATTAAACTAAGTTATAGTGTTAATATAATCAGTTAAAGCGAAGTGAAATTAAATCTGGTTATTCATGAAACTAATCAAAGTTTACTGAAGCTCGGTTAGTGAATCAATAAAACCAATTGAAGTTTAGTTAGTGAATTAACATAATCAGTTAACGTAAAATTCAGTGAGTTAAGTTAGTGAATTAACATAATCAGTTAACGTTAAGTTAGTGCATCAATGAAATCAGCTGAAGTCAAGTGAAGTTAAATTAGTGATGAATGAAAATAATCAGTTGAAGTAAGTGAAAGTGAAACAATGAAATCAGTTGAATCGTTAATTTTTTTTTTTATATCTCATTAACGTAATTTTCGAAAGAAATACAAGCTAACAAGCTAACAGCCTAACTGATCATTTAGTAAAACTTTTCCTTATAAAGAATTCAATTTTAAAAATATAGTAGAATAAAATGTGATGAAGATATCTAGCATATCTGAAATGATTAGTGTGCTATCGTTTGTTATGCATTATATCTGAAGGATTGGGTTTACACGTGTAAAGTAATTTAATTTATATTTTATTATTTACAGGTTGGTAATAGAGTACAGGGGTTCTGAGGTAAGTAAACAAATTGAGCATTTTCCACTCTAAATAAGTTAAAATTCAGATAAAACTCAGCTTTTTCTTTTGTTTGAGGAAAATGACAGATTTTTTTCATTTTTTTTTTAATTATTGTTTTCAACTTAAGTATGTACAGTACCCATTATGAGTGAAATATTTTTGTAAGGGCGTAAAGCAAACAAAAAAAATTTATACCTTTCGGATCTTTCCAGAAATAAATGATTCTGCTGAAAGAATAAATAGAAAAAAAGGAAGTTGTATCGAAGATATGATAGCTGAATGATAAAACTTTGAAAGAATTTTTTTAATCTTTTTGCTAGCGAAGGAAAAGAAATCTATCTATGTCAAATAACATAAGCAAATAAATATCAACACCAAAAGCAAAACATGACTGTGTCCACATTAGATGTACTCTTATGTTTTCTACACGGGCCGAGTGAACCACAGCACATGGCTGGACACACATCCTCTGGATTTTTGTGAGAAGCTGTAATGACCTGACGCCTTTCACGTTTTCTCTGCATGTATTCATTGTTTTTTCTTATTAATACGAAATTGTTATGAGGAATAATATTCAGAGTTTTCTTTTACCGTATAAAGTGTATATCACCGGTTAGTCGGCTTATTATGTAAGAGAAGACATGACATTTTTTTTTTATTTTCTTCTTGGAAAGTATTGAATATTCAATCTATTTACCTTCCATTTAAATATTCTTTTTTTTTATTTTTCTGTATATGATATGCATAGTTTTCCCTCACAAAAAGGAACTATGGTAAACTATAGTTTACTTTCGTTTATTATAGTATGAAACATGTGGAGATAACGAACAGTATTCGAGCTCAAGAGTCCATTAAACATTCCAAATAGGAGCAGAGCAAACACGGACCTCTTAGACATCAGAGGTGGGATCAGGTGCCATGGAGGAGTGAGCATCCCCTGCCGACCGGTCACACCCGCTGTGTGCTTCTTGTCATGAAATAAGGGGAAAATCCGTCGACAATTCAGTAGGGCTGCGCAATAATATCGATATTCCGGTATATTGCGATTCATTAACAAAACATATCGTATTGCGATACGTTTTTCCAAGCAAACTGCTTGGGCTTTAGATTTCTAAAAAGAAGTAAAATGTGATATTTGATATATCAGAAACGTTTTCAATCGCGCCAAACAGTACCAAACAGTAATGTTGCTGTTGTGTGGTTGCATTTTGTTCCAAAACTCTCGTGAAATCAATGAATTTTTTTGCAACAATTTATTTATACTAGTTTTACACACATTGCTTATAGATGGAGGTTAATAAAATAAGATAAAGAGCATTTCAACTGTCCTTAAAATATTGCAATACATATCTCAATGCAGTTAAAAATATCGCAATACATCGCAATACGAACTTTCCAGCCGATACCCACCCCTACAATTCAGTGTGTAAATAATGGATTACAATTAGTATGAAAAAGTCAGTCAGCATTTGATTCAATGAAAGATTGTATTTGCTGACAAGGTCATTGTATCGACCATGGAACTTACGAAATGATGACTTTAAACGAGACCTCTGATATTCTTGTTATTTCAACTTGTTTGTCAATAGCTTACCTCGTTTTAGAAATTGTTCATACGTCGAGCATGCTCTGGTGTATCGAATCAACTGAGCGTCAAATTTTTCACTATAGAAAACCAAAGTTTTAACACCATGTATAGTTAATCAAAGTTTTTTTTACTACGATTTTCAGATCGTTATGTTTTTTGTTTTTTTAAATTCCTACAAGCAATACTTTACATTAATTGAAATATTACATGTATATTTACATATTATTTCAATCCATTACATCATTGGTATGTATTTTAGAAAATATTAAGGCTCTAAATCTTCAAAAAAGTTCTAAAGTAAAGTGTAATAGTAAATCAAAGTATCAGAAAGTGTTTCCTATAGTTAACTATAGTGAACTGTAGTTTAAAATAGTCAATTCTTGTTAGGGTTCAAATCATAAAGATATGTACAATTGTAAATGTCCATTTGTTAACTTGAATAAAAGTTTCTTGTTTATCCCTGGTATTTTTATGTTTTTAATACAATCTATCGTTGGCGTTTTTCATACAAATTGTTAGGCCATTCTTTTCACACTGAATTGTCAATGGATTTCTCATTTAGCCGATCATGACAAGGAACATACTAGTATGCCGGGCGTGTCTGGTCGACAGGGGATGCCTACTCCCTACTCCATGTCACCTAATCCCACCTCTGGTGTTTTTTTTTCTTCTGATGTTTGCTCTGCTCCAAATTTGTCTCCTCAATGGCCTTTGGACTTTGATTATTGATTTGGGAAAAATTATCAATTGCAAGGTTTAGAGTTTTTCCTCATCAAATTTTAAAGAAATTGTGTTTAAATTTTCACATATACTTTTTACAATTTTTTAGAAAACCGATTACAATATTTTCAAACCGGTTACAGTCATTTCAAACGAGTAATCGGTTAACAGGGTACAAATTGTAAAACTAAGTAATTATCCATGGTCCTACTTCAACTAAATATAAAAATTTCACACAGTTCTAAACTATCCGCAATGTAATACTTTCAGGAGTTTATACTTATATGAAATTAGGTAAATTAAATTCTTCTTAGTAAAATAAAATTCTGCTCTTAGTCGTAAGTTCTTTTGTAAAAGGTGGCCAAGATATATATGATATAGAAGAAATATTAATATACACGGCTGGGATTGCTTAACATATGTTTACCATATAAAAAAAACAAGCAACACATGATTGACTTATGTTCGACATGGTTAAATAAATGGAAGTTTAACAGGACGTTTACCATAAATTTCACATAAAGTTTTGACATACATTAAAAAATGTTATTAATGTGTCACATTTCACATGTTTTAAGCGCATGCTATTATATTCATATAAGAGACATAAAAACATGCACGCGTTTGTAAATATACCGCTTTATGTGAATGTTGCTCGCTTTTTCGGCTTAACATAAATATATATGATAAGATTACCATACGTGACGTGGCAACGTTTCTTTGCAAATGATAATTATTTACAGAAATATAGATAAAGCTTGAAAAAAACTCAAAACTTTATATGATCAATTTTAGCTTCAAAACGGAGCGTTTAAAACAACTATAATGATGGATAGGGGGTCTCGCTTATTTATGTTTTGTAAGATCAGAAATGTCAGTCTGACACATCTGTTTCATATTTGGATATTTTTCTAGAAAAAGATCTGCATAGTAACCTAACAACAAAATTTTATGATGACTTCAACTTCTCTATCGTCAACTTCTTTTATTTATGTAGCAATATACCAATATCACCTGTACTTGGAGTTTATGTCTCCAGTTGATTCGAAACTCAAGAGCATGCTTTATGTACGAACAATTTCTAAAACGAAGCAAACTATTGACAAATAAGTTGATGAAACAAGGAGATCAACAGTCTATAAAGTCAACATTTTGCAAATTCTATGGTCGATACAATGACCTTGTCAACAAATACAGTCGATCGTTAAGTGGAACCTTGACTGACGTTTTTATACAAATTGTTAGGCCATTATTTTCTTATTGAATTGTCTGCATAATTTTCCGTTTGTCCGATCATGACACGGAGCACTAGTTGGGTGTGACCGGCCGACAGGGGATGCTTACACCTTCATGGCACCTGATCCCACCTTTAGTTTTTTATAGAGGTCCATGTTTGCTCTGCTCCAAATATGTATTGTTTCAACTGACTTTTGAGCTTAATTACTGTTTGAATCTTCATATTTCAATTTATTACTTAGAGTCGAATGTAAGTACTGAGATATTAATGATTTTGTGAACATACTAGCCCTCCCTATTGTTACTTGTATAAGTCTAAGGAGGACAAAATTAATGTCAAGAAAAATATTCACTTTATTTTTGTCAAAAAAATACGAGTTGTCATTTTAATATTAATTTTTATGCACATAAGGCATTTATGAGGTCAACTATTCTGTATTATTTTTTGGTTGGATGAGTACAGAAAACAATAGAAAGGTTACTGGGAGAAGTTTAAGTCTTCCGTCATCAGGTTCCACGTCATAAGTGTGAATGAAGAAAGGTGTAAATTGTTATGGCTTTAATTTCATTTTATCTGAAAAGAGGTTTTTTTGAAAGGTGATAATGTTTATGTTGGATTTGGTTGAAAGTTTCAGAATATGTCCATGGATATGTAAAGAATATCACATGGCAACATCGGTATCACATCCCATATATCAACACGAGACTCCAATACTCTATCAGCCCGAGGGCCGAAGGTCAGAGGGCTGATATTGGTCGAGGGTTGATATAGGATGTGTTAGAGATTTTATCATGTATTGTTGTTTTATTAAATATATATGAAAATAAGAGTCCACAAATTATGTCTATAAATTATGTTTATTATAGTGCATTTGTAATATTGAACGTGTACTTCTCTTTTCGTTGAATTTTCTGTTTTAGCCATTTTATCCAAAGGCAATACATTTAGCCATAAGAATTAGAATAATTATAAATTTAAAAATAATAAATGATATAAAATATACTATTCAATAAAATTGATATTCAAATCAACATCATTAACAATAGAAAAGACTCGAGGTACTCTGAAGTACAAAAGTACAAAGGTGTTCCGGAAAGGTGTAATAAAGGATGTGGTAAAGGGTAAATAAAGGGTGCTGATACAGGGTGTGTAATACAGGGCGTGTGGCTGTGTTCATATCAGGGATGCAAAAATCCTGAAATGCAGAACAAATTTATAATAAATCACAATATCTTATCAAGTATCAAATAAAGTAAATATCTCTTCTATGAACTCCTATTTCATTTTGTAGTACATAAACATATTCATGTACAAAATTCATACAAGTATACTAATTTTGTTAAAATGATTAATAAGCAAGATCAGTAATGATTGTGAATGACATCTCTCTCTCTCTCTCTCTCTCTCTCTCTCTCTCTCATGACATTTTACAACAAAACTGTGTTATGTCAACTCGTGGTAAGATTCATAATGTGAAAATATATTCTTTTTTATTTTTTTTATTTTTTATTTTTTTTTTTTTTTTGTAGCTTAAAAGAATGAGTTTTTGAAAAGGAAAAATATTTGAAAAAGAACTACACTGTAGTCTAATTTATGAAAATACCAGCGGGTTGAACTGAAGTGGCTCATTAAAAATAAGCTAAGTAAAAAATATCAATTAGATATTGGCAACGATGCAGGGTTTTTCAAAATAGATTAAGAAAAAAACATATTAAATTCTCAAATTCAGGCCCGCCAATTTCTGAATTTTTAATATCCTTTTATGTAAAATTAAACCGAGGTTCTGGTAAAAACATCGATTCTTTACACACGCAATGAACTGTCTATGCAAAGAAGACCGTACAAAATGAGTAACTCGACGGAAACCTCGACCGTTTATATTTGGAGAATTCCCCCCAAATCGTTGCCCCCCGGGGTTGGTTTCTGGTGATTCAGAGGCCCATAAACTGGGGTCTGAGACAAGTTAGACGGCCTGTGTACATAACCTGGACAGACGTGACCTGCAAGCCGGCCATTATTGCAGACAGTTTTATGCTCCCCTTTGGACAGAAGGTGAGAAGATAAAATTGTCATTGGCAGATCGTATACACAACCCTCTCTTGTCTGTTCTCTGTGGATTGGTAAAAGTTTTATGTGTGGACAATGTCAACTGTGTGTATCCGTAATCGAGGAATAATTAACCAAATTTAGGGGTGGTCTTTTGTGTTTTGCTTATTTGTACTAATTTACCTCTGGGTAGAAGAGACATACGTATATATTGTACGTAAACTACCATAAATATCAGCGGCTTAGAACCTTTTTCTTTTATTTTTAATGTATGCATGTATGGTAAAAGAAATTTAATGTTTTATTAGCCTTCTTTCTATGTCAAAGGCGCATTTAAAAAATAACAGAATTTTACCTTTAATGGGGTACATTGCTGGGCTCAGTAAATGTTCTACTACGACCCTATCTTTACTTCTCACAAAAATATAACAGCTGCACGTGAAGGAAAAACTTCAGACGTACTCTGCTACAACATTCAAGAAATTCCGTAAACCAAATGCGGATTCTCAAAAACCCCCAAAGAAGTGTTAATCAAAATCAATAAAATCAAAACGTAAGACCTTTTTTAAACTTTATACGACCATTCCTCACGATAAATTAAAAATCAGGCGTTTTAAAAGGAGAGACATCTACTACAATGGAACTCAGGAGTTTTCATATTTTGTGACTGGTCATCTACTAAATTACTTTGTAAAAAGTCATTAATTCTGTTTCTACACTCAAGTTCTCTTATGGTAAGTACGTACAGATGATACAACCAAAAACAAATGGATGCCAGGATTGGTTTATATTTTTAGGCCTATTTTTGTTGTAATTGATGCAAAATAATAAATTTCTAAAATATTGAAAAATTGTAAATCTTCTATGATGTTCAAAATTCTACCTTTCTGCATTCATCCTTCTTAATTCATACAAATTTTTGTTACTTCAAATCGCATTATTGTGAAAATTTAAATAAAAATTAAAAATTATGCGGTTAAACTTGTTAATTTTACTTATATAAAAAGCACACAAGTTGTTATTTTCAATTTTTTTGATAAAAGTTTGTTTGTATCATCTGTCCTTATATCAAGAACATGCTGACATTCCCCATTGACAATATCTATGAAGTGAAAATATTTTCCCAACGATCTGTTGGAATTTCCGATGAGCAATTACCGTGCCCTTTATTAGCTAACTTGGTTTTTAAATTCATATAAAGCAAAAGTTATTCAAATACTTCTATATGAGAAGAGGAAAACGTTTGCTATGATTTTCCATTCGACATTTAGATACTATTTTATCGTCCATGTTTTATCAAATAACAATACTAGTAATTGTTTTCATTCATAGTCAACTTGAAATAAAGGATACCAAAGATTCTGTCTCTGTGTTTCATATCTGGATATTTTACTGACCATAGACGTTAATTGACGACAAACAATTAAATTATATGGCAAACAAGGTGGCTTTAACTTTTCCATCGTCAACTTTCCTTATGTAGTAATATTTCAGTGTCACTTGCATATGGTGTTCATGTCTCCCAGCTGATTCGGTACGTAAAAGCATGTTCTGGGTACTATCAACTTTTAAACATAGGAAGGCAACTGACAAATAAGTTGATGTTAGGATCTCGTTCAAATTTGGCATATTGCAAATTCTATGATCGTTTTAATTACCTTATTTTGACTGATATTTTAAGTCATTTTTGTATTAAGTTTTACTACAAACTACTCTAGACTATGCAGAACTCCATCGTCTCAGGCCGCGGTCCGGAGTCCGCATCTAGCTCTCTCTTATCCGTGGCTGCTTGATCACAAAAAGTGTCGTTATCTTGAATATTTACGCCTCTGTGTTTTGACGTCATGTTCACCCAATGACAATATTTGTTTCCATCGCAAATGAAATCAACAACTAACATCAACCGTATACAAGAAATGCATGTTTCGTATATTACGATTGGGTATTGAAAGGTGGCGTCAAAGTTCATCATGCGACTATGCTTTACTCGCATTAGTTAATATTTTAATGAGCTGCGAAATATTCTCTTCTCACTCAATCACGGCCAGAATGGGAGAGGATCGTACATTTTGGCCGTGGTTTGAGACGATGGGACTACTCCTACGACTAAATTGTCATCAAAATTATTGTATGCGTTATAGAAACATAATACACCAATGCAGGGTGTACTCTTATTTCAAACATACTAAATGTTTGTGGGCTTGTATGGCAACAATACTCTGTAAATATTACATGGTTAAATCAAAATGTACATAGTGTCCTTGTCGATCAGTTTGAGCAATCACGATATAGTGACTTGTGTAATTCACAAAACGTCTTAATTATAGATCGTTTAAAATTCATTATCTTTTGAAAAACACTTGTTGCATTTACCTTCTAAAACTTTCTATGAAAAAAATATTGTTTTTAGAACTGTAAATGTTAAGCTTCCAGTTGAGACAGGACAATGGCGTAATATTGCACGAGAAAACAAAATTTGTCACTTGGGTTCATGCAGTAAAGAGATTGGAGATCAATTCAAATACTGATCCATACATAAAAAAATTCATCCTTCCCAAATATTATTGTGTTAGTGTAAGGTATACGGCATCCTACTAGCCACTGGATTGACTTGCCAGAGGTCCCGGGTTTCAAATACATTCTGAGGCGCATACATGTCTGTTACATTTGGCGCCCATGTTGGGACCCGGGTATTCTCTGACGGTTGAAAGTGAATGCCCCCAGAATTTCGCCCCACAGGCGCTGGCACTCCAAAACAGATGAGGAATCTCTATCTCTGGAGGGGGGGGGGGACAATTTGGTAGTGTAAGATACATGGCATCCTACTAGCTTGAGCTAGTGGGTTAACCATTTAGCTCGATGAGTAGAGCACTGGACTGACATGTCAGAGGTTTGGGGTTCAAATCCATTCGGAGGCAAAATATGTCTTTGTTACATCATTATTCTCTTACGTTTCAACAATTATTTAATAAACATGATTAAACTTACAAACTTTTGGGGATTTTAATTTGAGAGAGTTGGCTCTCTTGATTTATGACTCTTTCTCTTATTCTTTTCCTTTTCTCATGCATGTTTTATTGTAAATATTTCGTGTTTGTAAAATCCTCTCCACACTATAGAGAATAAATTATTGTCATTGTCGCTCACCTAGTCAATACAGAGGGTAAATGTTGACATGGGTTGCTTACTTCTCCTAGGCACTTGATCCCAACTTTTGGTGTTTCCAGGGGTCTGTGTTTTATACATTGTTCACTTTTTTATAATATAGATTTAAGAGATTGATTAATGATCGTTATCCTCAGATTTTTAATTATGGCTTAATTAGTAAAAAAGAATTCAAAATATAAAAAAAAAATTGCTGTCTCACTATAAACAAAGCTGCAAAACAGAGCGATGGTTGTTTTCAGTTTGTGTTCCTTTCATTATTTTTTGAAAAGTGGATTAATACAGGTATAATTTGAATGAATTATTTGTTGTCAAAGATAAAAATTCTACACGGAAACGTTTATCGATTAGAGTTATCTCTCTTGGCAGTTATTCCTGTAGAATCCAAAATAAAGAAAAACATTTCATAATTCATGTAATTATAGCATACATATGCAAATCTAAATTGAATATTGTTATTTTTATTTAAATTAAGGCAGTAAGAACAATTGTAAGAGGGAAAAACTGACAAAAGATATTCTGGATGTATATTGGATACTGGATCAAATTAAAATTGCATCTGAAATTCCTCATTTGAAATCTTAAGGTCATGCATCAGAAAACACAAAGGAACCTCAATTAAACAATTCAAGTTGGTCTAGTGGTAACTCCACTATCCCCGGAGGAAAAGGTCCCTGGTTCAATGTCTGAAAATCCAACCTTTTACATATGTATTTATTATTTTTTTTAACATATAAAATATTAAAATTTAAAAACACATATTCTCCTTCTTATAATAATATTTACTTTGACAATATTTCTTTTTATAAAAATGAATCGAGGGTCAATTTAATTCTCATGAACCGATTGTGATCAAGAAAATATGCATAATACAATATGTAAGTTGATTTCCGTTTAACAAATTTATTAGAACTCCATAAATATACTTAAAAAAAATCTCCAGGGGAATCCTGCAATTTTTAAAAGGGGGGGGGTAATGCCCCCCCCCCCAACACTCAGACATAGAATCACATACACAGGGAGAGAAAAAAAAATCCCATGTATATTCTCTTTCAAAGGCGCGGATCCAGGATTTGTTTTCGGGGGGGGGGGATTTCTACGTTAACAAATGTCAGAACTCGGATATTTTTGACAAACCATAAAAAAAAGAGAACAACTTGCCCAAACATGAAAAACATATTTCTTAGGAAGGGAATGAGGGTTAATTTAGACACTTTCCATTATAAATTTTCTTCAGATATATGGTCTCCTCTCCATTTTAAAGGGGTCAATGTTTCCTAGGGGAGGAAGGCAAGAACATTTTTCGTTATTTTTACATAGAAATTTAATTACTCTTAATCCCCCACCGTTCTCTCGATCCACGTATGACTTTCCTGCCTTTTTAAAGTTATTTCCATCAGAAGATGTTCCGAAAATGGTACGTATAGCCAAAGTGCTTCCGGTGATATTAAATTGAAACCTTCTTATTATATATATATATAGTCAATTTTGAATAGAACATTTTCTTTCATTCACTCATAAATGAGAATGCTTCGTGACAGCCTCATAAATTTGTAAGCTTCGGGGTGTAATGGCCAGAAGGGGGGAGGGGTTGAAGGTAAAAACGGATGAAAGCAAATAAGGGAGACTCTATCTAGCGAGTAGAATGGAAACGTACATGTATTAGACGCAAAAATATCTATTCCAGAAACATGTTCTCTCTCTCTCTCTCTCTCTCTCTCTCTCTCTCTCTCTCTCTCTCTCTCTCTGCAAAAATAAACTGATAAAGGGGAGTCCAACCCCCGGACCCCCCCCTCTGGATCCGCCAATGATCTGCGAGGTGGGGAGTCAGTGGATTGAGCGCCTTGTTAATCTCGCTTCACGTTCTTCCGAGAAAAGTCACTCAACCAACATAACAGAGGAATATTTGTTATGTTCTTGGGATACATTTCACACGGCAGAGTAGCTTTATACTCGTACAGTCAGGTTCTTAATGAAATGTGAAGATAGCGAATAATGACCATACTCATGAGAACAAATTAATGGGAGGAGAAGGAAAAATCGCTTTATCTACATATTGAATTTTGTGATTATGTATAGCGCCCCCCCCCCCCCCCTGCGAAAGAAAACATAATTTCCGCATATCACAGTAATTTGATCTGTGAACAAAAGATACCTCTATCCCTCTATCTCAAGATCAAATTTTGTTTGGGTGGGGTGGAGAGGGGTCATGGATATGACATTTTTCAGCCGAGTCTCGCTAAATTTTTAACCTTTAGCAAAATTTTTATTGAGGAAATATACCAGTCCCTTCATTTTTTCCATTATATAATTTATGTATTTTCTTTAACTAGAAATCTTCCTATATAAAGATAATCTCTGTATGTGATCCCCCCAAAAGATTTCTCTTTTTCATTTCTTTAGTGGAAGGGAAGTGTCCTTTGCGACATTTTATTTCCTAGATAAAATCTGCAAATATATTTCAATTATTTAATTGCAATTTCTCCAGTTCTCGGGCCTTTCCAACAAACAAAAAAAAAAGAGCTTGCCAGAAAGGCCCTAAAATTATCAACTAAAACCGACATTCACAATGATCGATATAACCTGCACTTGTTGCGGAACTCTTTTGTGTTAGGAGGAATGCCACGTAACTTTCGCCATTTTGGAAATCGACCGGTGTTGTCACAGGTAAACACATGTTACATTTGGACTGAATAAAGCAGAAAATTAACCCAGACAAGTGCTTGGACTTTAGAAAAAGCCATGGATCGCTTATATCTTGTCTGTTCTATGATTTTAATTCTCATATCCACTGTTTTCGGGACTGAATTGACATTTGAACTTCCTGATAGTGAGAAGCAGTGTTTCTTTGAGAAAATAGACAAAGGAGTACAATCTACAATAGAATTTCAGGTAAGATTTCCTCTTGCCATATGGCAGATCTCTAACGTTGAAATAATGATATTTATAACGGTGCATATGTGCTGAATTTAGAAACGGTGAAGCGTTAGTCCGATTTTCCTCTGTTCTGTCCATATTCATTTAACCTGGATCATAAGTATCATTTTAGTTGAAGCACTGTTAAACTCCCACTAGATGAAGCAGAAAATTAATACTGAATTGTGTTAGTTCTCTGTAAACAGATACAATGTCTTCATTAATAAATTTAAGAACTTGGTGAACATTTTTTTTGGGAAATCGATCATCAAACCATATGTTCAACTGTTGCAGTGCTGAAATTACGGTAAATTTTTTCTGAATAGTTATGAAATGAGATTGATTTGATAAGAAAGTGTCATTTATTGATAAGTGTAAAGATGTAAAGAAAAAAAAAACATAAGAATGAAATCAGTTGTCATCAAAAGTTCTGATATCCACTTGATAGCATCCTGCCATTGAACCTCTTGTTAAGGAATGGTATTAAGTTTATATGCTTAACAGCATGTCCATAATTTTCACAAAAAATGGAGAAAATTCAATATATATTGAAGTCATATCATTTTATTTATAGGTCATAACAGGCGGGCAGTATGACGTAGATATGGAACTGACGGCCCCTAATGGTCAGACCCTATACAAGGATGTCAAGAAACAGTACGACAGCTTCACATGGACCCCAGACCAGACCGGAATCTACAAATTCTGCTTCAGTAACGAATTCTCCACATTTTCCCACAAAGTTGTCTACTTTGACTTTCAGGTCGGAGAAGAGAAACCTCTATTTGACCAGGAGAATAAGCAGGCTACAGCAATGACTATGGTAGGTTTGAACTATTTATGGTATTCAGATTTGATCATTATTCTTCAATGTGGGATTGGTTTCTGGCTCCAGGGCCAATAAAAACATAGACGATCTCACTTTTTAGTCTCAGTCTCACTTTCTTAAAAGGAATTCAGGGCAAAAAAGTGAGACTGAGATCTAAATTAAGTGAGCTCAGCTCAGTTTTATGGCACCAGAACCTGGTTGCACATCACTGTAAAAGCAATACACACTTTAGATTTCTAAGGCATTTTGATTTTTAGAGAGTTTTATTAAGCATTAATATGGCAGCTTAGCATGTGAGTTATGTTTTAACTGAATCAAATGATTAAAAAATAACATATGACTAGAAATATTTATAGATTTCCTTTTTTAAGCATGATTTGGATTAACTTTTTTTTAAATATATAATTCTATATAAAACACATCACTACTTGTAGGACAGGACACTGGTGAGTTGTAATATTACCTTAGTAAGAGTGCAACGATAAACCGTTTGATGGTATATCGCGGTATATTTTTCCACGGTTCAATTCACGATACGCTAAACTGATATCGCAGTTCGGTTCGATCGGTCCAGAATTATCTGAATTGTCCGTTTTGTTTCCTTGTTTACAATTTCAAAATGGCTTCCGTGCAAAACATGATGTTGACGATAACGCCTTATCTATTATGTCGGCAGTTAAACTCATCTCCAGCATCTTACAAACCTCAGATTTAACACAGTGAAGGATTTTATCTCATTCCTAATGTGATTAAAAGCTATTATAATAGATGTTAATACAAATGATTAAAGCCCTTTAGATCTAAACTTATTCTATTGTAATACACAATATCTCATCACGCGTGTTTTCGTTGAAAATTCGCTGTCTCATTGACTAAAATGGTTACCGGTATGAGGAAAGGTCCCCATAGTTCCCTGTAAATCTTCGTCTTTGGTTTAGAATAGTCACAACTCAAAGATCTACCTATCCATCCAATTCAAGTTAACAAATTCATATTTTAAATATTATAAAGAAAATATGAACATTTGATATAAACCTGTCAAGTTAAGACTTCTTAACCTTGTCTTGTATTGTGATACGTATCGTATCGTGAACTGAATACCGTGATACGTATCATATCGTGAGGTTGGTGTATCATTGCACCCCTACTTTTTAGAGTATGTAGTTTATTAGGGCTGGGTAATAATACCGATACTTCGGTATATTGCGGTATGTTGACAAAAAATATGGTATTTCAATTTGTTTTTGTAATACCGATATACCAACAAAATGCTTGGACTCAGGAATTCTATCCTAAAATATAAAGAAAAATTGTCAGAAAGGTTTACGATCATGCCAAACATTTAGACAAAAGCTGTTGTATGGGTGTATTTACAGTTGCATAACTTTTATTCAATCTACAAGATATCTTTTATTGGTTATTTATCATAGTTATGTACATTGTACATGTAAAAGGAAGTTAATATAATAAGAAAAAACCATTTAAATTTTTGTTGAAAATATTGCAATACATATCGCAATACAGTCATGACGAGAGTTTATCTTGCTAAAGAAATACTGTTAAAAGATGCGAAAACTATGTTATATTAAACCCTTCATTGGTTAAAAATATTGTAATGTATCGCAATATGAAATCTCTAGCCAATACCCAGCCCTATAGTTTATCATGTTTATATTGTTCCTGTTTCATTAACACACTCTGGTCTGTAACTCTGTGTAAAGACAACCACCAGTCTCCTAGAAATGCTTACTGCCACCGAAGAATTGTAAAGGATATCAAATAATCCAGTATAATTTTTTTTTGGGGGGGGGGGTGAAAAAAAGCAAGTTTAATTTGCAATATTTTGAAATATATGGGATTGTGCTTCATTATACATGTTATATGATGGCATTTTAATGGGTGTCAAAATTTCATCTGTATACCTTTAAATTTAATACTACATGATACTTGAAATTTTGTCATATGTTGAGGAGAGCATTATGGGTAATGCATGTTTATGCCATATGCAGTGCATATGTGATGTTCAGATGTAAATCTATTTATAGTCTTGTATGTGAGGGAACACAACATTTTCAAATAGT
The DNA here is from genome assembly GCF_033153115.1 of Saccostrea echinata. Lineage (NCBI taxonomy): Eukaryota > Metazoa > Mollusca > Bivalvia > Ostreida > Ostreidae > Saccostrea > Saccostrea echinata. Next base: position 15,600,581 of record NW_026889754.1, read on the forward strand.
TAGACTTGTTGAGTTCAAAAATATATACTCATAATTAGGACTATGGTTCAAAGTCTCATTTGGAGAAATAACTATATTGCTGTCCCCAACAATTTACTAAGCTACAGTTATTGGGTACAGTGCTTCACACAGTAAGAGTTCTGGTCTTCTTAAGGACATACGCAACATACCTTACCTACTGATAATTTTTCAAGATATTCTTAATTTAAGATCATAGTGCCATAAGATGTTCGTAGACATAAAATCAGCATGGCATTACCAGGGGTTTTGAAAAGATATCAGTTGATGAAAATTCTTGTATAATTTAAAGAAAAATATACAAAAATTACTTAACTTATATTCTAGATGTGTTGTTTATCCAGCCCTGTTTTAGAAGAAGTGTACAGCAGCATATATAGACATTAAAATGTAGCACACACTATCTTCAAAATTGAAGTATTGGAACTCTTCAACTCCAGGGAAAAAGACAATAAAGTTCAAACTACGTTGCGTATGTCCTTAACAGTATTAGGAAGCCATTGCTCATTAAGAAGGGCTTCCCAAATAACCAAAAACTGCGGTCCCAGTTGTTCAGTTCGATTTCTGTTCCATTTTTCCAGATTGGTTTGTATATTAGAAACTGTGATACATAAAGATCAAAACTAAAATATACTTCATCCAAGACAAAACACTTTTCACAAAATTATGGGATAATTATTGAAACGAGCAAGAGTAGTCATGTTGTTGCTAATAGTCGTCCAATTAGTCCTAAACACCACCACCAAGACATTAATATGTATAAGACTTGTTCTTAAAGGTGAATTTTATGAAGTTAATAAAGAACTTTCAAGTTTAATTCATAAAATTAAAATTTAGAATAGATGTAAATAACCAAACTGAAAAACCTGAAACTAAACTGAAAAATTTACTGAAGCGACCAGACCCAAAAATCTTGGAACCGTAACAGCCCAATCATTGAGAAAGGTTAGACAATGTGACAAAATTGGCCATTCAGTGTACATGTACTTTGATCTTGGAATAAAGTAACTAAGATTCTTGCAAAGTAAATGGATGGGAAACAGAGCATTCTTTTTAATGATTTGTTTTGCTTGTTTATCTGACAACATATATACTGTGTATATTTAATAAAGAAACAGAAATTGTGATTAACAATTAATTAAGTCTTAGACTAATCAGTTTTAATGCAGTAAAGTGTTTTGGTACATTCTTAATCTGCATCAGATATATCTGTTTAATTGTTTATATGCATTCTACTGTAGTGTGCAAGTCAATGAAGTCATGCTTAATAATTTGTTTATATGATATTCTCCCCGACCTCGATATTATTTGTATGCACTCTAACAAATATACCATATCACTGCCGTTGAGAAAATATATATCTCTACAACATGCTCATGCAATGTTGAGTCTTTTTAATCGTAATTAAATTTGTTGTCAGTTTAGAACATTAATTGTAGAAATAAAAATCATTTATTGATTCAATGTAAATTTTCCAATAAGCAGTACACTAAACACCATGCAATGCTTGCAGTTATCAAGTAAACTTAACATGGAGGAAGTTTTTTGATATGAAATTAACCATGTTAACTGCTTTCTATTAGGGTTGGGATGGTTGTGCAGGTAGTCTGCTGTGATATGATATTCAGTCAAACTTTGTTATCTCAAACGTGATGGGACCGAGAAATAACTTTAAGATATCTGAGTATTCAAGATATTGAGGGTTAATTTCTTAAAGAATAAGTAGATGGGATTTCCAATTCACTTCAACATATCCATGGTATTTGAGATATTTATTTAGTATTTGAGATATTAAAGTTCAATTGTAAATTATGATGTATACATTGGTTGTGAGAATTCATGGTTCTATCTAGTTGATTAAACAATAAATAAGAAAAATATTAATTGCTGATTGTTTCTGATTTCACTACAAATGTATGTTTAGAGTGCATAAAAATATCTTGGATCATGTGAATTTGAAAAATTTGTAAATCCCTAATGTACTTGACTTGTTCATAATTATTAACATAAATTATAAAATGATTGATACTGGACATTGTGTACATGTGTATCACTACACAGATGAGAACCTTGTATCATGAGGCATCGAATCTCGTGTTACCCTTGCATTCAATATACAGTCAAATCTATTTATCTCTTACCTGATGGGACTGAGAAAAAACTTCCAGATATCTGAGTATTTGAGATATTGAGGGTAAAATACCTAAAGAATAAATGGTTGGGACTTCCAAATCAGTTTAACATTCCCATTGAATTCGAGATATCAGTGTTTGAGATATCGAAGTTCAACTGTACATAAAATCCATGCATAAATTATTCTGAGGCATGACAACCTGTGTTATATAGAGTATGGTGTAGAATATTTTTTCAGTTCAATTGTTGATGATTGACTCTTAGTCAAACAGTTAATTAGAGTTTACATTCAGTTCGTATCTTTCACTATTGATCTTTGACCTTTTTGATCTTTGACCTTTTTGATTGCAGAGAACTGATTTCAAGTCTTCACATTTAATTCAGTCTTGTGTGTTTTGTGAAATAATTTTTCGTTTTGCTTGCTAATTATGCTAATCACTAATAACCAAAAAAGTTCTGTTTGCAGTTGTTACTTCATTATTTTAGACTAAATGATTTAAAATAATTTAAAACATGTAAAAGTCAATGAAGATAGAGAAGGCATCATATATTTAGATCACAGAACTCTTAAGGAGGGCTGACCCCTTTTCAGAGATACATGCAACTCTGACAAAGATAAATTCCTTTAAAAATTCTTTTTCAACAATGATTTGTCTAATTTTTCACTGTATTGTAAATTTATATTGACTGAATTTTATTTTAATACCCATCTGTTAGAAAATTGTCATTAATACAGAAAAGTTCCAATTAAGATAGAGCATAGGGTCATTCTTTTAAAGGCCGTTCACTGCAAACAGAATTTGTTTTCTTTTTCTAAGTTTTTAAGTTAGATCCTGATTTTTCTTCCTTTCACTGACTGCACTAACCATTGCTTGTGGAAACTAATTTAAAGCATATTCCTTTAATTTATTGGTAAATCTGCAGCAGCACTTTCCATTTTCACTTAATTGTTTATTTATGGAACTGATCAGCTATGAAAACCTTACACTCAAAATTTGCATGACTTAAATTTATTTTGGTATCTTTATGATATATATGTCCTAAATGGAAAAATAAAAATAATCATTCAGTCTGAGTTTTGATCTTGATATGAGAGGGTCATTGATCTGTATTTAGACCATTATGAAGTGAAATAGGGCCATTATAAAAAAAAATTTGGTTTGAAGTACTCTGACTCAATTTTTCAAGGGGGTAGGTAGGTAGTTTTTTTTAATAATAATAATTTTCTAACATTTTGATAATAAAAACCACAAACTTAGAAATTTTCATTATTGACTCTGACAGCTAAATATATTTAATATATCTTTCTAAATGCAGCAATTGAAAATGGTAGACCTCAACTTTAAAAATGATACACATAACTTGTATTTTCACTGGAAAAAAAATTGAATTAAAAGTACTGATAAAAAATGATTGGGTAGGGGCGATTTGGATGGGTATACCAGTGTACATGAAACAAAGCATTTTTTTTGTTGGCCTGTTAAATGGTCACTTTCAATGACGCTTTAGACTGCATGTTTTTATAGCTTTACATATTTTATCTTTCTAGATGTCCTGTGTATAAAACAATCATCAATAAATTTTTAAGTCTGTGATTTTTATGATGATGATTATAAATGAGTAGGAAAATTAAAAAAAAATGAAAAAAAAAAATGCCTGCCAACCTACCCACCTTGAAAAATATTGGTCAGAGTACATCAAACAAAATCTTTTTTATGATGGCCTTGTCAAGAAAGTTAAAAAAAAAAAAACATTTCAAAATATTTTGAAAATTCAAATTGAAAAAAAAATACCTTGGTTTGAATTGAAAGGAATGTTTAGACTAAAAAAATATTCATGTTTGAAGAATACATAATGATAAGTACTTTGTATGTGGTGCACATAAAAACTCAGATTTTGTGTTGTTTAGATGTGAATGTCCTTGCATGTAATGGGAAAGCGAGACACATTGTGGTATCAGGCTTTGTTTTTTACTTCAGATGGAAAACTCAGCGGTTAACATTCATGAAGACTTGAAGTCGGTTCTCGACTACCAAACTCACCATAAGTTACGGGAGGCGCAGGGTCGAGCCTTCGCGGAGGACCTGAATGACCGTGTGTTTTATTGGTCACTCGGACAATCTCTGATTATTCTTATGATAGGGATTGGACAGGTTCTAGTTCTTAGAAGCTTCTTCACAGAAAGACGAGGGTCAAAACCGTAGGATATACTCTTGGTCAATAGATAGGGAGTCTGTTTATATAAATTCCATGTATGAATTGTGTATGTCTGTGTGTTTGTCTGTGTATGGGAGAAAAATTGATGAGGAAAAGTGAGAGAGAGAGAGAGAGAGACAAACAGATCAAAATAAAATGATGAATGTTCAGTGCTCAGCCCAGTCAAATTGATACATACATGTATGTAGACTGTTATAAAAATATGTTGGATTTTAGTTCTTGATATCAGGGAAAGAGCAGCTAGAGAGTGGAGTTTAGTTCAGCATGTCAGAATGGAAAGAATTGTTTATAAGATCTCCAATTATTCATGTTCATTCATTTAGATATATGTGTATAGGTGAAAGAACTTGATAACTCTGTGATGATGCAATCATTGTGTTCATCTGAGATTTGAATTCAATTTAGAAGGATCACTGTGTATCACTTATTTTTTTCAACAAAATTTGAAAAAGAAATGAAATACATGTAGTTGAAAATGAATTTGTTTTCACTGATGTAATTTCAAATGCAAGGTACAAAAAAAAAAAAAAAGTATTGTTTGATGATGTCACATTTAATAAGTTGTACCTAAATGAGTAATCAATTGTATGCAAAGTTCATGTGCTGTCATTCCAATGAAATTTTTAATATCTGTATTCTGACAGTATTTCATTTTTGTTAGTTGATTTAAGTTGTAAAAGGAAGACAACTTGATTTATATCTGAAGGGTACAAGTTGGAGGTTTTATTCACAAATCATGTTGGATTCAATTCTTAAGGAGAGATATTGAAAAAAAGTCATTTATGCTAGGAATTTAGTATTTTTGACAGATGAACATTACCAAAGGGTAGGAAACTTGTTCATGTATTTTGTTGTGACAGTAAGCCGAGAATTTGGATATTTTTGTAAGTATACATGAGGAAAGATTGTATCTGGCATTAAACTTACCACATAAAATGTAAAATTCCCATGAGTCAATAACTACATTAAAATTCACCTGCAAAAAAAAACCCCAAAATGTTTTATACTACCTACATTTAAGACAATATTACAAGTATAACCCAAAATATGTACTTGTAGAATTAAAGTGGAACAGTTGCAAAACTTTGTACTTATGTAAAAAACACGAAAACATACTTGGATATAGAAATACATGCAAGCTTGGGGTTTGTAGTTCATATTAATACCTTGTTTGTTAGTTTTCATGAAAGCTTAAAATTTTCCAGGACAGTTGAAATTATTTTCTAAATTTTAATTGAAAAGATTTCTCCCAAGTTATGAAATTCCTATACTTTGGTACTAAGTTTTAAAATTCTTAGAACTCCATATTAAGGTATAATAATATCCCTTTGTGATGAGGAGATAACTCTGGAAGTTTCCTATTATAGAAATTTTATCTCATCCATTCAAGGTGCAACAAAATCTTGTTTTGTACTTTTTGGTGAGGAATGATGATTGCACTTGATGAAAAAAAAAAAGACCAGTGTGCTTGCTTACGTAAAGAACTGTGAACGATAGTATTGTTCTCCTGCTTACATACAAGTCAATTTTCAGAAGTTAACATATTTAAATGATTTTTCATATATATATATATATATAGATATTTATATGAATTTTCATGAAACATTACTTATTTGGGAAAACAAAAATAGATGGCTCTATTATGTTGGTAAAACTTTTGTTTTTCACTATAGAAATCAACGGAAAATATTTTTAAAACATCTCTCCCCCCCCCCCCCCCCCCCCCCCCCGAAACAAAAATTCCTTTTTATAGGTAATATGGATTGTCATTTCACAATTTCATACCAAAGCTTTTTGTGTTTCACGGGGGAAACATTATTATGTTTACAGACAAAAAACGGCAAAAATGCTCATTTTTTCACCAATTTGAAGGGGTTTACAACTTAAACGTTGTATTTTATCAGTTACATATGTTTAATTTATATGAATAAAACATAAGAAAAGACTTAAGGAACATTTATCTATATCCATTGGCAAGAATATTTTAAAATATGATTCTTTTAAGCTCGATTTCAATGGAAAACATTGTCTACCCCCTTATAAAAAGAGCTGGAATAAGAGTAATTTATTATTTACACTGGTATTAAAATTATTAATCAATTACCATTGAACTCTTCTTTGCATTAAACAAAGATTTTATGGCCAAATTGCCATTAGTATTGAGTTAAATGGGTGTAAAATGTAGGCGGGAATCGAGAGTTAGCGTGCGTAGTTCTTTGGCTGATTTTGAACATGAATGGCAGCAGTTTTTATCCAGTCTAACAATGAAATTCACAAAACTCTGTCAATGTGCTCATTAGCACACAAGAGTTAGATTGGATTTTTTGTTTTGTTTGTGTTTGTTTGTTTTTTGTTTTGTATCTTTTTTTTTTTTGTTTGTTTTATTGAATTCCAGTTTGCAGGAATGTGGGTGTTTTCAGGGAACTAAACTGTCCATAATCCAATTTGTACTTTTTCTCTTGGGAAATTTGTATAACACCTCCACCCTCATCTCTCTCTAAAATAAAAATCAGCCTAATGTACAGTCAGATTTTTATTTTTTTATTTTTTTATTTTTTTTTTTTTGGTTGTCATTTTGGAAAATTAAGAAATAAAAATTATCTGCTAAAATATGATTCTACTGAAAATGTGCTGTAGAAGACTTAATTTTTTTCTACTAATTTCTGTGAGTTTTTAGTACTGCTAACAAGAGGGAAATTAGATATATTTTATTTAAGATGCATTAATTCTCAGTAAAGCTTCCAATTTTGATCGTGAATTATTGTAGTTAGATCGTAGAGCCTAATTATAACTTATGAAAATATTTCTGTACATATTCATATCTTTTCATTTTTTGAGTGTGTTTTGCGTTGTTGCCTGTATTATTATGTCATCCGAATAAATCACATCTTTTATTAATATTTAATTCTCTTGTGTTATCTTAAGAAATGCAAAAAATTAAGGATAAATAACATAAACCTTTTATCCAAAATTACCAATATATATGTAATAGATTTATGTTCATGTAGATAACTTGAATAATATATATGAGTAAGTGTGAAAATGTGGCAAAATTTCGAAATGATGTTGTGTGAAAATTTTGTATAGATTTACATAGAAATTGGCACAAAGTTTCATATTTCAACAATGCAATTGTTTGTGTCATGTTTATTGAAATCAAACCATGCATCAAATTTGAACTCACCTGAGCTGAAAGCTTACGTGTGCTTTCCTCCGATCGTCTTTCTGATGGGTCGTCTGCCTGTGAACGTTTAACATTTTCTTAACCAGAACCACTGGGCCAATTTCTACCAAATTTGCTACAAAGCATCCTTTTTCAAAGGGGATTCAAATGAAGTGACAGGCCCTTTTGAAAGGGAATTTAATCAAGAGAAGGCAATAAAGGACAGGTGTCTTACCAAGAACTAGTATTCCAGAAAAGATGAAACTTACAGGAAAGCTTTCTTATGTAAAGTAGATTCAAGTTTGTCAAATCATGACCCCTGGGGCTAGGTTGGAGCCACAATAAGAGATTAAAACTTTACATGGGATATTAAGGGAAAACTAATCTTCTCCAAAAAAAGAAGGACATTGATTAGTCATATTAATATGCAAGCATCCTCAGGTAGTCTAATTCAAGTTTGTTCAAACCAATTCCTAGGTGGGAGGGTGAGTAGACAACAGGGGATAGAAGTTTTATATAGGAGTATATTGGAAAAAATCCTTTTTCTCAAGAAAAGAAGGCCTATGATTTGTTTTATTCTTATGCAAATGTCCTCAGGTAGTGTGATTACAGTTTATTCAACCATGGCCCCTTGTGGGAGGGCAGGGTATAAAAGTTTTACTGGGAGTATTTGGGTAAAAGTCTTGAGGAAATCCCCAGGTAGTGTCTTTTAAAGTTTCTTCAAACCACATTAACATGAGAAAATACAGGAATTAATCTAAAAATCTTCTCTGGGACAGCAGGACCACGATAAGGCATGTTATTATGCATGTATCCTCACATACAGCAGCTTTTAATTTGTTCAAATGAAGGGAAGGGCCATATTATTAGGTCAAAATTTTCATGGTTTAAAAAAAAGAAATCTTGAAATGTGAAGAACTACAGGAACAGAGTGAGCTTTGTGGCCCATCGGTCCCTTGTTAGGTCACCTGATTCACTCAGGTGACCTATTGCTATCCGTTTTCGTCCGTCGTCGTGCGACGTGCGTCAACATTTGAACATTTTTAGCTTCTTCTCTGAAACCGCTTAACCAAATTTCAACCAAATTTGGCATAAAGCATCTATGGGTGAAGCTTCACCTTTTAGTTCATTTTATACTCTATGGATCCTCTAAATTGTTGTATTATACTCAGGTGACCGTTAAGGCCCTTGGCCCCCTTGTTTTGTTTGTGTTATATATCCTTGAATTTGATTTTGAGTTGATCTTGGAATCTTCCTTGCGTTCTGAGAAAAACACCTTTTTTCTACAATAATTCTGAATATCGCAATGTTCGTTAGACATGTTAGACGTTTATCATTTTAGAAAAGGTCTTAGTCAAGTCATGCTAGGTAATCAAAGACATTCTGAAATGTAGTCTACCCAGAAACACTTATTTTTTACTGAATCTGCAAACATACACAGATTGACGGGCATGTGCATTATTTCCTGTAGTACATGTATTAAGAAAACTTTGGGGGTTAATAAAAAGATATCCAGGAATGGCAGGATTTTAAAAGTCATTTACGTGATACCTTTTGTTAACGTATCATTTTAATCTGTTAATTTAAAGTGCAGAGAAAGGATTTCTAATTTTTTTTTCCATATTCTGAGATAAATTTGGTCACTAAAATTTGCAAATTAGAGTAGCTTACGTTTTGTAGGACATTTGCACTAATTAACCTTAGAGATGGTTGGAAATTCCTAAACTAGCAGAAATTCATCGTAGACGCAAGTGCATTCAAAAATAGGGATTTCAAAATGAATCAAAATAGCTATGCAAAATTTGGAAATAAACGCAGAAAACCATCAAAAATAAATTTCCTGGAAAAATGAAGTGAATATTTGGGAATGAGGCTATCAAAATTACCAAAATTTATTTTTTCCCCCATTTTGTAGATGGAAACTGCCACAGAGGATATCCACAAATCCCTAAATGACGTCATAGATTCTCAGACTCACTTCAAACTCCGCGAGGCAACCGGAAGAATATTCGCAGAGGAGCTCCATTCTCGCGTGAGTTACTGGTCTATAGGCGAGACTTTGATTATTCTTCTCATCGGACTCGGACAAGTGTTTATCTTGAGAAGTTTCTTCACCGAGAAGAAAACGAGTGGCATGCCTATTCATTCGTAATATCTTGACTCCAAGACCATTTATTTATGTTCAAATAATATTGTGTTCAATGTTATAGGTAAAATGTTTGTTCAAGTCAGGTAACATTACTCATAGAAATATATATTATTTATGAAAAAATGTAATTTTTTTTTCAAACATGTCCCATTAGTTAAGATTCTTCGTAACTTCTTTCAACTATTACGTTATTCAGACATTTTTTTAACGATCGATTGAACAAATTTAAATTATTACATGTATACATAACGTAGAAATAGATCATTTAATGGGGGATTTCTGGGCCTGACACAACTTTTAGAATGCTGTTACAGATTGTTTCATAACTGACATGATATCACAAATCGCCATACTGAGTGATTTGCTGTATTTAATAAGGCATAAAGATAATCCTATGAACACTATGTCTTTTTAGACCAAAAAATACACCTTTTTGGAAAAAATCCGAATTTGTTCTGAAGTGTTGAAAAATCCGATCTTATATTAGTAATCGCTTGTTTGTGTTTTCTTTATTTATATAGGTCAGATGTTTATATAGGTCAGATGTTTATATAGGTCAGATAGGTCTTGATTTTATACCTTTCCTTCTCATGTTGAGATAAAATACATTTATAGTAATTAAGGAATGAATTTAATAGATAGTTTTCAGTAGGCCCAAATTAGCAAGAGTTATTTCCCGTTGGCCGCCATATTGGAGGTCAACATGCTCATATTCCTTCATTATTCTACCAATTTTGACTTTTTATACTGGTCATTGTGGGGTAGGAAGCATTGTTTTTTCTGAAAAATATATATTTGTTAAAGCCTCCTTTATTTCATAATTTTTATTCTATAAAGATTTTCCCCCAGCTATTTCTGCTACACCCTCTTAGATTTGGTAAAACAAAGAGGAAAAAAATACCAGGTTGACCACTAAGATGGCGGCCAAGGGAAATAACTCGGAGAAAAAATCTGTCATATGAAAACTATATATACATTTATAGTGTTTATCCGCCATTGTATTTTTCTAGGAAAACAGATATGCATATATTTCTATAAAACACTGAATCTAACCGCAGGCACTGTTTGTTAGAAAAAAACCTAAGCAGAATAAATTAATACACGAATTTCTTTTGGAACTTTTGTTTTCTTATTTTCATTGTAATACAAAATTAAATAATTGTTTATCAGTCTTGTTCATTGAGAATGCGTTTACTAGTTTTATAATATTTTCAAAATGTAGGTGTTTGTTTCGCTTAATATTAATATCGATGAGAGCTTTAAAATTTACGGTTTCATTTATATATGTATTTAAAAATGAAAAGGGTTCTTGGTTATATTTATATTTATTATTGAATCATGCTTGTATAGTTATTATTATTCTTTCTCAAAGTTCTGAATGAGGTTTGGAAGTGTACATTTTAGCCTTAAACATATTTTTAAGATTATTTTTTAATGTACATTTATAGGAGGTACTTCAATGGTTGTGACTGGACATCAATGAATACTAATTAATGTTCATGTGTCAATGTTACCTCCCCTTTTTTGTCTGCAGAGTGGATTTGTATTTTAAGATCATAAGATACCCTAAATCTGAAAATGGGGATTTCATCATACTTTCTTCTTTTTTGTCGGTTTTTGGTTCAAATTGATTTGTTTTATGGTAAAAAGTAAATTAAATTTATATTTAATAGATATAATAGAGGTATTGATATAATATTGGCATAGGAATGGGGAGAATGAAAGAAAAAATAGGGCTAGTTTGATAGGAAGATTTCTTGATAATTTGAGTTTCTGCAAAAATTAAGCCTGCACAAAATGCTTTACAAATTTCTATATAGCATAATTTCTCGAGTATCATATGTCCTTAAGTACAAATTGCGTATTTTGGTAGTGTTTGTAGGTATGAACAGTATTTAAGAAAGCTCTAAACACCAACAAAAAGTGCTTTTTGGACTTGGAGAAATATATATCATGTAAATGTGTTCATACTGAGACTATTTAATTCATTTTCAACATAGGGTACCTGCCTTATTTCTGAAGGAAAAATGTTCAAAGAAAATGGACTATACGTGAACCGAAATCACTGTTGTTTACTTACACTGGGAATATTAATGGAAATAATGAATTCAATTACTTATTCTTGGCCTAATATAATGCTATGAATATTTTAATCTATTACAAATGGTGTAATTAACTGTAAATAACCATTTTTTCTATCTCACTTTCAAGGGCAGATAACTCTAACCTCATAAAACTACCCTACAATTAGAACTCTTTAGTGTGCAGTGTTTAGAGCTTCCTTAAGCCATGATTTAACAAATGGAGATAACGCCGTACGACAGAACTGTATGTAAGTGTGTTCTAGTGTATTGTTCTTTTGAGATCAAATGAAGTGTTGCAATAAAAAATAAATTCAGAAAAAAACTGTGTTACCATCTTTTTAATTGGGGCAGAACGAAAGCCTGACGGAATATTGTCAGTCAACATACTAGTATAGAAGTTGGTTGCAAGGTTCGAAATTAAAACACGCCGAAATATGGCTGAAATATTGCCGAATTGGCGTTAAGCAAAATTAATCAATCAATCGAAATTAATACACTCACTGAATTTGACAACCACTTTCTGGCATACATACCAGCTTTTCTCCATAATGCTGATAACTGTGAACTTGAAATCGGTTAGTGACAAAAAAGCTCACTAAAACATTTAGTAGCATGAAAGTCAATGAAGAGTATCAATCAATGCAATTTAGCGAAAATGTCATCAAGCATGAAATATGTGGAGATAGTGAACAGTATTCGAGCTCAAAAGTCCATTAAACATTACAAAATAGGAGCAAAGCAAACACGGACCTCTAAGACATCAGAGGTGGGATCAGGTGCCATGCAGGAATGATCATCCCCTGCTGTCCAGTCACACCCGCCGTGTGCTCCTTGTCATGATCATGAAATAACGAAATAATGTTTATAACTCAGTCTACCTGCGCCCAAAAGTAATGAAAAAGTATAACATTAATTTGTTTCACTTAAAAACCCAAATATTTTAATCTTTAAAAAATGTCGTCCACTCTATTTGCAAAACGTTGTGAAAGTTCACTATTATACTCTTTGTTAACGTTTGTAAAGTACCTTTAAGTAGATACGATATATGGATGTGCATGGTCATATATGATAAAATGCAAACTTTATGTGGTTGATCTAAGAATTTTGACAGTTTATTGACAAGCAGGAGTTATTTTTAAAAAGTATTGCTTTATAAGCATTTTGGAATCGTTATTAAACATATGACCCATTATTTGACATAAGCATTCTGCATGTTTTTATTTGCTGTAAGATATCAAAATTTAAATTTCGAAGAGCTTTGCCTGCCATCTTGTAAGTATTCAAAAACAGGTCTGCTTACTCGACAAAATTCATGAATCAACTAAGTCCTCAAGATGATGACTTGAATCTACAACAGTTTATATATGTATTTTGACCAAGGTCACAACCTATTTTTATTTTGACCCTAATGGTAATAGAAATTCTTCACTTCGCGTTTACACAAGAGTGACGTGTGGGTGATCTTGAAGAACACCTAACAGTGGGCATTGTTTTACACAAATGTTGTTTCACTTACGCCGTGCACCTAATTCATCACTTATTGCATGCAATTTCCTTCATTGATCAATCATCTCTGAAGTACATGCACATATATATCTATGCTTGGAGTCTTCAGGAATGAAATTTTCACGTTAGATAAATGTCACTGAATTAATTTTTACATTTTGCATAATTAATATAATTCAGGTAAATTTTTTTTAATTCAAATGTTTTCCTTGACTTATCATCAGCAAAGAAGGTATATTTTGCGTCAAATGTATAAAAAAGAAACAAACAAAAAGGCAAAAGGAACAAGAATTAACTGTACAATGAAAAACTTGAGATGATATAATGGCTGATAGTTGTGATGGCAGGTGTAAGATTCGTACCGGCCCGGTTTGTTGACAGATAGCTAAGTAGCTCCGCCATAAAGGTATATATTTTGATAAAACTGGATCTAGAGTGTTCTATTTATGATGCGATAAATAAACCAAATTCTACACAGGAACGGAACGAGGGCACCCGTTTACGACTATCGTATGGGAATATCAGTTTCGAGTACCCGTATATGAGCCTGCAATTTTGATTTTATATCATAAAAGCCAGTTGCGTGATTTGGGTTTAGCAAAATGGACTCCAAAGGACATTTCTTAATGTTCTCTAAATTATAATTTAACTTGAAGAAGCACCTTACTTTGATCGATTTGTGATCAATACCAGTACATTTGTGTTCAATTTTTGTAACAAAAAAAGAGTTTGACGAATTGACAAAAGAATGACACCATGACATTAATTTATTGCTGTTGAAGGAGATCTGTGTCGGTTGTATTTTATGAATGAGAAGTAGGGGTTATCAGGAAGAGAAATAACTGTCTGGTCGCTGGCAAATCAAAGAGTTGACGGATTTTTTGTTCGATGCGAAAGAGGTAAGTGAACCAATTTAATGTAGTTGAAAATAAATCTAAATATTGAAGGAAAGTCAAAGTTCCCTTTCTAAGGAGGAAATTCTTCGAAATTATATATCAGTTTTAAATATTTTTAATGTTCTCAACAACTAAATTGAATTTGAGTAACCATACCTATACTGGATTCCTAAACTTCATAAAAATCTGTACAAAGATACATAGTGCATGGGCTCTAGCAAATGTTCTACCAAGCTTCTTTCTTTACTCCTCACTAAAATATTAACAGCATCGAATGATAAACTTCAGGAGAACTATATACAACAATATATTCGAAAAGTGGTGTAAATCAGATGTGGATACTTCAATGAACTTTTATAAAATTTGAAATAACAAAATTTTACTAAAATAAATAGCACGAAAACGTACGACTTTTCAACACTTTATACAACCATTCTCTATGATAAATTAAAGAGTTTTTGACATCATACACAAAAAGAACTCGTGAATTTGCATCCCTTGTCATTGGTCAACTCCTTTTGTTAATAAAAACATTCTGATTCTAGGCACAAGTACTACGAGGTTGGTAAAGAATGCATGAGTTTTGATTTTCAGTATCTATGTAGTTTTTTTGAATTCCATATCTTACAACAATCTGTCGGAATTCCCATGGGTACTAATTGTGCCTCGTTATGAACAGAATTGCTTTTGTATTCATATGAAGCAAAATTTATTCAAAGTCTACTTGCTGTGTTCTTCGAGATTTAATCCAGGTTCTCATCAAAAGTGTATATTGAAAGAAAAAAAGACAATTTTTTCTCGGATTATTATTATTACTGTATATATATCAGTGCACATTGCAGTTATATTTTAGATAAGAGCAGCAAAATAAGATGGTGCAATCCAAATCAGAATTCGATGTTTGGGATTGGCTGCTTTTCGGAGCCATGTTGGCTGTTTCGGCAGGCATAGGGATTTTTTATGCTTTCGTGGGTGGACGACAGAAAACTACTAGTGACTTCCTAATGGGAGGTCGAAGTTTGCAAATGATCCCTGTGGCAATTTCTATCCTGGTATCCTTTATGTCGGCCATTTTGATTTTGGGAACTCCCGCGGAAATGTACACCCAAGGGACGCAATATTTTTTGTATTTGTTCGGACTAATCCTGGCAGTTATCCTGGCGTCTCAGCTGTTTGTTCCACTGTTGTACCCTCTTCAGCTTACGAGCTCGTTTGAAGTAAGTGCTGCGCATGTGCAATAAATAATCCATCAAGTGACATCATATGGAATCATGATTCAAATTAATAACAGATAACGACCACTTTTACTGACTAAATTAGTTTCATTACTAAAGTTGCACTGTACGACAATTAAAATTCTGAAGAAATTACAATGAATTCATACAGTTTATGGTTTAAATATTTCCTTAAACTTTTAAAATGAGAAAATAAATATATTGTAAAATTTTGATTCAAAGTAAATGCTTCTTAATTTTATTTCAGTACTTAGAACTGCGGTTTAAATCTAAGGCTGCCAAACTTACGGGAACTATAATGATGATTTTACAACAGGTATAAAATTTCCGGCAGATTCACCTAGTCATACATGTGTATTGAACAGGACAAAATGAGTTTGTTTTAGACCAGTGTAAACTTAGTTTTTGTGAGAGAAAAAGCTATTAAAACTCATTAAAAGTACAATCCTGATCTAGCCGCATAATGATCTGTGATTTCTTACCATTCAGTCATTTCATTCCTTAAAATAATCAATTAATAATTACGTTTTGAAAAAGTTAAGCTCAGTATTTACACATTTATGACATAAAATTTTCTCATTGTCCATTTTTTTAAAGAACAGAGGGTCACTGTTTAACAATTTGATGATTTCTTCTAATTAGTAACTCTTATCGATTATACTATGTATATTTTTTCTTTGTAGATCATTTACATGGGTGTGGCTTCCTATGCACCGTCCACGGCATTAGAAGCTGGTGAGTACTATTCATCATTAGAAAAATTGAAGGTTCACTAAAGTAAGGGATTTTTTTAATTTGTCAAACAATAGACCTTTTCTTGATAAAACGTTTGAACATGATTGACTTCTGGTCGGTTTTTGTACGTGCTTTTTGTATTTTAATGGGCTTTGATGAAAGTAAAGTTCTGGTTGTAGGCACTCTAAATGCCTGTCTTACTATAAATAGCACAACGGAAACATAAACAACAATCCAAACAGCGTTAAATCAGAAGCATCCCGTATACAAAAATGTGACATTGAGAGACGATACATTAAAAATATAGATTCTCGAATGGGATGTTAAACAACATACAGTCAATCAATCCAAAATAGATCAATCTATAGAAATGGTATTCGAGATTTTTGTTTGAGATTAAAATTGAGGATGATTTTGAACAATGTTTCTGATTTTTTATTCATATTATACTGTAAAACATTTAAGATAAATACTGTAGACCTTATCAGCCTAGGTCCCTTGTCACGGTAGGCGTTAGCACGATAGTGAACCTCTACTGTTCAATGGCCCTCGTTGCCGAGTATATATCTAAATTTGAAGCCCTTCATCGGTATATGGTGACGTCCCTATATGAATTGAAAATTTTTGAATGGGACGATAAACAGCATACAATCAATCATTCACTACTGAATTCGTATGAATGTGAACTAACTACTTTCCATGGTGTGAGGGGTTTTGATGAAGAAAGATAAGGGAAAATAGGTGAAAAGACGAATTAGATAATTGTTATATTTCCCTTTCATTTATTATTCCTTTGGCTCTTTTTCATAGCTATGAAAAGAAATTTTAGGAAGACGAACTTACATGTATGTATGTTGTGAACATTGTGTCGATTACAAGAAATTATAGCGTAAATCAGAATAAATTTTCATGTGTAAGTTTGCAATGATCAATTTCCTGTATTTTGCACATTTGTAGAACATTAATATTCAATCTCTGAATGAAAGTGATATCGTGTAATGCTGATTTGTTTGTGAAAAAAAAAAAACAGTTAAGTTAGTTAAAGATAAGGTGTAAGTTTTAATTCATGCGTTATGCTGTTGAATGTTTACGAAAATACCAGGTCTGCCAGTGTATCTGTACATTCCGCTGAGGATAGGAGATGAAAGTTTAAACCTATTGTTCTAAATATCCTAAAATATTATAAAGTGCTGGTCCAATTTTGATCTAAGAAAACACAAGTTATTAAAAACGGGTTCGAAAAACCCCCGGACATTATTTTTGGTTAATTATTGGTCCTATTGATGTTAATTGTCAAGTTGTTCTAAAGAGCGGTCCAATTTCAATATAAGAGAACATTATTATTACGAACGAGTTGCAAAAAATCCTTGGACATGAATCCTTTTATATAATTTAGGTTACAAACTGTAAAAGTTATTGATTATTCTGGAATATCATTTTTCATGACATTCGTTCTATAAGGAAAAGCTTAAAATCCATTTCTTGGAATAAAAAAGACAATGATATTAATTTTTAAAAAATCAAATAAATTAAAGGTTTAACTTTTACTTGCCATTAAATTATTTTTTAACATTTTAAATATCCTTGAAGTAACATTTTAAAAGATGAAAATTAAAGATAAAGTTTTCTTGGAATTGAAAATTTATGAAAGTGCAGAGAAAATGAAATCACAAGTACTTATAGCTGATCATGCTAATCACGCATGTACTTATATAAAGAGAAATCTCGAAGATTGATTTTTCTTTGAATTGATCATTTTTATCAGGGAGATCTGAGCCTCTGAATTTTCTTGGTGTTGAGCATTTTGAAAGTTATAACTTGATTTTATCATATTTGGGTTTAGATATATCTGAGCTACCTAAAATTATATGAAAACTTAATTTCATTTCGTGTACTATGGATTACTTTGGGAGAGGGAGTGATAATTTTAAATTTTAGAAACAGAATGAAGCTGTACATTTATCATTTTAAATATTTGTATGTTTTTTTTTTAAATTATGGATAATATATTGAAAGTCTTTAATAACCTATGAAATTTGAATTGGCTTTATCTGAAATCTTAAAGAATTATACAAATTTGAAAATACTATGTTTTTATTTGATAACCCCAATGAAATTTATATTAAGCCTGTCGGACAAAAACAAAAAACAAACAGACGTAAAATAGTGTTTAAAATATTTGTAATAGGTGGTTTCAATTAAGGAGCTGAAACACATTTTCTTTGATATCATAACCTAGAGGTAATATTTTCATTTTATACAAATTTCAGATCAAAATTAAAAGTACGTCTGTGGCATACTTTGTAAAACTTTTAATTAGAACTTTTTTTAAATTTTCATACTTGAAATATATGCTGCCAGAATGCTTCCACCTATCGTAAATCGAGTGTGTACATACTGGTAAAAAAATTAAAATATTGATAATAATAAAAAATATCATTGCTTCGAGACCATAAACAGAGTTTAGATTGTCAAAACTAAGATTTTGAATAAAACAAACATATTTTTAAAAGGTGCAAGTTTTTTTTTTAGCCTTTTAATACAGAGGCACTATGCTGAATATTGTTTTATTTTCAAAATTATTTCATAGTTGTACGAATTTAAAGCCTTTACTTCAGTCTTTTCTCAGTTTATGGCCTTGAAACTTTAATAACATTTATTTTATTTTAAAAAGAAACATACATAATGTTTAAATGATATGGATCTAAATACAACGCATTATAATGCGCTATGAGTATTTTGCCAGTCTCTGCTACAAAACCTCTTGTGCCGCATTAAAAGAGACCCACGAGACTAAAACTTCCTCTGAAGATTATAAGTTCCCCAGGCTATGTTTACTTTTGGCCTCACCTGGAACTGGTCATAGACGTAGACTTTCAGTATTTTTATTTTTATTTATCAAATATGTTTCAATAGTAACAAATATATTTATTACTTAAATATGCAAAAAAAAAACTACCGGTATTTTATTTTCAGAATTATTTCAAATTATGCTATTTTAAAATTTTTACTTAAGTCTCTCAGTGTTTGGTCTTAAGACTCATTTGACAACAAGTACCCAAAGAGACTTGCTAATTGACTGTTATGAATTTAAACATAAACAGACGTAAACAGATAGCGAAGAAAAAAAAAATCAGAACTATTATATTATCAAACCCGGCTCTCAGTACATTCAATACTTTGATTTTCTGTAGCATATCATGGGTGTTTCAAAGGACTTTTAAGCATGGTCACTCTTCACTGTCTTCATATTCTGTTTTCCCTTGTTCAGGAGCTTTAACGTTGAGAGATTGAACACTAAGATTAATCAGTTAAGGTCAACGGCAACCAGTAATGAGTCCGGACATATTTCCAGAAATTGATGATTATATATGTTACAATATGTTTTCGCAAATTTCAATTAATCTGTAAAAGGGAGGGGGAGACCAAACTTGGATGACCTGTCATCAAAAACTTTTTTTTCTGTAATTTGAAAGTTACTGGGTTTCCTACGTGGGCGACCATCATCACAGTCGGCGTTGTGTCTACGTTCTACACCTTTCTGGTAAGTACGCATAAATTGATGACGTCTAGTCAATAGTAAAATGATCTGTAATAAGTTGACAGTACACATGTCTGTGCAGTTATTTCTTAAAATATAAAATATATTTTATAGTGTTGAAGAATGTGAAAAAAATATTAATGTATCTAATATTTGATATGTTGTTTTTCAAATTATATTTCATATATTTTTGATGATTATTTTAAATTACACTAGACTTTGACCCGTGCGTGCACGGGTTGACATTGTTATGAATGCATCCATTTGCATATCGGACATTTACAAAATAGATACATCGACACATTCATATTGCAAGGTATTTTTGAAATAAACAATGAATGTTAATATAATTCTGGGGTTTTTTGTGTTTGTTTTGTTTTGTTTTCGTTTGTTTTTTTTTTTAAATTGTTGCGTAACGGCGTAGCGCAGAATGGGTTTGACCACCAGTTAGCTATAAATCATGTCTTGAGTTCGAATCACGCCGGAGCTTACATAAATTTCACCTTTCCAAACAAATTTAATAAAAGAAATTATGGATGTTCATTGAAAATATGACAACAGCAAAGAGTTGAGCACACTGCTGATACATATCAAGCAAAGTAATGAAAATGAAGAAATGTGCTAAGCTGGTATTTTTTACACAATCAGTTATTAAAGTAAAGGTGTAAAAATTTTTGTAACAATTTTAACACTGCAGGTCTCAACTTTTTCAAAATATGACCTCAACAATAAAAGAGTTAAGCACTGCTAATACATATACTTTATATATACACAGGTAATAGACAGGTATATAATCTGTAAAAGACTGTCTGTTTTGATAAAAATTAATGCAATATCCTTGAATTAGAACATAGAAAAAGTAATAAAAATAGAAGCTTAATTGAGAAAAAATAAAAACAAATTGGTAATCTTCAAGTACCAATGATGTTTAAAATACATAAAACAAAAGACAGTATTCTTCCGATTTATCGGTATTAAAGGCCAAAAATTCGAGTCTATAATTTTTATATAGTAGTTATTGTAATTTTTGGCGGAAAAAGAATGCCTACTTCACTCACAGGCACTTGGGGTATGGACCCCCCCCCCTTTTCCATTTTTTTTTTCTTTTTAAATCTGGGGTCGAGTCACCTTTTTCCTATTTTTGTATTCTAATATGCACTGTATGTTATCAATAATGTAACTCTTTTGTCTCTATAAGCTGTTTTTAAATATATCGTTTTCGACTGATACATTAAAAGAGAGAAGGCTTGCAACTCTTTTCTCGTCGTCTGCCTCACCTCGCTTAAACTTCGCCTGATTATTTATCGAAAGAATAAGAAAACATGGAATATGCATACATCAGTAAATTCGTTATACATTCTTCTTTCTTTTCATTTTTCCATTTATTTTTTATGTGCCCCCGATTTGTAAATATTTCGATTAAATCACCCACATCTACTGATCTAGGGTAAATTTTGTTGATGTGCACCAGCTGGGACGGAAGTGCAATAACGGTAACTCTAACTTTATAAATGTTCGGCATTTAAAAAAAATTCCAAGCTTTGCAATAACAATATTGTGAAATTTAGTTGTCTAAGTCGTCTGTTAAAAGTTAATCTTCATACATTAAAATTTGCTAGTTACAGTTATCTTGTTATTCACAGAACTTACCGTTACATGTTATATGAAGAGAAAATTCGGGATTTATTCCTTCTCGCATTTAATGTTCCGAAAGACATTACACGTAATGGTGATACCCGAAAATACCGGGCACTTCCGTCCCAGCTGGTGCACATCAACAAAATTTACCCTAGATGCGGGTGATTTAATCGAAATATTTACAAATCGGGGACACATAAAAATTAAATGGAAATATGAAAAGGAAGAAGAATGTATAACGAATTTATTGATGTATGCATATTCCATGTTTTCTTATGCTTTCGATAAATAATCAGGCGAAGTTTAAGCGAGGTGAGGCAGACGGTGAGAAGAGAGTTGCAAGCCTTCTCTCTTTTTATGTATCAGTCGAAAACGATATATTTAAAAACAGCAAATAGAGACAAAAGAGTTACATTATTGATAACATACAGTGCATATTAGAATACAAAAATAGGGAAAAGGTGACTCGACCCCAGATTTAAAAAGAAAAAAAAATGGAAAAGGGGGGGGGGTCCATACCCCAAGTGCCTGTGACTTCACTAAGATGTGATTCTAACTGGAGTTGTAACACACACACACACCCCTTCAGTTCCCCTCAAAAAAGCACAAAAGAAAGGAAGGATAAAATAAATCGGGTAGTTACATTAATGTTGCTCCTACGATCATGAGCTTTTTGCCTCCGTTGAAATGGCCATGCAGAGATATAAATAACATATAATAAATGTGTCTCCGAGATGGCGAATGATTACCCACGTGGCCACAATATCGCATTTGTACGGATATAAACTCAGAAACGATTACGATAATACAAACATAGACGTCAGAAGCAAATTGAAAGTGGGGTGGCTATTTGAAAGGGGGGGGGGGGCTAAACCAACGAGAAAAGGTAAGCCCCAGTTTTCAATGCCTATATTATGCCTATCTTTGCAAAAAAAAAGTGGGGGGAGGGGGGGGGGGGCTAAGCCCCCCTAGCCCTCGGTTCCGACGCCTATGACAAATACGTGTAAATTTTCATTGGAAATTTGTTATATATTCTGTTCATATACATTAATGATTTCTTATTAGAGAAATTATACAATAACAAATATATATCTACTTAGTATTTACTTTTGTCTTCTCTGATTTGAACACACTCTCGACCAACGGCTCATACATTCGTGTATAAGAGAGAAACGAACGACAACTCTGCAAGGGAGATTGATTTGAACACCGTGATTTAGCGTGAATGTAATGCGCACGCGCAAGATTGTAAAATCCAAAAAATCCAGATGATTTCCGGAATTTTTGGAGGAATTTTCGTTGATTATTAATTAGCGAAGCTTAATTGAGAAAAAATAAAAACAAATTGGTAATCTTCAAGTACCAATGATGTTTAAAATATATCAAACAAAAGACGGTACTCTTCCGATTTATCGGTATTAAAGGCCAAAAATTCGAGTCTATTATTTTAATATAGTAGTATAGATTTTTAGAGGTTTTGTTGGTATCTCCACGCTTCTTAAGGTATTTGTCTTTTTGTTAATGTCACCTTGCACTTTTTTTAGGGCGGAATGAAAGCTGTTATTTGGACTGATGTTTTCCAGTCAATCATTATGGTTGCTGGACTGTTAGCCGTTGTTATTCAGGTTGTGCCTATTCAAGCAACTATTTCTTTATTAAAATTAACATTCGTAAAAATTTAAGATAGCGAATATTCTTAACTCAGGGAAAGTTACTTCGTACTGATATTTTTACAGGGCACAATATCCGTGGGTGGTATCAACACTGTTTGGAAAATCAACGACGAGTGGCAAAGAATTGAATTTTTTGAGTAAATAAGCATAAAAATTTTGATATATATGAAATAAATGAAGTTAACTTTCTGAGAAGTAATAGATATACGCGCATTCTTTCCTTATACTTGATTTGACATAAGATATTTTTACCAAATCAAACCAAGGCACCTTTAAATGGTATCAAAAACATGAAACAGAAAGAGAACGTTTTCATGAAATATACTTCATGTACAGAAATAGCTGTGAGCGATCTTGCAGTTAACTTAATACGTGACTTGTAGAATTATTAAGTTCTGCATTATATATCTGTTTTTAGTTTTAACCCTGACCCCACCCAGCGGCATTCCTTCTGGTCCCTGATTGTAGGGGGTATGGTGGGATGGACTGCTACATATGGTGTTAACCAGGCTAGTGTACAGCGATACTGCGCCCTCCCCACTCTAGCTAAAGCTAAAACGTAAATATTATATCAATGTTGTGTCATTCAGAAAACTATTGTTATAAAAGTGTCACATTTTTCTTCATCACTATTCATGTGATACCCTTGAATAATACTTCTTTTAAAAATCATACTAGCATTGCATTTAGGTGTGATTTCCTGTAGTAGTCTGGAATATCTCGGAGGATTTTTGTAAATTGAGGCTCCAAGTTTAGACAATAAATAAATGATTCTTTGTCAATTTTTTGATTGAATTAACATACATTAGTGATTTTCTGATGCTTAATTAGTTGTTTTCTGTCTGACTATGCTTTTTTAAAATATACAGTCCAATTTTATTGCCTACATAATTTTGTTTTTCTGTCAGTTAGTTTTTTTTTTTGTGCTTCATTTCTACACCAATTATCTTTGTATCAAACTTTTTTTCTTTATTGTTCAAGAACTCAATGTTGTTTTCAGCCTTGTATTTCTAGTTTTGTGTTGTTTTATTGTTACCTGTGTAGTTTTGTTGTTCAGTAATGTACTGCTATTACCTGCTTTGTTATGTTATTCTTTGATTCGTCGCTGTAATGGTGAACATTTAGGTATGACTTTCATCCTTTATGTTACTGTTGTAGTTTGTTATTTTGTTGTATCAGTGCTTTTCTGCTGAAAATTCTAGGTATTGCCCTTTTCCTCCTGTGTTACCTTGAATTTTGTTGTTTTATTATTTCAGTGCTATATTGTTGTTACCTGTGTTGTTTTGTTGTTTCAGTGCTGTACTGTTGTTACCTGTGTTGTTTTGTTGTTTCAGTGCTGTACTGTTGTTACCTGTGTTGTTTTGTTGTTTCAGTGCTGTACTGTTGTTATCTGTGTTGTTTTGTTGTTTCAGTGCTGTACTGTTGTTATCTGTGTTGTCTTGTTGTTTCAGTACTGTACTGTTGATACCTGTGTTGTTTTGTTGTTTCAGTGCTGTACTGTTGTTATCTGTGTTGTTTTGTTGTTTCAGTGCTGTACTGTTGTTATCTGTGTTGATTTGTTGTTTCAGTGCTGTACTGTTGTTATCTGTGTTGTTTTGTTGTTTCAGTACTGTACTGTTGTTATCTGTGTTGTTTTGTTGTTTCAGTGCTGTACTGTTGTTATCTGTGTTGATTTGTTGTTTCAGTGCTGTACTGTTGTTACCTGTGTTGTTTTGTTGTTTCAGTGTTGTACTGTTGATACTTGTGTTGTTTTGTTGTTTCAGTGCTGTGCTGTTATTACCTGTGTTGTTTTGTTGTTTCAGTGTTGTACTGTTATTACCTGTGTTGTTTTGTTGTTTCAGTACTGTACTGTTGTTACCTGTGTTGTTTTGTTGTTTCAGTGCTGTACTGCTGAACATTCTAGGTGTGACTCTCCTCCTCTGTGTGACATGTGTAGCTGGGATCGTGGTGTTTGCGTATTACGTAGATCAAGGCTGTGATCCTTACACAAACAAAGACGTCAGCAACTCAAACCAGGTAAAAAAAAACAGTAATGAAATAAAACAAGGACGACATGATTTTGATATGAATTTTTAAAAGCAAGATGTTGGATAATTTTGGAAAGAAAGTCTTCCTTATTCGTAAATTATACTCCTTACCTTCACAATATGAATTCGTATGTTTTTAATGTTGTTTAATGTCCCTCTCGAGACTTTTTCTCTCATATGAAGACGCCATCACTTCCCGGTTGAAAGCTACAAATTTATACCTTAAATCGGCACTCAGGGCCATTGAGCAGTTTGTGATCTTTTTCGTGCCAACACCTACTGCGACACGGGACCTCGGTTCTTTTACGTTCTCATCCGAAGGACCAGTGTCCATACATATATAAACAAATATATTCGAAATAAGACAGAGAGACAGATAAACAAATGTATTGGAAACATAAACAGGTTATCTAATTTAGAAAAAATGGTAAAAATAATGAAACAAAGAGTTATCTTTCTTGGGACTTGCACATCGTTTTCTTAAGGACATGGGCAATGTAAGTTTGATCTTTATTTTTTTTTTTCCCCTTATTATCGAAGAGTTGCAATAATTGAAGGAATTTTGTATGACTTTCATAATGTATTATGATACTTCTTAAAACTGTGTTTGGTAAATTTTTAATTGAAAAATTACACGGATTTTCACCATTTGATGTCTTTTCAAAGACCCTAGAAATATATGTTGATTTTTTTGCCTAAGAGCATCCAATGGTACTATATTGTACTATAATTTTAAATTAAGAATATGTTGAATGGGTAAGGTTCTCTTTAATGTACGTTATACATGACTTTAAGAATTCCTTCACAGATTATCCCGTACTTTGTGATGGAGACGCTCGGATACCCGGGGATTCCTGGTCTGTTTGTGGCCTGTTTATTTAGTGGTGCACTCAGGTTTGTATGAACCAACGTCATTTCAATACTTATATTAGAAAAAAAAATCAATGACCTTCAACAATATATATTTTTTTCAATTTCCCGAATACTGTAAACCAACTTTTATTCGCGTGCGAGAAATATTCGGGAGTTTTACGACCTACTTTAACTCGCGAATATTTATTGTCGCGAACCATTTATTTTGCTTTGTATTTGTGGGGAATGTTTCCCCAGTGGCGAAAATTAATCGTCGCGGGTTGATTCTAAGCTGACGAATCGCGAATAAAAGTTGACGCTAATAATAGTTTGGTTTACAGTATATCAAATATGTAATTGTTGAATTGATTTACATGTAACTTAAAGAGGTGACAGATTTTAAAAAGATTAAAGCCATCACTAGAATAATTTATCTTATTGCAGTACAATGTCGTCTTGTCTGAATGCGTTGTCAGCGGTCACATGGAAGGACATCTTGGAACCTTTCTTAGGAGAGAGGACAGAAACACAGAAAACCTGGATCACGAGACTTCTGGGTAAATAATTGGAGATTGTAAAAAATCATATTTTACAGCCTGTTTAATTCGTGCAATATCTTTAATGCCTGTTTTATTTTGTTCTGTTTGGTTTGATATTTGGTTTGTTTTGTTTTCTTGGTTTTTTGTATTTCTAAAACATAGAAAGCTATATTTAGACGTTCATCGAGTAAGTACTTAATAAAAGTAGATAATATTAGAATGATGTACTATTTCTAGTGGCCTTGTATGGCGGGGCAGGAATAGGAACTGCTTTTATGGCAATGAACCTGGGAGGGACAGTCCTTCAGGTACTTTTTATATTTTCTAATTTTGTATATAACAGTGTAAATTCTGTAAATAACTGCTGAAAACTTTAACGTCCGTGGACAGAATTATGTAAAACCTTATTTTGTCATTTTCCAGGCTTCCTTGAGTTTTACTGGGGCTGCCTCCGGACCTTTGCTTGGGATTTTTGTCCTCGGAGCCTTCTTTCCATGGGCTAACTGGATAGTGAGTATTTATTATAGTAAAAGTGGGTAATATGTATTGAATATCGACGTAAAATTCGTTTAATATCGAATATCAAACTGAATGGTCATTTTTTATCGTTATAGCAGATAGTCAGTATTGAATTTCAACATGAAAGTCAATTAATATTGAATATCAAACTGGATAGTCAGCATTGAATATCTACGTAGAAGTCAACCAATATTGATTATCAAACTGGGTAGTCAGTATTTACAGTAAAAGGGGATAGACAATATTAAAAATAAAAGTGGATAGTAATAAATAAATATCAAACTCATTAGTCGGTATTTAATATCAAACTGGATAGTCAGTATTAAGGATAATCAGCATGATTACATGTCAACCTAGATAGTCAATATTAATAATCAGACAGGGTAGTAAGTATTGAATATCAAACTGGATAGTTAGTATTGAATAACTGGATAGTTAGTATTGAATGACTGGATAGTTAGTATTGAATAACTGGATAGTTAGTATTGAATAACTGGATAGTTAGTATTGAATGACTGGATAGTTAGTATTGAATAACTGGATAGTTAGTATTGAATAACTGGATAGTTAGTATTGAATGACTGGATAGTTAGTATTGACTATCAAAGTAGTTAGTCAGTATTGAATATCAGACGTATTTTTCAGCATTTGATATCAGACGTAAAAGTTTATTCATGAATATGATCTCAGAAACATAGATTGGAGCAATGTCAATTTTGCCAAAGAGATTGAGCGCTCCTGTGAAACAATACATAAGATATGATTATTTGAAAAATTCTAAATAAAAAACACATATTATTTTCTTTTTTTCGTTTCATAAAGGAAAAAAAAAAATATTTGTAAGCATATCATTTTTCAATGTTAAGATTACTATTTCAATGCTAGGAATACTACTTCAGTAATTTAAAATCAGTCTTTGAATATTTAATACAATAAGCATCTTTTTCTTTGTAATCTCTGTGGTAGGGTGCCATAATTGGTAGTATCTTCGGGCTGGTACTTCCGTTCTGGATCAGTATCGGGGCCTACAGTGTAGTGGGAGCGCCTAATCCACTTCCGTTTCCTACAGAGAACTGTACAAGTCCTGAAAACTCGACCCTCCTCACAAACATGACAACGACGACCACTCCTGTCCCGCCAATGTAAGTACAGTTGTGTATTAGGTAGACAAAAGAAAATGAAAGAGTTAGCTTATTGTAAACCTCGACCCTCCACACAAACATGACAACGAAAGTGAAAGAGTAAATTTATTGTTAATGTTTATGAAACATGGATGTCTATCGTTATTAGTCCCCTACCGGTGAAACCGGAGGGGACTATAGGTTTCCTCTGAGTCTGTCCGTCCGTCTGTCCGTCTGTCTGTGCCTCTGTCTGTCTGTCAGTCTGTCCCCTTGGTTTTCCGCACTTTTTTTTAACACTTGCAGATATTGAACTGATTTTTGGTATGTAAGTGTATCTTGATGAGTTACAGATTAATTTTGCATTTCGTTCCGCTTCAATGATTTTTGGCGGAATTACGACCATTTCAATTTTGTAGGGTTTCCGCAATTTTTTTCTAAATGCTTGCAGATATTGAGCTGATTTTTGGTATGTGCCTTTACCTTGATGAGTTATAGATCAAGTTTGCATTTCATTCCGCTTCATTGATTTTTGACGGAATTATGGCATTTTTAATTTTTAGCGGGAACCAGATTACACTTGCCGGTAGGGGTATTAGTATTAGTACTAGTATTGCTAATGCAATACTCTCAGAATGCTTGTTAGTCCCCTACCGGTGAAACCGGAGGGGACTTTAGGTTTCCTATGAGTCTGTCCGTCCGTCTGTCTGTCTGTCTGTCTGTCTGTCTGTCCGTCTGTCTGTCTGTCCCTCTGTCTGTCTGTCAGTCTGTCTCACTTGGTTTTCCACACTCTTTTCCTAAACGCTGGCAGATATGGAGCTGATTTTTGGTATTTGAGTGTATCTTGATGAGTTACAGATCAAGTTTGCATTTCGTTCCGCTTCATTGATTTTTGACGGAATTATGGCCTTTTCAATTTTTAAGGGTTTTCTGCAATTTTCTTCTAAACGCTTTCAGATATTGAGCTGATTTTTGGTATGTGACTTTACCTTGATTAGTTATAGTTCAAGTTTGCATTTCGTTCCGCCTTATTGATTTTTGACGGAATTATGACATTTTCAATTCTTAATGGGAACCGGATTACACTTACCGGTAGGGGACTAGTATTGCTAATGCAATACTCTCAGAATGCTTGTTTTGGAGTAATCATTCTTTAATAAAGTTTTTCATTGCTGTTCAAAATCGAAACCTAAATGAAACAGGAAAGATTTTCCTTTTTTTTCTGTTTCAGCGAGGGCCTGGATGTCCTTTACACTATATCCTATTTATGGTACCCCTCCATAGGGACAGCCACTGTCGTCATTGTTGGTCTGTTTGTCAGTTTGTTCACAGGTATGTGCAAAGTTACCCCAGAGTCAGGGGTCATAAAACGTAGACGAGCTCACTTTAATCCCTGTCTCACTTTTAATTAAGGAAATTATTGCAAAAAGTGTGACTGGAATAGAAAATGAGATCATCTAAGTTTTATGAACACTGAGCCAAAATGGCTTTTAAATTGAGAAATTCAATGGATATCAAGTTATTTCACAGTACCTGTCTCTGGCGATCTATAATACCTCATACAGGTATTTCATACGAGATTGATTACCTCAAAGTTCCATGCAAGTTGGAAAATCATTTTTTTTTTATTTCTTTGTATTTCGTATGTACTTCTTGGAATAAATTATATTTAACAATGAATTCTGATGTAATTTTTTTCTTATAAAAGGTACAAGTAAAATGAATTGTAATGAATCTATATACATCGATTTACTGCTTAAGAAGAAATCGCATTTAAACCCCCTGTTACCTGGTAATCACTTGAAATTTACCTAACTGTTCTTAAGGGTTGACGCCTAAGGATGATGTAGACAGTAAATACTTGATCCCTCTATTTGACCGGATCTTCTGTTGCCTGCCGGGAAAATTCCGACGGTGTCTACGCTGTTACATAGAATACGAGGATCCAGAGGTAACTTTTTCATAGGAACTTCATTTTTTTCTAAATATTCTTTTTAAATTTTTTTTAGAAATATTGTTTGTTTGTTTGTTTTTGTTTTTTCATCTCCAATATTTATTGAAATAGATTTGATATCAATTTTGAAAATTTCTTCTTCCTGTAAAAATTGTGTTTCTTTATTTAAAAAAAAACTGTATGTAAAATTTGTGTAATGTCAAAGAAAATTTATCGGTTACAACAAAACTTTCTGATGTGTGATTCTACGGTATATTTGTACGAATGTCATTTTTTAGGATATAAAAGCAGAGAAGGATCTAGAATTTACAGTAGATCCTGACAGACCAGTCATCTTACCGATAAAATCCGAGAAGTACCGAGAGAAGATGTACCAGAATGAACCAATAGGTGGTATATCATACAAGTCTTTCTATGTATCTGAGAACGGGCAAAATAACCCCGGGTTCGAAACAATCGAAGCACCGCCTTCATATTCAGACGTCCAGGAAAATGATGGAGGGACGGCAAAGACAGAGTTATAATGATTTCTCTTTACCTATCAAAATATTCTGTGATAAAGTCCATTTGTAAATCCTATGTGTGGATCTCATCAGTTATGAAAGTCTATATCATTATAAATGTGCCTTTATTGTGTGTCGTATATTGATAAGAGACATGTTATAAGAACTGAACCTAGTTCTGTAAGAGTATTGTAGTAGTCGGTAATTGTGTATCATTCACGCAATCACGTGACGGAGTGATCCGACTTTCCGGATCATCACACTGCGGTTTTCTAAGTCCATATCACCTCTCCCTGAAACTGGTGACGTAGTACACCATATACATGACGTTTCTTTTTTTTCTTGTTTTTTTGAAAAGTCTTTTGTCTAATAGATAAAATTTGTTATAATTGATCCCAAAAGTTTACTTTATAATTTTTATCTAATAATAGAGGGGTATTGTACAAAATAAATTCATCATTTCATACTCGACGCTTCGCCTCTCGTTTAATCTGGAGATGCATGCATGCATCAACTCGACGTGATACGGCTCTTCGGATCAGTTATAATGATATTAAGTGAGTTATATCCTTATCAAAACATCTATCCCAACATTCTTATGATATTTGTATTTGGTGTAGTTTTGTTAATATATGATTATGATATTTTAAGATTTTACTAGAAATTGTTCAATCGTACTTTATTACTTTAAGTTTCACTGCTTATCAAAATATACAAATTATAAAGTAATTAAGTACGAAAGTGGGTGATTTACAGGAGAATAATGTATTTGTACATATAAATAACAATGAATTGTAAAATTACAGTTTTGCCAGGCGCTATAATAAATATATATATTTGCCAAGATTACACATATTTTTATTCTCAATATTAAAAAATTATAATTATAACCTGTCCATAATCGGTTTTTTAAAAGAAATAATTCTTTAAAAAAATTAATTTTCTACTACAATCTGCATATACAGGATATACATGTAAAGTGATCAGCATACATTGATATCAATGGCTAAATAAAAAGATTCTTCAATGGACAATGATATAAACATATGTTCACATCCACTGAAATTTTTCTCCTTTATTTCACTCCTTTCATCAAAAAACGCCGGTTAGAACAGGTTTTTCAAGCCACCTGTATAGGTTTTTTATGCAGTGTGCTTTTCCATTAATGAAACACGCATTGACGTACATATCAAAAGTACAATATTTAATATACTAATACTTACTTTATATGATTAATTATACAGATACAAATATAAACAGTAAAGTATCTGTTTGTTAGTACGCGAATTAACGGCTACAGCTGTTACGTTAATTCCCCGTTCTAACAAAAAAAGCATTTTATTGTTTAAGTAATTGCACTCTCATACCTTTGTTCGGAAGGTTTGACCTATACAGGTAGGCCAAAAAGATCAAACCTTATGGCAGTTCCATCACCAAAATGTTTTTTATTATAGAAAATCACAGGTCTTTCAAAGGAGATCCTAAACCAGTGTTGCAGATGACGTCGGCATAAAAAAGAACCCTTCCTTCTTTGCTTCAGGCCAAGAACACGTGTATATGTGTGGCGCATCACATAGCTAGTAATTATGAAATATGTGGAGATAACGAACAGTATTCGAACTCAAAAGTCAATTAAACATTACAAATAGGAGCAGAACAAACACGGACCTCTAAGACATCAGAGGTGGGATCAGGTGCCGTGGAGGAGTGAGCATCCCCTGCCGACCGGTCATACCCGCCGTGTGCTCCTTGTCATGGTCGGGAAATAATGGAAAAATCAGTCGATGTGATTACATACTTCTAACTAACTCTAAACCATACACTATATGCAATAATAAACAGGATTAAAACATCATTGCAATGTAATATGAGTATGATTTTATTTCCCTTTAAAAATAAAAAGCAAAAAAAATGATCAACGTCAAAAGGTGAATTCAATAATAAGAAAATTGGTACTTAATTAATTTTTCAAACAAAAATCAATTCATTTTCAAAGAATGATATATCATTTTGAATATTTTCATATGTAAAATTCAAAGAAAAAAGTAAGCAAAAATTAGTGATTTTGCAAATTTAACTTGACTGTTTGACATCGTCTCATCTATCGTTTTCTTTAGGAATAAATTGCAATTAATGTACTAATTAATGATTCTACACAGGAGATGCAGTCATTTGTCACATCCGATGCATCACTCAAAGACCAAATCATGCGTAACCAACTCCCAGAATTATGCAATGATTGAAAGCTGTGATTCTTTTTTTGATTAAATAGAGCTTTTAATATTTGACTCTGCTCAGTTTATTTAGCCGCGGGTCGGTCTAATATTGGTGACTTGAATTCTCCCCCAAACAAGCTAATTTTAGGATAATTTATCATCTTATTGCGAGATGCTGTGAATTTCAATTATCCTGTTGTCGAACATTTGTTCCTGATCTGGATTTTTTTAATCGTATTTTTCCTTCTTTGAAAATTTCAATTTTCTTTGATTGGTAGAATTATGATAAGGATTTTCCAGAGAAATTTTCAGAGAAACCCAATATCTTACACATAAGGTAGGTTTTTTGCTTTCTATTATAGACTTTAGAATAAATAATACCACTTCATATATATATATATATATATATATATATATATATATATATATATATATATATATATATATATATATATATATATATATATATAGACAATGTTTCTTTTCTATTAATCACGGATTATGAACACTATATACTGAGCCAGCTGAGATGTTCTTCATATTTAATCAAACGGTTTTACTGACAGTTTTTATTACATTTCAACTCATCTTGAGCTAAACCTCGAGTGCGTTTTCCTGATAAAAAGTTTGTTAGCTTTTCACATTTTCAACTTTTCGAGAAAAACTGGACCAATTTCAACCAAAGTTGGCTAAGGTCATGCTTTGCCTAGAGGAATGCAAATTTATTTAAATGAAAGCCTGCACCCCTTTGAAAGAAAGATAACTAATAATTAGGGTGGGGTCACACTAAATGGCTTCACAATAACAATTGAAGTAGAAAATAAAATACAAAAGAGTAAGTTCAAAATTATAAAAATATTGGCTCCAAAGCCAGATTTGAGCCACAGGAGAAAAGTCAATAGAATTCAGAGGTAAAGTATTTTTAAAACCCAAAGAGCTGATTTTAATCATTTCAATATACAAACACCCTATATTGTAAAGATTAAAGTAATATTCCTTGTCCTAAGATGGCGGCACAATGAAGTCTCAAGAACAGGGGGGCTTAAGTTAACTACTTTTCATATTGAAATATTCCAGTATATATTACATTATTTTTATTTTGACATTGATTCGAATCATCGCACCTGGAGCTTGGATGGTGCAGCATGAGAGATTCAAAATTTAACAGAATAAAATCTATTTAAAAACTTTCTCTAGGACAGAAAGACTGTATTACATAAAGCAAAATTGATTTGCACATACCCTTATGTAGCGCATTCCGAGGTTTCTTCTTTTAATAATACCCAGGGCGTACATTTGCACAAAAAATTAACAAATGATTAGTTCATTTCAGCAAGATAATCAATAAAACAATTTGAAGGCTTGACCTCTCTCACAACAAATTGTTGATATCATAGGATAAGTTGGTTGTTTCAATAGGGAGATTCATTTCTTTCAGAACTTAATTTGTCAAAATGAGAGGTAAAATGAAGAGCAAGATTAGCAACACACAAATATTCTTCATTTAAAACCGGAGTAATAGATAACAAGTTCACTATATATATTATATATTTTATTTACATTGAAATGTCTAAGTTTTTTTTTTTTTTGGTTTTCCCGATCATGACAAGGAGCACATGTCGGGTGTGACCGGTCGGCAAGGGATGCTTACTCCTCCATGGCACCCGATCCCACCTCTGATGTTTTTGAAGGTCCATGTTTGCTCTACTCCTGATTTGTATTTCTTCTATGGACTTTTGAGCTTGATTACTGTTTGTTATCTCCTTACTCGATGTATATGATTTTAACATAATGGAGTGCAATTTTACAAACATTTTTCTATGTGATCGACTTTCTAAATATAATTATTTATTGTTAGACTTTAGCATTTAAATCGTTTTGAGGCTAAATATTCTTGATTAAATTTGCATAATATATGACAAACATTAATTAGTGGGAAATACTCTAATGATTTTAGAAGTTATATTAATATGTATCACAGGCACAGATAATACACAATAAGAATTAACAAACTGTGACGATTAAACCTGTCTTCCCTGTTTTTTGAATGTATTAGTCCCTTGTTAAGTTTTGATAAATAGCTGCATTGTTGTGAACTTTAGAATAGATCACTAAATTAAAATGGATTATGATATTCATACACTTTGACTTATATTTACCTATAATTAACATCTTTTATACACGGTGATAATCATTTGATGAATTCATCTATCAAGTTTTATGTGAAAAACTAGATAAAGAAATAATAGATGTTATGATCGCATTTTTCCTTAAAGTAAGTAAGTTTGAGAGAGATGGCATAAATTACATTTTTTGTAAATGTATTGAACTCATATGGCAAGTGCGTTTTGATACCGATAAAGATAAAATGGAAATAATTTATTGCATTTTTAATCACTAAAAGAGTGAGGGCCCCTACTGAGAGTACTTATAATTAGCATGTGTAATAGTCAGTGTTCAGAAAATTGTTAACACATTTAATCGTCAATGATGTGACTTATTGCATGGTTTCTGAGTAATCACGGCCGGAATTTATGATTTTTTTTTTGGTTTTTTTTTTTTGGTTTTTGTTTTTTGTTTGTTTGTTTGTTTGTTTGTTTGTTTTTTTTTTGGATAAAATCTTCATAACGAACAAGGCAATGACCTTGTCATAATAACCTTTTGGGACAGACAGAGGCAAAAAGACGGACAAATTATATCGTTGTTTTATAAAGGAAACAAGTTGTAGTTGTACCATATGACTGAAGCAAAACAAATTAAGAAAAACAACAATAACAAAAAACAAGAAAACACCTAAAAATAAAACGAAGAAACCCAACAAAAATACAGTATTTTATTACTAAGCAACATATATGATATACATGTATGTTAAATAAAACGCCGAATGGCTGCTTTATCAGACATTATATGGAGAACCATTATCCATACATTACAAAATGATCGCTTTTTTGAGCCAGATAAGAAGATAATAATTTTTACAAGTATGTACGCAATGGACAACCCAAACATATATGATTTAAAAATGAAAACGCACCTTTATAATCTTAAAGTTGATAATATTAGAATATACAATACTCGTTCGTTACATTGCATTAAAATAAGTGTTCCTTTTAAATAATGATATCCTTGAACAAAAATTACTAACTTCCATTTCTTTCATTGTAAATTTATATCACTTAATATAAAAGCAGATGTAGCTAAACCTGGCATTTCACATTACCTGCCTAACTTAATCTGAATAGAAATGTTCTAGAAAATGGGGGAAGGGTTAAGAATAAAACCATTATACACTTTTAGTTATTAATCTGAATCCTTACAATTTCCTGTTGTCTTGAGACAAATGATTATCCATTTTTCGCAAATTCTACATTAATTTAAAAAGTAATCATAGCTTTTCATCTAAAGAGAATACATATGTATAATTAAATCAAAAAATAATTAAATGTACATGTCACGGAAAATGTCTATGAGATGAGTCCTTTTTGGTCTATTATATATAGTTTCCGGGAAAAGTATTTTCTCTATAGTCATTCAGGTTTTCTTCTACCTTAGAAATTAATAACCTTATGAATAACAGTGTGTTTGTCATAGAGACTATTTTTCTCTTTGACATTTCTTATTATAATAATTTTACCGCAAATAATTAAATAATTTTTTTCTGTAAAAAGCGAAGTGCTGACGTCAGTCTGGTCTTATTTTTAAAACTGATACGGTAGTGAGTTTAGGTGAAGGGATATGTTATTCATACACGTTTGTATGGTTATGATCTACCGTGGGTTGTCAGGCAAGATGATGAAGCGTATTTTACTAATAAATATAACTGTTACTAAAAATAACTCGGAGGAGTAAAGGTGGTATTTTTCAAGGTCAATAAACAGGAAGCTTCAGAACTCTTAGATTCATTATAAATCTACATTGTTTTATTTAATTAATTAGAAATTCGGTTTTCGAGTTTCTTGATCTTCTGTTCTTTACATTATTGTGAAAAATTGGTATGCTTCTACTATATCATCTGAAGAAAATAACAAAAACCCGCAATTAAATGTTCCTTCGACATGGATTTTAACAAGGATGCGGTAGAGACAACCTTTGTTTTTTCGGCATAACATATATA
The DNA here is from genome assembly GCF_033153115.1 of Saccostrea echinata. NCBI lineage: Eukaryota > Metazoa > Mollusca > Bivalvia > Ostreida > Ostreidae > Saccostrea > Saccostrea echinata. The sequence goes on from NW_026889754.1 coordinate 15,637,411, forward strand.
TTTCAAGCTTTGCATGCTTTACAGTGTAGTTGAGTTTGTCAAAACTTTGCTAAATTCATATTTTTGAAATCATTTTTTTTTTGATTTATGATAAAGATATCATAAAAAGAATGTATGACTTTAACCATCTTTCTCTCTTTAAATAGACTACTGTATTGCAAATGAATAAGAGATATAAATGATATAATTAAGCGGATACTTGTCAATATGATCTTCATATTTTCAGTTTCTTTGAAAACGCCGAAGCAATTGTTTCCAATTATTTACATAATATCTAAATGTCAGACAGATGTAATTCTCTGGTCCCTATTTCCTGAGCCCTATAGCTGACTGGTCCCTGTTTCCTGAGCCCTATAGCTGACTGGTCCCTGTTTCCTGAGCCCTATTCCCTATTTCCTGAGCCCTATAGCTGATAACCTTACGTAGTGTACTTTTAAAAAAAAATCTTGAGATCTGGGAAACTAAAACAAACTTTATGCATGATGATTATAATCCCCCTCCCCCTAATCGTTGAAAATCGTTCATTTGTTGTAAGATTTACTTCTTTTCCATTGTTAACTTTCCTTACTTTTGTCTTAATATTTCGCTATCATCTACATACGGGGTTACCTCTCCCAATTATTCAATTCTCAAGAACATGCTCTCAGTACGATCAATTTTTAAACCGAGGCAAGCTACTGTGAGTGAAGTTGGTGTTACAGGAGTTTCAACACCTCGTTTAAAGTCAGTATCTATGGTCGTTAATGACCTCGATAACTAATACATGGATCGTATTTTGGCTGAGGTGTTTCAAACCAATTGTTAGGCCTTGTTTTTATACTAAATTTGACTAGTCTAATTTTAAAGATGTTTAAAAGTTTTATTATTTATTTATTTATGCATTTATTTATTCATTCATTCATTTGTTGATAATGAACATAAAATAGATATATTTTTGTTTATAACAAAATATCGAGCTCCTCCTAAAATTGTAAAATTTATATTACATAGGTAAAGAGTTTTTCTTTAGCTAAGCAGGAACTTTTGTTTAAATGTATTTAATTTTTAGCAGTCTCCCAAATTACAAACAAACAACTCGCTTACAATGATTTATGAACCTCATCTTAATTTTGAAAGTCATGTCCCCTGAGTGTAGGGTTCAGGTCTGAGGATGTGGTTAGATTTGAAATGGTTTTAAACATTCAAAAACCTCTTATTCATTGCGCCCAGAAATAGAGAAGACAATTTTTTGTAAACCAGTGTGGAATTTTGGATTTTTTGATTGATTGTTTAACGCCGAGTCGGCAATATTTCAGCCATATTTCGGATTTTTTGATGACTTAAATGTAGTATTTGATACTTGTATATAATAAAGAGGTGTCATATAGTTTTATAAAGCAGTATTTTAGGGATTAATAGATTTCCTACTCTGGGAGTCTCCAAGCCTGTTTTGTCAATATATCACATTTTTGTTTCCACCCTTGCACACATGAATACATAAAGCAATTTTGAAGATGAACATATTTTTGAAGAGTTTTTTTTCCCTGTTTATTCTATTTTCAAACTTGTTATATATTTTATAATTATTTGTTGCAAATTTGAAGTAACCTTGAAAGTCTTATGTATTGCAAAGTTAAAAGATGAGCTTGACTATTACTCTCATTTGTGTAATACTATTAAACAACACTTTTACGACAATATAAACTTATATATTAACTTATATATTAACTTTTTGAAGCGTTGGGAATCTTAATAAGTTCAAGAACAGGCTAAAGGAGTTTAATTCACGTATTAAATTCTTTAATCCTTCAAATATTTTAATAACATTCTAAATATTCAAATCATATTACCATAAAAAGGAAAACAAAAAACGTTGGACGTTCTCCCTTAATTTTCTGATTAATTTTTTAAAAAGTATAAAAGAAAATTGAAACTATCATAAAATAATCAAATATTTGAAAGCATTCCAGAAAAGTTATTAAAATCATCTTACCGTAAAAATGGGAGGGGGCACAGTGTTTTAAACAGTGTGATATGAATTAGAACATAACAGAGTCTCTGCGGGAATGAAATAAATAAAAACCCACTTAAATGTATAGTACAGAAATGTTTCTGTTTGAAAATTCTATAACATATAAATCATTGTAGACTGTCTTTATAAATAACCTCTACAATATGTCTATTTGCAAAATAACATAAAATCTTATTTAACTAAAATATATACTTTTAAGAAAAGTTGTTTTTTCATAAAACAAGAAGTCTGTGCGCCAATGCTCACTAATAATACCCCCGCTCTGATGTGAATACACAAGTTCAGTTATGGACAAACACAGTGATAATCAGGAAATTGACATCGGATTTGTAAAAAATAAATTCCAACATATGGCATGCCTAAACAAAGATTGTGCTAAAATTTCAAGCATCTGTGATGAGTAGTTGCTGAGAAAACTACGACCAAAATTTGCTATGTATGGTATGGACAGACGCATGGATAAACAGGAAGTTGACATCGAATTCCTACAAAATTTAATCCCAACATATGGCATGGCTAAACAAAGAGTGTCTTGAAATTTCAAGCACATGCGATGAGTAGTTGCTGAGAAAACAGCAACCAAAGTTTGTTATGTATGGTACGGACAGACGCACGGATAAACAGGAAGCTGACATCGGATTAGTACAAAAATTAATCCCAACATATGACATGCTAAACAAAGATTGTGCTAAAATTTCAAGCATATGTGATGAGTAGTTGCTGAGAAAACTACGACCAAAATTTGTTATGTATGGTACAAACAGACACACGGATAAACAGGAAGTTGACATCGAATTCGTACAAAAATGAATCCCACCATATGGCATGCCTAAATAAAGATTGTATTAAAATTTAAAATACTGCACTGAGTAGTTGCTGAGAAAACTGCGACTAAAATTTGTAACGGACAGACAGACAGACACACACAGACAGACAGACAGACAGACACACAAGGGTAAAACAGTATACCCCCTCTCCTTCGGAGCGGGGGTATAAAAATGGTTGACTTTAATGTAGCTTTTTTCTTTTTAACTTTTATTTTTAAACCATTTCACTGTCATTTTCCAAAGACGTAAAATAAATAAAATCAGAGTTAGATATGAAAGTTTTGCAGAACTACCTGAAATAAATCAATATAAACTTGCAAATTTGACTGTTTTTTTTTATATTCTGACACAAAGTGGCAGTGGGACTATTTTATGAGTTAGCTTCAAAGTGTTTAGGCTTTTTAAAATAAGCTCTTCTTGATTTGGGGAACATTAAAGTCGTCATAATGCATTTGATGAGACTTATGTCATATAAGAGTAAATATATATTTATATATAAGAACAAGTACTTTGAGTGTCAGGCATATGTAATGTTGTAATAAAAGTTTAAGAAGTTTATACTTAAACTTATCAGCAGATTACAGAATAGACAAGAAAACTCCACATTCAAAGAAATGAAGAATACTATTGCCAAGGTTGACCACGAACAAAAATTTAACATTTCATTGACACTATTTTTTTTATTACCAAATTCTAGTCTAAGAAAATAAAACAACTGCAATGGTAAATTGGGTGTTTATAAACGTAAAATAGTACGCAGAGAGAGAGAGAGAGAGAGAGAGAGAGAGAGAGACGTTCTAAAATTCATATCTTAAGTTATGTCAACCCGAATTGTGTATCTGTTCTTAAACAATTTTTACTTAATGTTTATGAGTGACTCTTTCTTGGAATTATATACAATGTAATGGTGACTCTTTCCTTTTATAATGTACACATCATGCGTTTAAAAATTTTTAAAAGACAAATTTTAGTATTTTAAAAAAAAAAATTAAATCAATATGACAGACATAATATGCCCCTTTGAAACAGTCTTGCCCTGTAAGAAAATTCTGTTTCCAATATGAATAATTCATCTATAACTTTTTGGGGAATTAGATGTCATATAAAGCCTCGTATTCGACATGCATACACGATTTTTACAGATATCTATAAATAAAATGTTGAATGTGTAACTACAATGTTAAAGCTAGTATTCGGATTTCAAATCTTTCTCGGCAAGCTGAAGAATAATCAGGTTCGTATGAAAAGACATCACATTTACAATAACGTCTTGATTATGATTGTTCATTAATTTCATTCATTATTTAAATCAATATTCATCATTTTGCACCATAGTCTATTATCTCTCTCAAATGAATCTAAAAAGGTATATTCTGCAAAAGGAATCATATAATGTAATTTTTTGCGTTTTGTTAAATTTTTCATTTAAGCAAGCGCAATCGTTTAGAATTTTTATAAGCTATTCTCTAAGTAGGAATTTTCTTTTCAAAATGCATCCAGTATAATAATGTTGAATGTAAAGTTGTATTTATCTATAGTCTTGAATGATAAAAATGTGATGCAACAATCAAAGTACATGTTTGCATAAGAGAATGATATCAGCTATAGAGATTTTTTTAATGACAAAATGCTTAACGTAATATAGGCTTGGCTATTAGATATGATATTGATGCTTTGCCACCACAGAACTATATTTAAAAAAAAAAAAAAAAAAAAAAAAAAAAAAAAGACAACAGAAAACGTCGTGTCATACGATTAGGAACTTAGCTCTTTAAAAGCTTTATATCGTTAAATTGAAATATTCAAATCACAAGTCTTTATAACAGTTTTCATTTCTTCTGCGTGCCGTTACCATATGATTAATGGTTTTATAGTTAGCTTTTACTTCCGCCGGAAACTCTAATCTTTTCAACAAGAGTAGAATAAAGTTCTACTGGCTATCGTATCTGACTTGTATTCTGCTTTGTGAATTCTGCTCTCTTTGGTTTTGACAAATACTTCTACTAGCTGACGCTCCTGTAACTTTCCAGTGTTAATTACATGTTAGAATTATTTAATGGATTATAATGAGCACATTACGGTTTAAGATATGTCAAAACCTGTAAAAAAAAAAAAAAGTATGGTAATAATGCTTGCCATAAATTTAACCATGTTATACCACAAGACAAGTCATACCTCTGAGAGAAAAAGGAGGGATATTTCTTTCAGGAATTCCAATATGCATACTTCTCTCGGAGACATGTCACCTTTATGTTAAACTGATAAAGGATATACACATCTCCGCAAATAAGATTTCATTCTGAATGATTAAACTTTATGATAAATTAAAAAATGTATTTTACTTAGCGACATTCAATGACAAGTAAGAACGTCAGATAGTACTGTATTTCTCGATCATCGGAAAAAAAGTTGAAATAAATCAAATCCATGATAAAACACAAAGTCAAATGGAAACACGTCAGAACTTCATTACTGTACTGTCTTTAATTCAAGTGAAATACATGGAGATAACGAATAGTATTCAAGCTCAAAAGTCCATTGAAACAAATACAAATCAGGAGCAGAGGAAACACGGACCTTTAAAACATAAGAGGTGGGATCAGGTGCCATGGAGGAGTAAGCATCCCTTCCGACCCGTCACACCGGCTGTGTGCTCCCTGTCATGACCGGGAAATAACAGAAAAATTTAAAAATTCATTGGTTAAAATATGACACTCTTTAGTTTTGCTTTACTTTTCCTGCACTTTAATGCATCCAAACAATTACTTATAATCCTTTTATCTTGCTGTGATTCAAATTTTACTTATTTCACAGTGTGAAAATAAACCAGTGTGAAAGTAAAACAAGTGTAAAAGTAAACCATTCTGAAAGTAAACCAGTATGAAAGTAAACCATTGTGAAAGTAAACCAGTGTGAATGTAAACCAGCGTGAAAGTAAACCAATGCAAAAGTAAACCATTCTGAAAGTAAATCAGTATGAAAGTAAACCATTATGAAAGTAAACCAGTGTGAATGTAAATCAGGTGAAAGTAAACCAATGTAAAAGTAAACCATTCTGAAAGTAAACCAGTCAAAATATCAACTTTATTTAACTTAAAAAATTACAGTATTTCAAAGTAGAAAACTAATGAATATGATTTCCTCTCTTCAAGACAAAATTATTTTATGAATAAAAAAAAATATTTTTGCACAAAAGAAATCCTCTTTTTTTATCTGAGCCCTTTAAATATGGATTTGGCTCCTGGTGTGAATTTGCTAAAATAGAAATAACAATTAAAATATGTTTTATTAAATTTATATTCTTTATTTGGATTCTGATTGTCGCAAAACATTAACGAGTCCAATGTTGCTTTAATTTGAATTCCGTTCATTTTGCAGCGATAAAATAGTATAGTGGAAAGTGTTTCAAAATAATTGCTTGATAAATGCACTATGTATTTAAATATTCCATACATAAAGTCAAGTTTCAGACCGAATAGAAGCTCAAACAGCCCTCCAATCTTTCTTCCATTTTTTTTAAATCCATGCCTGTTTTATTTTTAGCATAATGAAAAACAAACAATTTAGTATCATATCGTACCAGTACTTCAAAGTTATCAAAAAAGGTCTTGTTTATCACTCTTTTTAAAACATTTCCTGACATTTAAGGGTTCTAACACGGAGGGCGTTGTCAGTATGACATTTTACATATGTCACGACTAATTACCCGATTGTATGAATGGTCTCAGACAGGTGAACTACTGTTATTATTTAAATAAGGCACATTAAGTTCCATTAACTTTTAACTTTTAAGATTTAAGGAATCTTTTTTTATATTATATAGGTAGCTAAGGGTCTCTGTCGTCTTTTTGCTTCTGTGAATTTGTTTTAAAATGACTAATGAAAAGCATTTAAAAAGTTTACATTTCCTACGATAAGCCGACTTTTTCCTTAAGTACTGCTGGTAAAATTTAACTATTGATGGGACGGATTTCATTGCATGTTATATTTAGTGTAAATTATCAAAATTTAGTTTCATTTAGTAATTCCTTCTAAAACAATACATTTTCAGCCATCTTTAAATTGTTAAATGAAGGACTAAGCAATAATCGCATTTTTTCTTTTTAAAAAAGAATAAAAACTTGCGGTATGTTTCAATTTTTTCAAAGATTGTTGTGAATCTCTTTTTAAAAAAAATAATATAACAAATGTAACATTTTATTTGGTCAATCCATTGATATATCGGCCTAACAGAAAAAACATATCGCATCGACGGTGCATGATATGCTTTTCTGTTAGTCTTTATATCGATATATTTATGGATCGACCTCATAAAAAGGCTTTATTTGTATAATATGCGTACCACTTTCGCATAAAGTTCTTTTAACCTAAAATAATTAAAACATGATCAACAAAAGGGACAATGCGCAAAACAAGGATTAAATTAGAAATGAAGAATGATAATTTTTAAGTTCTAAAATGTCAAAAGAAAATTATGCTTATGATTTGAAAAGGAAGAACTCTTGAGGTTTGTGAGAAAATGTTGGCTTTTTGCATAGTCTTTGTATGACTTCTGTTTGACCTTCTTTGACATAATGAGATTGGATAATATTTTTCATGCAGCCATTTTGACAGATGAAATGTATCATTTGAAAAGAGTGAGATGTCAAAACTATTAGCACAGTCTTCATTTTTATCTGAAATGCAGAATTAGCTGTCTAATCCAATAACATGTATAAAATGAAGTCAATTTTTAAATCATCTAGATCTTACTTAAAGATGACTTACTTTTGACATATTTTAATACATGACACAGATCACCCCGGTCAAAACATTGACATTTCCATGAACTGAAATTTAGATGAATTACAGTATTCTGCCTAAATCCAAACTAAGTTTCTGATATGATTAATCATAATAGAAGAGCAAATTAGGCATAAGTTTAACAAAAATAACCAAAAAAAAAAATGAATTTTTTAGATCATTTTGTTTCTTCATTGTCAGTTATTCATGTGATATGTCTATCATCAGGAATGCAGTTGCGGAATAATCTCTCTCTCTCTCTCTCCATACAATTTCACATTTTACGTTTTAAAGGCGTGAAAGTTCGCTTTCTCTCTCTCTCTCTCTCTCTCTCTCACACACACACACACACACACACACCCCCTCACACACACACACACACACACACACACAGATAATTCCACATTTGATGATACTAAAAGGTTTGTACATGTAACTTTTGATTTTTTTTTTTTTACGATTTTGTAAATCCTAGTATTAGTAATATCCTTGATAGAAGTATAGAAGAAACAGTAGAAATGATGACCAAGTCCCTCCTTTAGAAGATTTACACCATTTTCTATTTTTCTTAACTTTTAATTATTTTTGTACGCATATGCCTTTCTTTTTTATTTTTTAGACTTCTTTTTATCTCATTCTTACTTTAATGATCATTGCTTGCAACACTTTATCTAAAAACCAACATTCTATCGTTATTCTAAAGTTATTGTACTCAGAATCAAAACCTTATGAAAAGAATTAATTTTAAACAATGTATGGTTACTAAATTTAATATTTTTTAATTCAGATGATAGAATATATGTATCTTTGAACAACATCTTGACCTCATAATAATAATGCTTTCCTCTATACACAACAGGAAGATAATACTTATATATGGCTTTTGAATATTCGTAGAAATCATTAAATGTGACTTTACTGGAAAAAAATAAATAAAACCCATTAACATGAAGACTTATGGCAGAAGCATTTGATGTATTATTGTATGAACTTATTCTTTCCCGTAGTATTAACCACAGCAAATTAATTAAAACGAAATCAAATCAAAACATTTTGATTACCCTTTTTTTAGATTATGAAACAACTGTTTGTTCTTAGCAAAAAAAATCACCTATTATGATGAACTCCTTAATGACTATTTACGCAGGTATGTTTTGATTTCCAATCACTAAAAAACTCCTTTCTCTTTTATATAGTTGACGGTTTTTATGTGAATTATGACAGCTGAGGTATTGAGTCTGATTTATTGGAATAGAACATTTTGTGAAGACACACAAAGATATTAATAAACAGACCATAGAATGTTGGCAAATAAAACAAATATACTAAGTGACACCGCAGGCACATTAACTGTTTGTTTCCTTCTTCTAACAATTCAACTGTTAAGCAGTTCTAATGTTAAAGATATTTGGGAAAAACACATTTTTTGAAGATTTTATTATAGGGACAAGATATTATCTTTTAAATATCTGACTTTTTTTCGTTTAAGTAATGTTACAAACAGAAAGGCAAAAGACGTATTTTCCACTTTTCCTATCTAACATTTAAAATCATGTTTAATAAAAATGTAACCAAAATCTCATTCGATTTTCCCCTAAATTCATGAGTTACTGAAACTCATATGACGGTATCCCCCAGAAGTGAAAAATGAAAATTCTCATTATCTCGCATGTCTCTCTCGCGCATCTGTCACAGCCTTGATTCTCCTATGCATGCAGTGTGTTTGTCCTTCTAATAGTGATATTGTTTAACCCTTTCGAGAAGGCAGTCTGTATTTGATTGAGACCAGCTTGGACATTTTAAAACCCTGTCGTCCACGTAGTCCCACAGACGTTTGATGCGAAAAAGATGGACTTGACGGAAACCAGTCAAGTGGATAAATGTGATCCTTGACAAACCCTGGCAGCATCAGGAGGGGGGTTAACATGTCCCCAAAAATAGGCAAACGACGAACGCATGCGCGAGAAAGAGGAACACTAAGGTAAAGTTGACGGGCTCTCAAACCAAAATCGGGCTATCGATTTCCTTCAGTTTTGGGGTGAATGTAGCAATTAACAGCCTACTGTAATAATAGCAGTTTTTTTGGGGTAATATGATGGTGATTATACAGGTGGCAGGATGAATAGCCCGATCTTGACGTGGCGCTGTACGCGTCAACGTCATCGTCACGGTTAGTTGGAAACCTTTCTACGCCCTCTCTGAGGACGGGTAAGACGTTCTGTTGTTGAAAAATTCACAACAAACTGCACAGAAATCTGTCGTTGCCTTTGTCCTTACTTAGGCAATGCAATAGTCAGACCCCATGGTACTTCCGTCAACCGTACCTTGATTTCAGGAAATAAAAATTGACTGTAAATGTCGAAAAACGATGTGTATAACTTAAGCGCAGCAAATGGTACTACGAGATGTGTTGAGAACATGTCGTCATCGATATGCACATGTATTCGGCTTTTTACCACTTTCCTTACATGGCGTCATACATTTCACGGTTGAGTAGTTCTGAACATTGATTTTAATGCACAGTAACCAAGATATCGCTCTGAACAATTTTCATAATTTTCGGTAATACAGTCAAAACATTTTCGCATATTATGTTACCCTGCGTTTCTTTTTCCTTTCAGTATAGTTATATTCCTCCATGGCTCGTGATCCCACCTCCAATGCTTTTTGTGTGCTTTACTGACTATAGATGATAAGAGCCAACTTACAACTTAATTGTTTAACAAACGAGATGACCTCAGCTTTTCTGAAAGTTCCTATCTCTTTTCCTTATTTATTTATAATATCCCGCTATCACCTGAACATGGTGTTTACGTCTCCCAACTTATTTGATACTCAAGAGCATGCTCTGATTACAATCAGTTTTTAATCCTATAAGCAGGCTAATGACAGATAAGTTGATGTTACAGAAATTTCAACAACCTCTTTTAAAGTCAGCATTTCGTAAATTCTATGGTCTTTATAATGACCTTGTTAACAAATATAAACTATCACTGGGTCGTATTTTGGCTGACGTGTTTTATACTAATTGTTCAGATTTTGTTTTTATATATTGTACTAAATCTGTCTATGGAATATTCCGTCTACCTGATCAATACATATAGGGCTCACGGCGGGTGCGACAGGTCAACAGGGGATGCTTACTCCTCCTGATCCCACCTCTGGAATTTCCGGAGTTCCCTGTTTTATGTCCTGTTCAAAAATTCGCATTGTTTGTAGATTGTAATTTTTGTTGTTGTTCATTGTTCACTGTTCCGTTATCTTAAACTTTTTTTCATTTTAGAGAAATATGTTTGGTGTGCTCCCAGTTCGTATATCGTTGAGGAAAATAGCAAGATCCCAGTTACCCAAGCCCAGAAGTATGTCCCGCAGCAAAGCTCCCTCAATGACCTTCTTTTAAAAAGAATTATTTTATTCTAACGATGCAAATTTAGAAGCAGAGATTAGCTCACTTGTCTAAAAAAAAAATCAGTAGAGTTATAATTTTAAAAAGTTATATCTTTGACCTATGAAGTAAAGATGGTACTTTGCATTGGTTCTTTGTGTACGTTTTCTAACTGTTCATTTCCTAAAAGATTAAACTAAAACATGAGGTAATGGATATTAACTTCAGGAATTAGCAATCATAAGTGACAGTAATACCCACAGTCAAGTGTTAGACTTGAGGGTTTTGTCCATTAAAAGTATTCTGATTTATATCCATTGTCCAATGAAAGTTAATTTCTGTATGCAATACAATTTCGTAACTGAATAATGTAAGACTTGCTCGGCTTAAAGACGCATTTAAATAAAGCCCTATTAAAATTGTTAACCTGATTTTTCATGTGTTAAATGTTGTACGCATTCAGCATCAGAAATAAGAATACTAATATGCGTCCCTATATTCATCACTTTTTAATGCTACACTAGGTTCATGTGACTTTAACTTAGTTGCAACATATCTATAAAGGTTCATGTGATGTTTCCTTAGTTGCAACATACTAATAAATGTTCATCTGATTTTAGTTGCAACCTATCTGAAAAGGCTTGTCTGATGTTAGCAGAGTAGCAACATATCTATAAAGGTTCATCTGATGTTAGCTTAGTTGCAAGATACCTATAACGGTTTTTTCGAGGTTGCCACAAGAGAATAAAAAAAAACTTCCAAACTCTCTCCCCTATTCATTAACGAGTTGATATAACGAATACTTCGAAACTTCACTATTTATTTAGACTTTTGGGGACCATTCGGACACGTATAGAACTTAAAATCGTATAGGAACTTAAAATCTTATTATTTATTGAACTTGAATACTGTTCGTTATCTCCATACATTTCATTCCACACCTACATCATATAACCAGATTTTGGCGACACCTTAAAATGTACAGGAATGATGCTTATAAGAAATTGAGAGAGACGAAACAATTGGTTGTGATGTGTAGAGCAATATGAGCATATGGTACATATACATTACACTGGATGAAACTATGTCATTAAGTTAACTTAAAGGTGACTAAAAGCTTACTGAAAGGTGACCAAGTTGCAGAGCTCTGTCATTAAGCCACCTCCTCAGATATTTCAGTGAACATTCAGTTGAATGCCCCATTTGCATCCTGTGGTAGGTTATGACATGTACAATAGGTTATAATATATTCAGTATGTTATAATTGATTGATTGTAAGTTGTTTAACGTCCTATTCGATAATCATTTCATTCATATAGAGACGTCACCAAATACCAGTGAAGGGCTTCAAATTTAGACCTATACTCGACACTCAGGGTCATTTGACCAGTGAGAGTTTTTTATCGTGCCAACGGCTACCGTGACACGGGACTTCGGTTTTTAAGGTCTCATCCGAAAGATCTCTGACTCTCACTTCTAATGACGGGCGCTTGGATAAGGAAGAGTCACTACCTATGTTTACGTCTTAGGTTTGACGCGGTGCGATGAACAAGGATCGAACCCAGGCCTTCCGATAACGCCCTACCACTAGGCCACCATGACCGGCTGTGATATATGTACAGTGGTTTATAGTAAACAAAATGAACAGTTGATCGCGATATCTGTACAATTGGTTATGAAACGTTTTTGGTGAACATATTTTACCTTTTCCCAGTACATAGGTATTTGTGACTGAGTGATTTTTCATCTCCTTATATGTCAATGACACTATAAAAATGCTAATTAATTGTTTGCTTGTGACTTTTGTTACCTGTGATTATCAACATTGTTAGAGAAGATTAATGAGGCGTTTAAGATTTCCAGTCATGAAAATAAAAATATTTCATATTTTCTTATTTAGTTCGTATGATAGTTTTTCTTATTTTTTTCATTTACATCATTGATATATAATATTTATGTCAATCTTGATGGAATTCCATATTTTTGAATAGTATTTATCTCAAAAACATTAATTAGTACCTGAAAGAAATGAAAGACTTATGAACAATTATGCTTTACGAGAAAAATAGGAGCCTTTACCTGATTTATTATGGATATTTACAATGCCTCATTATGTCTGTCATTTCATGCATCTAATATTTGTATCTTACAATTTATAGTTATACACAGAATTATAATTAATTTTCATTTAAATTTACAAGTAAATTTACTCTTAACTTACACTTAAATAGGCAGAATCTACTGTACTGTCTCTAATTCTTCTCACATTAATTGGTTATGAAAATGTATAAAATTGACCAAATAATTAATAACAAGTTCACTTAAAAAGTTCTTTCCTTTAAAAGTAGTATATTTAGTCTTTAAGTCGTTTTAAAGTGACTAGACTACTTCTACTTAGCTTTGTTTATCCGTCATTAGCTTACTAGAGATTTTAAGGTACATTTTATCTATTTGTATGTGCAGATTGAAAGAAACCGTCCTATAAATGCAAGTATTTTTTACCAAAGTCAAGTGATGTTCTGGGCCTCTTTTTTCTTATTTGCACCATGTGTTCTTTACTAGTAAACAGAAAAACCACACAAAAATAAGTTTGACATATTATGTCAATTTCCTTTCTTCAGAAAAGTTCATGCGTAAAATGTGAAAATAATCTTCATTATTGACAGCTAAACTACCGGTGTTTGTCAAACTCTTCAAAGACAATTAATTAAGATGTGTTTTGATTTCCAATTAACAGAAAAATATATATATAGTTATGTGTGTGTGTGTCTTTCAATGATAAGATTTTGATTTCAATATTCTATTGATGCAATAAAGCCTTAAACTATTTACAAAAGAATATATGTACATTTTTTCAGTATTCATAGATACAGTGTATACAGTTCGGTATAGTTTTTACGTAATATATTTGTTTGGTCTTCTCTTTACATTTTTATTTCGCGTTCTGTTCGATTCCTAATTCAATGGCAATTTATGACAGAGTACTTTACAACAAGGAAATTGATGTTCTTCAATTATTTGTCTGTAACTGACCTATTTCTTGTATTCAGGATGAAGTTAAAAACTTTTACTCATCAAAATTACCATATGCAAAATTGCATTGCAATTGAAAACAAATGTTAAATTAAAAGAAATCAATCCGCTGGAATGTTTATTCAAACTTGAAAATTATTCATAATTAAACAATCAAACAATCCTGGTGATTCTGATGAATTATCACATTGGCCCCTTATTACTAACATTAAGGTCATGGGAAGTATCGAATTATGTTGAAATTCATCTTATGACAAGCTTACCTCTTTCACTTTTAAGGAAATTTTCAAAGATATCGATTTGTAATTTAAATTTTGCTGGTCTCTCTTGTCCAATTTTTCTAGATATTATATACATCCTGAATATGTTAAGACAGTGTTAGTAGTATTTTAATAAAGTCCGTATTTTAATCATCATAGCATTAAAAATGACATCATTCCACTAAATTTGATAAAGTTTTACATAAATGAAGGAGTACTTTTCTTTAAAGCTAATATAGTGATCTTTTTTTATGATGTGTCACTCCAATTTATATCCTGTCCTGTTTACGTGTAATATTATAATGATTTTGACAAGTTAAATCAATTTCCTTCTCTAACTCCTGATAAATGTATATATACCAGCAAATAAGTAAAATATAAATGAAAAATCATTCGAGCGTTGTAGATGACGAAAGTTTTGTTCCAATAAATCACGTTATAAATAAATTCATAAGCTGCCTCCACCTTCTACATATGTTTGCAGAATTAGAGTTTTAACTGACGACTCTCTGACGGGAAGACAAATTATTGCAGTTCCCACTAGTTGTATCACAATTAGCTTGATGAGAACAACTAATTAGAATTTACAGATTATAAAAACACCGGCACTTGAACGTGATTGATAAAAACTAGTGAGACACTAACAGGATACTTCAATATATTTTTATCAGGAATTTTGATTACATCGGTCAGGGGGTGCCAGTTTTTATATAAATATATGGATTTCCACTTGGAATATTAAAAGTCACAGTTCCTTCTTTCTGGATTCCTCTGGTGAATTTTTGGCTGCATGAAACATATAGTGAAATGCTTAAAATCTGTTTAAGAAGAAAACATTGATGATTTTTTAAGCGTTATATTCATAATTGGTTTACCTTCCTTTAAGATAACATATCCCAATTTGAAATTCATCTTTCATAGCAACTTTAATTTGCCGAATAGAATAATATCCAAAGGATTGGAGTTGTGATATTTTCTCCCATTTCTTAATCCACAGAGTCAACGCATTTGATTTTATTCCGTCCAGTCTCATTTCAATCCAAGAAAGAAACGAGTCTCAAAAACACCCGACAATTCAATCTAAGAAAGACCTGAGTCTCTGATATATACTGTCATTGATATCAGAGTGTGACGATTAATTAGTCTCTGTAGTCAAAGGATTTCATAATTAAATTCAGGAACTAGACATCAGAAATATACCTACCATAACATCCCAATCCCAGGAAGCTTAAGATTTAGTGGTAAATTTTATTCGTGGTCGTCTGTGATGTTACTTCGTTTTTCTGTGAATGGAAATTAGGATTTTACACGAGTTTCGCCGACGCCCCTTTTCAGTCAGAGTTAGGAATCATTAGACAGACTTGATAAATCTGAACGTCAAAAACTAGACAGTAATCTGCTAAACAGAAACAGGCCTCTTATCGGGATGGATATCTGTAAAGTTTACATGTAGACTGGAGTGCTTCTTAATTATTCCACCTGTCTTGGAGTTAAGAGGTAATTTGTCCTTTTATTTTTTTTTCTTTGAAAATTTTGCAGAAACGGAAGTAAACATTTTTGTCGTTATGCCTTATAGTGCATACAGTCTAAATATTCTCCGATACATGCATCTGAATTTCCTGATATCTTGTGGCAAAAACATCGTAGTGATGCCCTCTGCACTAAAGTACCTGTACGGGTTTTTCATGTATGTTTTGTTTTTAATTCTTATATTAGTATAACTGTATGTTTTTAACCTGGTCATGTCCTGTGGTGTTTACTGTCTGCGTTTTGAAAATTCAGTGCATAATCAAAGGGAATCTGCCTTTTTGGCATGAAATAAGAAATGACCTTGACATCAGCAAACTCTTTTTTGTCACACTGATTGCAGAAGAGCACTTAATACTTAACCAAAAATGATAGTTAAAGATTATTTAGTTTAAGATGCATGTTAGAATATTTTATGGTAATCAAAACTGAATGCTTTAGTTGATATTGTATCATTATTCAGTATTGTATATCCTTCATTAATGATCGAAAATTTTATAATACAGAATCCCTACAATGATCCAAAATAAAAAGTTTCCATTCTTTTCAGATTAAATCAGAAGAAAGGAAACAAGATGGGGAGAATCGTTGCCACTGTAGCTTGCGTAATCTTCCAGGTAAATAACTACTCTAACATTAAAGATTAAAATTTTACGCAGTTGCAATTAGTTTTCAAAAAATTTTAAAAAATCATGCTCATTACCATAAATGTTTATTTGCTTAGGAGCATCCTTATATTACTTTTTTTTTGTTTGTTAAACTGTTTGAGTTGCCTCAATGGTCTTTGATAGTAGGTACTATATTTTTACTCGCAATCTTCAATTGTCGGCTGTTCATACAGTATCTGGTTGAATTCCTTAACAAAAGCTAGCTATTGCTCTTTGAGCAAGGCTTTCTATTCCTGTGTATGGTTAACCGAATCAATTCGTCATGCCAAATGATTTAGACCACAGCTTCTTGGTTATTTTTCATTAACTGCAAAATATGATGTTGGTTGGCTTGAAACTATTATAACTTATAACATAAAGTGAAATACAACGATAATGAACAGTAATCAAGCTCAAAAATCCATTGGAACAATACAAATCGGGAGCAGAGCAAGCATGGACCTCCAAAACCAACAGAGGTGGAATCAAGTGCCATGGAGGAGTAAGCATTCCCTGTCGACCGGTCACACCCGCCGTGTGATAAAGATAAATTTATTAAAGAAAATGCCATCACGGTTTGTTAAAGATCAAAGTATGGTTATCAAATAGTTATGTGGGAAACTTTCTGTAATATTTATCCTAAGCAATGAATTAATTTAAATTTTATTTGTTTTCACATCGCTAGAGAGCATAATTGCACGTGGGTAAATAATGTTTAATGTGACATAGAGATAAAAAGTCCAAAAAAATATTTATATTCTTAAATTCTTCAAAAGTTGTAAATACAACTTACACAATTCCTTTTGATAGTAGTTCTCTAACTTTTTTGTGGGACAAAAACCCATTGTGCACTTTTCATCCTCATCCGAGCAAATTCATTTGTCAAATTGTTTTATTCATTATAATTTGCATGTCCAATGTCCATTACATGCTGCAAAATTCCAATTAATGTGATTTATACAAACGTCATATACATAAGTCTTTTTATAAGCTTCATAAAGATTAATTCATGTATCTTTCTAATGTCTTTACCATGCCGTATAGAAGTTGTCAAAATTAAAAAGCAATAAAAAGTGTACTACTTCCATCTAGTATGTAAACAGAGACTAAGTAAAGAAGTGTTTTGCATGTACATATAGCACTATAGTTTAATTACACTGCAAACATTGAAGTAAAGCTGACAGGTAGAACGTGATGTTTAGAAGATGTTAATGTTGACAAAAATGTTATATTTAGATAAGTAAAATACTTTTCTCTTCTTCGTTTCTTTCATTTATTTGAGATTAATTTTAAGGTGCAAAAACTGCTTTTCCTCGACAGAAGGTGAAGTAAGAGGAAGGACATATATTACAAAACGCCATTAAATCCAGTACGATAGAACGTATTTAGCACCTTCTATTTGAAAGCTTGGTACTTTTCAAATAAGGTTAAACACCACTCATTTTATAGCAGAGGGATTTTTTTTTTTTTGCATATTTGCATGCGATCATTTAAGCATTTGAATCTCAAATACAAAGCACTATGACAATGTCAATTCCATTTGTAATCATATCATTGTCTTTTATAAATCTATATGTCAAAACAGATTCATTATATATGGCCCTAGATTACATTTCTCTCCAACATTAATACTTTGCTATTATATTGTTTTTGTTGATTTGTCTTTTGAACAACAAATTCACGTCATTGAAAAGTTAATTACGAGAAAGGTCCTTTCCTGATAATACTGATGATATTACTGGGGACAGTACTGATGATAAAACTGATGTTGGGATCAGTCTGGTTTAAGCTACAAAATCTTATTTTGACACATTAAATTGATACGTGATTTCTACTTTGTTGTTGCATAAATCCTTATAGGGCATTTTCAGAAGACTAGTTGGTAACTGTCAAGACTTCACTGATTTAACATTGGTTTGTGGGTGGTTAGTTTATCCTCTGTTTTAACCTATTGTGAAAGAGCATATTTAATTAAAACCTTTAAAATCATAATGAGACGAAGAGGTCTCCATTGATATGATAATGATATAATTAGTGTTGAAATAAGTGTTTTAGGTTATCTCCATTGATGTAATAATGATATAATTAATAAGGAAATAAGTGCTTTAGGTGGTCTTCGCCATCAAAATGAATTGTGTTCATGTCTGAATGAATATTACCTACTGTTTAACGTACTGATGCCATTTTCATAAGAGTTTACCAATAACTGGGAATCACACATACCTCCAATGTTTTCTTGTTAGGCTATTATTTATACACTGAACTGTCTACTGATTTTTCCGGTTTTGGGTTTTTTTCCGATCATGACAAGGAGCACACGGTGGGTGTGACCGGTCGGCAGGGGATGCTCATTTCTCCATGGCACCTGATTCCACCTCTAAATTTTGAGGTCCGTGTTTGCTCTGCTCCAAATTTGTATCGTTTCATTGGACTTTCGAGATTGAATACTGTTCTTTATCTTCAAATTTCATTCTTGTTTGTTGCAGCGGAAATTGAACCCGAGTCTTTATCTGAAAATTAAGACTGAAATTGACAACACGGTTTAGTAATCTTGTCTAAATGACTTTTTATATACCTTATGTTTTGATTTTGTTTTCTGCCAGAAAATAAAATGGAATTTATACTTCCCCACAACTACTTCTAACAAAATGTTCATTTTAATCCTGCTAATCCCTTTTCTTTTGTAGTAGATATGTATGATCTTTGAATTTGCCATTCAAACAGAAACATTTCTTCAAATGTGAAATAAAATATCATATCCATTTTCTTTATTCATTTCAGATAAGTTATGCAATTGGTAAGTACATGCAACGAAATAGCACTAAATCTATGTATCTAATATGATAAAATAATTTAATAAATACAATAGAATCTTTTAAAGAAACTAAAAACAGATGCACGTTGCAATTTTTTAAATATCTTTTACATTGAATACATATTTATTTTAGACAAACAAGCCTGACAATTCACAAATTATAATTGATCATATGTCAGTATATGTTCTGGCATCAAATAACACGGTTTATCGTGGTCTAACCATCTATCACGAATTTTCGCCCCTTTTCTTACATATATATAACTTATCAACGAACAAAATATTACATAGTGTAAATTTGCAGAGGTCAAAACAGGTTGAATATAATTAATTTAAATGTGGTTATCAATCAATTTTTATTAGATCACACACTTAATAAGCATAATCTATATTGATAAAACATAATAAATTCACCCCAATGACGTCTTTATCAAATAATCTTTCAAAGTTGTGATTAAAATGATAGAATATTTCTTTTTCATCCTACATTAGCGAAAACTCTCTCTCTCTCTCTCTCTCTCTCTCTCTCTCTCTCAAGAAGCACCATTTAATAACTACTCTCATTTGCTAATATTGCTTAAGATGATAAATCCTATCATAATGCTTTAATCTAAGACCAAACAATTAATTAAGTAAAACATTTAAGTTACAGGTAACACAACATATATTAGGAATACATATGAATCCGGAAATTCAAAGTAAAAAAAAATGAATGACATGTTATCTTTGTCCTTAAAATGTTTCACTTCTCAAAGCGTCACACTCTGAATTGAAATAATTTAATAAATTAATTGTCTACATCTGAAGACCTACTTTAAATTTTTGTAGGTTAAATTAAATACCAGATTTTAGTATAAGTAATGGAAAAATTCAAATGTATGATTGAAAGCATCGAAAATTCACGTGAAAATGATCGATATTTTCTAGGATTTCCATTTATTATTAATCAGAATTAATGAATAAGTCTTTGAACCATATACTGATTATCTTTAGATTCTCGAGTTCAATATACGTTTGATGCAATATCTTTATTCAAATTCAATTTTAATAAAGAATACATTAATTTTCCAAAAGGGCGTGAAACTTATCAGAATGGCATTCTATTTGACATTAAAATTAACGGCAAAGACAATATTTATCTTAATAAAATACACCAAAAAAAATTCAGTAATGTTGATCCCTATCTTAATGCCATATTACAAGTAATAGTGAAGCCAATTCCTATCTTAATACCATACCAAAACTAATATTGAAGCCAAAGACTATTTGAGTAAAACTTACAGTGATGACAATCACTATTTTTATACCATACCAAAACTAATACTGAAGCCAAATCCGTATCTTAATACCATACCAAAACTAATATTGAAGCAATGCGTAACTTAATACCATACCAAATCTAATATTGAAGCCAAACCCTATCTTAGTCACTTACCAAAACTAATATTGAAGCCAAAGCCTATTTGAGTAAGGTACCAAAACTTAAAGTAATGACAATCCCTATTATTTTACCATACTTAAACTAATACTGAAGCCAATCCGTATCTTAATACCATACCCAAACTAATAATGAAGCAATCCGTATTTTGATACCATACCAAAACTAATATTGAAACCAGGCCCTATCTTAGTAACGTACCATAGCTAATAGTGAAGCCAATTTCTATACTAATACCATACCAAAACTAATAGTGAAGCCAATCTGTATCTTAGTAACGTACCAAAACTTATAGTGATGACAGTCTCTATCTGAAAACCGTTCCACAACTAATAGTGAAGTCAATCCATATCTAAATACCGCACCACAACTAATAGTGAAGTAAATTCCTTTCTTAATACCTGACCAAAACTTGAGTAATAGAGGGTTTTCCATCTGTAACCAACATTTTCTCGCTCCATTTCTTGATAGTATCATATAATGCGTATCATTATTTTTTTTTTAATCAGATGTAAAATTAAAAAATAACAATGAGTTTATAGTGTTCTATTAATCTTGGTAGATATGACTTTTTCAACCAGTACATTTTCATATCAAAGAACGTTGAATTTTGTTAAGAAGTTCCAATCTAATTATGTGATAAAATATATCAGTTAATTCCTTGCACTTCCTTTAGAAAAAAGCTTCTGTTTAATTTTCCTGATCAACCAATACAGATGCATATCTTGACTTGATAAGATTAACTTTGCTTAAAAATTAATAAACGACATCTCTGACAAGCAAATAAATTTCCTCTTAGATTTCCGTGTCGTAAAAACTTTAATTCAGAAAAGTGATTAATTACTATATGTTAAAAGGCATGTATTCAATAAGAAGACATGGACGATTTACACAAAAGATGCACTTGTTTAATTTACATCGTTTTAACATGAGACTGTCACCGAGCTAAGATACTGAGGAAGTTTGAAGCAGTGATAGCCAGAGATGATCCGACTTTAAATTGCAAAGACAGTTTTTATGAGTATTTAAATTCATTTATGCGTTTCCTGAAGATATTACATTTCAATAGAAGTTATAAAAATGAGAAAATTATTGTTGTTAGGTGTTCGTCTGCTGCAATAAACATAATATATTTGAAAATAAATTTCAATTCATTTTATATGACCTCTACAGAGTGTATATATCAACTCAAGTTCTCTGTTACTCTGTTATCAAACTAAGTAGTGTCATTGCAAATTTGATATTAAACGGGATCTAGCAAATTCTCAAAATTACAGATACATGTAGTTGCATATTATAAAATTTGTATCCATTCAAAATTTACAACAACGGTGATAAGGCAATGGCTTTAATTCTGAACACTGTTTTCCTTGTATACACTTTGTATGCACCGTGTCATTGGTAAGAAATAAAAAAATTGATTTGAAAATCAAGACTGACTTGTGAGTAAATTAAGTGTAAACAGACTTGCATTTTATATAATGTGTCATATTATTTAGGCTACAAAATTTTGGAAAAAAAAACGTAAAGGTGAATCTTATGCTTTCTTTGTTTTTGATTTTTTTAAGAATGTGGGGTATTTTTTCCTTAACATTTCAACCAAATAACTTTAATGTGCACAAAACACAGAAAATTTCTGGTGACAAATTGACTTTTTATGCATTGCATTCCTTCAAAAACCACGAAATCGTGCTCAGCATTATATATTGATATAAAATTAAACATGTTAGATAATTTCAGAAGGAAAAGATATTTTTAGTCATTCAACATTGATAAGCTTTTATCAGAGAATGCATCTTTCATGTTGCATTTAAATACTTATAACCTTCTTCATTGTTTGAAACGAAACAATGCACAATGTATCCCTTCATTCCTATACATATCTAACACTAATTAATGCAAGAACAAATGTGATATTGCTAAAACAAGGATATAATACGATAACAAAGAGGTCCTACTCGATATTTGGGATTTAATTTGTAAATTCATAATTTTTGAATTTCTAGATTCGAATCTTGCATTTCAAACTTCAAAGCTCGAGTGTCTAATGAGTCTTCTGAGCTTTCGTAGATAAATGGTGACAATAGATAAAATGGATTTCTGTAATCATCGAAAATATAACAGCTGTACGTAATTAAATTTTTGTAAAGGAAAAAAAGAACTCACTTCCTTGGGTGTTCTCAAAAAGTTAATACTGCAGATAAATCCATCATCTTTATTAAACACAGCAGAACTATTAAAAATAAGTAAACTAGATTCTGCAAATAAACCAACTTAAGTTCTTTTTTTGACATATCTACTTAGTATTTTTAGCAACGCAGAATGTAATACTTAAACAGGCAAAACATCGGAGAAAAGATTAAACAATCTGCTTCTTCAAAATAAAGTTTGGATGACAAAAACATACATGTTGTATGCTGTGAATTTATATTTAGTGTGCTATTGTCCATTGAGAACACAAGCCTTTTCTTCTTTTTGTGTTTCTATCCTTAAGAACATCATTTGGACTAAATGATAGCTGATACGTGACGAGACTAACAAATTAAGTTTCTGTCTGTTAATGAGTAAATGTTATGTGAAATACAGACACCTCGCATAATGTCATTAACTTAAATTGTGCAGTTATGCTTTTTTTGTTAGCTACGTCAAAATAACTCGTTCTTGTATTTGAAAGATGAAATATTCGTGTGCTTTCCAAGTGGAATGATTTTGTTGTTAATATTAAACGGTGTGGTGAAATAATTTGACATTTGTTTAAAAAATTCATTTTCAAAGGTGAATGTCTTTCGCTTTAAAGTTTTGCTCAATTAAACATTTGAAAATATAAATCTTCCTTCTATTAAATTTTAAAGTAAATTAGTTAAATTAATGTCTTTTTAAAGAGTCATCAGATGGAGAATTGTGTATTTTGAATTATGCATTACTCAGTTAATCAGTTTACATATGGCATGTTCTCTTACATTAACCACCCGTGGTGAAGGATATTAAACTGTTCTGTTAACCACCCTTGTACATTTGTAGGACAGTTGCAGCCATTTTGTGAGGATCCAGCAGACCGAGGGCCGTGTAACAAGCTAGAACTGCGCTACCGCTTTAACGAGGACAGCGAATACTGCGAGACGTTCTTATATGGAGGCTGCGGCGGAAATAGAAATAATTTCAAAACCGTTGGCGAGTGCGCGAAAGCGTGCGTGGATGGTAAGTGCGCATGCGTCGAAGTCAAATGATGTACATGTACATGGTCCCAAATTTTTTATAAACAACAATTATGTCTTCCATTTAAAACGATAAAATAGAAAATGCTTGATAAGGCTTTCAATCCAAGAGGTTAACGAAATAACCAAAGTATATGTATATACAAAAAGAATTCTAAATTGAATGGTTAAATTTTTGTCTTTGGGCAAATATTATAACTGACACACTTACGACTTATCTTAATCTTGTCAAATTGATGGTATATAAGATATTTTTGTTTAAATCAATCTCACTTCTCTCCTTTAAAAGAATCATAAACTATCTTTACATTAACTATAAAAAAAAATTGGGCGGTGCTTCGAAATTCAAATTCGTAGAAAAAATTAAAATTGGAATGAAAACGCTAAAAGATATTAATAAATTGAGAAATAACAAACTCCATATATAGTACTTTCTGTGTTTTAAATCATTAATTTACATAAAAGATAGAAACTAAGAAAAATAAAAATGTCATATTTACACGTGAAGTCTTTCA
The DNA here is from genome assembly GCF_033153115.1 of Saccostrea echinata. Classification (NCBI taxonomy): domain Eukaryota; kingdom Metazoa; phylum Mollusca; class Bivalvia; order Ostreida; family Ostreidae; genus Saccostrea; species Saccostrea echinata. The sequence continues at coordinate 15,661,866 of NW_026889754.1, forward strand.
TTCAGGAGCTCATATGTGAAATTTATTTCAAAAATACATGAATTCTATAAATGCACAAAGTCGTCAATCTTAACAGCAAGACACGAATGTATCAAAAAAGTAAATGAAAATGTGATATATTTTCATCATTGCATATAAAGGACTCCATTGTCGACAAAAATTGCATTTGGTAAAATCATGCACTGCATTTCCCCTATTGATTTATGGGGGAAATGTCAACATTTTACACAGAATGTTTTCTTCATATGTGACTAAGTTCATCGCTAAATGACATAAAATGTGGAATAAAATATGATGAATTGGAAAGAACATTGGAATAAAATACAATAAAACATTGGAAGAAAATAATAAAACCTTGGAATAAAACATACAACATTGGAATCGGATATGTATAACATTCATAGGATACAATATAAAACGCATGATAGAAGGCTGGGTGGTTAACAAATAACCTAACCGATCCAGCTAAAAATATATAATAATTTTTCTACCCATAAACTATCGTCAAATGATGAAGAGAAGCATATGTTCAAGCTATAATATTGAATCCAATTTCCTATACATATTTTTATTCAGAGCTCTTCTTAACCAGGAAAAAAAAAGTCTAAAGATCGAATGACCATCCAGCTCTCCTTTTATACATATACTTACAAGACAATTTCTGTCCTTTCCAATAAGTAGATGCTGTAATATATCGTGGCCCTTTACAAACCTGTCAAGAATTGACTCCCTGCATGTGTTATATGCATGCACTCGACCAATCAGATCGACTGTAATATTCTGAAGGATAATAAAACATATTATGGCCCTTTACAGAACCAAAGGGATCAATATGCGAGCTACCACCTGACGCAGGCTCATGTTTCCACGCCACTCTTCTACGCTATTATTATGACGAGGAGACAGAAAGCTGCAAGATATTTTATTACAGCGGTTGTCAAGGAAACGAGAATAATTTCGTCTCCGGAGAGGCCTGCAAGACAAAATGCGAGGCGTTAACCAGTAAGAATTGCACATAGTTTAGGCAACAATGCGCACTTGAAATTCACGGTTTTTATTTCAGATGTTGGTGCGTGTATTCACCTGAAGATTGATATACTTTGGTAGAAAAAATTATCAACACCTGTTGTACATTCAGGGATTGTACCTGGCGAACTGATGAAGTGGGACAACGAAGATGTTGCGCATTTAGTTTTGCAAAATTTCTTTAATAACACCATTTTTCAGATATTTCATTTCAAAATCATTGCATTTTTGCGCTATTTAATTTTTTTTCTTCACTTTTACGAATATTATGATTGAACATTGCAATTAAATTGTGATCTTTACTGAATCGTTAAATTTTCCTTACTATATTTCTATTAACTTATAACAAAAAAACAAAATATGTATCAACTAGTCCTTTTAATGAAATATGTTTTGAAATTGTATATGTAAGAAATGTCTCCATGCTGCAATTAACGTGTCTTGGAAAATTGTGCAAATTTTATGACACTAATTACGTGCTGACTTGAGCATTGTATATGCATGCTATTCTGTGCACTAACTAAGTATTTTACTGCCTTTTTGCACTATGTTGATATGCTGTCTATATTTATACATGTAGTTTGTTTATTGTCTGTGTTTTAAATGTTGTATTGATTCTTACCAATTAACTTTCTTTTTTAATTTAATTTCCATGAAACCTTCTTTTCTTCTCACATAACATTGCACTTCAAGTTACAAAACGTTTCTTATGATACGAACTAAGACACTGGTTAGGAAGTTCCGTTAACTTTAACTCTAATATTGCCAGTGGCAAGAGCAATGCACTTTGTCGGCATTTAAAAATAAACAGACAAAATGAAAAATTTTCTACAAGCTTAATTCTTCAAGTATAATATTTCATTCACGGTTAACTTTAAATCTAATAATAATTTTTAAAAAGGGAATATATGATACGACCTATAGTTCTGCCACAGTTGTCTTTGAGATATTGAAGTATTTAACTTTCTAAATCATTTTACAGTTGAACCGTTACCTGCCGGATCCAACCAAGGATCAGGATATCAATGGAATGATCCAGGGACCGGAACTAGCCCCGGAAATAGCTGGAACTCTCCAAACTCTCCAGCTCCTACCAAAAGTGTTAACTGGAATAATCCTAGACCCACCAACGTAGTGAACCGAGGGTGGGGCAGTCATTACAAAAATAACAATAATAATCATCACAATAATCATCCCAATAACAATAGACCACCAAACAACGCACCACCAAGGCAAGGACCGCCACAACAGTATGACTTCAACAGTGGAAATCCACACAATAGGAACCCTCACAACAATCACGATCACCACCAAAATAACCATAATAACAATCCGCAGAGATACAATACACCAAATCATAATTATAATCCAAACAACAATAACCAGCATTCAACTCACTCTGCTCATAGTGGGGGAGGGGGTAGCTCATTAACCTTTGTTGAGAACGACCCAAATAATCAAAGACCCAACAACCTTCCACCCGGGGTAAAGACTCCGGAATTGAGAGAATACAACGGTAATTCTCCCTGGAACAGTGGAGGTTGGAATAAAAATAATGGATGGAATCCAAACCATAATGTCAACAGTGGAAACAATAACAGTGGTGGAAGTTCCTGGCGATCCAATGAGACTAGAAATCCTCCAAACCAAGGCAGTGATAATAATAACGGATGGAACAATCCGGGCAACCAAGGGGGAAGTGGAGGAGATCCTTGGAATCACTCGATGTCGTTTAAAAGAAGAGTGGGAGCACAACATAATAATCGTCATTCTAATAATGCTGATCCATCAGCTGCAGGCTCTGATACAAATCTGCCGAACAACCATGCGTCATGGCAAAGACCATCAAATGGATCGCCATGGGGTACATCCCAGTCAAATAGCTGGAATTCTCATGGTGGAAACAACCAAATGGGCCCGATGTCTCCTGGTGCTCATCTCAGACGACCATTTGGGGACAATCCCTACGGGTTTCAAATTCAGACAACCACATTGGAGGATGATATCATTCTCACCACTCCAACTCCCCCGGAAACAACTCCGCCTTATAATTACAACTATAATCAACCATCACAAGCAAGTGATAAACACAATCATATCTACAACTGGGATAGCCCCCCAAATCAACCACCCACTAACAATCCTCCTAACACTGTACCCAAAACTCATAACAGGAATGACCCTCCCTACTCTCTCCCAAACAATGGTCAACCGTTTCCACCAAAGAAGAGTAATAACTTCCAAAATCAGCGTGTCAAACCGCCTCCACCTGAACCAAGTTATAACTATCAGCAATTTGATCAAAGCAATACAAACCAGAAAAAGTCATCCAGAAGAAAGTTTGCACCAGACTGGTTCCAGCCTGACGAGAGGTCTTCCTTTAATCAGCAGAGTCCTAATCCCCCTACAACCACTCCATCACCCCCACCCCCTCCTAGTCACAATCTTCCTCTTCCAGAGAAAACATCCTGGGATAACATGTTTCGAAGAAAAAATGAAATGACAGCAGACATTAAGCAGGCAGAACCGACACAGGTAGCGACGTATGATTTCGAAGTTGGTTCACCTGCTAAATCAAATGTCGACAGTGGAAGGCACCAAACTCATAGTCATGAGCAGACAGCTAGAACAGAGAAAAACACACCAAAGCAAATTGAAAGCATCGGTGCTTCAAATCCAAACGTGAATCAATATGATTTTGAAGCAAATGCCGGACCAGTATATGAAGACGAAAGTAAAAGGCAACATCATCAAACAGCAAATATTCCTCAAGATTCCAATCATAATGTAAACAATTATGATTTCCAAGCTAATTCAAATGTTGCATCAGAAGAATCAAATTTCCGCAAAGTAAGGGGAAATACTAAATCAAATCAGGACTTTCGACGAGAAAATGCCAAAAGAATGTTTGATTTGCACCTACAGAAAGGGGATACAACCGTTGATAATTCTCAGAAGCAAAAAGAATACGTTCAGCCCACGAACTCTCCAGTCAATTCTCGAATGACCTCATTCAATAACGTGCAGCAACCATCTCATGAAAATCAATCAGGTAGACAGGAAATGAGTGGACATAGCGAGAGAACAAATAGTAATTTCGATAACTTTGTGAAATCAAAACAAAACAATCTAGAAGCTTCTAATAACAATGGATGGAATAATCCTGTTAGTAGTTTCGATTCTTTCTTGAAGCCAAATCCTCATGGATCAACATCTAGTTCATCTTCTGATAGAAATTTCAACTCTATCTTGAATTCTCATAAAAATGACATACCGACATTTGATAATTCTCAGGGACATGAGTTAAAGAGGACCAGTGCTGAACATAATCCAATTCAAAACATTAATTCTAACAACAATTTCGACGGTTTTCACAGAAGAAATACAAATGATATACCGAAATCTGAAAGTTCTAATGGACGTGAACTGAACAGAAACAGTGCTGAACATAATCCAATTCCAAACATTAATTCTAACAACAATTTCGACGGTTTTCGCAGAAGAAATACAAATAATATACCGAAATCTGAAAATTCTAATGGACATGAACTGAACGGACACAGTGCTGAACATAATCCAATTCAGAACAATAATCCTCACAACAACTTCGACGGTTTTCGCCGAGGAAATTCAAATGATGTACCGAAATCTGGAAGTTCTAATGGACATAAACTGAACAGAAACAGTGCTGAACAAAGCCCAGTTCAAAACAATAATCCTCACAACAATTTCGACGGTTTTCGCCGAAGAAATTCAAATGATATACCGAAATCTGAAAAATTTCAAAGACATGACCAAACCAGAAACACTGCTGAATATAATAAAATTCAAAACACTAATCCACACAACAATTTCGACAGATTTCGCCAAAGAAATAAAGCACATGATCCCAATTATAAAAACCACGGAGACAAATCATTGATGCAAAATGAGCACCATACTGCAGAGTTCAACACTGTTGGTGACAAAAAGCAGCAACTAAAAGTCATGGAGCATACAGGAGCAAATAGCAACTCACATTCGCATGTACAGCAAAGTCATACACAAGTACCAGTGCAGACTGAGAGACATGTTGATCATAATAGCATGTATCAAATAGCCAGTTCTCCTCAAACTCAGTCGGAAACAAGTCAGGACACATCACGTCCCAGAAACGTATTTGATTTATCGGGAACTCATACTGCTCAGTATCGACCAACACAAGCACCTACCAGACAAACAGTATTGTCAGGTGGAAATCATTATGCAGAGGTTTCACCTTCCCTAGGGCAAGGTCAAGCACCGACTTCAAGACCTGGATTTGGAATATCTCGTCCTTCAGATGAAAGCGTGAGGGACTCTACAATTCAAATCCCCAATACAGAACCATTTAGTTTAACGACAATAAAACATCAACCACATTTCTCAGGGCACTCAAACGACCACTTGCAGAATAATGATCAAATGATTCGTCATCAAAGCAATTCGTGGAATGATCAAATAACTCCTCTGGACTCTAATTATCCCCCTCCAACTGAAATTCCTGTTGACTATATTGAGTCAACAAAACAACCTGTCACGCAGTACAATGATCCTGGTATTCAAGACACAATAGGGGTAAATGTAAACGGTAGCAGTAATTTGGAGAAACTACTCGGCCAAATGATGCCATCAAAAGGAAGTACAAAAATTCCTATAGGATTTATTCTTACACATAAACCTTTTACCGATAGCATTGAAATGCAAAAAAGGTTCCCTTTGTTGTATGAAAAAGTAATCAAACCTCTGAAATCAGGAGGAATGGCAGCAAAGAATTTTCAAACTAATAATAAAGCAAATGAAAACTATCAGCAACCCAAAATAGACAAAAATGCTGAACGTCATTCAAGAAATGGTCAAAAATCGATACATATGGATAACAATGGAATACCAGAAAGTCAAATAGTATACAATGAAGGGCCTTCTGATCTTCAACAAGATCTTACGCGATTCAGCAGAGATAGGACTAATGAGCAAAATCAGCAGCCTTCCAATCAACATATCAGCAACCACCATCAGAGGGCACACGGCAACCAAAATATACAGCAGCAGCACCAATCGCCTCACAAATTTGCTAAACATCAGTCCTGGGAAAAACAAAGTCATCCAAGGGGTAATCATGATCAGCAGCAACATTCAAATCAGCACGCTGAGCGACAGGTATACAGGCAACAGCAACAACAACAGAAAGAGCAATTGAACATGTTTCAACAGCAACAAAAAGGATTACCTGAGCAGAGTCCCCAAGGTCGACGACAACAATTTATGGAAGCAACACGTAATCAACATCAACAATTTGAAAGACGTCAACAACAATTTAATCAACTCGAAAATCAAATATACCAAAAAACAACTGCAATTCCAATACAACCCACTACACAGGTGTATACTAAAAATACATATCCACCAATATTTAATATGCTAGTGAGAAATTCAATGCCTCCAACACAGACACCTCAACCGGAAACAATGCATCACAAGCAATCAGAAAATTTACAACCAGTTACTAAACATACTGAAGTTACCTACTCAACTAAGACCAGCAATAAACTTGACACACCAGCGGCATCCTTTGTCAGGCAAAACTCTCTAAGACTTGGTGGTCCTTCCTTCAACCCTGTACAAGAAAACATAAAATTCGGTAATCAAATAGGACCAATTTTGGACAGCGTACCAGAGCTTCAACTTTATGAAACAAGAGAACCTGTTATACCATTTGCAATGATCTCTAACAACAAATCGAAATTAGCAGATGGTAATGTACAGCATTCCCAGAATATCATTATGGACAAGGAAGAAAGGAATTCGATGAAAATGTCGAGCATTGACCCATATTATTCAAAAGATATTATGTCTGGGACAAAAGTAGAAAGAATATCCACATTGACACCAGCAAAGACCGAGGCTACTTATTCAGTGGTTCCTACTACTCCAACAAGAAGTCCTCCGCTGACGGAAAGGATGCAACATGCCCCGAATAATCACCGAAGTGTTCAGACTAATCATGAATCTGCCTTCGGTCGATTTGGTGATGTAAACCAATACAGACAGCAAGCAAATAACTTGAAAATTGATCAAAAGGTAAACACGGGACATCATAATCAAGATAAACATGATCAAAGTAATCTAAGTACACACAATAACAATCAACAAGAACAACTAAGCAATGTGCCGAACTCCCATCAGACTGATCAGGGAGATAATACGGGAAAACGTTTTCTACAAAATAGGCAACATCAAATTCGAAAAACGATGCATATTACTGTGTCTCTTAAGAGTACACAGTCACCATCTTCAACTGTTCTAGGAATCCATGATCAAAGACACTCTTCCGATTCACAGGGTCAGAAATCTCCCGCTTCTAATTCAGCTGAGGGTCAAAGATCTGTAAAAGATATCACATCAGATCAACACCCGATTAGAAATTTCCAGAGAATGTCTCACCATCGATGGAACAATCAGAAATCAAATTCAGGATTTGCCATAAGCCCTGTGAAACGCATGCGAGATAGCATGCTAAATCATAAGTCCCACCAAACTCACCAAACAAAAACCTCAGAATCAAACAATCGTCAAAGTCTTTTGTCTCAATCACACGATAAGGTTGCTTCTTCTGCAGCGCTGAATCAACAAAACGGACAATTCAAAGATCAGGTAGCTCAAACACACTCTTCGGTCAGAACACAAGATCTGCCGAGTGTAAATCGCCAACAATCTCAATCAAATGCCAACCAAGTCAGGAGAAATTTTGATCAAAACGCAAGAGACACACATAATAACGGATATATCGATCAACAAAAAATCGGAGTGCCTCCAAAGAAAGATCCTTCAGCAGATACGGGATTTTTCATTTCGTCTCCAAGGCATCGTGGGACCTCTTTAACGGGATCAGGAAGACAAACCAATAATGAAATAAATAAATCCATTTCAAAATCTGAGTCCTCAGTAGCAAAAACACCTGCTCCAGTGCCCACACAAGGGTATCTTAATTTTATGGCTGACTTTGGGGGTATGGAGAGAATTTTAAATCAAGGTAAGGGAGCTATAATAAACAGTGGGTTGTCGTCAGAGAGAAATGTACAAAATCATAAAGCTGATACTGGACCAAGGGGAACGTCCTCCTCAACAAGACAAACAAGCAGCCTGGAATCTACACAAAACACGGGTCAAAACGATCACCGAATATCAGCGTCTCAAAACCGTCCCTCTGTTAATAGTAGACAACAACTTTTCAGTCGATTTCAAAGAAGACAAGGTTTATTCGGAAGTTTCCAGAGAAGGCAGATGAATGTTCCCGCCAAAACCACTACAACGACGACGACGACAACAACAACAACAACAACAACCACTGCTGCTCCTGTACCTCACCAACAACAAACGTCCCAGACAAGAAATCGTCAGTGCTATCTTCCGAAGGCTGAGGGTCACTGTCGTAGATATCAGATGGCTTATTACTTTGATGTAGCGACCAGTCAGTGCAAGACCTTTATGTATTCGGGTTGTTACGGCAATGCCAATAGGTTCAACACCAGAGCCCGCTGCGAGCAGGCGTGCCTACAAAGTAAGTTACATGTATAAAATGTTGTTCAAACTGGAAATCAGTGAGTTGAAAAGGGATTACAAAAAATTCTTTTATTTCACTTTTTTTGGTCCTATCTCGAATGTTTTCTATCGATCTATATAAAAAGGGAAATACTTTGATTTGAACTGGTCATTTAAGATGTTGCAAATATCATTGGGCTTTATAAACATTCCTTAAGAACCAGAAATTATTTTTTAAAAAAAGAAAGAAACAAAGAAAAGGAAAAAGAAGCAAAGAAAAACAACAATAAACAAAAAACAAAAAAACCCATTATTTTAATTCCAAAATGTTTTTTTTTTTAATTTTTAGATCAAGTCTCGTCAAGCTCCCAGACTGCAAATTCTCAGATTACACATTCTCAAACGTCAAACTCTCAGACTGCAAATTCACAGATATCAAGTGCTCAGATATCAAATTCTCAGACATCAAGTTCTCAGACATCCATTTGTAAAATGGCGCAAAACCGGGGCACGTGCCGGAAGTGGACGACTAGATACTACTATGATCCTAAAATACAGAATTGCCGCTCCTTCTGGTATGGGGGGTGTGGAGGAAACGAGAACAATTTCTCAACAAAGACGGAATGTCAGCGGCGGTGTTACGGGTCCTGATAAAAATGACGATGTTAATTCAGACTTGACTTTGTGCAATCAATATTTACAATCAAATACATCTCTCAGCACATTTCGGTCGATCCGTACCTCTTGCTTGATATAGGCGACGGAACTACCCGAGGTTTGCCGATTGTCACACATACTAACTGTCCGGCTGTTTCTGTATTTGGATTGGAGAACAGTCGAATTCTGGGGAAATAAGATACTCGATCATTTACATTTGCTACCTCATAGAAAACATATTACATGTGTCATCATATATCAAGAAGTATCATGATAAAGCAACAATGAAGAATTTAATATGCCATGAAGTATAATTTAAATTATTTAAACTCATTTAAACTAAAGAAAATTGAATATATTACATTTAGCAGGTTTTATCTAAAAGTTGCTATGAAACATTGAATTGGAATTCACGTTCATTGGACACATGACACAAGCATTTTTTCGAACAGTGAATTTTTATGTGTCTCATAAATCATATAATCAGTCATAATTCATCTACATACATTTAATCCTTAAAAATTGTAAATTACTGAAAAAAAAGTTAGAAAAGGTATTGTGAGTTCTGTCAATTAAACGTAATCATTAATGTAAAACTGAAAGTTTTTTTCCCAAATGTAACTGCATTTCGTCTTTTCTCTAAGATGTCATACCACAGAGAAAACAAACGTGTCGCAATATTTAGGACTCTGTTATATCTAGGGCAAATTTTTCTCCGTCAGTATTATTGATGTAAATCAGGCTGATTGAGGTTTTATGACATTTTTCTCTAAAATATAAAAAAATCAATCATATAGTTATAGATCTCTTTCATTATAGATCTGTCTTGGATCAGAGATGTTTTATACGTTTTTTCGAACTAAGTTTCTTTAATGTCAACAATATGATTAAAGCACCTGGTTTCATATTCTGCCACTAAAATTATAGCACAGAATATATTTTGATTGATGCAAATCTCACACAATTTTGATTTGTATATGAGTATAAGTAAAAAATCAGATGTTTAAATGAATGCTGTGATTTTGCCTTCATGATTTATATAGCAAGAAGCAGACAGTCTATTTTGCGAGGACAAGAATCATGAAAAATGCTTTGAGATTCTTTTCTGAACTTTTACATGCGTCATCATCTTCAATTTCAGGTGAATTTGTTTGCTTCTATAATTTTCTATACATATAATAGATGAATGGCTGACATTATAAATCACGTGTACATTGTTGATAATTTATTTTGTAGCTTTTTCAAATTGTTTTGTTGGTTGAATTTGTCCTCAAAATAAAGTGAATTTAATAAAAAGAATTTTTTTTTAAAGAATGCATATCTCTAAACTGGTAATGAAATTAATTCACATACCTATACTTATATTATTTTGTTTCTACACTGTCTACAGTATCATGTTGTAAATTTTGAATTTACCAGGGGGAGGTAAATGCAAAATTTACAACATGATAACTTGTAAATTTTGCATTTACTTCCCCAGAGTAAATTCAGAATTTACAACATGATAGCAACATATACTCTTCAAAAAAAGAAACACATAATAGGAGTAATACAATGAAAAATGTAAGATGGTTTTGTGATAATTTTGTTTTAGATGGATATGATTCATTCGAGTAAAATGCGTTATTTTTAACGCATTTGTTAATTGTACAGCTACTCTACAAATCTCACAGACAAAAAGACCTGATTTTGCAAAATGCTACAAAAATCTTTTTTTTTCTCTCAATTTTCATTTGTTGGTTTTTGATGCAATTGCTTCAGGCACCAAAGGGCTATCAAAAACAAGGGTTCTCGATATTTTGATTGTGGTTTTATCTGAAAATTGACGCTATTTCAAAACGCTGCATCTGAATGTTGCATATCGCAAAAAGGAAAATGCGCAACTGGAAGCAGCTGTACCACAGTCTACAATTGCAAGAGGTTTTAATGTTACACACATGCAGCTCCATATCTAACCTATAAAAGATATACCATTACCTTGGAACACCCAATGTTCCCAAAAAATATGGCAGACCACACGTGACATCAGCAGCACAGGATCGCTTCAGTGGTTTACTTAATTTTCATGAATGTTTCACAATGACGTCATCTACAGCATGAGCTATCCCTGAACTACACAGAACATCTAACAAGACCATTGCTGTTGACTATGGAATGCTGGGATTATTGCCAGAGGATTATTCATACCATTATTCTGACCCCACAACACCGCAATTATCGACTCCAAAGATCTCAGATCAACAGAGTATGGCCACAGCAACACCACTGAACATTTTTGTTTAGCTACTATTCAGAATGTTTATCGCAAAGCCTGTTATAAGTTGAGTGCATAAGATTCGTAATGAACGTTTTACAGAAAACTGCCTGCAGGACGTAGATAGATTAGGTGGTGGTAGTGTAATGATATGAAAAATGGTATTACATAAAAGTAAGACTGATTTGGTTCATATTAAAAGGACTTTGATGGAAAATGGTACTCCAACGATGTTCTACCTGCATATGCCTTTCCAATATTGCAGCATTCTGCAGTTGTACTTCAATCTGACAATACAGAACCACATACGGCTTGTTTGACAATCGCATTCTTGCAAAGTTACAGCATTTTGTTTCTGCCATGGTCATCTAAATCGCCAGATTTAAACCCAGTTGAGCATGCAGGGACAAAATGGATTGCATGATTTGCCAAAGACAATCGCGTCCCCAGACTCTTAACTGTCTTTGATTTCAAAATTCTTGAGCAATTATGACATTTAGATTGTAGACCTATTGTTAACCACATTTCTTTATTGTCAATACATCATTTTACTAAATAATCTTTATGTTCAATGTGTCAATGAAATTCTATGTGTTTCTTTTTTTGAAGAGTATATATCAAAAATTTGTTTCAACAAGCTGGATGTCCCTCCGTTTGAGGACAAAATAAGGGGACACAAGACCTAAAAAAAACAAGATGAAGAAAGAAGGATTGACCTTGACCTTTCATCTTTTGGCTTCAACTTCAGTACGGGTCTTTTGTAAATTAGAAGGATTCATTACCGAAATGTTTTATTGCTTGAGTTATTGGGGAACTAAACGTTATCTGTAAACTATTTGATTCAATACAGTAAATAAATTTCTGACCTTGGCCTTTGACCTTTCGACCTTCAAATCAATAGGGGTCTTCATTAAGTCATAGTGAGACATGATAAAAAATGAAGTTGTCAAACATCAAAAAGAACTAAAAGAACCATCTGGAAACCATTTTTTGCAATGTGTGAGCTTCTGTTCTTGGCTTTTTGATCTTAAAATTAAAATAGGGATCTTCTTTGAGTCACTACGTGCTACGCAAACAGTTAATCACAATTTCTCAAAGAGAACTAAAAGAACCATCTTGAAACCATTTTTCGCAATATATGAATTTCTGACATTGATTTTTGTCAAAAAGATTAATTGACAGACAGAAATTAATATACGCCTCTCCTTTTCAGAAAAATGGCACAAAAAAATCTCAATCAGAATGGCAGCAACTAGGTCAGAACACAAGTAGGTCAGATTATTGGGTCACACAAATATACAAGATACCAGACACTGCTGCCTTATATGTAAACATTTTGCATTCAGCTGTATATTCTATTTAGTGCCTTTCACAGAAAGCAACCTCCAGTATATCAAGTAAATAGCTAATTTTTTGTATACATGTTCATATAAAGCACTTTCAAAAAGCACAAAATCAAATTTATCCTAACTTGTTAAAAATTTAATTTCCTCTATACATGTGCCAAATAAAATACATTTACAGTAAATTATAGTTTAGTTGTATTTCTACATGATAGCTAGGTCAGCCATCATCTCTGCTGGTAAATAAATTATTCTCAAAATGTACTTTTCCAGATTTATTTCTATTGCAGTTTTTCATACTCATATAAAGAGAGTTAATGCCCCACAAAATTTTATGTTTATTGCACATAGATATAGCACAGTTATCTTTCACTTCATCTTACATTCAATCATTCAGAAATATAAAAAAATAGAACAGAAAATTTAACATCTGAAACAAAATTAAGTACATGATAAAGGTTATTCCTCTTTGCCATGCTTTTTGGCATTCCTTGAACATGTCGCCACAACTACTGCCAAAACAAAAGCCACCACTGCCATCACAGCGCCACCTATCAACAGGAAGTTGCTTCCTTTTGGGTTTTGTAATTTTTCCTGAAATGTTTATACAAAGTTGTAAACATGACATTTTGGATGAATAATCATATTCCACCTTTGAATTCATAATTTGAACTGATAATTCAATGTTTTGAGAGAAGCATTTTGTTTATAACAGAAATATTGTAAACCAACTATTACTCACGACAATTTTTATTCGTGATTTGTCAGTTTGAAATCTATCAGTGACAGCTAATTTTTGTGACTCGGGAATTATTCTTACATAAATAGGCAATAAAATAAATAGTTCATGCCAAGAAATATTTGCAAGTAGGAGGTCGCTAAACTTGTGGAATTTTCATGCATGCCAATAAAAGTTGGTTTACAGTATTACACAAATGGCATTTGGAACCATTTTTTCCTCACAGTAAATCTAATGATTTTCTTAATGGAAAGTATATTATTCATTATGAGAAATAGAAATATATTAACCAATTATTTATGCTTTATTTTTCATAATCTTCATCCAGTTTCTATTCATCTGAATCTTTTGCTTTGATAAAATACGGATATTGCAATTAAAAAAAAAACAAGTTCAACAAGTCACTAACTTACCTTTAAATAATCAGCAATAGACTCTGTCAGTTTATCACTGAAAATTTAAAAGAAAAAAAGTAAAAGCAAATTATACTTTATGCAAAATCAATGCTACTATTTAAAAAAATCTTTTCACAAACATTACTTATGATATAATTAGACCAATCTGAGTCTTTGTCTGTCTAAGTCGTGAGAACTTTTTGCACTCACAGAACTGTAATTTTTCTATAGTGGTCAAAAGATAGGGTTAAAAATGAAAATCAAGCAAAATCAGTGTATTAATACAACAGAAGGTATAATGTTTTTTTTTTTTTAAATCATTGACATAGATAAAAATTTTGAATGGGAAAAGGTTGTGAGTATTACTGTTATATTACTCTGTAACTTACAAAGCTGTGGGTATTACTAGTACTCTGTAACTTACAAGTCTGTGGGTATTACTGGTACATTACTCGTAACTTACAATGCTGTGGGTATTACTAGTACTCTGTAACTTACAAGTCTGTGGGTATTACTGCTACATTACTCTGAAACTTACAATGTTGTGGGTATTACTGGTACTTTACTTTGTAACTTACAAGTCTGTGGGTATTACTAGTACTCTGTAACTTACAAGTCTGTGGGTATTACTGGTACTTTACTCTGTAACTTACAAGTCTGTGGGTACTACTGGTACTTTACTTTGTAACTTACAAGTCTGTGGGTATTACAGGTACTTTGTAACTTACAAGTCTGTGGGTATTACTGGTACTTTACTCTGTAACTTACAAGTCTGTGGGTATTACTGGTACATTACTCTGTAACTAACAATGCTGTGGGTGTTACTGATACTTTACTCTGTAACTTACAAGCCTGTGGGTATTACTGCTACATTACTCTGTAACTTACAATGCTGTGGGTGTTACTAGTACTTTACTTTGTAACTTACAAGTCTGTTGGTATTACAGGTACTTTGTAACTTACAAGTCTGTGGGTATTACAGGTACTTTGTAACTTACAAGTCTGTGGGTATTACTGGTACTTTACTCTGTAACTTACAAGTCTGTGGGTATTACTGGTACATTACTCTGTAACTTACAATGCTGTGGGTGTTACTGGTACTTTACTTTGTAACTTACAAGTCTGTGGGTATTACTAGTACTTTGTAACTTACAAGTCTGTTGGTATTACTGGTACTTTACTCTGTAACTTACAAGTCTGTAGGTATAACTGGTACTTTACTCTGTACAAGTCTGTGGGTATTACTGGTACTTTACTTTGTAACATACAAGTCTGTGGGTATTACTGGGACATTACTCTGTAACTTACAAGTCTATGGGTATTACTGGTACTTTACTCTGTAACATACAAGTCTGTGGGTATTACTGGTACTTTACTCTGTAACTTACAAAGCTGTGGGCATTACAGGTACTTTGTAACTTACAAGTCTGTGGGTATTACAGGTACTTTGTAACTTACAAGTCTGTGGGTATTACTGGTACTCTGTAACTTACAAGTCTGTGGGTATTCCTGATACTCTGTAACTTACAAGTCTATAGGTATTACTGGTACATTATTATTATGTAACTTACAAGGCTGTAGGTATTACAGGTACTTTACGGCCCTCTACATTTTTGTACCAGGATGTCACAAAGGAGACAAGGGACTTAACTCTGTATACATCTGGTTTATCAGAGATGTAGGAATACATTTTCCCATGATGAAATCTGAAAAAAAGTAAATCCTGACAGATAATAAACCATGAAATAAGAACAGCTTGTGATAGGCTTGAAAAATATGATTGAATATCAGTTAAAACATTATTTTGATTTTGTAGCAATCTCTTTATACAAATACAGATAAATGCATTATGTAATATATGAAGCAAAATATGAAACATAATTTCTTTTAAAAAAGAAAAACCCTCTACTATATTAAGCAAAATTTACCACAAGTCATTAGGTACATGTATATAAAAACATTGTTTTAAAGTTAAACTGTATTAAGTGTAATTGATGTGTCTGAAATTTTCTAGTAATTTCACACTTCAAATGAACAATATGTCTTACAAATCTAGACAATCAATCAATTTTTAAGAATTTAAGAAATTTGTTAAAATATCTGTGATTCTTTGTTTTTGGTTGAATATCACACACTGGAGAATCACTCAAATGTTCTCCTCCACGCGGCTAGGATAAGGCTGTCCGAAGAATGTCACAGTGTACCAGCCGTAGTAACTTCTCTGAACTACCTAGATATGATGTCATAATGGCATATGACGTCAAGTCACTGCATACTTGAGCTGACATGACGGGGAAAGTGTCATAACTTTTACATTCCTTTAACATCACATGTAGAATTTTTTTTACGTTGATGTTTAATTCATGTGCCTGGATTGTTGTTTTAAGGCTGTTATGATGGTGAATATTTGCAGTATAATATCATTATTACTTTTTCTTATCTAACATGTACGTATTCAAACAATTAAAAAAAATGTGAAATGCCCCCCTTACATGTCTGTAAACAGAGTTAGAATTTATAAATGTTATAATTTATATATTAGACTGGCACAAGTGAATAATAAGGATTAATTGAATATATTCTGTGTGAATCTACTAGAGAAATATGTCCTCTAACTGAATTTTGCTGGGGGATTGTATGTAATTTATCCTATTTTGTATAAATTGCGATTAAGAGTGGAAAATGACCCCTTGTATGTGGGTAAGTTGAATTTCTCGTGAAATATTTTCTTATGAAATAAAATTCAGACTTGCCTCCAGCACTTTATATATACCCAAGAATACGTTTAATTGATTTATGTAACAAGCCGTTCACAATAATTTTGTTTTTCACTTGTACCGATGCGATTATTGTGCAACATTTTAGAAAATTTATATAAGTGTCGGTCACGTGATCAGTACAGTCATATGACATCACAAAAATGCTTTTTTATAATACCTTATTCAACTTTCTTTACAACTTAACTGTTTATATATACAAAGATAACAAATTGACATCAAAACATAGCTCAATATAAAATAGTATATATTTAATGCATATTAACGTAGAACCTACGTTGTATGACGTCATATTGAGTATATGAGTCTAGTCCGTCTTTTTGGTGCTAGATCCATTATGACGTCATAATTAATTTAATGTTACTTTTTCCCGTACTTTACGGCTTTAATCCAAGACTGTCTCATTAACCAAGTTAAACAACTGTGTTAATGTGAATAGCATGCAACTATCTGAAGAAATGCAAAAAAAATCCTAAGAAATCTAAATAATACAATATTTTGATGAAATGTGTCTGAGTCAAAGATTTGTTAAAGATTGCTTGTAAATTTTGTAATGTCTATCATGGAATGACGTGCATTCCTTTTCATAATTATTTGTTAATTATTCATAATGGTTGGTGTATAATAATAATAATGTTTACCTAAAATATTATCTTTTTAAATAAAATAAAATTACATTTTTTGATAAATATTCACATTGTAAATCTGAATGTAACCCCAAAACAGTCATTTAATAATTATCCTGTGTAAGTGCAAAAAGGTCAACAAAAGAATTATTAATAAATAGAGTGTCTCTCATTAGTTTGTGGGGAAAGGTTTATATTTTAATCACTTTTTATAATTATTTGGGTATGTACTTCATCATATTAAAAATTGAAAACATTCTGACAAAGACTTTTGAAAAATATTTACAAATTTAGGTGGTATATTGACTCAAAAAAATATTGAGCACATTTGCCTATATCAGTTGAAATGTGGACTTAATCTTTTATGTCAATTGAATAAACAAGAGGCCCAGGGGCCACATCGCTCACCTGAGCACTATGGCTAGGAAAAAGCAGAAATCACTTCAATCTTGAAAGGTTGAAAAGTTTAAATATAAAAGTGGTTGGGGGGGGGGGGGTGTCATGAATTGAACAAATTTGAATCTACATTATCTGAGGATGCTTCCATTTAAATATGACCAATCATGGCTTTGCTGTTCTTGAGTAGAAGATTTTTAAAGATTTAACCTATGTATTCCTATGTAAAACTTTGATCACCCATTGTGGCCCCACCCGACCCCCAGGGGTCATGTTTGAACAAACTTGAATGTACACTATCTGAATGCTTCCATATAAATATGACCAATCATGGCTTTGCTATTCTTAACAAATAGTTTTTTTTAAAGATTTTTACTATGTGTTCCTATGTAAAACTTTGATCGGCCATTGTGGCCCCACCCGACCCCCGGGGGTCATGATTTGAACAAATTTGTATGTACACTATCTGAGGATGCTACCATATAAATATGACCAATCATGGCTCTGCTATTCTTAACAAATAGTTTTTTTTAAGATTTTTACTGTGTTCCTATGTAAAACTTTGATCGCCCATTGTGGACCCACCTGACCCCCGGGGGTCATGATTTGAACAAATTTGAATGTACACTATCTGAGGATGCTTCCATGTAAATGTGACCAATCATGGCTTTGCTGTTCTTGAGAAGAAGATTTTTGAAGATTTTCCCATATATTCCCATGTAAAACTTTGATCACCCATTGTGGACCCATCCGACCCCCGGGGGTCATGGTTTGAACAAATTTGAATGTACACTATCTGAGGATGCTTCCATGTAAATGTGACCAATCATGGCTTTGCTGTTCTTGAGAAGAAGATTTTTGAAGATTTTCCCATATATTCCTATGTAAAACTTTGATCGCCCATTGTGGCCCCACCCGACCCCCGGGGGTCATGAGTTGAAGAAACTTGAATCTACACTACCTGAGGATGCTTCCATGTAAATATGACCAATTATGGCTTTGCTGTTCTTGAGAAGAAGATTTTTAAAGATTTTTTCCTATATATTCCTATGTAAAACTTTGATCGCCCATTGTGGCCCCACCCGACCCCCGGGGGTCATGATTTGAACAAACTTGAATCTACACTACCTGAGGATGCTTCCATGTAAATATGACCAATTATGGCTTTGCTGTTCTTGAGAAGAAGATTTTTGAAGATTTTCCCATATATTCCTATGTAAAACTTTGATCGCCCATTGTGGCCCCATCCGACCCCCGGGGGTCATGATTTGAACAAACTTGAATCTACACTACCTGAGGATGCTACCATATAAATATGACCAATCATGGCTTTGCTGTTCTTGAGAAGAAGATTTTTAAAGATTTTTCCTGTATATTTCCTATGTAAAACTTTGATCGCCCATTGCGGCCCCACCCTACCCCCGGGGGTCATGATTTGAACAAACTTGAATCTACACTACCTGAGGATGCTTCCACATAAGTTTCATGTTTTCAAGCACAGTGGTTCTTGAGAAGAAGATTTTTTAATGATGCCATTAATTTTTCACAAATTCTCAATTATCTCCCCTTGGAAGAAGGTGTGGCCCTTCATTTGAACAAACTTGAATCTCCTTTACCCAAGGATACTTTGTGGCAAGTTTGGTTGAAATTGGCCCAGTGGTTCTTGAGAAGAAGTCGAAAATGTGAAAAGTTTACAGACGGACAGACGGACAGACAGACGGACAGACGGACAGACGGACTACAGACAAAATGTGATCAGAAAAGCTCACTTGAGCCTTCGGCTCAGGTGAGCTAAAAAGAATTTATTCTTGAATACTATTGCCTAATACGGTACAGTTAATATAGTCTATAAACGACAATGTTTGAAGAAGTATTTTTATGATTTTCTATATTCTCTCTATGACCAGTACCCCTAAAAATAGCTGAAAATATGTAGTCGCAGTGTAAAATTGTCATTCCAAGTTGCACAGGCTGCACTACATTTAATAACAAGGAAACATACCATATATTTTTAACTGATTGATAAGCGAGTGCTAATTTATCATTTTGAAAAGTTTGAAAATCTTGTGACAAAGACTTTTCCGACATGGGTTCTACCTTAAGCCTTCGGACAGCCTTAACCTAGCTGCACATGCTAGATTACATCTTAATTTAAATTTAAATTTGGTTGATTAAAACAGGTAAAATAAATTGACTTACAAATAAGTTTCAGGACAATTCTTTATATTAAATCTTTTGGCAGTTTCAGGACTGTCATCTACATTTACTTGGGCTACATTCATCTTCTGTCTGACTCTAAAATAAAAGCAAACAATCCCTGATCACAAAAATAGATTTTTTTTCTGTATTATGACAATTTTAAACAGGATGGAGATAAAGAGAAATCTGAGGATACAAGGCACAATCTGAAACAAATCTTTGTCAAAGATGAAAATATATTAGAGAGTTATCTCTCTTAGAATAGTTGCATATAACTCTTTAACAAATAAATCAGGTAATTTTATGATGCAAAGGAAATAACCAAAATATGATGATCTTGAAGAACATACATGTTTTAAAAGATAAACTTCAAAATATATCATTTAATGCTGGAATTTCCACTACTGCATCAGATGATTTACGTGTGATTTACCCTGTTTCACATAGTTTTTTTTCAAATATACTAAAAATATTTTTTCTCTAACACTCTTACTGCTTCCCTATTGTTTATTTACATATCCTATAAGCAAAATATATATTTACAACATTATTCAGGGTTGTCACTAAGAATTGAAATAGCAGGGTACATTAAAGAAGTAGAAGGGGCATTGGGGTTCCTCCACTAACAAGGAGTCTAGGGGGAATATCAGAATAACCAAGGGATTAAGTCATTATAGGTGGGGAAATTCCCCAGCCCCTGGATCTTAGGAACAACCCTGTTGTTGAAATCAGGGCTTTCAATAAGGGGTGGCAGGAGGTGACTTATAGCTGTTTCAATGATTGGAAATTCGATGCGTCAATTTCATAATTGGCAAAATACACTGTTGGAAATAATTAAAAAATCAAACTATTCAAATGTTCAATTCACCTCTTCACTCCAAAATTACTGAAAGTCCTGGAAATCCATTAATGTTTGACATGTAGCATTTAATCACAGGACCAGAGAATTATACTACTTACAGGACCCCTGTGCCCTCTATTGCGGGTAAGTAATCTCTGCAGGAATCTTTGTAACTGTTAAGAAGAGAAGGTCAATATTAATACATGTATATAATGCATATTTCATCAAGTTTGTCATAAAGTTTGTGGCAGTTGAAGAGTTACGCCACCCATACTTGACCTTAAATCGTGTGTATTCTCCATTTATAATAGTAAAACATGGTTGTAGGGAACATGCTTGATAAAATAAATTCATGCTTAAAAGTACAGCAAAGCAATTCTCAATCCGTGTAGTATCAAAACGTGTAATAAACTTAATAACAGCCTGAGATTATTTCAAGTTTATAACGAATCAAAATTGTTCCTCCCTGGTACTTCACTATAAGCAGGTTTTACTGTACTTCACTATAAGCAGGTTTTACTGTACTTCACTATAAGCAGGTTTTACTGTACTTCACTATAAGCAGGTTTTACTGTACTTCACTATAAGCTGGTTTTACTGTACTTCACTATAAGCAGGTTTTACTGTACTTCACTATAAGCAGGTTTTACTTACAATATGACCAGCCAGTCACCAGTTGTAGCCCCTGTAGAGGCCTGGGTTAAATGTTCAAAAGAAGAATCATCCAGACTTTGCAGATTTATTTCCCTTGCCTGTTCTACCCAGATCTGTATGGCAGGGGCTGTCAGGTCACCTACAAACAGGATTCACATTAGGAAAAAGCCAATTTGAAAACAATATTGTGACAGACTTACTTTAATAACAAAATACCTGAAAAGTTAACATACATGTCTATATTGATCAAATATGTGTATTTAAACACAGTCATGTTTAATACAATCTGTTACCTATTTTCAAAATTAGACTAATGCTAAGTACATTGAATACATCAATTTGTTTCACATATGTATGGTTTTTGTTTTTTAAATTTTGTTTTGTTTTGTTTGTTTGTTTGTTTGGGGTTTTTTTTTTGTTGTTGCTATTTTAATAGTGTTTAGTTTTAATTTTTGTTTCTTAATTTGTTAATTTTGTTTCTTTGAGTGTGTGTTTGTGTGTGTGTATTTGTATGTGTGTACAAGCCTACTTTGTGTGATTGTGAGACTTACCATCATACAGAGCTGGAATCTTGCTCCGGTAGAACACCAGTTGTGGTGAGGCCTTTATGCCGAGGCTGGTAGCCAAAGTCTGGTCATTACATGTTACCTTTAATACCTCTGGTAATGAGAATTTGTATACTCTTTAGAGAGGAATACACATTATCCCTGAATTTCACAATAGATAAATCAAAATCTCAATATATCACCTGCCAGCTTCCAGATACTCAAAGTTAAAGCATTGATAAAAGTTGAGTTGAAAGTGTAACTCATAATATATAATAAGATCCACAGACTCTGTTACTTTGGCATTATATGCAACATATTCTTATTATTTCTTATATCACTTGTGTATTGCTAAATCTAAGACAATACTATTGAGAGATCTAATGTAAAAATGCCTACAGAATCTAGGGATCTAAGATTTTTATGTCTAAACATTATAATTGATTATGATATGTTCTTATAAAACAGTTGCTTCTTCAGGTCATTCTTTATGAAAGAAAATTCATATTTGGATAAACATTGTACATGTACAGGGCCATGCCCTAAGCATGGGGGAAAATTAATGTGCCTACAGTACACAAGACCCAGTGATGGGACATTGGTTAATTTTCATAATTGATCAT
Source organism: Saccostrea echinata (assembly GCF_033153115.1). NCBI lineage: Eukaryota > Metazoa > Mollusca > Bivalvia > Ostreida > Ostreidae > Saccostrea > Saccostrea echinata. Next base: position 15,684,501 of record NW_026889754.1, read on the forward strand.
CGGTTAGAATCAGTTACTGCTTCCGATGCGATTTTACCGATTATAATTAGATGTCATAGTTTTGTATATAAAAAGCAGCTAGACTATTACAAGTATTTCATAATATTTCTTTCACATGAATATATAAAATATATAATATATGGTTTTCTTTGTTGTTTTGCTTCTTTTACACTTTCTACATATGCACCATTTGGTTCTTGATCACCTCTGCTTTGTGCAAGTTGGTTTTGTAAGACATAAGTATGATGCATAAGCCATTTTCTTTTTTTTATGGGAACGGATAATTCCAGAATGCATTTTATAAGATAAAGAAGTATGTTTCCGAAGATCGATTATGAAAAATTTTTTCATCAACAATCGATGTTCTCTGATTATCGGTACAACACTAACAAGACCTTTCTTGTACAACAATTTATTGTATGTAGCACTATGTAGGTCTCTATGTTTGATATTTTTCTCGTTTTTTTTTTTCTTGTATAACGATTAACACCTGGTACCTTCATACCTTGATCGTAGAGGTCTGGTGTCTGTATCTGTTCAAATTCAGCCACTGCTCTCTGAGTGTCTTCTTTATTTCCATTAACTGTAATGTAAAAATCAATCTTCATTTCTCCTCTATGCAACAGCTGTACAAATAATTCATATACATATGGAGTGTAAATATCTACAGAAGTTATAAGTAATTTATATCTAACATTACAATGCTAATAAACAATGTTACTAAACGAACAAACGTTATTTAGCAACAAGAAATTGTAAATATATTTTCTTATATATAATAAAATAAATATACAATACAGATAGACCGCATTTCCTCAATTTGAAATAAACCTTACCAAACAGGACAAGGACATATTTATTCTGCTCCAGGTCTTTTTGCAAGTCTAACGCAGTCTTCTCAACAACTGAGTTGACTTTGCCATATAGTACAGTTAAACCAAGTAAAACATGACACAGAATCGGTCCCCACATACACGTGTCTCTCATTATTTCTGTTTATATCGTGATATAAGCGGCCTCAGCTATCGGAGCACCTCTAAACAATTCTCTGGCTTTTACCAATTATAACTGCCTGAATACATTGAGCATACAAATGCACATAAATATATTCAAAAGCATTTAGGGTTGATCATAAAAATTATTTCACTAATGCCAAGTAAGCCTAGATGTCAATACAAAGTATAAATCTTTCGTTCGTATTTTTTAAATTTCCCTGAAATAATGGCAATATTCTCGGGCCTTTCCGACGAGCGGAAAATGGCAAAGCGAGCGAACATCGGAACCAATGATCAAACTTCGGCGGAACAGTGTAAAGACCTGATGAGTGTAATGACCTGATTGACCTGATGAACATATTTTCAAAAAATAAATAATGATAAAATACCAAATAAAGTTAACTTTTATTATTTAATTTTAAATTTTATGTCATTTTCTATTTTAAAACAAAAGTCATTTATGTGCATGAATGGAAAGTTATTCCAATCAAATTAGTGTAATGACCTGATATTTAGTGTAATGACCTGATGAACGTTTATTTTGTTTTGTTCAATATATATCCATTTAAAAACTTTTTTTTCTTAAATGTTAGTTACTATTTGTATAATGTTTTAGTAAAAACATAAAATTTTGCTTATATATAAATCTTCGGCAGATTCCGTAACCTGCCTGTAAGGTTGGCCGAGTGCAAGCAGACACTGATTCGTTGATATAAGCGGTCCTGAACTCTCTCAACTTGTTCCTATTTCCGGGGTAATAATCTGAATATTTCCTTTTGTCGTTTCTCGTGATCTACCTCGATAACAGATTATTTCCCTCTCCAGTGAGTAAAAGTTAAGGTAAGCCATTTTCAATTCATGAAGTTTACGGTAGTTGTAAGGGAGATCATCTGTCAGACTCAAAAGGCAGAGGAAAGGTGGTGCTCTATGTCGCCATTTTGGGTAATAGCGGTTTGAAAGCAGGTTGACTCATTCCTATCTCGTCAGTCCAGTTATTGGGTCAGTTAAGCTTGTGTGTATTGTTTAGTTTAATACACGCCCTTTAAAAATTGCTACTTTAAAAAAGCTAGGCGAATGTTTTAAAGGAGTTGTGGGAAAATGCCGGTGTAAAAATATATGGGCGGATCTACAAAATTCTACTCAGGTTTCCCATAGGTATTTTGTATACTTGCGTGGGATGGGGTTTATTATGTAAGACATGTTTCTTCATGAAAGTGTCCTTTTATCTGGGTCTCAAATACACGAAGCTTATACCTTAACCATTTAATGTTAACGACACTTATTAATTAAATAAAAGTTCTTCCACCAATCAGGTAGGTGGTCACCGGTACCTAGTTTAAGAGAAATGGAACTGTGTCTCGGAATAAGCGCTCATTACAGTTAGAATAATTAGCTGTATAGCTGCAATGAAGCAAATCTGAGCAGATCCACTCTAGACAAATTTTGAAGAATACAAAAGGAGTTGCACTGAAAATAAACACCAAATTATCATGATCATGATGATTATAATCATAGCAAACTTTTAAACTTATATATGCCATCTACAACAAAAATATGATACATAGAAAGAAAAAAAAAATAACATTTTCTCCACACTTTATTCTCATTTTCAAATGCCATGTTGATATTTGGAACTTTCTGGATTGTTTTGGTAACTGTACGATTTACATCATGTACATTGCTACATTGCCAGTGAACACAGAGAATGAACTCTTTCATTAAACTGGACTATATCATTTAATATTTAAAAAAAAAAGCCACACACACACATTCTATGTAGGTGTTGTCATAATCTTGATAATCTGGACGTTTCCAAGAAGAGAGGTAGCTTTTAAATAACACTTTTGTTAGTGCAATTTGACATCATTGTGTAACCATGCTAAGTTGTTTACTACATGAACGTGTCAAGGAGCATAATGATGATCTTTTTGAAGAAGTTGTACGTGAATTTAGAATTAATCTGTATAGAGAATACATACACAAGCCTGTACTTCACAGTGATCAGAAATAATTATCTATACAATAAGCTTATTTTGCTTGGCATGTACATGTAATTGTTGTACATTAGAAATACAGGTCAAAATTTAATTAGACTAATTTTCAAGACCCATAAGCATGGTTAGACAATACATGTATACAATTTAAATAAAGCCCCCTCCCCCCCCCCCCACCCCCCCCAAAAGGCCCCATTTTACAATTGTCTATGAACATGATGAAAAGTCAAACAATTTGTTGAGCACACATTATCTGGAATAAAAAATATTAAAATCTTTCTTACTGAACAACTGTTACAGATGAAAAAAAACCCATTGGTGTTGCAATTATTGGTATGCAACTTGGGCACTTCTTAAACAGTCTCAAATTTTCATTCCTTGTAATAATTGTTTTTGTTTTTCAATTGAAGTTTTGGCAAAATGTTGGTTGAACAAATTTATCTTAAATTATCTTAAAAGAGTAGTATTTCTGATCAGTGAAATGCTTGCATACTTCTTTTTACCAAAGCATTTTTTCAAAACAATGAAACAAATACAATGTATTAAGTGCAAGATCCAAGTTTTAAAGGCATTCAGTTTTATAATACAAAGTCAAGTTAAATAAAAATGTTTTGTTGTTATTATATATTGAATGTTGACAAGACTGTAGAGTTTCTGGATAAAAAACAGTTAAATCATGGTAAAACTAATATTTTACTAGACTGAAAATTACTTGCAGGACTTGACATTAATGCTTGTCTGGTACCAGTGAAAAAAAAGTAAGGACAAGTATGTATTTCTGGACACTTGTCCAATCACTCATCCAATTGGACAAGTACATTTTAATGGACAGAAGTCTCCAAATAATAAAAAGAATGACTGTTGAAAGTTTATCGGTAGTTTAATGACGGAAACATTACATAAAAACCAAACTTTGATCCTGATATGCATTGCTATGTAATTGAGTTCACACTCGATCAGGATTGAAGTTCACTAATTGCATACTACTGCAAAGGCATGGAACTTACATCGTTAGGAAGTTTGGATTCTGTTTGATGTTGACAGTTTCACTTGTGAAGATGTGAACATTTATGTTGTCAGGACAAGAAGTCTAGGTGAAATTTTGTTTTATACATTTGTTGTATTTATCAATAACACCATGAATCGATGAAGCACATCTAAAGGGCTTTATTTTAGTTTTTATGTTGACAGTATTAGATCTTTATTGAAAAATTTTTCGGACAACTGAGGTTGAAGTTCGGACAAGTAAATGTCTTGGACACTTGTTCAAAGGGACAAGTAGGGAAAAAAGTTAATGTAGAGTCCTGACTTGATGTCATTGATATCAGCGTATGTTTCCGTGTTTACTTACAGTTGATCTCAAATACCATGGAAATGTCAAAGTCATCAAGAAGTCCCAATCACTCTTTCTATTTAAAAAAAATGTCCTTGGTATATCAAATTCTTGGATATCTCGTAAGTTTTTCCTAGGTCCCATTGAGTTCCAGATAACAAGGTTTGACTGTAGTTACATACTGTCAAACCATTTGTCAGTTTGTGTGCAACCAAAATTTTACTCGTTTGTGGTCTGTATACTGTCAACAAATACACTGACAAAGTTGTTGTTTGTGAGAATGTAAATTTGTGGGTAAGGATGACCCACAAGATCCAGGAACATTGATCTCCCCCCCCCCCCCCCCCCCCCCCCCGAACAAAAATGATTTCACAGCCCTTTCCACAGTATTACCATAATTACTAGTATAGTGATGTAATAGATGGAGTGTCATATATAACCATTTCCTGTGAGATGTAACTATTTGGTGGGGTAACTGTAAACAAACAAATATTTTTCTTAGGCCTATAAGCTTCACCACGTGTGGGTGTTTTCTGGATTGGAATTTTAATAACAACTTTCTTTCGGTATTTGATATCCATGATTTCTGAATAAAATGCCAGATCAAAAAAAAAGTGCAGATTGAGGCAATGGCTTTTCCTTCAAAATTGTACATGTGCATTGAAATCTTTTTGCAGCTGATCTTCTTTTTTAACGTAAAGTTGCACATATCGGTGCTCATGTTTTGTTTAAGATATAATCAGAAAAAAATGTATTATCAGACAAAAATCATACGTAACCTTGCTAGGAAATTTGATTGCACAGTACTATAAAATTTTTAAGTGAAATGATTCTTCCTCTATAATAGATATAAAGTTCAAGATTTATGATTTAACAGCATATTGTTGACAAAGTAGGAGTCATTTAAATCGTTTAGTGTGGGTACAGAGTTCATTGTCTTTAACATTTTAAGTTGATTGATTATAGTACATTACAGGTAGTTGTGGGGATGTGTGGGTTGATTGATTATAGTACATTACAGGTAGTTGTGGGGATGTGTGGGTTGATTGATTATAGTACATTACAGGTAGTTGTGGGGATGTGTGGGTTGATTGATTATAGTACATTACAGGTAGTTGTGGGAATGTGTGGATTTTATTGGACTCAGTGATCTTGACAATATGACAAAATTCTTGTAGATCATGTAGATGTAGAGGATTGAACATGTTGTAAATTCAGGTTTTTAGTTTATTTTACAGTTATTTGAAATGTCTAGCTGATAATGTTAATAAAATAAATGGGAAGACATTTATTTTTGTAGTGATTTTTGTGCTGTTAAGGTAGCTATAATATTCATTCATTGAATTAAATTTCATGTCTAACATGTCTAAGTACCTGATAATTGATAAATACATGTAGACTCCTGCCAGTTCGGTGTGGCGTAATATTAGTTTTTAGCTGTACTGGTCAGAGTCCAAAAGAGCTTAAAATGCAATGGTAAGATGTATGTTGTCCGTCCATCTGTCTAGACTATCCTAATAGACTGACAGTAGGTGCTCTACCCAGGGTTGTCCCTAAGACCCGGGGGCCGGGGAATTTCCCCACCTATAATGACATAATCCCCCGGTTACTTTGGTATTCCTCCTCAATCCCCTGTTAGCAGAGGAACCCCAGATCCCCTTCTACTCTTCTAATGTCCCCTGCTATTTTAATTCTTAGGGACAACCCTGCCTACCACTAGTTAGATATTCCCCTTATATTGTTGGCAGGTGCCCCTTAAAATTAGACAATCCCTGGTACTTATGACAGGTGCCTTAGCACTGGACTATCCTCTGGGACTGATGGCAGGTGCCCCAGCACTAGAACTAGACTCTTTCCTGGTATTGATGGCAAATGCACAAGCACTAGACTATCCTCTGGGATTGACATTAGGTGCCCTAGCACTAGACTATCCCTGCTACTGTTGGCAGGTGTCCTAGCATTAGACTACCTCCTTGTATTGATGGCAGGTGTCCTAGCATTAGACTACAGGGTTCTCCATCATTTGAAATTTTACTGTGTTGCAGACTTTATGTAAACTACTAATATTTGCGGTATTTCTGCGATCAAATTCACAACCAAACCACTATTCATTATAATTACAAAAACACACACACACACAACTTTTTTGAATCACCAATTCGTTATACAAATGGTATGATCGTACATATTAATAAAAAATAAATGAATGGAATGGTTATTTAAAACAATTAGAATTTTTCCATATAATAATGTACATACAATGTACTATAAGACAAACCAACTGTAACCCCCCCCCCCCCCCCCCAACACACAACTTAAAAAAATAAGTATGATTTTAAAAAAACTTAAATAATATACTTGTATCACTGTCTACAAGTTGTACGTTTATATCAAACCTTGATATTTTTGTATATTCAATGTATATGTAACTTCATATTTTACACATGCTCTGAAGAGCAGAGGAAATTCTGGTCGATAAAATCGATCTACTTCCCCACATTAAAAGTAAATTTGCTGTGATTTTATACGAATCTTAAAAAAGAAACTTTAGAATAGTAAAATACATTTTGGGGGTGCCTTTAAATTCTTCAACAGTGCATTTACATCAGTGAAATAATTACGGTACCATAACGATGTTTGACTCACAGTGCTAACATAATTCTAGAGACGTGGTTCTGAAGTATAAAGACATATATTTGTAATAAATTTTTAATTTTTAAATAATATTTAAAAATGCAACTAGCAGTTATACAGTTACATGGAAGTGTGAAAACAAATTATTTGTCTTTGTTCCTTCATGCGTAAAGTCCAGCGAGGATCTAGGAGATATGCATGGTGAAGCATGACAAAGTGCCCTAATTAAGAGATAATTGAGTGCTCTGCCTTAAAAATTGCAAGACGGTAGATTTGTTTGAATAAAATTTCAGTTAGAAAGAATTTATGTCCTGATTATCACAGATCTTACTGTGTCGCAAAATTTTTACTGTGTCGCACGCATAAAATTTGAATCGTTATTGTGTCGGGGAAAATTTTACTGTGTCCGGGCCGTCACAGTAAAACAGCTCATGGAGAACCCTGGACTACCTCCTTGTATTGATGGCAGGTGCCCTAGCTTTAGACTACCTCCTTGTATTGATGACAGGTGTCCTAGCATTAGACTACCTCCTTGTATTGATGGCAGGTGTCCTTGCATTAGACTACCTCCTTGTATTGATGACAGGTGTCCTAGCAGTAGACTATCTCCTTGTATTGATGGCAGGCAGGTGTCCTTGCATTAGACTACCTCCTTGTATTGATGGCAGGTGTCCTAGCATTAGACTACATCCTTGTATTGATGACAGGCGTCCTAGCATTAGACTACCTCCTCGTATTGATAGTAGGTGTCCTAGCATAAGACTACCTCCTTGTATTGATGGCAGGTGTCCTAGCATTAGACTATTGATGGCAGGTGTCCTAGCATAAGACTACCTACTTGTATTGATGGCAGGTGTCCTAGCATTAGACTATGTCCTTGTATTGATGACAGGTGTCCTAGCAGTAGACTACCTCCTTGTATTGGTGGCAGGTGTCCTAGCATTAGACTACATCCTTGTGTTGATGACAGGTGTCCTAGCATTAGACTATTGATGGCAGGTGTCCTAGCATTAGACTACCTCCTTGTATTGATGGCAGGTGTCCTAGCATTAGACTATTGATGGCAGGTGTCCTAGCATTAGACTATTGATGGCAGGTGTCCTTGCATTAGACTACCTCCTTGTATTGATGGCAGGTGTCCTAGCATTAGACTACCTCCTTGTATTGATGGCAGGTGTCCTAGCATTAGACTATTGATGGCAGGTGTCCTAGCATTAGACTACCTCCTTGTATTGATGGCAAGTGTCTTTGCATTAGACTACGTCCTTGTATTGATGACAGGTTTCCTATCAGTAGACTACTTCCTTGTATTGATGGCAGATGTCCTAGCATTAGACTACCTCCTTGTATTGATGGCAGAAGTCCTAGCATTAGACTACCTCCTTGTATTGATGGCAGGTGTCCTAGCATTAGACTACCTCTTGTTTTGATGGCAGGTGCCCTAGCATTAGACTACATCCTTGTATTGATGGCAGATGTCCTAGCATTAGACTACCTCTTGTATTGATGACAGGTGCCCTAGCATTAGACTACCTCCTTGTATTGATGACAGGTGTCCTAGCATTAGACTACCTCTTGTATTGTTGGCAGGTGTCCTAGCATTAGACTACCTCCTTGTATTGATGACAGGTGTCCTAGCATTAGACTACCTCTTGTATTGATGACAGGTGCCCTAGCATTAGACTACCATCTTGTATTGATGGCAGGTGCCCTAGCATTAGACTACCTCCTTTTTTGATGGCAGGTGCCCTAGCATTAGACTACCTCTTGTATTGATGACAGATGCCCTAGCAGTAGACTACCTGTTGTATTGATGACAGATGCCCTAGCAGTAGACTACCTCCTTGTATTGATGACAGATGCCCTAGCAGTAGACTACCTCCTTGTATTGATGACAGATGCCCTAGCATTAGACTACCTCCTTGTATTGATGGCAGGTGTCCTAGTGTTAGACTACCTCCTTGTATTGATGGCAGGTGTCCTAGCGTTAGACTACCTCCTTGTATTGATGGCAGGTGTCCTAGCATTAGACTACCTCCTTGTATTGTTGGCAGGTGTCCTAGCATTAGACTACCTCTTTGTATTGATGACAGGTGTCCTAGCAGTAGACTACCTCCTTGTATTGATTGCAGGTGTCCAAGCATCAGGGCTTAATTAATATCCTTTGCATGCAGGTCTGGTAAAAGGACCCTGTCCCAATTGACTCTTTTTTCCCAAAATTAAGATAAAAATTTCCAACTGACAAGCAGTTTGAATTTTTCAGTAATTTTATCAATGATCTTGAATATTTTGAGCTTATATAAAGATATGCATGGAGGAGAAGCCTACATTCTGTCTCTATTGTTCACTAAAAAAAATATGTCAATTTTAAATTCCCAATTGAAAGGGTACAGGACCCTGTACCAAAAAGGGGTCAATTAAGCCCTAGCACTAAACTTCCTCCTGGTACCCATGGCAGATGCCCTAGCACTAGACTGTCTCCTTGTAATGATGGCAGATGCCCTAGCACTAGACTATCTCCTTGTAATGATGGCAGATGCCCTAGCACTAGACTGTCTTCTTGTAATGATGGCAGATGCTCTAGCACTAGATTATCCCCAGGTATTGATGACTGATGCAGTAACATGAGAGTGCTAAGTCCTGATGCCCTTAATCTAGATTATTCTGTCATGAAAAGGGCTTAGCACTTAAATTATCTCTGAGGACCTATTATACATATAAAACCAGATCAGCGCTAACTGAAGGATATACATATTATTTTAAAGTATTTATTTATTAAAAAATTTAATTGACATTATTCTACTTTTATAATTTTACAATTTTCTGTCCTAATACAAGGTGTATTAATAATAACATTAAGTAACAATATAATCAGGATTTTTTTCAGTCCCCTACTGGTGAAACCGGAGGGGACTATAGGTTTCCTCTGAGTCTGTCCGTCCGTCTGTCTGTCTGTCCCTCTGTCTGTCTGTCAGTCTGTCCCACTTAGTTTTCCGCACTTTTCTTCTACACGCTTGCAGATATTGAGCTGAATTTTGGTATGTAAGTGTATCTTGATGAGTTACAGATCAAGTTTGCATTTTGTTCCGCTTCATTGATTTTTGACGGAATTATGGCCTTTTCAATTTTTAAGGGTTTTCCACAATTTTCTTCTAAACGCTTTCAGATATTGAGCTGATTTTTGGTATGTGACTTTACCTTGATTAGTTATAGACCAAGTTTGCATTTCGTCCCGCTTCATTGATTTTTGACGGAATTATGGCCTTTTCAATTTTTAACGGGAACCAGATTACACTTGCCGGTAGGGGACTAGTATTGCTAATGCAATACTCTCAGAATCCTTGTTTTTTTACAGATGACTCAGGTAACCAATCATAACAAGCATTCTGAGAGTATTGCATTAGCAATACTAGTCCCCTACCGGCAAGTGTAATCTGGTTCCCGTTAAGAATTGAAAATGCCATAATTCCGTCAAAAATTAATGAAGCGGGACGAAATGCAAACTTGATCTGTAACTAATCAAGGTAAAGCCACATACCAAAAATCAGCTCAATATCTACAAGCGTTTAGAAGAAAATTGCGGAAAACCCGTAAAAATTGAAAAGGCCGTAATTCCGTCAAAAATCAATGAAGCGGAACAAAATGCAAACTTGATCTGTAACTCATCAAGATACACTCACATACCAAAAATCAGCTCAATATCTGCAAGCGTTTAGGAAAAAAGTGCGGAAAACCAAGTGGGACAGACTGACAGACAGACAGAGGGACAGACAGACGGACAGACAGACAGACAGACGGACGGACAGACTCAGAGGAAACCTATAGTCCCCTCCGGTTTCACCGGTAGGGGACTAAAAATATCTATTTATGGATTTTTCAGAGTATCCCTGGAAATGTGTTCTCATAAAATCTATGAACTTGGTAAACTGTCCAAGTGTTATTGTAATCCAAGTTTATACCAGGAAATGTTAGTCATATAGGGGAAGTCTTAAGTGTTAGTATTGTACATTGTGTGTTTGAGCTGGTGTCCATGTGTGTACAGAATGAGATCGGGAAGGATGTTACCAATGTTAAATGTAAGAAATGTTTATTGTTAGTTTACATGGTCTGTTATTTCTAGTCTGAATTGCTCAACAGATAAGAATTCTATTGGAGTACTTATAAGCATAGTAAAAAATTGTTAGTCTGCATGGTCTAACATGTAATTTCTAGTCTGAAATGCCCAACAAATAAGATTTCTATTGGAGTACTTATTTATTTAAGCATATTAAAAAGAAAAATCCTATACTTTCACTTAATTGTTTCAGAAAAAATGATGGGAAAAAATATGTTATTTAAAGCTTGGAACAATGGTATGTGGAAATGTGTGCATTGGATATAATTGTATGATGAGTTGCAAACTGTTTTTGTATTTGATTTTGACCCCAAATAAATATTGTACTTATATACATACATTGACATTTAAACATGCAATTTTACTGACATACATAAAACTTGATGATGTTGATCATAATGAACATGTAGCTGCCCTAACTATGGTTTGTACCTACTTTGCCTTCCATCGTGTTAAACAGATGGATTCACATCTAAGTGTTAAGTACAGGATATTAAATGTAAATATTGATCATGTTGATGCACATGTTTCAATATCTGAAAAATTATTTAAAATGATTTTATTTTCATTTTCCCTTTATTAATTAACAAACAATTGCTTCAAAGTCTAAAAAAAGAGTAAAATATCAAATTGAAAATTACATTGCATGTCATGAAAAAGAAAATCAGATTATAAGGATATTACAATGTAGATAGTTATATAAAAAAACCATGACTGTCTGACTTAATTTTTACAATCAGTTATTAAAAAGAACATACTTAGTACATGATATATAAACTACAAAGGAAAAATTCCAATTTTGCTAGATGAATGAAATTTGTAGGAGAGTCTATGATCTGTATATTGTGTTATCTGTCAGAAATCACTGTAAAATTAAAAAAAATTCCCCCTGCGTCCCACAGCATAACATATGGCAGAATATATTTTATCTGTGTGGAGGATCAGGCTGTTTTGAGAAAAAGCTAGTAGTTTCGTTATAAAGTTTTTACTATGAAAACTCTTATGCTATTTAGCCTTTTTTTTTTATTTCAAAGCTTCCAAAGAATTTGCAGGTGCTTTCAAACTATGCAGAAGCAATATTAAAATTTGAAATTCACTCTTTGATACTTTGTAACTTTATTGTATTAATTTGAAATTACCATAAAGATATATAGGCAGGATTGACATATAATTTCCTATTTTCAATTTTCATATAAATTTTGTTTCCTGGTTGGCTTATATATATATATATATATATATATATATATATATATATATATATATATATATATATATATATATATGTATATATATATATATACATACATACATATATATATATATATATATATATATATATATATATATATATATATATATATATATATATATATATATATATATATGTTAGCTGATTTTGTATGCATTATTTTCTTTGCCTATTTGTAAATGATACGTATTATGACACTAGCATATCTATGCAATGATTGATCCCCCCCCCCCCCCCAAAACCTACATGTAGTAGGCTTTTTGCATGTGTATAGTAAAAATTAAAAAAAATTAAAAAAAAATGCACTTTACATGATTTCAATTAAATTGGAGATTAAAACAAAGCTCATTATTTTATTTCTGAGGTAATATGTTATCTCTGCATTTAATGTTGTCCATACCTCAGCAAGGAACAATAACTCTGGATATTTTTGTAAAAATCATTTTGATTAATTTAGTCATAAAATGTAGATTGAACTTAAGTGTCAAGTGTATCAAATTTTACTTTCCTGCTTCTTGATATGATGTTTTCAACTCATGAAAATCATGTAAATTTAATATTTTTGAAAGGTCTTATGATTGGCTCCATGCATAGAAAGTAAAATAAAATGACAAGTCAAATTCTTAAAACTTCCCTTTTATGCAGGAACATGTAATGTATACCAATGTTATTTGGAATAAATTATAAATATCTAAGTGAGATGTGATCTGTTTGAAAGAAAGGACGTTATTTCATAAAGTGAAAAAAAAGTTGGTCTTTTGAGGGACTAAAATACAAAATATGAATTTAATTTTCATAATAAACATGAACCTTGCCTGGATACCTTTTTTTCAACTATGATGAAATATATATTTGTTGATCTTTTTTTTTTGTTTGTATAATTTTTTAATACAGTTTGACTAAAAATATTAGAAATTTTGTAATTTTTCACTGTAATGTGTTTATTGATAAAACAACTTGACAACAGCTTCACTGTTCATCCTAACTCATTTCCAGTTATAACTGGTCTACTGTAAGAGGTCAGTATACATGTATGTTTGTGCAGTTGTTACACTCAAGGATATGCAGTGTTCGACAGTCATCCAAAATTTGGGCAACATAGGTACTGTCTACTTAGAAGTGAGATGTGTGGAAAGCACTAAAATACTTAGTCAATAAGTGTGTATACCGTATTAAAAAAAATTGGTTACTAGATGTACTAATGAGTGATAGGATACAAAGTTTATAAGGAAGTTGTGGGGGGGTAGGAGTGGAAAATGATCTCTGCCTTAGGTATGTAGGTATGTAAATGTCACGTGTGTTTAATTTTAATACTGATTAAAGCATAAGATATTTTTATTTATTTTACAGGTCCATTCAGAACAAAATGGAAGCTAAACTTTAATCTCAGAGTGATCTCATCACCATGGTAACATTCCCATAATGCTGTTCACATTTCCATTTGAAAATTTTTGTAAAAGTTTGCCAACTAAGAATTAAGGTCCAAGTGGAACATCCCAGTGTCATTCATTATCAGTAGAAAGGGAGAGAATCTACAGAAAGTGTAGCAGTTGACATCAGAGTCCTTAGTCTTTAGATCCCAGCCAATACAATATGGGGGATGGATTGTTTTCTTTGATGACTTGCTGTATTGCAGAACAACCTCAGCCCACGGTGAGGATTTTTTTTTTTAAAGTGAAGGTGGATCCCGAATTTTTAATTTATATTTCATTTTTCAATTGCAAGTGCCTAATAATAGGCACATTTCAGGATTTTAAATATCCACTTTTCTTCTTGCCTGCTTCTTGATTTTTTTCCCTCTTTTTTTCACCAAACTATTGCAATTTTGTTTCTTTTCTTTCCAAGAAGAGGCGACGAAGAATTGATGCCACCATGATAGGAAATCCAACAGACTTCAGACACACAGGCCATATAGGGTCAGGGGAGGTGGCCTCTAAACAAAACGTCTGTGTAAGTAGGAGAGAGAGATGGGGGGAGAGATGATAGGAAATCCAACATACTTCAGATACACAGGCCATATAGGGTCAGGGGAAGTGACCTTCAAACAAAACATCTGTGTAAGTGGAGAAAGAGAGAGAGACTTCAGACACCCAGGCCATATAGGGTCAGGGGAAGTGGCCTCCAAACACGTCTGTGTAAGTGGAGAGAGAGTCTGAAAGTGGAGAGAGAAAACAGTAGTGTAAGTGGAGAGAGAGGGAAAGTCTGAAAGTGGAGAGAGAGAAAGTCTGACAGTGGAGAGAGAAAGAAAACATAAGACAAGTGCAACACTAATCATAGAATATTGAAGACTTTCTTCATTTTACTTCAGCTTGCTTCCATGCAAAACCAGATGAGTTCCAAGGGTGGATATGATCATGTATCACCCGTTAATGAACATCTAAATGTTATAGACCTCCCAGCAAGGAGAAATACATAGGTATGTAACAGGAAGGAAAATCAGTGGTCTAATTTCTGTAAACATCTAGAACATTCAGTTCTAAACACCTGGGACATTCCAAGTCACAAAATGCAATAAATAATGTAGAAATATCATTAGTTGACTCATAGTGCATTAACCAATAAGGTACAATCATGCAAGACATTAGTGATTAGTGGGAGATAGAATGATGTTGGACATCAGGATAGCAGATTAAAGAATTCAAAAATCATATTCCCAAAGAAGGGTGAATAAATATGATTTGAAATGGTAGGGCATCAGTGACATCATATATAAGAAATAAAGAGGGCAAGATGAAAACTGATCCAGTTGATTCAAAGAATATGATTACCTGAATAAGACAATATGAAAACTGAGAAAATTAAGATGATCATGACTTGAAAAACAAATGGCTTACAACGTTTTCCTGGCTAGGGAGAAAAGTCATGAAAAATGAGAACTAATGAAAAAATTGTTCTTTAGAATAAGGAGGAGGGGAGACAATCTATTTGAAGAAAGAGTTTTCCTAGTTTTAATTGAAAATTGTTAAACATATATGTTCTAAGTGAAACAAAATTTGGACTCACTGATTTTCACTTTGGACCAATTATTTTGATTAAGCGAGCCCACTGGACCCATGATAACCATTTTTAAAGTAAGCCATTGTAGATACATGTAAATTTAAATTTATAAGTGTAT
Source organism: Saccostrea echinata (assembly GCF_033153115.1). Classification (NCBI taxonomy): domain Eukaryota; kingdom Metazoa; phylum Mollusca; class Bivalvia; order Ostreida; family Ostreidae; genus Saccostrea; species Saccostrea echinata. The sequence continues at coordinate 15,699,935 of NW_026889754.1, forward strand.
AAAGTTAAGTTTCTTTGGTAATGTCACCTCAGGCTTAAGGTAAATTGGATTCATTTAATACTGTAACTGTTTATTATTGTACAGAGAAACAAAAGAAATTTCCATAGGCTGTGATAAAATGCAGTTTTTCTTGTTTATATTTTCAGATGTTAAACAGTCAGGCTTTTCATTTTCCTGTATATAGTTCATCTGTGATCTCATCATAAAAGAGAATGTGGATATGTAAGGCCAAAGGAAGTGATGCAATGTATGGTTAAACATTCTTGTATGGTGCAAAGAAAAACTGACGTAATTCAAACAGAAAGAATGATTTTCATTGGTTGGAAATGTGTTGCAAGAAAGTTTTCTATTGGATGAAAACAGTGATTTATTTGAAAGGATGCCTTCCATTGGTTAGCATTGGGTTTAAATTATTTCCCTTGTGTTTGTAAAGACATGATGTTCATTATGATTATCCCTATCATTTTCTGACAATATTCTTTGGGATGAGATAGTTTGGATAAGATTGCCAAAATTTTTCTTTTATTGGTATACATATTGCCAAATGAATGTAATATCTGAATTAGAATGTATAGGGGAAAACAAAATAGACTTGTTAATATATTGTTGTCAGTGAGTATGAGCTGGTGTTACATTTTTCTATTTTATTACGCGTTATACTGTACTTTTTCTATGTAATGATATACAGATGTGTAATTATAAAGATTCCATAAGAGGTGCTTTTCTTAGTTTTTGTCACAGTATACATGTATTTATAAGATCTGGAGCTTGTCTGACAATGAACTTAAAGGATATTTTTCCGAGTTTTTCACTTTTGGCCCTAAATCTTTGTCATTGCATAATTTGATAGTTAGAAGAATTTCTGGCAGTTAGACTTGGGAATATTTTGGTGGGGTCTAATTTTTGTGGATTTCATGGATAACATAAAAAAAACCTAAGAAATATTGAAATATAGTTGATCATTAATGTCTTATAACATGACATTCATTTATGAAGCTAGGTTCCTACAAAGCTGATTATTTAAGCAATCCATGAAAATTTGCCCCGACTAATTTAAAATCATTCCACAATATAAAGGTCTGTGTGATCAAATTAGGAATTCATTCTGTGTTGAACAAATAAATGTGAAAGTGGAATATTTTCAGTGTACAACATTAAGAAGCCAAATTTTGGCTTAAATAGCTTCTTTACAGTAATGTCTCACTATATTTATGTCTTATAAAATTATTGCCATAAATCAAAGTTTAAATTTGGAGACTTCTTTTAAGTTGATTTTTTATTGTGAAATCTAGTCTTCAATGATTTGGGTAATTTAAACTATACAATGATTTATTTAACAGTTAAGAAGTTTACATATATTTATATATTGTAGATATGCCTATGACATTTCAACGTACTGGTTAATGAATATAATTATTTTAAGAAGTGTATTTTTGACTGTAAAATAACTTTTATCAGAGTTAGTATCTTCCTTTAAATTCATGACTGACAGTATAATCAGTGATAATGTTATCATACTTTCCACGAAGGGCAGTTGCTCAATGATAATATTCAAATTGTTATATCAGCTTGTGCTTCCCTATTATTCTGCTATCAAATGGATTGTCCTGAAAGTGCTTCTGAAACATGTAGTTACTGTAAACCAACTATTATTCGCGTCAACTTTTATTCGCGATTCGTCGGTTTGAAATCAGTCCGTGACGATTAATTTTCGCAACTGAGGAAACATTCTCTACAAATACAAAGCAAAATAAATGGCTCGCGGCAATAAATATTCGCCAGTTAAAGTAGGTCGCGAAACTCACGAATATTTCTCGCACGCAAATAAAAGTTGGTTTACAGTATATGATTTATGCAGAATTGCTAAGAGTATAGAATTTCGATGGAGATTTTACAACCATTATCATAATATAAGGATACTCATCAGATAATGGAATAGATTTTAATTCTCAATATCATTTTGAAAATATCAGAATCATTATTTTTTGTCCAGAGTTTGAAGATGGGGGAAGGGGTATGTTATATCACAATTTTAACCTCATCTGAGCTTTAAGAACATAAAGGGCTCCAAGTCATATGAAGGAATCAAAGGTTAAAGGTTAAACACCTCTTTCATTTTCGTAATGATACACATTACAGGCGCAAGTTTCAACTTTATTTTGTTTATTTTTTTCCTGCTCTTGTATACAAGTTATAACATCATATCTAGTCAGGGACTCATGTCTTTATGAAATTTTTATCAATGGATTTACAGACAGATAACTACACAATGATATCGTCATACATACAATAGATCATTTGAAATAATGCCATTAACAGTTTTCATTGGTTGATTGTATCCTATACATTTGTATCAATGATTTTGATTGGTTAATGAGATTAAGTGTTATAGGATGCACAATTTTCTACATATATATGTTATAAATCTTAATTGTTCCAGAGCAAGACAGTATACAGTTATATACATATTTAGTTGTTTTGCAAATTGTTCCAAACATGTATAAATATCTTTGCTAAAAGAACCAAGCAGTGTTGTTAAAAGTAGGGAAATATACCAAGCAGTGTTATTGATATTAAGGAAATATGCTATGTATAGCAAACCTGAAATCCAAACTTGTACTGTATACAGGGCTATTTTTGCCCTTGCATGCTTGAAAGTAATTTGCCCAGTTTTAAATTCACCTAAACACAGTTTTACTAGAGAGATACTACAGTACTGTTTTCTTTGAATTCGCCCCGTTTTAAATTTGCCCTCTTGTGAGAAGGGCGATAGGGATGAAAATAAAACAGGGACGAAAATTGCCTTGTATACAATATTAAAATGTTGATATTGTCCAAAGTGAAATATATGATACATTTATTAAATGAATTTGGAAAGTGATAACAATGACTGCACAGGGAAATATGTAATGTATAAATAATCACTTGTAAATCCATTGTTTAATTTAAGGGGGGGGGGGGGTAATTTAGTCATTGATTGATTACTGGCTTAGTTAAAATTATACTGGTAGATTGTTAATTAAATAATCATGCATGTTCTTTAAGTGTCCATAGATGGAAGTTTGAATTCCAATTCATTTTTTTCTTTTCAGCAAACTGTGAATACTAGTCACAATATCCATAACCTCCTCCCCCCAGTTAATCCTCTTCTCAAAATTAAGAATCATTGGTAATTCTGATGAAGCCAAAGAAAGCCACTGAAGAAATTCCTAAAATTGTTTAGTTAAATGTTTAGAAAGCCATATGTATAAGATTTTTTCATTCAGTATTTTCCCCTGTGACATACTTGACACAATATGCTACAGTTGAACTCAAAGTTTTTTCTCTGTCCCATCGAGTTGGAGATAAAGGGGTTTGACTGTATAAGCAAATTAACTGGTTCTTGCCAAGCTCATATTTTTCCGTCAAAGAAGTTTCAATTTTTTACACTGATTGAATTTATTGTAATCTCTCACCCTGCAAAGCTTCATGAAATATTATGTGATTGACCTCATGTTTTGTAACCTAGATTTTTCTCTATATCCAGCTTTGGGCAACTTTGTCAATTTCATAAATTTAAAAATAATTTCACATGTGTACACAAAATGCCAAAAAATGCCTCTTTGTCAAATAATGATTTTTAACACCTTATTTACTTGTTAGGGGTGATCCAGATTTGAAAATGAGAGCTACTTTGGACATATTATTGTAAAATATTTTAACAAATGGTATATGCAAATTCTCTCAGACATTTTACATTAGTTAATATATTATCCAATGAAAAAATCACATTACATTTTGTGTATTTTTCTTGGTAAGCATATATTTTGGTATGTAGATTTTTCAAATAACTGTTATTTAATGTTTTTGATGGCTAAAGTCAAGAATTTTTGAAGATGTATTGTTTGAAAACAAATATTTGTATCTTAATTTATTATACAGTAGCAAAACTTTTAGAGGAGACTGTAGGCGTCTTGTGGAAGTGTCATTTGAGATGACCTGTAGCATGCTTGATTAGATGCCTGTTATTATACATGTATAGACGACGTGATATATATGAATAGTTACATTGTATATTTTTTCCTGTTACAGTAATTACAAAGTTACAATTATCATGTTTATATTTGTCAGAAGTTGAAGTCTTTCTTATTGCTAGAGTAATATTGCAATTCTGACTACAATAAATTTAATGTATTTTATCAAGAGAACCATTTTGCATTGTTTATGCATTTCTCGAAAAAAAACTGAAGGCATATACATGTAACTTATTAGGTTAATCATCCCTCTGATTTATTGAACAGTCTCGTTTAAATCATCATTTCGTAAGTTTTATGGTCGATACAATGGCTTTGTCAGCAAATACAATCTGTTATTAAGTTATATGCTGACTGACGTTTTTCATACTAATTGTTAGGCCATTATTTAAACACTGGATTGTGTTTGGATCATGACAATGAGCACACGGCGGGTGTGACCGGTCGACAGGAGATGCTTACTCCTCCATGGCACCTGATCCCACGGTTCCCGCCTCTGATGTTTTTAGAGATTCCGTGTTTGCACTGCTCCCAATTTATATTGTCTCATTAGACTTTTGAGCTTGATTACTATTTGTTATCTTCATATTTCATTTCAGCTTACTTAGCGGTGCAAAATAGCCGCTTATTAAGAAAATGTCAGTAATTCCCGTAAGTTCTCTTTCTTTTCAGAAGGTCAATGAAACTCCAGGATGTCTGGTATTTAGTCTACAAATTACACCCTGGTTTTAATCCTTTATCCTTGTGTATTTGCTGGTTTAGATCTATGTACATATTTGGTCAAGAGGAAAGGTCCTTCGCCTAGGTTAATAAAATGTATGCCGTATCGCCCTAATAAGCGCTCAGGGTGCTTTGAAAACAGAGAACACGCAGTCATTAGATCCACCACTAATAAATTATGATGTAATGAAATATATGGATTTAACGAACAGTATTCAAGCTCAAAAGTCCATTAAGCAATATAAATCAGGAGCAGAGCAAACACGGACCTCTAAAGCAACAGAGGTGGGATCAGGTGTCATGGAGGAGTGAGCATCCCTTGCCGACCGGTCACACCCGCCGTGAGCTCCTTGTCATAATCGGAAAATAACAGACGACATTTCAGTGTTCAGACAAATGTGTTTCGTCGCCAGCTGGATATTGTTTGTTACAAACGCATGTTCCTTCTGTCAATTTGACTATTTGACAACTCAGTCTCTCACGATCGAACATAGGATTATCCTGAAGAGTTACCCAGAATGTCAAAAATTGCTCCCTAAATCCAAATACACTTGTACTAGTAATTCATGGTCAACTTCATCTATTAGAACTTTCCTCTATTGATTAATTACTCCTAATAATTAATATATATACAGTGGAGCCTCTTTAATCCGGAAATTTGTGTTCCCAAGCAAATCGTCCTAATTAACGAAAGACCCGGATTAACGAGACGCCCGGATTACTGAAACATACTTCGTTCACCACAAGTTGTGGGATGGGATTGGTAAAAAGTTCCTTGTAACCGAGATTTTGTAAACGAGTTCTTTATAAGCTTTACATGTAGTATCTTTTGGGATGCTTTATAAGTATGAAAATTTACTATAATATGTGTGTAGAATATATATTACATTTACGAGAAATTAAGTTTGCTGTTATCTGTCATACGTCGATACTCAGATGTCAATATCCCATACAGAGTGTTATAACAACACCATGCTCTCAGCGTGAGTTCTGCATGAGTAGCATATATAGAAAGGGAGGGGGAGTGGGATTCCGAGAAGAGAAAAAACTCTGCAGATTTGAATTTTGGAATTCTTTTTTAGGATTGAAGAAGATGCATAATTGCATGGTTAAGTTGGAGTTCATAAACACATACTGACATGTACAGTTTGTAATGTAAAATCGGATTTTCGATTCAGGTCGGAAGATGAGAAAGCAAGCTCCTATTCACCCCCCCCCCCCCCGACTTTGTTGAGATTAACGTAGTGTATAATGAACGCATACTTAGTAGCTTAGTAATGCATGATATAGACTGAAAGTCCCCCCTCTCTCTCTCTCTCCCTCTCTCTCTCTTTAAATACTTCTATTTTTAATTTCTACTTCTAGTTCATCAATTCAAGTGTTATATAAACAATTAAATACATATAAAATTTCCTTCTGATAACGTGTTAGAAACCCCAGTACTATCTATTAGATCCGCTCCCCGTTATCTTTGCTATCAGTCACAATCATCCACGATATACCAGGGTACACTATGTTGGACTCGCGCGATATCTCGTTATAGGTGTCATAGGAGGGGCGGACATTATTAATTTATTATATAAGGTAAGTGTATAATTAACATTAAAAACAAATACATATATGAAATAATTACAAAACAATGGAATTCAGATAGCTCAAACTGTAATATTGCATCTAAAAGATGACTCGAATGAGCACAGCGTTGTACTTTATCAATTCATTTGATACCTATATATTCATAAATATAAGTGAGTAAAATTGATCAAACAACAGTGAAGAGAAAAACCTACCTATAAGAAGTTGATAAATTAATGTGTTTTTGCGTCAATAGCTGATAAATATTGCTGCTAAGATTAGTAAAGTTCAATTATTATATCATTAAATATTTTTTCTCATTATACTATTCCAGATTAAATATGTTTCGAGTATTAATACACTTGGTATCCATAACAACAGTTTTATCGGTCCACGGGAAGGACCCATCAATATGTAGCGGAGATCCTGTATCTTCAGGTAAAGCAAAATGCAAAAATCTGGAACGGTGGAAAATTAAATTACGATTAAAGTTTATATGTCGTCATATATACTCATTGCTCTCCGTCATATTTTGTTATTATACCCATAGCTGCAGATCCGTAGCAGGTGGTCTGGAAAAAAAAGATTGGTCGTCCAGAGAGCTACAGATCTGCTGCTAATATACTCAGTGTTGTAATAATCTGTGGTAAACACTGCTGATATGACATCCGCTACTGATATGACATCCACTACTGATATGACATCCGCTACTGATATGATGCAACATTAGTTGATGATCAGTTATAAAATCATATTGTTATCATCTACTATTTAAACCACTTTATCATCAACGATTAAAACCATTGTTTCATTAATCACCAACATGTTAACCACATGCAGTGATTACAACATTAATTATCCACCATGTTAACCACTGTAACATTAATTATCTACCATGATAACCACCGTAACATTAATATCCAGCATGTTAACCACTATAACATTAATTATCCACCATGTTAACCACTGTAACATTAATTATCCACCATGGTAACCACTGTAACATTAATTATCGACCGTGTTAATCACTGTAACATTTATCATCCACCATGTAAACTACCGTAACATTAATTATCCACCATGTTAACCACTGTAACATTAATTATCTACCGTGTTAACCACTGTAACATTTATTATCAACCATGTTAACCCTGTAACATAATTATCTACCATATTAACCACTGTAACCTTAATTATCCACCATGTTAACCACTGTAACATTAATTATCCACCATGTTTACCACTGTAACATTAATTATCCACCATGTTAACCACTGTAACATTAATAATCTACCATGTTATCCACTGTAACCTTAATTATCCACCATGTTAACCACTGTAACATTAATTATCCACCATGTTAACCGCTGTAACATTAATTATCTACCGCGTAAACCACTGTAACATTAATTATACACCATGTTAACCAATGCAACATTAATTATCCACCATGTTAACCACCGTAACATTAATTATTTATTTACTTTGTTTACCGCTGTAACTTTAATAAAACAAATGTATCAATAATCATACAAAATATTAACCTCTGTGTCATTCAACACCCATCAAGATATTTACTTCCGGGTCATTAATATCCACCATATTAACAAATGTAGCAGTCAATACCCACCATAGTAATGAATAAATTTTAGAAGTCTCTTCTAGCAAACGGTCATGCACTTCTTAAGAATAAAATTTGTTAGAGTGCCTGTCACTTTCTTTCTTTTTTTTTAAAGTTACCAACAGACCCCGCCCGAATGTGACAAACGCTTTCTCTGCACACATTCAGTGTATTATTATGAATAAGAACGAGACCACTGATATTCACGAGTGGTTTGATGACAGCCAGAACACCGGGAGGGTAAGGCAACTGGCCCAGGGGATAGAGCTGGACGCCTGGTACAGCTATAATACTAACGAATTCATCGCATACGTACCCGGAGGAGGTGAGTATTAATTATGACGTCATTAAAGGTTTTAGTAAAGAGTTAGTGTATGCAGTAAGTATAGTTACGCTCAAGTCGCAAAATTAAAAGGGACTAGAGTATTTGATAAAAACAGGTATTAAAACTATACATACAGGTTTTGAATCGTAACGAAAACCCAACATTTTGAATAAACAAATATTGTTTTAAATCCAGAATCAACCAAATTTTATTCCAATAAAATTTTTTTCTACTACAGCATTTATTGTCTTTAAGGATACACCAAAGGCTTTTTTCAAGATTTTCAACAATTTTGACATTTTTGGCTAAGAAAAAGAAGTTAATCACTGCTTTATAATGCATGTAAAATTCTTGGTAATTATGAAATGGTTTTCTAATTATTTAACATTAATGAAACATAAACACTACCACATGTGAATGTTCCGTTATTGAAGTTTCTGATTTGATCTGTGACTGTCTGCTCATGAATGACGCAATAAATCACTGTGACCACTTGGGGAATTCTTCACTAGCCACACAGAGGTTATCAGTAATTAAACTACAGGGACTCTAGATTTAGAGAAGGAGATCTAACAGATCACTGATGACCATAAAATAGGAGGTGGAGCTTAGTTTTTGCCATCTTGCCGGAAAATCTTTCTGATTCAGAATTGAACCTATTTTACTTAATCAAAAGCATCTAAATACAGAAAAGAACCTCCCATTTTTGTGAATATGCATAGGAAATATGGCTAAGTGACAGGTATCCAAAGCTGAATCTCCAAGGTGTCATATATTCCTAGCTTTGGCAGATTTTGTTGTGTAATGGGTTTTTGCCCTCTACTGTAAAGTAAGATCAGACAGTTTGTGGTATTATTTCAAAGGATTCAGCTCTCTTATTTATTGACCAATTTCTCTGAAAATTGGATGGGTTGTTTCTCAATTGTGTGTCCAGAAAACTGTATCTCAGATTTTTTATATCTAGCTTAGTTTTGGAATTACTGAGGGAAATGTTAAATTAGGCTAATAAATTGGTAACACTGAAGTGCAAATGGCTGTAACTTTTGAATTACAAGATTTATCAAAAATCTGAGATCATACCGTTTTTAAGTTCAATCTTTAATCTTTTAGGGGTTAAATACAAAAAAGTTGATTTATAAAATATTTATACACTAAAATTTACGTAATATTTAAATATTTTGTAAATTGTTATCTTTGATAATGAAAGAACTACATGCAAATTAATTCTGGCATTTGAAAACCTTTGGTGTATTCTAAAATGATAAGTTCAAAATAATAGCCATTTTCGATCCATATAATTATGTAAAGTTTGAAGGACATATCGCAATTGCTATACTATAAAAAATCGAAGTCATTTCTATACAGTTGCTTAAAGTATTACGAATATGTGTGTGTATATACAGTCAAAATGCGTTATCTAGAACCTGATGGGACTGTGTATCCGAAGATTTGAGATATTGAGGTTTAAAAAACATCGAGAAAATTATAGTGGTAAGGACTCAGAGCTCGTTTGGACATATCTATGGTATTCGAGATATCAAAGTTGGAGATAACGAAGTTTAACTGTTTCTTTCTCTTATTAAATTATTTTAAATAAGTTTTTGATTTTGAATTTAATTTCTTCAACAAGATGTTTAATATCCTAACATTAAAGAATACATTTATTTACAGGCTGTGTGGTGCAACCGCTGAGCACATCCAATCAGCGCTTCCTCCTGGGTTACACTGCCAGTAATGGCGGGAAAATCTTTTCGGCGGCTCAGTCCCTCCATATGTCTGGTCAGGGGATTAACGAGATTTACATGGGACTAAGTAGCGTGAGGGGGATAGCGGTAGACGTGTGGCAGAGCTGTCAATATTGGCAGAGCATGGACGCCACGATGAAAGTATTTTGGTATTTTTCTGGTACGTAGAACAAGTTATAACACAAATTCAATTAAATCAATATTTTATCTTCTGAAGGTTGACCATGCATATTCTTTAATAACAGAATTCCATTCCGAATGAACAAGAAAAACTTTCCATTATAAAGGAGTGTGTTCGATGTGTAGTTAAAGGACTTACCGCATGTTTCTAAATTATTTGAAATTAAAAGCGTAAAACGTTCCCTATGACTACAGTTAATAAATTTTGTTTTTACTGCGGATAAACCGCGGTAATTAACCAATTATTGACTCAAATGAAAATCCCTGAATAAAAAATCTAAATTAATTAGATAGCGATCACGTGACCCTGTGACGTCAAAGGTGGCAAGGCTGATCAGCTCTTCACGTTAATCTTACTAAAATATACGTGATACAACCTGAATTTCCTGCGTTATGGACGACCAAATCACTGATTTTATTGATATTAATTCAAATATCCGACCATATATTTTAGAATTGTCAGCAAGAAAAAATCAGAAAATCGGATTATTATTGTAAAAATAGACGATAGCGAGGGAGACGCGGCGAAGACGAAGAAACTCGCCATCACAATACAATTTGATTTGTCATCTTATCACATGTATTAACTTATTTGATTCACAAATTTGATATCATATAACTTTGTTATCCTTTGTTTTTAACATAATATTAATTCATGCAAGTATGCCTTCATATGTTTTGTAACAGTGTAAAGGATGGCGGTCTTGAGAAATATTTTCCTATCACGAAACATTGCCGTAATCAGACCTACAGATGCTAAATATTTGGAATAAATTGGAATGAAAAACGAAAATATCTCAAAAGTCTTATACCTTTGAACTAGTTAATGTTTCTATAGTAATTGAAAAGTACATTAGGAATTGATTTTTTCAACATTTTTCATAATTAAGCTGCATATGTCGTTAATCCGTAAATAGTGTGCAACTTCTCATCTCTCTATCACTGAATTGTCGCATATGACGTCAGGGAAGTATTTCGCCCAAATCCGACTGAAATATGCATATTGCTGTATTTGAATTTCAACTCTCAATATCTCTTAAAATACGCTTTCAACAAAGGTTATCGTATTCAGTATTTCAATAAACAAGGTTCTAGATATTATTTTTCATTAAGTTAAGATTTTTGAAAAATCATGTAATAAGTCCTTTAATGCTTTCCCTGTCTTTTTTTAGCGGCCAATCCAGAGTGGGACACCGCCGTCGGCGTGACAGTGCCGATTGCCGCACGTGTCACTGGCATTATCTATGACCCGGGCGCGACGACCGGTAGAAAGTTCGACCATTGGTATGAAATGTTCCATTACAGACAAACAGTGAAAGACCCTAAAGTATTTGAGGTACAACTTATGCTAATCACTCACTGTCCTCTAATATTCACACTTGATAATATTTTTAAGTAGGATAAATTTATAGAAGGAAAAAGAATTGGTCTAACTTCTGATAGACTGACACGTGACTAATTGGGTGTTTCCTAAATATAATCCAGGGATTAATCTAGGGCATATTTACTACCGATATTCGGTATTTTCCCCAAAAGAAAATTTACCCTGAATATCCCATTTCCCTCTTTTGATGAGTAAAAAATTCCCCTGACAATGATAAAAAGCTCAAATATTTTTTTCCCTTCATAAAAAATGGAAATTTAAAGTAAAAATGTTCAGAAGATGTGAAGTATCGTTTTACTTTGCTATTTTATGCACTTTAAATGGTTATTAAAATGATGAAATTCAGTTGGGACCCCCAATTGTGCTAGCCCTACACCCTAAACATGTTATAACATAACATGTTATTTCATATTCATTTAAATGTAATTTAAAAAAAAAAATCTCTATAAGTTTCAATATCTTTAAAATAATTTCAAAAAAAAAAAATCGTACTGTATATCCAAAATTTGAAATTCATTCTAGTTTCTTTTTTGTCCAGAGAGACCACAAATCTACTTATTGGGCACTCTATATGCATGCAGCGCAACGAAGTGCGAGAACAAATATAGTGTTAGGTCAACTGAGTGACTCAATTGACCAAAATAGAAAAGATGCCTTATATAGATGCATAAGGTGCATGAAAAAGAACATTTAGGTGTTCCTACAAATAAATTTGATGTTTTGTTCTCTCTTTATTCAGACACCAGCTGGGGTTCAATGCCCAGGACGGAAGAATACTAAAAACCTACCCACAATGCCCCCTGCCTTCAGCTTTATGTCAGAATACGTCGACAAGACAAGGAAAATTGTGTCTTTCATGAAGGTTCTATGATTTTTTTTCCAAAGGTCATATATGTATCCAACACAGCGATTTTTGTTTATATATTCAGCAGAATTTTAACGCGATATTTCTTGATTATACATGCAATTGAAGGCTGAGTTTGGCTATAATTACCCTGAGTTAGCTATATTTATCCACCGTGATAAACCTTTGATCCGCCTCTGTATTTCACAGGAGTACTATTCTTTTACTGAGAAGATGGTGATGTACTATTCCCGTCCACTGCCCTCCGACATGAGTCCTTATGGTGTCAACGATCTGCGAGAAATCCATGACTTCAACACAGGTGACAGCTAACACTTTAACACGCTACTATAAAACAATACAGGTTACAGCTAACACACTAAAAATATTACTGTTAAGCAACACTGGTTGCAACTAACACACCAACTAATATTAATGTAAAGCAACATTGGTTACAGCTAACACGCTACTGTAAAACAACACAGGTTACAGCTAACACACTAATATTACTGTAAAGCAACACTGGTTACAGCTAACACACAAACTAATATTACTGTAAAGCAACACAGGTTACAGCAAACACACTAACACACTACTGTAAAACAACACAGGTTTCAGCTAACACTTTAACAAAAATTGCTGTAAAGCAACACAGATGACAGCTAACACACTTGAACAAAGATTACTGTGAAGCAACACAGGCTACAGCTAACACTTGAACAAAAATTACTGTAAAGCAACACAGGTTACAGTTAACACACTAACAAATATTACTGTAAAGCAACAAAGGTTACTGCCAACACACTTTAACAAAATGCATTACAAAAACAACACTGGTTACAGATAACACACTAGTAAATATTACTGTAAAGCAACACAGGTTACATCAGACACACTAACAAAAATCACTGCAAAGCAACACAGGTTACAGCTAACACACCATCATAAATTACATGGCGACAGCTGCCTTTGACCGCAAAGTACCTCTTCACCCACTAGGCAAGACTGTCGGCAGCTAGGTCATCGATTAAGGCACACCTGCAAAATGATTTTTTCAAAATGTTATAGGTGTGGCTTACATCATTGACACGATGTACGGTAACTGCACCGTGCAGCCTATCAAACAGACGTTCGACACGCGGTTTGTGGACAAAAACCACCTCAGAATCAGGAATGCCCAGGAGTTCTTCTACTTTGACGTCATCCAGTACACGTATGAAGGCGTGGTACGTATGTCACGTGACGTGCATAGAACTTTCATCATGCAGCACTAGTAACTTATGGAGAAAGAATTGTTCTAGTATTCTACGCAATATAAATTTTATTTTTCATATTATTGAATAATTCCTAGCTCTCTGATTGGCTGAGATGCAAAAATACTGCAGAAAAAAATACTGAACTTCCAGGTGAACATAGGGATTTATTTTTCCTATATTGGACTAAAAAATAAATTGAGAAGTTCCAAATTGACATAAATAGTTCTAGAAATTTATTTCACTTGCTCCATACTTCCACTCAGATGAACATAGCATTCAAGCACAGAGAATCTGGAGTGGAGATTTGGGGGGGGGGGGGGGTTGCAGGGGGCCTCCCCCTTTTCATGATTAATTTTTTTTTAAGTTTACACATTACATGCATTATGACACTATACTAATGTCTTTCAAACTGATAAAAAAAAATAAGTAAATTTTTACTTACAGAAAACGGTCCGTAACATCGATTGTGACAGCTGGGTTGGGGTGAGGGCGAACTGGCCGTCACCCGGGGTCAACTCCACATGGCAGTGGTACTTTGCATCCGTATGTATATTAATACACTATGGATGCAAAATCAATGACCTGAAAGCACTGAGATTCTTATTTCCTTTTATGTACATGTAAAATGAATTTATTATTATGAAACAAGTGAATATTGCTTATTCTGAATATTGCTGTCTTACTTCATTCAGAATCAGTGGGCCGAGGTTAACACAGGCGCTGCACAGGGTGGTACCCCCATACAACTGGTAATAGATGCCCCCTCGGTAAGTCATGGTTTGTTTGTTTGTATGTATGTTGTTTAACGTCCCTCTCGAGAATTTTTCACTCATATGGAGACGCCACCACTTGCCGGTGGAGAGCTGCAAATTTTGTCCTATATTCGGCACTTACGGCCATTGAGCAGTGAGGGATCTTTTTCGTGCCAGCACCTACTGCGACACGGGACCTCGGTTTATACAGTCTCATCCGAAGGACCGGTCTCTACGTCCCACAGTCGGATTCGAACCCGCGACGTAAGGATCAACTCCTTACTCCGCGACTCTAGAGCAGACGCTCTAACCACTGCGCCACGCGGGCGACGTAAGTCATGGTATACTTACGTCATATATAAATTTAGATTGTGGGTTATTTCAAATTCTTTACTGTAAACACGTATATTTTTGTGTCATATATGTACGCAAATTAGTAGCAATTAAAGACAATAGACATCAGGATTGTCAAGCAAATAACGTACTTGATAATACAATGTATGTCTCGAACTCTTGAAAGTACGTTGAGCCGAAATCAACAATTAAAGTACATTTACGATGAACCATATGGTAAATTAAAATTTTGTCCTACTTCATTCATGAAAGATTGTTATTGGAGTTTTGAAAGATTATTTTTGTGTACTATAATTCTACAGAAAAAAGAAATTCAAAAGTCTTAAACTTTGACCTTTATAGTTAGCTGACCCATCACAATAAGTATACTTTTATATTTAGGTGGCCTATCACAATGAGTGTAACATTTTTTACCTATGACTTATATATTTAGTTGGCCTATCACAATGAGTTTAACATCTATATCTTTGACTTATATATTTAGGTGGCCTATCACAATGAGTTTAACATCTATATCTTTGACTTATATATTTAGGTGGCCTATCACAATGAGTTTAACATCAGATTCTATATCTTTGACTTATATATTTAGGTGGCCTATCACAATGAGTATAACATCTTTAACTTTGACCTATATATTTAGGTGGCCTATCACAATGAGTATAACATCTTTAACTTTGACGTACACACACCGGACGTTCTGAAGTTTGACATCAGTCAGTGTTACGTTAATAGAAACAGAAGGAAATTCCAGCTCACTTTTTCAGGTAAATTGTGGTTTAATGTCTTGACGAAAACATTTTGGAGTCTCAAGGAGAATTATGCATGTTTTCCCCCTGCTCTTTGGTGTTCGACTTATTTGTTTTGACTGCTTGAACATAATGTAAAATTAAAACATGAAATGATTTTAGCGAAAATAAGTGATGAAATGGATAGCTGTCTTATTTACTTCAAAAATTAACCCCATCCCACCCCAAGTTTAAAGTGTGTCACAGCTGAATGAAAAAACGAATTTTCTAATCCCATTGAATAGGTGATTACAAATCAGCAGTTGATGGAAACTTGGAAACATTCAAGTATAACATTCTCAAAAGCCTTGTCTCCACTCTTAGTGTATCTGCCATCAGGATAGCTAACCTAAATGTAAGTACAGCATAAGCTTTTTTAAAGGGATATCTAAGTGAAAGTTTAAGCACAATATTGCAGTCTGTACTTTCAGTATTTCTGCTATCGGCAAGTTCAATATTGATAATTTAATAAAGTTTTTAGTTCTTGCCAAAGGATATTCTAGGTTTAAGAACAGGATTTCTAAATAGATTATAAGGAGTTAAAATACTGTTCTTTTTCACAAAGGACGATGGGCGATTTCTGAGATACTACATTTTTTCAGCTTATGCACTCTTCCTGTTTTTTATTGTTTTACAAAAATAATGCATACTTGTATATTGTGTTTCCACTATTGTAAACCAACTACTATTCTTTTTTTTATTCACTATTCATTAATTTAAAATCCATCCACGACAGCTGATTTTCATGATTGGAAATATTCTACATAAATACATATATAATTAAAAAATTGCATATTTATCCTCAAATAATAATCATTTGCAAGAAAAAGGTAACATACCTCGCGGAAATGCAAATAAAATTTGGTTTTACAATATTTTGAAACTGCAGCAGAGCATTGATTATAAAACTAATTGTTATACTTCCTCTATTGACAGGTATATTATAGTCCCACAGACATAATAGTTTCCTTTGAAATATTGGACGTCGCTCCAGTCGTGGGCGATGTTCAGAGCATCGTCAAAGAGACGCCACTAAGTGTCGCTGCGAATACTCTACAGACAAAGGTCCAAAACGCCCAGTTCGCCATCGCTCTAGATAAAACGGCCTTCCCAAATGTATGTATTATGTTTTCATTTCAATTTGATGTAAATAATTTTATGTGTTCTTTTGTTTCATTCATTTTGACCTATGCTAATTAAAGTTGGTGTAACTTTAAAGGACTAGACACAGATTTGAAGTTAATATTTTCTCAAATTCTCTGTATGATATCATGACTTGTATGTTGCTATAGCATTTCACACCTGGTGAAAAGTAAACTGTTTTTGTAAACAGGGCATGAGCTCTGTTATTGTTAATGTTTAAGTTTCACCGGGTGTGTTCAGTTTGTTAAACTCTGCACACACAACTGAGCACGGATTGACAATACTGATGAGTTGGTTTTGCTTTCTTATATTTCTACTCTGAATTTCCTGGATTATAGTTTTTAATATTTTTCATTAATACACAACAAAATTCTACTTTTCTTAAGTATTAAGGACAGAGTTTACTTTGTGAAAGTGCAAGGATGTGTCAATCAAACGCATTCCGAAATTCGTAGTTTCAATAATATCCAGATAAAATAAGTTTTTTTTATTATATTTCCATGTGAAATGCTATAGCAACATATGTCATGATATTACAGAAAAATTTGAGAAAACATTAACTTCAAATCTGTGTCTAGTCCCCTTTAAAGACAATATAAATACCATCATAACTTACTCATGACCTACTTATAATGACCTTTACCTTTGACATCAGAGTCAAATTGCATACGATAGTTAACCATGCAGTATTACTGAAAAAGGTCATTTTTCTGTTTGATTTGACACATTTTCTGTACAAATTGTTGGGCTATTATTTTCAAACCTAGTTCTCCATTCATCCAATCATGACAAGGAGCTCAAGACGAGTTTTACCAGTCGAAAGGGGATGTTAACTTCTTTATGGTACCTAATCCCACCTCTGTTTTCAGGTTACAAGGCCATAGGTCACTTTTGATCTCAGTCTTACTTTTCTTCTTTAAATTCCTTCAGTAAAAGTGAGCTCATCAAAGTTTTATGGCCCCGGAGCCAGAGGTTCGAGTTTGCTTTGCTCTCAATTTTGTCCTGATTAGTTGGACTTTTGTGCATGATTAGTCTGTTATTTTAATATTTCCTTTAAACCTATTAACCAGCACTCCATACGACAATGAAATCAATCTCTTGTACTCTCCTTATTTTACAGATACCTGCCATGGTGCCCATTAAACAGTCTTTCACAGAAACAACTTATCTAAATAACAAAGGACAAACAGCAGCAGCCAAGACAGGATACAGTCCAGGTAATTATAAAGTCATGTAAACAAGCTCTATAGAATCAAAGCTAAAAAAAATAGAGAAATCGCCAAACTTTCCACCTTTCATTATAACCATTCTTACAATATCTTAAGGGAGCCGACTGGGGTTTTATTGTGTGAAAACTACTATAGAGAAACTCTTTAATTTTATACCATATGTACCTTACATTGACTTCAGTATACATACCAAGTTTAGTGAAAATCTACCGTCTGGTTATTTTTTAGGGACCATCTCAAAATACAAGTACATTTACTATAGGATTATATAGGAAAATACCATTTTTTCGCACTTCTGAGCAGATTATATAAATGCTACTATAGACTTTTTGCTCAAATTATATTATTTGATTGGTAATACTATATTGTACATTTTTTGCAAGAAACACAAAATTCTACCGTCTGGTTTCCAGAGGGGGCATCTCAAAATGTCAAAATTCATGATATTTTCCTGTTTTTATGGAGTACAACAAAACATGACAGATACCACAGATTGACATAAAAAATAACAAAAATGATTGTTAGATTCTCAATTTCCTATGTTAAAAATTTCAAGAGCATGTATTTTATACTTTTTATTTTATGGCATAATTAATGACCCCGCTTCAAGAACTTCGGTTATTCATAACGTCAAAAACACACTATTATGAGGTCTATCTACCCATCATTTGAAAAATCGTTTAAAAAATCAGTAATTTAAAAACTTAAATTAGATATTTTAACCTGAGATTTCCTAAATTTGTTAATTTTTATAAATTATGTAAAAATAGTTGATTTAAAAGGGTAAATACGCTTTATTTTACTATGCTGCGCGAAGTATTGCGCAATGAAAACCCCAGTCGGCCCCCTTAAATGGATTCATCCAGAATGATTGTTTATGGTTCTATAATGACATTATTTGATTGACAGGTGCCATGGCTGCTGTAGGCATCACATTACCAATAGTAGGCGGAGCCTTAGGAGGAGTGTTTGCTTATTTCTTCTTCAAATAAACATCCAACAGATATCCTTAAGCAAGGTAAATGTGGTATACTTATGAGAATTTTTTCCCTTCACTTTCTAGACATTATCTTATTCTTTCTCTCAAACATTCTGTAGCCATTCTACATGTACAGTTACTATCCCATATCACCATGAACACAGATAGCCTAAATCACCATGAACACTGCCTAAATCACCATGAACTCAGCCTAAATCACCATGAAAGCAGTTAGCCTTAATCACCATGAACACAGTTAGCCTAGATCCTCATGAAATCAGTTAGCCTAAATCACCATGAACTCAGCCTAAATCACCATGAAGGCAGTTAGCCTAAATGTTGACAGAAACATTGAAATTATTTCACTATAACATAAGTAAGGCATAGGGGGAACCTCCTCCCCCTTCCTTCCCAAACATGGGGTATGTTAAAAATGCTGCTTATTAGCCTTGTTGTCAAATACAGCTGGAGTGATTTTCTTGCAGGTTTCTGAGTTACATAAGCTGAGCTGAGAAAAGGAACAGAGGATGTACGAGACACCATCAGAAAAAAATAAACCTCCAGTCTCTTGGTGAAACTGACTCATAATTTATACAAATCTCTTTTTTTTCTTTGTATTTTACATGTACTTGTATTAATATGTGTACAATATTGAATAAATACTCAAAAGGTAATAAAACATTGTCTGTGTTTGAACAATAAAATTTTTATTTTTAATTTTAAAGATTTTTATCAATCACTTTATCTGTTGTCTTTATCTTATGTATGGAAGAAGACTGTTATGCAATTTCCAAAATCTAAATGTCTATACTATCTCTGTACATCAAGCACCATGATTTGATTGAGATTTATACATCCCAACAACACAAAAACTGTAAATACATTAATATACATTCTCCTCCAAGTGGCCACTGGAATTTTCTTTGAAGCTTAAAGCAATTGTTGTTTTTCTTTTCATATATGATCATAATTTGTAACATGTAATAGTATTGCATCATCTCCCAAGTTCTTGATGAGGACTTTCTTTTTCACTTTCATTTTCTACAGCTGTCAATTTTTTCCCAGAATTTGATCCATGCATAGTGTTGATATAGACGGGAGTGGATTAAAGTGGGACACCAGTAGAGAGTTCAGAGAACACAGGTTCTGTCTTGATCTATCTGTATGTTGATATTAAGGTGGGACACCAGTAGAGAGTTCAGAGAACACAGGTTCTGTCTTGATCTATCTGTATGTTGATATTAAGGTGGGACACCAGTAGAGAGTTCAGAGAACACAGGTTCTGTCTTGATCTATCTGTATGTTGATATTAAGGTGGGATAACAGTAGAAAGTTCAGAGAACACAGGTTCTGTCTTGATCTATCTGTATGTTGATATAGACGGGAGTATATTAAGGTGGGATACCAGTAGAGAGTTCAGAGAACACAGGTTCTGTCTTGATCTATCTGTATGTTGATATTAAGGTGGGATAACAGTAGAAAGTTCAGAGAACACAGGTTCTGTCTTGATCTATCTGTATGTTGATATAGACGGGAGTATATTAAGGTGGGATACCAGTAGAGAGTTCAGAGAACACAGGTTCTGTCTTGATCTATCTGTATGTTGATATAGAAGGGACTGGATTAAGGTGGCACACCAGTAGAGGGCTTAGAGAACACAGGTTCTGTCTTGATCTATCAGTATGTTCATCATAGCCGCCTAATACCTCTGTAATTCGTAGAAGTCTGTATTAAGCTGCTGGAAGACTGAGAATTCGTTGGACTGTTCTATGAAGGGTCCGATTCAGAGTATGGTAATGGCTCCAGTTTAAGAGATATTGGAGACTCAGTCTCTCTCTGACCTGTTTGTATGGTAGTTGTTAACTCTGCCTGGTCATTTGAAGGTTGTTCTGTTTGTATGGTAGCTGTAAATTCTATCTGGTTATCTGTAGGTTCTTGCTTGATGCTAGTTACCTCCAGAGATGTTCCTGTAAAAGATCAGGGTTTGACATTAACTTTTATGAGTACTAGACCAGTCGGGCTACTTCCAATAATTTTTACTAGCCCTGACCATAAAATCACTAGCCCTGACCAAACTTGAAAATTCACTTTTTATAAACTGCTAATTATAATGGAAAAAAGTTTTGAAACCATACTTCAATGAAGATACCGTCTCTCACTGTTAAGATATATTTTGACAGACTCTTCCATAGGTCGCTAGCCATTAAGTCGGGTTAAGCGTGACACACAGATATTATATTAATAAGTCTTAATTAAGGAACAATCAATGAACTTAGTATAAAAATAATTACCCTTAATATAAATACATTGTGAATTAAAGAATATATTATTCAATAACTTCATACTAATTTTAGATATTGAATGAAGCTAGTTCCCATCGCAACTTGTCTATTACAGCTGGGCTAAAAATAGTACTTGTGTCATGAAGGGAAGTTTTCTTTTACCGATGGGTGATGTTTACTATCAGACAAATAAGAATTTAAAAAAATAATAAAATAAAAAAACTGAAATGTGGGTTATCATTTATTTCATACACACGACCAGTCGGTCTAGTTCACGAACATATTACACGACTGGACCACTCATTTACTAGACTGGGTCGGTCGGACGTGCCTTAGTGTCAAACCCTGAAGATTTCTCTATTTATGGAAAAAATAAACTTCAGTACACTGTTCTTGAAGTCTCCCCCTGTTTCTTTCAATTTAATCATTAAGGATTTTCTCTAAAATTGATCAGCAATGACCTATGGTTTGTATAACATTGTAGATCACCATATTTTTATGATATCTTACTGAGATAGGTACTGTAGATCACCAGATTTTTTCGATACCTTATTTTCACGAATTATAGAATTGGTATTTAAAAGCAAAACAAAATTTTCAAAAATGCTGGTTTTTGCTGTATATATTCTATGCTAATACAGTCAGACCTCGTTATCTCTAACTTCAACATGTTCAAGGGACCAAGAGAATACTTCGAGATATCCAAGGATTTGAGATATCAAGGGTAAAATAAGGAATAAGCACTCTGGACTTCAAAATCCATGGTATTTGGAGATATCTATGTTCGAGATACAGAAGTTCAACTGTAATAATATATGCAAGAAAAAAATTTTGCAAGCAGATTGTCACGCGTTATAAAGTGAAAATAAAGTACTCACGAATAAAAAGTGATTTACAGTATTCAGTATTTATAAGCGTGACAAAAATGTCAAAAATTCAGGTTTTTTATTAAAAACACAACCTAATAAAAAATGTGAGAATAAAATTTTTGTGAGCAGATTTTCTTGCATAAGTTCATGAAAATAAAGTTCTAGTGAATAAAAAGTGATTTTCAGTATACCATTTCATCACTTTTATAAACTGAAAATCAGTCAAATGATTACCAATAACTTGAAATCATTTCAACCTTGCTGCAAAGCAGAGTATAATTATTTATGCAATGGTTTGGACTGCAGATAGCCTGGATAGCTTGACATAGCACCTGGCTAGTTATGCAGGAGTCCCGGGTTTAATTCCGGGTCCACCCACAGACTTTCTCCTTTCCTGTTATGTTTAGTTGGAATACAATGGACAAATACCTTGTTGCTCCATGGGGGAATCGAAGGCTTCTAGATCTAAATTATCAGGGTCAGGTGCTTCTCCTAGGTCTATCGTCTGTGTGATAAGATTCCGAGAAAATGACTGTAACAAAATACATTATATGTAAAATTGTAAATTGGTAGATTGGCTAGATACCACTGTTAAGTGTTCTGACATAAATAAAAAAACCCATAGTAGAATACCCTTCTTTTTTAAATGTTAATTTTTTTACATCAAGAAAGTTAACAACCTTCTTTTGACCTTTATGACTGTACACATTCAATTTCATTTCAGAAACAAGCATAATCAGTATAATTGTTTGATCAATGTGTCATTATGACCTACTACTAGTATGTTGTTCTGCGATTCACCCCCTAGAAATTGATGCAAGAGTGCTTAACTCTGTATTTCCTTGAATTTAACTTGGTAATAAATGTAGACCTGAAATATGTTACAAAATCTGTGTGGGACAGAAAAAGCACATGACACGGTCATATCCAGCTCAAAAACAAAACAATAAACTCAATGTAAAATTTCTGCTGACCTGTAAAACCTTTTTAACACATATATTTTATACCTTAGAAGCAGTCTGGGACACACTGGGTCTTCCAGGACAGGACAGCAGTCTCTCCCAGTCACCTCTTTCCTTTAAGTGCATGAGTTTTTTGGTTGGGGGAGCGTATTCTATGTGGCCTGTGATATCAGACGTATCCCTGAACTGTCGCTTCATTATCTCGGTAGGGATTAACCCTCTGTTGTAATCGTCTACAATCACCCTCCTCTTTTGCCTTTTTCTCTTGTATTCAACATCCTCCTCTGGAGTTCCCTGGTCAGTAAGAATCGTCGTCGGCTGATTTGTGGCAGATGCTGTGTTGACTGATTCATTCTTTTCTCTTTGTCCTAAAGCCACAAAAACAGATATAACAAACTTAATAAACACAGAATACAAGGTACAAGAAACTGGTACAGTAAATCATGTCTAAAGCACACATGTTTATAATGACTTCAAGCATACACTGTGATTTTCATTCCCTGTTGTTTAAAAACATAGTATGAACAGAACTGATATTGATGAATTATATTAATTTTATAACCAATCAAAATTGTTCTTCCCTGGTACTTCACTGTAAGTATGTTCTACTGTATTTTTATTAACTTCTAAATTATATTTCTATTAGAAAAATTGTTATCATTTAGACAAAACTTGATATGAGTTTGTTTGTTCATTGTTTAATGTCCCTCTCAAGAATTTTTCACTCATATGGAGATGCCACCACTTGCTGGTGGAGGGCTGCAAATTTATACCTATACTCGGCACTCAGAGCCATTGAGCAGTGAGGGATCTTTTTCGTGCCAGCACCTACTGCAACACGGGACCTTGGTTAATATGGACTTATCCTAAGTACCGGTCTCCATGTCCCTAAGTGGATTAGAACCTGTGATGTAAGGATCAACTCCTTACTCCACAACTCTTAGAGCAGACGCTCTAACCACTGCACCATGCGAGCAACTTGAAATGAGTGAACAGATGTATAATAAACACTGCTGCAGTACCTTCATGAATTCTCATGTGTCTCTGTAAATGTTGATGGTGGAAGCCCTCACCACACTTTGTACAGTAGGAGAGATACTTGTGTACATGCATCCTCATGTGTACCTGGAAACTCTCCTGGTGGAAAAAGCTCTCATCACATTTAAAACACCTGTAATAAAATAGGTCAATTTAAAACACCTGTAGTAAAATAGGTCAATTTAAAACACCTGTAGTAAAATAGGTCAATTTAAAACACCTGTAGTAAAATAGGTCAATTTAAAACACCTGTAATAAAATAGGTCAATTTAAAACACCCGTACACTACATTGTGTTGACCAGGAAAGTGATGTCAAGTCACACTGTCATGTGATTACACAAAAACAAAAGTAAAACTGAGAGATACACATTGAGTATAAAAGTATCTAAAATATTGCTTAAATTAAAAGGACCGTCAACTTTCAGTTATTAAATGAAGCCAAATTAACTTTTTACTTAAATGTTACACTACACCATATTCTATGAACATTAAACTTCATACCATACTGTGAACAAAACCTCACATCCTAAACAGACTCAGTCTTATACTCCCATTTTTTACTGTATTTTCTTATATTCCTATTTTTGACTGTATATTCTAAATAAATACTCCTTTTTGGACTGTATTTTCTTCTGCTGGGAATCTGGTGCATTAAAAACAACAAAACATCTAACCTAAATATATTGAATTTTTCTACATCATCGAGTTTTTTCCTTAGCCCCATGTAGTTCATAATAATGAAGTTTGATTTTACACACAGGAAGATCTACTTACTTGAATGTGTTTTCAGACTTGTCTGTCGGCTCTTTGTGTGTCCTCATATGAATTTCTAGGCTCCGAGCAACTGCGCAGGTTCTTCCACAAATGTAACACCGATGTTGTTTCACCTTCTCTACGGCATGCATTCGCTCGTGAACCTGTAAATATAGTACGGTAAAACAGGCTTATATTGAAGTGCCGGAGATGAAATATTTTGAATTACTACATGTGTAAGCATAATTCATTACATCAGAAATGTTCATTTTTGAAGCTTTTAACTGAACAGAGTTCCTCCCCTAAACCCATTAAATTATGAAATTGAGTTCTCACAATATGGGGGACCTTCAATATCAATGACTATAATGGTTTTGTTGTTTTGAGAAAAGATTTTACTTATATATTCCTATCTAAAATTTTGATTCCCTATTGTGGCCCCATCCCATCCCTGGTATCCATGAATTGAACAAAATTTCTACCCCTGGGGACATGATCTGAACAAATTTATAGCTACACTATGTCATCAGGAAGCTTTTAGTTAAGATTAGTCTTTTCTGGCCCAGTAGTTCTCAAGAAGATACTGCAAAAAATCCACTATATTTTTGCGTTTTTCTTTATTAAATATCTTGACATAGGTTGTGATTTGATCCACAGAGACCCCATTAAACATTTACCTCTAAGGAGCTGGCATATTTGAAGGATTTCCAGCATGTTTTACAGTTGTGTGAGAATGTCACAGTGTGATCTTTTTTTTTCTTGGGAACAGAGTCCATTAATAGAGCATATTCGTATGGACACTCTACTATCTTTGGAGTTTGCCCCTTGGTGATCGGCCTATCCTTCCTTTCTGGATTTTTATATTTGTTGATGTTTGTATTCATATGATGTGATGATATACTCAGTTCCTCTGGTTCACTTTTCACAATGATGTTGCCTCCATCCATTTCACTGGTTTCTCTAGGAGAGATACCACTCTGGTTTTGTGAATGAAGTGAAGTCATACCACTTTGGCTTTGTGAATGAGAAGCATTGATACCACTCTGTTCTTGTGAATGAAGAGCAATGACACCACTCTGGTTATGTGACTGAAGAGTAATTTGAGAAGATTCTTCAATTGGCTCACATTTCACAACAACACCTTCATCACTCTCTTGTTCTGGGAGAATGTCCTCTTGGGTCTGTACGTCTGTGTTAGAAATAGGTACTTTATACATTTTATACTCCCCTGTATCAGTTTCCTTTTGTAAAATAATGGAGTACTTTAGCTCATCTTCTTCTGACGAACAACTTTCTGTGACCGAGTCAGACACACACTCGAGTTCACGTGAATTCTGAGCATTAGCTGCTGCCAAGTCAGAAACATTATTGAACTGAGTTGAGTTCTTCCGAGCATGAGCTGCTGGCAAATCAGAAACATTACTGAACTGAATTGATTCCTTTTGAGTGTTAGCTGCTGGCAATTCAGAAACATTATTGAACTGAGCTTTAGCTGCTGCCAATTCAGAAACATTATTGAACTGAGTTGAGTTCGTAGTGTCACTTTCAGCAGCCAGACTTCCAATCTTGATAGGTGTAGTAATGATTTCTCCCGTGTGGTGGTTGATAAAGACTGAAACAGGGAGAACTTGGGAGTGACCCCCAAAGCTGACTGCTGAAGGAGGAATTACAGATTTATTTCCAGTGTTTTTCCCAAGTTGTGGCGTATTAATGTTTGCCACTGTTCTGAGGGCAACTGGAACTATTGGCTGCTTTAGAGGAAATCTTTGTGTCTGTAGAGGAAATCTTTGTGTCTGTAGAGGTAATGTCTGTGTCAGTAGAGGTAATGTTCGTGTCTGTACACTTATGACTTTCTCCGATTCCTTTGAAGAAGAGATAATTGCTTTGTTGAAATTTTCAGTTGTTTTTCCTCTAACACTGCTGGGTGATTTCTGTAGATAAAATTTAGGAGCTTTAGCATTTGGAGAGTTTAATGCTAACTCTACTTGCTTTTTCAGCTCTTCTAAAGAGATTATTTTACCATCTTTCACACAGGTCAATGTGTCTCCCTGCTTATTTTGGAAGAGGTTGTTTTTCACTTGGATAGAAAAAGCCTGTTGTGGGAGAGTCTCTCCCTGTTTACTTAGGGTACCTTGAGAACAGCTGTCATTCACTTGCACATTAGCTGGTTTTGGGAGAATCTCTCCCCATTTATTTGGGAGGCCCTGAGAACAGTTGTCTTTATCTTGGACAGTAGGAGCTGGTTTTGGGAGAGTCTCTCCCCGTTTGTTTGGGAGGCCCTGAGAACAGGCGTCTTTATCTTGGACAGTAGGAGCTGGTTTTAGAAGTGTCTCTTCCCCTTTATTTGGGGAACTCTGAGAACCGTCTTTAACTTGGACTGAAGGAGCTGGTTTTGGAAGAGTCTCTTCAAGTCCTCCTGGGGTACCCTGTACACAACTGTTTTCAACTTGAATAGGAGCTGGTTTTAGAAGTGAGGTCATTTTTACCCTTTTAAGGAGAACATGTGGGCTTAGCTCTGATTTTCGGTACTTCTCACTATTACTCCTTTTCCTAGTTGTATCTTTTCCAGACACTTTATTTTCGTTCTCTTTTTTCTCTGAATCTCCATCTTTATTGTTTTGTTTACATTGATCTGGTGTTTGTAGTGAATTTTCTTCTTTCTCTTTCCCTACTAGTCCAACACTATTATCTGTTCCCTTTGATACATTGTCTACATTATTTCCTACTTCCGGTTCTGATGTTTTGTGTTTGGTATTATCTTCTACAGACAGACAATTTTCTTCACTTCCACTCTCTGAAATAAAGTAAAATATTTTATATTCAATTTCAATGTGCTCAAAGAAGCAGAAATTCTAATAAATGATGTATAAAATTATCTCAAATAAAAAGATGAATGGACATGTATATGTCCAATGCATTTACTACTGTAATAACATAATCTTGTCAAAAACAACCAAATTACAAATTTATATATATATTATATCTAAGCAGTGTCCACCCCTTTTTATAAAATTTTTCTATGTTATGCCTATCAAGATGAAGTTACCAGCAAAATTTTGAGAGGAATGACCTTCATCTGCCTGAGAAGATGTGGAGACACATTTATCACCATGGTTACAGCAGGGGGGACTCAGGACCTTTGCGACCTAAATTAATATACAGATAGCAGTAATAAGTATCAGACATATGTTCTGAAGTTGTGATATGAAATACCATAAAAGTACCACAAAACAATTTTTCTCACAATAGTCTAATTTCCACTCTTTTGTATTTTTTGATTGCAAGAAAATACAATTGCATAAATTTTCTCACCCATGCATAAATAATCTAAGAAAGACAACTCTAAGAAAGTATGGGAATAATTGCTAGTTAGGACTACACAAGTTGACACAACTGTGTTTTGGAATATTTTCACTAAAATTGAGATAGCAGGACCTTATGGAATATTATCAGTAGTTTTCTATTAATCTCTCTGTAAGATCTTATTTTAAGCAGAAGGTTTTCTACTTTTAATGCAGAAAATTTAAGGAAATTCAGATAAAACCAATCATAGTTCTTGCAAAGATAATGCTTTAATATGATACTTAAAAAAGACAAGACACTGAGGACAATTATACAAAAAGCAAGGTGCAAAATTTTTCCCATAATTCCTGTTTTTGTGTATCTATTTGGGCTTTGTTAGTCGTTGTCATCTTAACACTGGAAAATTGCATGACAAATTTACTATCATTCAAGCATTGATCTTCATAAGCTATATCAGTAATAATGGTCTAAATCTGGAGATTCTGGAACTTAAATCATAGATTGTGGTCAAAAACTTTAACAATTACAGTAAAATCTGAAGAGCAGGCAGGCCTATGTTAAGAAGGAAATATAAAATACAAGGCTACTGCTTGAAATATAAGCAATATTTGGGCGAGGGTAAGAAAATGTGATAGAGGGCGAGGCTTGCTGAGCCCTCTATCATGTTTTCGACCCGAGCCCAAATATCGCTTATATTTCAAGACAGTATCCATGTATTTTGGTATCTTGCAACATGTTTTTACATCTGACGTCCAAAAACGAGCTATTTTCAACCGATTCTGCAGTTGAAACTAAGATGCCACTGCATAAACATTGCAATGTGTATGACGTCACAATGCTTTTAACGAAGGTCGCGGGTTTGCTGACATCATCAAAACTGGGTACACAATTTATATGATTTGGGCGACTTTCTTGTGCACATTTGATTATGACGTCACAATGAAAGAGAAATCTGCGATGATTTTTGTTTTATTAAATTCTTCAGTATATCATTATTTAGCTATAACTTTTCTTGGAATTGGTAGTTTAGGGTTATATTATTTGAGCAACAACTTATCACAAATAATGAAGGCTTTTTACGATTTGTATCGTCGATACAATACTTAGATAAAACTTTTGTTGGAATTGGTAATTTAGTGGAGAACGCTTATTACGATTCGAATGATCGACACTGGAAATATTTAAAAAAAAGTTTAATTATTTGTTATCAATCGCATCTTCTCAGGCCTTTCCTGCAAGCTTGGAAAAACAAGTGGTTGTTTTCGGCATGTCGGAAAGGCCCGAGAAATTGCAATTGATTTGTTTTCACTTGGTATCACGAAACGATATGGAAACAAGGTTCAACTGACCTTTTTTCCTTTGATCGTATTTGAACTATCAGTTTGTTTTATTAAGAAAGAAGCCATTATTTAAAGAAACAGATGTGGTATGTAAAATAAATATTTTGTTTAAATATATACTGAAAATATATTGTATATAGTGATATTTGGCAGAAATTCGTAGATTTAAGCGCCTTGCTGAATGGTCTAAATAAAAACATTTTACTTGAATTAAAGGATACCATTTTCCGCCAGCACGCTTGAAAAGGAAAATACACAGCCAAATAAAAGGACGTGTCTAATAAAAGTAATAATCATTCCATTGATATTGAATTATTATGATACGATTCACGGGTCACTTACAAGCAGATAGACGTGAATTTCTTTTTTATAAAAATTATTTTAGCTTATTTTTCTGCACTGAATATCAGATAGATATTCACGACGTCAAGCATGACGTCGCGATATTTTATGACGTCTTTCTTAAAAATGTTATATTTTGCGATATAAAAGCAATTATCTACATTTAAATTACGCGAAAACTAACTCGAAGATATATTAATTTTTTCACATTGATTTATTTCAAATCAATTCTTTGTTAAAATACCAAAGGGAAAACAATTTCGTCTGCACCATTTAAAAGTAATTGATATTTTTTGAAACAAAATCTTGCCTCAAAACGAGCCGAAAACGACGTTTTTCTTATATAATTCAATAGAATAACGTTGAAATGGTAACGACAACAATGGCATGTTTGGGATATAATTACACAAAAACGATGCAGACAAATTTTATAAAATTTTCAGAGAATATAAATCGAAGGTAGAGGATTCATATAACTAATTTTCATGGTATGTTTTCGGACACTTTTAAATTGCCTGCAAACCCGCAACCTACGTTAAAACGCAACCATGCACGAGGCTTTATTAAGGCACTGACGGAATAAAGAGCTTTGGTTTATTAGGTTACCTTTATTAGGTCAATGCAAGGGGTAGTTGCAGGATAAAAAACAGTTATATGATAAGTGAAGAGACCGTACCTTTTTCAGTAATGCTTTATTGCCAACAGTCTTGATAGAGCTATTCCTTTCCCAAACAACAACCATGCCCAGATAATAATCCCCAATATCATATGCTGTAAATGAAAAAGTCAATTATCATATACTTTAAAAAGTAAAGACACTGATTCCCCACTGTACATTACAAATGATGACACAATATCTCGTATGAATGACCAGTCTGAAAACTCATATATCATGTATGAGACCAGCATGCAAAAATCCATAAAACACCAGAGCCCCTGACCCTAGGGCCACAAATTTCACAAAATTGGAAGAGGAATCTTGCTCATTATAACCATTGCACTTAGTTTGTCTACTAAATATCTAGAAGCAGAGAAAGTTTTTGAGAGAAATTAATAACCAATAGAGCCCAACTCAAATACCTGAACCCCAGACCCAGGAGCCATGAAATTCATAATTTTAGAAGAGGCATCCCTGCTAACAAAAACTATGCACTTTCTTTGTTTATTACCCAGGAGCTATGAAGATTTTCAAACAAACAGTGAATTTAATTATATAATCAATAGAGCCCCCACCAGATGCCCTGATTTTTGTGCCACAAATTTCACAATTTTGGAAGAGGTACCCTCGCTCATCATAAATATGCACTTAGTTTATCTGCAAAGTAAATGGGGAAGGGGGGGGGGGGGAGAAAAGAAGATTTAAAAAAAAATTTATGCATTTTTGCTATATAATCTTTAGAGCCCCTCCTAACCTTAGAACCCTGACCCTGGGGCCATGAATTTCAAAATTTTGGTGAGGGCTCAATGCTTAATACAATCACGGTATAATGTTTAATGTCCAGGAGTAAAGAAAAATATTTTTAAAGATTTCATTAATTATGATGGTTTAGTTCCACACATCTGGCCAAAGGGGGAGCAGGTACCAAGAAATTCACAATTTTTGTTCCCCTTTAATTATAGAAGGTATATGCCAAAATTGGTTGAAATTGGCTCTGTGGTTTCAGAGAAGAAGCTGAAAATGTTCAAATGTTCAAGACAGACAATTCACCACAGATGAAGAACAATGATGGCCAAAAAAAAAAATAGCAATAAGTCATCTGAGTGACTCATGTGACCTAATAATTAAAGTCAATTTTTTCAAGACAAGACACAACAAAGATGATTAATATTAATCATAACTATAAACAGTAATGATTTAATAAGTGATTATAAAGTCCTTACCGATCTCGTTCAGTTTTTTGCAGCATTTGACTGCCTGGAATATAGTTCTTCTGATGCTTCGTATGAGATTTGATGCATTCGTTCCATACTTCAGCTTGGTTTTCTGTAGCTCACTAAACTCACTGGAGAAAAAAAACACTGCATAAGAAAGCTATATGTAAAGTTAATCTGGGTTCAAATACAGCCTTTATACATGTAGTCTAAAATATAGCAGAATTTTCTCTCTGCCTCTTGTTACTTCATACAAACTGAGATAAGTTCTAGGTATAACTTTTTGAAAAAATCAGTGTTTTATCATTTTTTTCAATGGTCAACCTGATAGAAATCGCAAGTGATAAAGTAAATTGCTAAAGCAAAACATACCAAAATAGAGTTCTGGCTTGTAAATTTTTTTAAAAAATAACCCATTTTTTTAACAAATACACTTATCACTTATGAATTACCAAACAAAAGAGCTTCGGGATTCTAAGTCACTGAAGTTTAAACCATGTCTACACAAAAATGAAACACAAAAGTGAAGACACAGAATTGTTTGTATATTGGTTACCATAGTAATACACACCTTACTGTGTATGATGTCTCCCGAGATTCCTCACCTGAAAAAAAGGGGGTCAAACCTTAAAAACTGGATACAGTCAAACTTTAAAAAGTGGGTACACTCAAACTTAAAAAGTGGGTACAGTCAAACTTAAAAAGTGGGTACAGTCAAACCTTAAAAAGTGGATACAGTCAAACTTTAAAAAGTGGGTACACTCAAAAAGTGGGTACAGTCAAACTTAAAAAGTGGGTACAGTCAAACATTAAAAGAGGGAACAGTCAAATCTTAAAGAGTGGGTACAGTCAAACTTAAAAAGTGGGAACAGTCAAACTTAAAAAGTGGGTACAGTCAAACTTAAAAGTGGGTACAGTCAAACTTAAAAAGTGGGTACAGTCAAACATTAAAAGAGGGAACAGTCAAACCTTAAAAAGGGGGTACACTCCAACTTAAAAAGTGGGTACAGTCAAACTTAAAAAGTGGGAACAGTCAAACTTAAAAAGTGGGTACAGTCAAACTTAAAAGTTGGGTACAGTCAAACCTCATTATCTTAAAATCTCATTACTTCAAAATTGACAGGACTGAGAAAAAACTTCTGAATGTCCAAGCATTCCAGATATTATGGTGTAAAAAAGTATGTTTATAGTAGCAAAGTAACTCCACATGTCCAACTGACTTTTCAATAACCATCCATATTTTACAGAATCCCCATGTAAAATGTATATCCTATGGAGCCCCACCCTACCCCCAGGGTTATGATTTGAACAAACTTGATTCAACACTTCATGAAGATGCTTGCATATTAGTATGACTTCATATGAGGAGTGGTTTCACATAGTAGCTTTTCTCATATCTAATGAATTCCACAATCTTTGCTGCCATTTTTGTTTTATCAAGGCCAAGTAACTCTTTTTGCAATACTATACAGGATATCAAACCCAGTTTCATAAAATCACTTGAGCCTTTAGCTCAGGTGAGCTTAAAATTGGATGCTTGTGTTGTAATATATTATTAGATTTTGATGGTAAATAAGCCTTAGGTATAAATATGCAAAATTCTAAAATATTATCATGACCAAGAAATTGTATTGCTTTCTAAAATGTTCAAAATTATTCCTTTTTCACTTTTTTGCAATCACTCTTATTGTATGTAAATATATAAAATATTTATCACTTCATGATAAATTACTGAATGAAAATTAAAAGTGGCTAAAATTATTCATTTTGAGAAAATAATGGTCTGAAACATGTATGTGTCCATAATAAGAAGACCCATAAAGCCAATCACAACTTCTCGCGCCTTTCCAACAAGCAGAAAAATAACCTCAAATGTGTTATTAAGTAGGTGTCCATCACAACCCCCTTCTCCTAAACTTTGAAATAAATGAAGGGAGACCTCTTACCTGTACAGTATAGAGATTAAATTCATTGAATGTAAAGATATTACCTAAAATATACTCCATGAGGGACTTCCAAGTCTGTCTATCCAGTACTTAAATAAATAGGAAGCGACTCCATTTTGTATAAAGGAGATGGGTGAACATGACGAGCGATAAGCCTATAGTGTGACAAACATGAAGATGAAAAATTAAATTTCACTTATATCAAAATTTTCCTTGATATTTCATCTAACATTAAAATATACTTTATGTAAAATCTCTACAATTTGCAAAAATCCCTCAACGATTGAAATTATTTGCCTGTGAAATATTAGCTACACACTAAAGCGGGCAAAAAGAGTCATTTTATCATATTATAACACTATTTTTTTCCCACCTTTTTGAAAGTTAATCCTCAAAGATTGCATAAAAATATACATTTTTTGGTTACCAAAAATATGGAGCAATGACCCACTATACCTTAAAAATATACTTTTATGACATAACATTCGCATCTTTTCGAGAAATACTTGAAGTCCATTAAGTCAAGGGTCATATCACAAACATGATTTAAATGTCACTGTTCGTCAGGAACTTGTGTAGTCTAGTGGTTAGCGTGCTAGTCTAGAAAGAAAATGATACTCAGGATTTCTATTGCTAGGGTTCGAACCCCATGAATACCACATTATTTTTTTTTAATAAAAGAATAAATTTTGCCAAGAAAATTTTCCTCAGAAAAGTTTTGTTTATCACAATTTCATAAATTTCAATAATGAGAACTTTACTCTAAATATTAAATTCACAAACTGAACATGATTTTTATATTTCTGAAGCTATAGGCTTTCTGCATGTTATGTTCGCCCATCTCCTTTTAACATCTGGTGATGTAAATACATTTGAGGTGTTTTTCCAAACTTGCCAGAAAGGCCCAAGAAGATGCAATTGCTCATAAAGCCTGTTATATACTTCAGTACAAAAACAATTACTGAAATAAATGTCAATGGAGCATTTATGCAAGAGATGAAATATGGAAAAATCACGCACCAAGATTTGAACTGAAATCCTCTAACATTCTCTCGATCTCTGATTCTGTAACCTCTTTTCCTCTCTTTGACATTCTGTTAACTTCTGAAAATAGCAGATTTGATGTACATGTATATAGCATTTCTGATGACATGCTTTAAAAGAAAACATATGCATTTACATTTTTTAAGGATATGCCATCCCATTTCTCTCACAGTATCCTTTACAGACACTGTAAGCATGGTTATACATAGCTAGTACCTCATTATCTATGCAAGTACATGTAGTTTTTAGGATTCATTCATCTTTGTCCATGTTAATTTTTAGATTGACAGACTGGTTTCCTTTGCTTGCTTATTACTTTATGGTAATGATAATATATTTTAAGTATTTTTTGTTAAAATAGATCTACACAATAAAGTTTGATTAAATTTTTATCAAAGTGTTTCATAGATAAAACTCAAGAGCCTTTATCATTCTGATAGTTTAATACTAATTAACTCACTGTTTGAAACTTTCAGCTCTTCTAAAGCGATTATTTTGTCATCTTTTACACAGGTCGATGTTTCTCCATCTTTACTTGGAGTTTCCTGACAACCACTGTCTTCATCTTGGACAGTAGCTGGTTTTGGGTGAGTCTCCGAGTCTCCCTGTTTACTTGGGGGACCACGAGAACCGCTGTCATTGACTTGGATAGAAGTAGATGGTTTTGGGAGAGTCTCCAAGTCACCCTGTTCACTTGGGGGATCACGAGAACCGCTGTCATTGACCTGGATAGAAGGAGATGGTTTTGGGACAGTCTCTCCCTGATTACTTGGGGGACCACGAGATCCACTATCATTGACTTGGATAGAAGGAGATGGTTTTGGGACAGTCTCTCCCTGATTACTTGGGGGACCCTGTGAACACCTATCATTTTCTTGGATAGAAGTACCTGGTTTTGAAAGTTTCTCTTCCTCTTTATCTGAGGGAGCATGAGAACAGCTGTCTTCTGCTGGGGTAGTAGGAGCTGGTTTTAGAAGTGTCTCTTTCCCTTTATTTGGGGAACTCTGAGAACCACTGTCTTTAACTTGGACAGAGGGAGCTGGTATGGGGAGAGTCTCTTCAAGTTCACTTGTGGTACCCTGAACACAGCCGTCTTCTACTTGAATAGGAGCTGGTTTTAGAAGTGAGGTCATTTTTACCCTTTTCAGAAGGACATGTGGACTAAGCAGCTGCGAGTCTTTAGATTTTTGGTACATCTCACTATTACTCCTTTTTCCAGTTGTAGCTCTTCTAAACACTTTATTCTCTTTTTTCTCTGAATCTCCATCTTCACTGTTTTGTTTACACTGATCTGGTGTTTGTAGTGAATTATCTTCTTTCTTTTCTAGTTCAACACTCTTGTTTGTTCCCTTTGATACACTGTCTACATTGTTTTTAACTTCCTGTCCTGATGTTCTATGTTTTGTATTATCATCTAGAGACAAACCATTTTCTCCAATTGCACTCTCTGAAATAAAATAAAAGTATTTTTCAACAGATATCAAAGAAGCAGAAATTCAAATTGATGACGTATAAATGTTATCTCAGATGTTTGATTTGCATCATAAATGAAACAGAATGAAATATAAAAGAACCTTTATACACAGTCAAATGCATGTATAAAGACTGATCAGTAATTGTTAAACAATAAGTGAAATAAATTTTTACTCAGGACACAGAATATATGAATCTTTATATGTTATATTTTATTGTATTTCCTTCAAATGTTATACTACCCACAATTTGCTGACCAGAAGTATAATGATATGTAATAAATTTATTGACATATAACATGTAGTTGCTTGACATTAAACTGTCCATTGTTTAGGATAAGCATGCAGCTTTTCCTCAAAAAAAAGGAAAATCAAAAAGTTGAATATTTACAAAGAGGTAATTGTTGTCAATATCATGTTAATTTGATAAACTAAAACCTATGTCAGTCTCGCAGACCTTTTTACCCATATTGTTGTCTCTCAATATTTTTTAGGCCAAACAAAAAAATATGTGTGGTTCCGGTTACACCTCCAAAAAATTAGGGTAGGTAGGTGGGGATTTTTTTTTTTTTTTTTTTTTTTTTAAATAAAATGATTTTCATAATTTTTCTAAATAATACCTTTCACTGCTTTGCAAGTGGCATTTAGATGTGGTGTGATAATATACTAGTCAACATTGGTAGGTGACACCTACATACTAGCTTGCTTTGGATTTAACACTATTAAAACTTGCACTATATGTTGAAATGATGTTTTGCAAGGAGACAGCCATTGCTGAAACAAACTAATACTGGAGCCAATGATGGAAAAGGGAGAAAATTCTGGAAAAATTATGAAAATTGCCCTAAAAAAGTTTAGGGCCGGGGTTATAAAATAGGGACGGCCGGGTAACCGGAACCACACATATTTTTTTATTTGGCCTTATTAGATTTGTCAGTGAGATTTGGCATTTGCCAGTAAGATTTCACTTTCCATCGACATCTACATTACTGATTACTTTTCTGTCATTTTTTAAACCACCGCGATTTGGCAACCCAAATGAACAGATTTCTGATTTCCATATTTTCATAATAGCAAAACGTGAGATGTATTGTGGACTTAAAATTCATACAATATATAGCGAAAATGTAAGAGTAAACAGGTCTGGTCTTGTTTTTGTAAGCTTTAAAAAATAAGCCCCCAATGAAAGGTCAGACCTTCTACATTCATACATTCTTTCAGCTCTTATGCTTATTAAGGTCAGACGACACATTCCTCAAAAATATATCATTTTCCCCAATAATTTGTCATTGAAGTATAACTACTTAAACAAGTTTCCTCACCAAAAATTGAGGTACCTTACCAGGCATTTGGGCAAGATACCAGAGGGTGATATTTCTTATATAATCCTTATGGGTAATCTTTTGAATTGCCAGTGTCACAAATTTTGGTGTACTTATATTTTTGAAACATATTGATTGATATTGTTTAATGCCGAGTCGGCAATATTTCAGCCATATATCGGCGGTATTGAAAACAATTTAGAAATTACAAGAGAATGACAATATGAATATTTTTTTTATATAATACCAAGGTATACAAAACATATATTTGAGGAACATGTTGTCTGACCTTAAGACTAAGTTACCAGTAAAAGCTCGAGACAAATCACCTTCATCTGACAAAGAAGACCCAGGGACACATTCATCACCATGGTTACTGCAAGTCTGACTCATGACCTTTATGACCTGATATATAGATACCAGTAATAAGAATGAGTCAAGTGTTCTGAAGTTGTATTTCATCATGAAGTAGCTGAAATAGTGTAGCCCTCTCCATTTTTTTTTTTTTTTTGGTTACATTATGGCAGCTAATTATTTAGATATGAAGTACAACAAAAGTACAGTACCAGATAACAATTTTTCTCACAATAGTCTAATTTCCACATTTTTGCCTTTTTTTATAACAAGCAATAAAATACAATTGCATTAAATTTATCACCAATTGGGCAGTGTTTGTACTCATCGTTATAACAAAGCTAGAATGAAAACTGCATGACAATATTTATCACTCAAACATCAGTTTTGCATTAGCCTTTTCAAAAATACATGTACTCTTGAATCATAAATTGTATTAAAGGGGTGCAGAATTGCAACAATTACGGGTAAATCTGAAGAGAAGAAAGCTCTTTGATATGCAAAAAAAGGTTATAAGGTAATCACTCAAATATCAGTTTTGCATTAGCCTTTTCAGAAATACTCTTGAATCATAAATCGTATTAAGGGGGTCCAAAATTGCAACAATTATGGGTAAATCCAAAGAGAAGAAAGCTCTTTGACTTGCAAAAAAAGGGTTATAAGGTATGCATAGAGACCTTGTTCAGTAATGCTTTGTTGCCAACAGTCTTGATGGAGCTATTCCTTTCCCAAACAACAGCCATACCCAGACCAGCATCCCCAATATCCTGTGCTGCAAATGAAAAATCATTATCATGTTAAACAACGACCACCTCCAGATAATGATCTAAAACATTAATTATCATACTGTAAAAGTAGTTACATGTATATTTTTTTTAAAGTTGAAAGTTTGATGATTTAGATATTTTAGAAATATGGCGAGTGAAAACTTTGATGATGTGTTAGTATTTAACAGTGCTCTGTAACAATGAAGTGAAAGTTGATGAGTGGAAACTCTGACATAGTTCAGTTATTCATCAATTTTGCTAATGTTTCCATGTCATCAAAATTCCATTGTAAACAGTTTCAGTATTAAAAGAATGACCATTCCCAAGCAATGATCGCCAATATCATACACTGTAAACAAATTACATTATCATATCATACACTGTAAACAAATTACATTATCATATCATACACTGTAAACAAATTACATTATCACAACGTACACTGTAAACAAATTACATTGTCATATAATACACTGTAAATAAATTACATTGTCATATCATACACTGTAAATAAATTACATTATCAAATCTCACATCAAACAATGATCATGCCAAGCCAAAAATCCAAAATATACTGTAAACCAATTTTTATTCGCATGTGAGAAATATCTGTCAGTTTCGCAACCTTCTTTAACTCACAAATATTCATCACCACGAACCAGTTATTTTGCAGTGTATTTGGAGAGAA
This sequence comes from Saccostrea echinata, assembly GCF_033153115.1. Taxonomy (NCBI): domain Eukaryota; kingdom Metazoa; phylum Mollusca; class Bivalvia; order Ostreida; family Ostreidae; genus Saccostrea; species Saccostrea echinata. Next base: position 15,739,198 of record NW_026889754.1, read on the forward strand.
TATTTTCTCAGTCACAAAAAATAATCATGATGATCAGGGATTAATATGAAACTGTCAAATCACTAATGAAAGCATCATCGCAAACCAGGGTTTTAAGTCCACAAGCCCTTGGGTTACCAATGATGTAATGAAAGATGATGCAAATATTAGCTGGTTTACAGTTCTGTGCAGAAAAAAATCACATAAAACATAATTCAAATAATTTTTTTTTTTATGAATCTCCCATAATTTCAACCTCAAGATGCTAGTCTCCAGTTTTTCTTTGTTTTGTCAAATAATTTTCTTGAAACAAGACCCAACAAAGCTACCTGTAATCACAATTAAAAATATTAATAAGTGATTTAATCACCGAGTATAAAGTCCTTACCAATCTCGTTCAGTTTTTTGCAGCATTTGACTGCCTGGAATATGGTTCTCCTTATACTCCGAGTGAGATTTGATGCATTTGTTCCATACTTTGATTTGGATTTCTGTAGCTCACTAAACTCACTAAAGATTAAAAAAAACACTGCATAAAAAACTACATGTTTGATGTTCAAATATAAAAATTTGGATCTCTGATTTTGGCCCAACCCTAACTCCATAGCTCATAATTTAAAAAAAAAAGACAAGATGTCTTTGTGAAATACTCATGCCAAAGTATATGGCAGCTCAAGACGAAGGTTAAAGTTTTTTTAAGTGTACATGTAGGTCAAATCCAAGGTCAAGAGTTCAAAAATGTTCATATCCAGAGAAACATGAGAAAGGTCTTGTGCAGTGTTTGCCAAAATTTTTTTTCATCACTAGCCCAGTCCGGCTAGCATTGGCAAAATTTTATTGGCCTGAGTCACCTGTTAGATGTAGAAGCCCCCTTAAAGTGCCTGAAACACCACATATTAAAGAACATTGCAGGCTTGTAAAAGAGAACCAAAATTTTTACAAAAAATATACACATTATGACATGCAGTGATTTCCCTTTATTTCAAAGTGAAAGGTTAGAGATTAATTGTAACAGGTTTTGGGTTGAAGTTTATGACAAATCTCTGTGGACCTTACAACAATCTAATTTTGATTTTTTTTAAATTTATATATATATATATTTTTTTATTTCGAAGCGGCATTTTTATCAATTGAAGCTGTCAATCTGGCCGGTAGCCAGTTCTTAGGGAAATTCTGGATTTTAAGCCACAGAAGTTTAAACCATGTCCACACAAAAGTGAAAACACAGAATTGTTTGTATACTGGTTACCATGGTAATACACACCTTGTCGTGTAAGATGTCTCACCTGAAAAAAAGAGGGTACAATCAAACCTAATTATCATAAACTTGATTGCATTCTGAAAAAATAAAGATATCAAAGCATTCCGTATATTGTCCATGGTATAAATACATAAATAATTCCAACTGCCCCCCCCCCCCCCCCCCCCCCCCCCCCCGAAAAAAAATGAATTGAATATTTAATAAGTTTTACAGTATACATGGTATAACCTAGTTTGGGGCAGTGAATTCTTCATTTGCCCAAGTTGTTTTTAAAAAAAATGAAAAAAATTCTAAGCTGTTCTAATCCAGGTCATACAATTATGATATAAGAAGGAAAACATGTAAAATTGCAAATTCCCTATACAGTCAAACCTTGTTAACTCAAACTTAATGGAACTGCAAAAAACTTTGAGATATCTGAGGATTTTAGATATCGGGTAAAATGCTCAACATGCTAAATATCATTGCTTATATAGAGGATATCTATATTGTGTGATTTGATATTTGCTTTATCCAACGAGTTGAATGGTGTATATTTGCGAGGCTTCCTGAGCAAATATACACCACGGCGCCATTTCAACAAGTTGGATAAAGCAAATATCAAATCACACAATTATAGATGTTCTATTTATCTCATACAATTTTCATTTATAACAAAACTTTGAGATAATTCCTGTGAAACTATGAATGATTTCAACCCAAATTGATGACGCATAAATTGATGACATCACACTGTTGACGTTGACATGCCGAAAGAAAGTTACTTGTAGATCATGACCAAAATATGAAATCTTAGAATGTTGCGTCTTTCAAAACATATGTGACAATCTGTTTGAGATTTATTTCATACAAACTTTTGACAGGAAGTTGTAAGAACTGAGGAATCATAAATTGTTCTCTGAAATCATTCTGTATACGGCAACAGTGCTAGGCTACTTGTAGATCTATGGTAAGTTATCTTAATAGTATTATAATGTAAGGGGGTGTTGGAAGTGGCTAGACTTTCCTGCACGGTCAAAGAAATCCTCCACAAACTACTCAATGCTAGACTGTAAGCCTAACGTTTTCTATGAGAACGATGGGGTGAGGGTTGACATCCGTCATCGAGTACTTAGCCAGTACGATACATTTATTAAATTTGACATTTCAATGAGGTATAATGAGTCTTTTCATGTTTTAAATGAGCATTTTTGCTCATTAGCATTCATATGATAATGCAGAACTTTCACAAATTTAAATTTCAATGAATCTACATCTTTGAAGCAAGGGACTGTGTCAAAACCGAAAGTGCTATTGATAAAGCATAATTACCCATGGATAAAGCATAGATTTATCTTATTGGTAGTATCCACTACATGTATGACATAAATGTGTGCCTCTCTCACCAATGAACATATATAATTAGTTTAGTTTTGAACAACTTAATTTTTTTTTACCATGCCACATAATTTGGTGAAAAGTGGGGAAATTTAGTTCAATTTTTTTTTTTTGAAAAATTTTAGATATGTATGAAGTTTTTGACTGTAAAGTTACTGGGAACATTTTAAGAGTCTTTTTTCACAACTTATACCAAAATACAATTATAATTTTCTAATAAGTTTTCAATTGCAAGAAATATTGGGAAAAATTTGAATGTAAAACTTTCTCCTGTAATGGAGATAAGAAAATTAATTTGTGGTATCTTTAATAAGACCCATAAAGACTGTTATATACTTCAATACAAAACTAATAACTGAAATAAATGTCAGTGGAGCATTTATGCAAAAGATAGAAAAAGTGAAAAAAAAAAAAAAAAAAAAAACACGCACCAAGATTTGTACCAAAATCCTCTAGCATTTTCTCCATTTCTGTGGCCTCTCTATGTGAAGGTCTTCTCTTTGACATTCTGTTAACTTCTGAAAATAGCAGACTTGATGTATATAGTATTTCTGATCGCATGCTTAAATAAAAAAAAAATTACATTTATTCCAAGTCGACTCTCTGACATCCCATTTCTTTGAAATACTATACAGACTCTGTTAGCTTGGTTACTTGTACAGTACCTGGCCATTAGTGAGTCATAATTTTATTTTTCCACTATATAATTCATTGAAAAATGCATTTTTCTAAAATATTATTGCAGTGTTATTTGTTGATCATTTTTTATGACTAAAACACTATAAAATGAAGAATTCTTTGCAGTTTCTTGATATAATCTCAAAATAATTTTATCTGTAGGCACTGCGGTGATATCACACGTCAAATGCGAATTAAAAATTTTACACCTCTAATTTGCTAAGAAATCATAGTAATTTGAGGTTAGAAATTTTTGTCTTGACGATTTAATAAATTACACTCAATGATAAGTGTAACATTTCGTTTAATAGCATTATAAGACAAGAAAATTTGAACAATTCTGCATGATTTAATGAAAAAATCATGGAAATTGGACTAAAATTGACGTCACAATAAGTTTTTATAAAAATTGGTTTTTCAATAAAATATATATTATGACTCACTTATGGCCAAATACTGTACATGTAGTTTGTAGGAGTTATCCCTCTTTGACCATGATATCGATGTCACAATCATTGTAAATTTTTAGATTACAGAGTGGTTTCCTTTCCTGATCAAGTACTTCATAGTAATGATAATATCTATTTTGATTATATATCGCTCAAATAGATTAAAGCATTAAATTTTGATGAAATTTTAAGTATTTTATTGGACGGAAAACAACAAATGAAAGGGAGAAAGGAGTTCGAAATACACATTATGATTCAATGCACATATTTGTCTAGTATTATTTAATGAAATGCACAAACATTTTATATTCAAAAAAATCAGACAGACTTACCGTGTGCAACAAACAGCAGCGCGTTGTCCTAGTCAGGCTCGATGCTCCAGACTCGGATCGTTCTTTGTACAATCGGAATGTTTGTAATGAGACTAAAAATAAAATTTAAAAACACCGGAAAAAATTATTCCGGAATATTGTTAACACAGACTATCCCACGCCCATCCACCTGTCTGCATGTTCTCTCTCCGTACCACCTCTTACGTTAGACAGGAAGGTCTTCAGAGAAAATATTTCCAACCAAAATCTAATGTCAAGCTTATTTTGCGACAAATAAAAATGCAAACAATTTTTAAAAATGCCTGCAAATTAATCATGAGAACATAAAAAAAATTCTTGAGTGTTCGTGTGCCTCCAAACCAAAAAAGTAGAATGCATGAATTTTTTTTTGGGGGGGGGGGGGTATGTCAATATTACATTTTATCACGGTTTTACAGAATTTATATGCCATTTTGACATTCTCAAGTGAAACTATACTAACCAGATCATCTGTTAACACTGGAAGTTACCCAAGCAGCTGCATCTTATTATCGGCCGCAGCGCAGTTGTGTTAGAATGCGCACATGGGGAAATGAAACGCTATTTTTCATAGCTTTATTGATAATACACATAAAAGTTATGAATAAAAAGTTTTAAAATTTGCATAATACTAGGTCACTCTAAATGATTGTTAATAATTTTCAATGAAATTTTCCATAAATACAAATTAACAACAAAAATAATTCTTGGGGAAAAAAATAGCCCCCCCCCCTCCCGATACAAGTCTGGGGTAAACAAGTCCCCTTCAAAGAGCTCTAGTTGCCTAAAGCTAGCTTCAGAAGATTGAATGCAAATTTTTAAAATCAACGTTATTTACATGTTAAAATTAGAAGCCGAAATATAAAAAAGAAGTCTACACAGAACCACTTAAAAAATAAAGGAAAAAATTGACAATTTCAAGAGATTAAAGGCAAGGATCAAATTACAATCCAGGTTAACATGGCCAACTTTGAGGTAACATAAATAAAAACGCCTCATCTTGATTCATCTGTGAAGTTACATGTACAAGATCAACAGTGCTGACCATTGTATCATTGACACCTACAACAGTTTTAAGGACGAAATAAACTTAAAAGCTAGGTTAGATTGAGTGCAATTTAATTTAATGCTGAGAAATCTTCCCAACTCCATCCATGTAAAAGACCCCTCCCTTCTAAAAAAAAATTGTAGGTAACATTAAAATGCGCAAAAATTATTAGAAATGAAAAAAGAAATCATGAAGCATATACACGTACTTTTTCAGCAGGCGGACTTACTTTTTCATTATTTATTTAGTACACGAATAACTTTCCGTAATTTTCAATCCTCGGTTTTAAAAAGTAAAGGTCGTAATCTTTTCACCATTATCATGGTTAAGATGGGAAAGTATTGAAATTAAGACCACTTTTCTTTTCCCTTCAGCAATATTTTTCTCCATTAACAAGCATTGGGAACCAGTAGGTCGTCAGATAGTCTTTACGTGAAGATGTTAAAACATTACTATTTACCATGAGATATAGTGCAACAAAAAGTAATCAAATTAAAGAGTTTAATAATAAATGGAAAAATTGGCTTTCACATATGTAAGACCCTGCGACTAGACACTTAAAAACATTTTGCAATGCTTGGAGATACATTGTACTCTTACCAGTACTTTAATGAACAGATATTTCTCTATGATCAGGCTTTTTTTTTTTTTACCTTTCTCAATCCCCTCCCCTCTCTCTCCTTTCTTTCTCTCTCCTTCTCAATTGTCACTATTATAATATTTTTTTTTGTATTTGTTTATTATACTCATTAATGACATAATGTTGTAATGCCATATTATAAACATGTATGTGACAACTGGTATTAATAATAATAATAAAAAGATAGTCTTTGCACACTAACCAAATTACCTCAGTGTTTCAATTTTCTTCCATGAGGGTTATAATTGATCAGCGGTGACTCTATAAGAACTCGAAAGCAGGGCTAGAGTATACGTAGTCAGTATTCAATTTGCCTTCAAAATGGACAGTGTTTTTCAAAAATATTGCAGATCTGTTTCAATCAAGACAAATTCAACCAATCGTAAAAACTCGGCCGTTTCAATATATCTTACGGAAGACGGAATCATTCCATTGAAAATCACCTTGACATTAAAATTGACCTTGACACTGGTAATAAAATTTATTTCTGTTGAGTATGGCCTAGTTTTATTGAGTATGATTTATATCAAACATCACAAACAGGTCAAGTGAAGTAATTTAATTAAATGTAAATTACACCGTCATTGATGTTACCTTAGCCTTGACCTCTAACTCCTTAATAGTAAACTGACCCAAATATCGCCAGTTCACGTTCCATTCTTGGCACTTTTAAAGATATTTGATGTGTCCCTAGACAGGGCACTTTATCTACATTGTCTTGGTCCACCCAGCTGCACTTATGCTGGGGGTTAACCTGTGATGGACTGGTGTCCCAATGATTCTTATCTGCTTAACACCCAGAAACCAGGAAGACGCATCATTCTTACAAGACTTATTGCTTGTCACAAGTTTTGACTTATTTAATCAATCACATTTACCTCGATTGTGAATTTCATTATCTCAAATTCTAAGACTTAAGTGAGCAATCTATCCATATAATTTTTTTATGTCATAACATACTGAAATTTTAATAATATTTTTGGGGAAATACACTTCTTGTTTCTATATGTACATTTAAGTATTATATATTAGTAAATTTACAGTCATATTTTCTTCTCTCCTGCCACTCACTGACTCACAAATACATCATAAATGTAATAAATATAAAACAAAACTTATAAAAGCCATCAGATATACTTTTGACTAGATACTCTCTTTAATGTTACATTGCATTAAATTATACACATTAAATTATACACATTAAATTATATTAAAAATAATTTTTATATATTATGTTTCCTATTTTTTTTCTTTGACAAGGCAGATATTTGTCAAACTAGTTCTGCTAAGTTTCTCAATTTTCTCAGAACCATTCCTCTCCATTTGTACTTTCAGTTTACTCATCTACATGTACTTTCATTTTCATTATGCATGCATCCACTTTTTTTCACAGTGTCAATCAAGCAGGTTTATTTTTTGGTCAGCAGAACAACTGACTAGGATTCAATGAGCCTGAGTAGGTATCTCTTTGTTTTGTCTGGTACAATAACTTTTTGGCTATTGTCATTCAACTTTCACTGAAACTGAGGCAAAATCCTGATTTTCATTTGGAGATTTCTGTCTGTTTCAAACTATTTTTTTTTTTACTGCAGGATCAACAAACCAATCTCCCTGTTGAAATCTTCCTCTCAATTTTATACTGTTTTCTGCTAGAATATTGTTTTCACCATGGAGATTTTGAGACACCTAAAGAGATAAAAATACTGTAGTTTAAAATTTTTCTGTAAATTTCACAGATCTAAATCTTGATATTTTTAACGTTTGATAAAAATAATTAATGCTAGTTTTATTAATCTTGAATACTGTTTTTCTAACAATAAATCTTCAAATATGTAAAGAAAAATCTCAGGCAGTCATTTAGTTGTTTTTAAATAGACCCATTCTGTTCCTTATTTTCAAACTGTAGTAAACATAAAATCTTTAACGCATGCAAGGATGGAATTAACAATTCAAAACATCAAATTTTACAGTTCCTTAGGCCAACTTTAAAATAAAATTTTGTTTGCCTTTTCCCAACTCAGGATGAAAAAATTGGGTTGGTAGGTGGGTGAGAATTTTTTTTTCTCAGAAAATTTCAATTTCAATGCTAAATTTTTAAAATCTTTTGTCCAGAATACATAAAAAAAATAAATAATTGCTTCCAGGAGCGCAGGTATGTTAAGGCAGTACCCAGATCATTTTTTGGAGAATTTAGACTTTTTTCGTAAAATGTAACATTGATAAATTGGAAAAGCCATAGATAAATTGTTTACTATTATTATCCATTGTATAGACGACATTGAGTCTTAGGCTAAAAGAAGCACTCCACTGTGACGTCATCATGTGATGTCTATTAATAGAAAAATTGCCTTAACGATAAAGTGAAAAGTTCAACACTACCCCGGGAATAATTTATTTCTTTTTGTGAAAATAATTATATAAAAACAACATTTGGCCATGAAAAGTGCTGCTAGAATCCTACTCACCCGACACAGAAAAAATTATTCCAAAGTTTTGCATGAAACCTTACCAAAATTTTTATATTTTGTACATACAGTCAACAAATTGTCATCAATTCATGTTAACCACATGATTCTAGCAGCACTTTCCAAGTACTATAGAATACAAGCTATTTATGTTTCAAAAGTATGTGGCATAGTGTTGAACTTTTGCATCTTTATTGTTAGAACGACAGAAGAAAGGCTAATCTGGATTTCAAAACACTGCCTGTGTTCATTATAAGAAAACATGATAAGAATAAATCAGCATACCTGATTCTTAATCTTTAATTCCTTACGAATCACAGAAGACATTCACGGTTTATGCTTTAAAACTCCCATTTTGTATATTTGTTTACATGAATTCTCGTCACGTTTAATTTTCTCGATCAATAGTTATGACGTCATGAGTTTGGTATTTAACCCCCGTGATAAATACTTAGCTATTTATACCACCAAAAAAACAACAAAATTTAGTTTATATTCTGTTTTTAAATGATTTCATTCAGTTTTTGGACCTGAAATTAAACTTTAAATATAGATATTAAGAAATCATTATTTCTAAAGTTCACGTCACACAGCTTACTATGACGTCATATTGTATAGGCAAATAGGATATCTGAGTGTAGCCTTAACATACCCGCAAGGTAAAAAAAGTTTTGAGTCGGGCAATTTTTAGCCCTTCAGTCAGGAGAGGGCAACCAAGCATTTTTTTTAAAAAATGGTCTTATATCTCCTAACCTGTCACATACTGTATAGACTGAAGAATATACAGAATGACTGGGAAACTGTAAAACATAATATTTTCATCAATGTGAACCCTTTCTTTGCCAAAAATATTTTTTAACTAATATACATTCTTTATGACCAAATCCACAATGTTTCACTGTATTCTCTTCTCTTACCATCATCGTCTTTGATTGACCAGACCTCGGACTGCACTAAGTACATGTGAACTGGCCCCCTCCATCTTCTCCAGATGTTTTTTCTGGTGACAAGTTAGCTCTACTTTAGAACTAAAACCATGGCCACAGACAGGACAGATGAACAGGGTGGCTAGCTCATGTTCCCTTAAGTGGTCCTCATAAATAGATAAATTTCTGTAAAGAAAATTGTGTAACAATCAAGATCAATAAATCTCTATTACTGATCAAAAGGAAATGTGCACTAATTAGGTCTTTTAGATTTTTTTTTTCAAGGCTTTAAACAATCAAAATTGCTTTTTAGAGACTGAAATTAAAAAATACAGTCCATAAAAATACAAGACCAAGAAGAATGCTATTATGAAATGATAAACTTCAAACAAACTTGCATCACACTAGGCAAGTGCTTGTGGAGAAGGGGTAATGTAACATATCTATGTTGTAGACATTGAGTGTAATGTAACATCTCTATGTTGTAGACATTGAGTGTAATGTAACATCTCTAAGTTGTAGACGTTGAGTGTAATGTAACATCTCTATATTGTAGTCATTGAGTGTAATGTAACATATCAATGTTGTAGACATTGAGTGTAATGTACATGTAACATCTCTATGTTGTAGTCATTGAGTGTAATGTAACATATCAATGTTGTAGACATTGAGTGTAATGTAACACCTCTATGTTGTAGACATTGAGTGTAATGTAACATGTCTACGTTGTGCAATATTCTCTGCAAAGACAAATAACTATAAATTAGATATATTACTATGTTTTCTTTACAGAATTTTATTTTCAACATTAAGTCATCCATAATAGATTGAATTTTATCTCTATTTTCATCCTTCACGGAAAAGTTTCAGAAGTTTCAAGAAGGTCCCCCTTCCTTAAGTTTCAAGAAGATTCCCCCTCCCTTAAGTTTCAAGAAGGTCCTCCTTCCCTTAAGTTTCAAGAAAGTCCCCTCTCTTAAGTTTCAAAAAATAACCCAAGAATGCTTAGAAGATTAAATTTTGAACTTACTTCTTAAAAACTCTGTCACATATTGGACAATTAATGGTCTGTTTGTGTTTGTTGTGAATGTTGAGATGAACAGTCCTTCCTATTGATGTAGAGAATTCTTTGCCACACTCCTCACAAGGAAACTTTTCTGTCAATCAAATAATACTTGTTATCTATTGGCTCTCACTATTTAAAGGGAAACGCCTCCACAAAAGAATACAAGTTATTTATTGGTTATAAATATAATCTTCTCTGTCATTCAAAAGAATACTACTTATTTACTGGCTGAGTTATTACAAGGCTCTGGGAACACCTCTGTCAAGACAGCGTTTTGTAAATTCTATGGTCGTTATAACGACCTTATATACAAACTATCATTGAGTGGTCTTTTGGTTGACTTGTTTCTTACCAATTGTTAAGTCTTTGTTTTTATACTAAATTTAATTATGGAATGTATCCTTGATCAATACATAGGGTGTGACCGGTCAACAGGGGATACTTACTCCGAGGCACCTGATCTTACCTCTAGAGTGTCTGGGGGTCCGTGTTTATGCCCTGTTCACAGATTTGCATTTTCAGATTAATCACTGTTCATTATCTTCACTTTTTTCAATCAAAGAATATTGTAATGATTTCTTTTAGAAACTTATCAAAATTATTCATGGAGACAAAGTGTATACAGATTTGATAACACCTGTTGGATGATAAATTATTCATGGAGACAAAGTGTAAACGGATTTGATAACACCTGTAGAATTGGTTTGTTTCTCCTTGTGACTGTTGAGATGAATTGTCCTTCCTGCCTGACTGGAGAATTCTCTACCACACTGCTTACAAGGGAACTTCCCTGTCAATCAAAATAATATTAGTTATTTATTGGCTGAATATTCACAGGAAAACAACTCCTCTGTCAATCAAAAAAATACCAGTTATTCATTGGCTGAATATTTACAGGAAAACAACTCCTCTGTCAATCAAAAAAATACCAGTTATTCATTGGCTGAATATTTAGAGGGAAACACCTTCTCTGTCAATGAAAAGAATACTGAAATTCTCTACCACAACTTGTCAATAAAAAAATACTTGTCATGGAAACACTTTCTAAAAGGAATACTATTTAGTATAAACCTTCTCTGTCAATCCAAAGAATATTATAGTGTAACCACAACTTGTCAATAAAAAAAATACTTGTCATGGAAACACTTTCTAAAAGGAATACTATTTAGTATAAACCTTCTCTGTCAATCCAAAGAATATTATAGTGTAACCAAAATGCACGGGGAGACAACTGTTGTTTCCAGATAGACAGAGCCTCAGATAGCTCAGTGTAAAGAACATGGAAAACAATGAAATGGGAATTTAGAAAAGGGTTGAAATACAGAGTGATACAGATTGTACAGGTATCAGATGAGACAGTTTTTACTGTAGATATTAAGATTCCTTTAAGAAACTGAGCAAAACAAGAAGTCTATGAGCCAATGCTCACTAGTAATACCCCTCACTCTGATGTGAATATACTCCCATGTAAAGATACACAAGTTCAGTATAAAGGTGAAATATTGTACTTACTATAATTTTTTTTATTTAAGGTTTATCTTTTTTTTTATAACCATTTAAGTTTATCCAGAAAGTCAATGTCCAAAGTAACAAAACATAAGAATCAAAACATCTTGTTTGAAATAATAGGTATGGACAGATGAAAGGATCACAGGAAGTTGACACAATTTGTACAAAAATGAATGCCACCATATGGCATGCCAAAACAAAGAGTGCGCTAAATATTTCAAGCCTCTGCAAAGAGTAGCTGCTCAGAAAACTGCAACAAAATTTTTTTTTACGGACAGCTAGACAGATACACAGAGAGACAGACACACAAAGGTAAAACAGTTTATTTCCTATCTAGCTTGTAACACGAGATTTGATTGGTTAGCAAAGCGGGTGTAAATTTCCGTACACCCGACTTGAGGCGGGGGTAAATAACATGACGTCACAATACATAGTTTCTCTATCGCAAAAAGCAAATAACATGAGGTCATGATGCATTATAGCACGTGATAAATCTTATTGAGAGCTGAAACACAGTAGATTTGACTTTTATTTGGTTACATAGGAAATAAATTTGTTATCCAGGTCCAATCATGAGTGTAATATGGGGATATACCCCAGGTTGTATTCCATACACCCTTCAGCCTTTGGTCTCAGGGTGTATGGAATAAAACCTTGGTCAAATTCCCATACACCCTTGATTGAACCTGGATAACTAATAATACAGCTAAACTTCGAAATCTTGAACACGGATATCTCGAATACCCCGGATATGTCGAAGTAAGGCTGCGGTCCCGACGAAATTTGCTTTATAAATGATTAAAATAAACCCCTTTATGTCGAACACGGTAATGTCGAATACCCCTGTTATCTCGAAGTAAAATTGTGTACCCATTCATTAAAATCACATGCGTTATCTCGAAGTCAGGATAATTTTCCGCTCTGATGATCAAGTTCGTTAGGTAAACTGAATGCTCTATTGATAACACCCATCTGTCTGTCACGCACGGGTTACCTGTGTTCCTGTGATCAACAGATAATAGCGCGATAATTATACAAAGTGTATGTATGGCTTACCTTGATTTTAATTATGCAAGCCAAGGTTGTGTGTATTTGTCTTATGCATATGTGTGGATGACACGTTGTTTTGTGGCTTGGGTACGTTTATCTTGATAAATATTTAATGCTATGAAATATGCGCGCATACATAGTTTATGCATATGAAAGTGAAAATCATTAACATCGAAGTAAAACAAAATTCTGTAATTTAATGCAATTAGAATTTATTTTTCCTATATGAGCGTGCTGAATGTACAATCTTCCGTACACACCATCATGTTAGCGTGTGTCGCAGTGAAACCTTGTGCTATAGTGCCCTAGCTGTGATTCAGTGTTGTTCTGTTGTTAGACAAAAGTGCATGATTTTTCTTTTGCATTTGATTTCATTATGGTTAAATAATTTTCTTTTCACTGGTTATACATGTATGAACATGTTTTTCTTATAAGAGAAAATGTATATTTCGTTTTCGTTATTCTGACAGCGACTGGTTTTAAATTTACAATGCATAGACGATATCCGGTTATGTATACATGGGAAACGATACTAGTGGTTGACATGCCGCGTTGGAAGAAAGATTATACTTCTGTGCATATTATACAAAGTTTTTTTATTTTGTGAATTATAAAGAGGATGTAAAAATCTTTTTATTGCTAAATACATGTACATGTTTATTTAAGAAATTGTATACAGAATTTCAAACAAGAAGGAATTTGACATGTTTTTTACTATTAAGTACATGTTCACTGCACTAAGTTTATTTGAAGTTCATTTGAATTATAACCCTCGATATGTCAAACCCCTGGACATCTCGAAGTTCATCAACGGTCCCGTCAACTTCGAGATAACAAAGTTCAACTGTATCCCCCTCTCCTTCTGAGCAGGGGTATAGTTATTCATAGTGATAAAGAGTAAACACATTTGAGAGTTCCTATTGATTCTTATACTAAATTCAATCTATCCACACATTGTATATATTATTACCTGCGTGAGACTCCATATGTCTGTCTAGCTGGGCTTTGCGATAGAAGCCTTTCCCACACTTGAGGCAGTAGGTCAGCCCCTTCTGAAAGTGCATTCTCATATGAGTCTGAAAATTCTCTTCGTGAAGGAATCTCTCATCGCATTTAAAACATCTGGAATTAAACAAGAAATCTGAATCTCAACCAACCATCCCAATTGTATGTGTTTTACTTTAAACATTTTAAATTAAGTCAAAAGTTTGATTCAACCAAAGCAAACAGTTTGATAATATATGTTAAGAATTCTGAACATAGAGGTTTTTTTTGGTATGTGGTGATAAGGTGATGTAAGCTATGTATGCGACAGTGTGACATAATTAGTAATACAGTCAAACCTCTTTATCTTGAACTCAATGGGACCAAGAAAAAACTTCAAGTTATCCAAGGATTTGAGATATCAAGGGTAAAATACTTAAAGAATAAGGGTTTGGGACTTCCAAATCACTTTGACATATCCAGGTATATGAGATATCAGTGTTTGAGATACCGAAGTTCAACTGTAGTGTGAGACATCTGGTAACAGTGTTATACATATGTGTGATGTATGTGGTAATAGTGTGATGTATGTGGTAACTGTGTTGTATAAAGTAATAGTGTGATGTATGTGGTAACAGTGTGTTGTATGTGGTAACAGTGTGTTGTATGTAGTAACAATATGTTGTATGTTGCAGCAGTGTGTTGTATGTTGTAGCAGTGATGTATGTGGTAACATTGTGATGTATGTGGTTACAGTGTGATGTATGTGGTAACAGTGGGATGTTTGTGGTAACAGTGTGTTGTATGTGGTAACAGTGTGTTGTATGTGGTAACAGTGTCTTGTATGTTGTAGCAGTGATGTTTGTGGTAACAGTGTGATGTATGTGGTAACAGTGTGATGTATGTGGTTACAGTGTGTTGTATATGGTAATAGTGTGATGTATGTTACAGCAGTGTGTTGTTTGTTGTAGCAGTGATGTATGTGGTAACAGTGTGGCATATGTGGTAACAGTGTGTTGTATGTGGTAACAGTGTGTTGTATGTGGTAATAGTGTGATGTATGTGGTAAAAGTGTGTTGTATAAAGTAATAGTGTGATGTATGTGGTAACAATATGTTGTATGTTGCAGCAGTGTGTTGTATGTTGTAGCAGTGTGTTGTATCAGTGTGAATTCTACTTCTGCAATAGTTCTCTTTCCCTTGTCCTGATTTTGGTGGTTTTAGTTCATATTCTACTTACTCAATCTTTCTCGGTCCTAGGTCTGTTGGCTCCTCTTTATGTGTCCTATACTACTAACTCAATCTTTCTCTGTCCTAGGTGTCCTATACTACTTACTCAATCTTTCTTTGTCCTCAGTCTGTTGGCTCCTCTTTATGTGTCCTGCACTACTTACTCAATCTTTCTCTGTCCTCAGTCTATTGGCTCATCTTTATGTGTCCTATACTACTAACTCAATCTTTCTCTGTCCTCAGTCTATTGGCTCATCTTTATGTTTCCTATACTACTTACTCAATCTTTCTCTGTCCTAGGTCTGTTGGCTCCTCTTTATGTGTCCTATACTATTTACTCAATCTTTCTCTGTCCTCAGTCTGTTGGCTCCTCTTTATGTGTCCTTTACTACTTACTCAATCTTTCTCTGTCCTAGGTCTGTTGGCTCATCTTTATGTGTCCTTTTCTACTTACTCAATCTTTCTCTGTCCTCAGTCTGTTGGCTCCTCTTTATGTGTCCTATACTATTTACTCAATCTTTCTCTGTCCTCAGTCTGTTGGCTCCTCTTTATGTGTCCTGCACTACTTACTCAATCTTTCTCTGTCCTCAGTCTATTGGCTCATCTTTATGTGTCCTATACTACTAACTCAATCTTTCTCTGTCCTAGGTCTGTTGGCTCCTCTTTATGTGTCCTGCACTACTTACTCAATCTTTCTTTGTCCTCAGTCTGTTGGCTCCTCTTTATGTGTCCTGCACTACTTACTCAATCTTTCTCTGTCCTCAGTCTATTGGCTCATCTTTATGTGTCCTATACTTCTAACTCAATCTTTCTCTGTCCTAGGTCTGTTGGCTCCTCTTTATGTGTCCTGCACTACTTACTCAATCTTTCTCTGTCCTCTGTCTGTTGGCTCCTCTTTATGTGTCCTGCACTACTTACTCAATCTTTCTCTGTCCTCAGTCTATTGGCTCATCTTTATGTGTCCTATACTACTAACTCAATCTTTCTCTGTCCTCAGTCTATTGGCTCATCTTTATGTTTCCTATACTACTTACTCAATCTTTCTCTGTCCTAGGTCTGTTGGCTCCTCTTTATGTGTCCTATACTATTTACTCAATCTTTCTCTGTCCTCAGTCTGTTGGCTCCTCTTTATGTGTCCTTTACTACTTACTCAATCTTTCTCTGTCCTAGGTCTGTTGGCTCATCTTTATGTGTCCTTTTCTACTTACTCAATCTTTCTCTGTCCTCAGTCTGTTGGCTCCTCTTTATGTGTCCTATACTATTTACTCAATCTTTCTCTGTCCTCAGTCTGTTGGCTCCTCTTTATGTGTCCTGCACTACTAACTCAATCTTTCTCTGTCCTCAGTCTATTGGCTCATCTTTATGTGTCCTATACTACTAACTCAATCTTTCTCTGTCCTAGGTCTGTTGGCTCCTCTTTATGTGTCCTGCACTACTTACTCAATCTTTCTTTGTCCTCAGTCTGTTGGCTCCTCTTTATGTGTCCTGCACTACTTACTCAATCTTTCTCTGTCCTCAGTCTATTGGCTCATCTTTATGTGTCCTATACTTCTAACTCAATCTTTCTCTGTCCTAGGTCTGTTGGCTCCTCTTTATGTGTCCTGCACTACTTACTCAATCTTTCTCTGTCCTCTGTCTGTTGGCTCCTCTTTATGTGTCCTGCACTACTTACTCAATCTTTCTCTGTCCTCAGTCTGTTGGCTCCTCTTTATGTGTAGTATACTACTTACTCAATCTTTCTCTGTCCTAGGTCTGTTGGCTCATCTTTATGTGTCCTATACTATTTACTCAATCTTTCTCTGTCCTAGGTCTGTTGGCTCATCTTTATGTGTCCTATACTATTTACTCAATCTTTCTCTGTCCTCAGTCTGTTGGCTCCTCTTTATGTGTCCTATACTACTTACTCAATCTTTCTTTGTCTTAAGTCTGTTGGCTCCTCTTTATGGGTCCTGAGGTGAACTTTAAGGTAACTGGCTGCGGTGCAGATTCTTCCACAGATAAAACACTGATGCTCCTTCTTTTCAAGGTTATGAGCTCGCTCATGTACCTGAGGAAAAAGATTTCAGTCCATACATGAGTGTACCCATCATCGAAAACCCAGGCTGATTGCACTTCGTGCATCTCTCCATCATGATGGAGAGAGGAACTAAGCATAATCAGCCGTGAGTTTCTAACAATGGAGTGTACCTTAAAGTAAGCAAGTTGTGCTCTTGAAATGTCTATGGACCAAACTGTTCTCTATGTTTTGGAGGCAGTATCATCATATACGTGTGAAACTTTTCTTATATAAATGTTGTCTATTCCAAAATCTTGTCTAATTCTATGTTACCTTTAAGACCCTTTCAGTAAATTCTATAGTTTAAAATGTCTAATCTGAAATAATGTCTCATCTGGCCAATTTCAATAGAACCAGTGGTGTCCGGATTAGACAAGTTTTACTGTATGAACATATTTTCCTGCAGAACCTTGAACCCTCTACTGTAGCCCCAGAGGGCCATGATTTCAACAGAATTGATTCTCCAATGTAAAGCCATGCTGTAAGAAGTCCATGGATGCATGAGTTTGGAATCTTCAAATATCAATTAGCAAAGTTCAAATATGACCCATAAATTTGGAATTTTCAAAAAGTTAATTAGCAAAGTTCAAATAAGACCCAACTATATTTCACTATTCCTTAATGATTTTTCTTATGAGAGCTTTAGCCAAGGGTGAAAACTCTTATGTGGCAGTAATTTCGGATAAAGCTGATGAAGCAGCAGCCTTGACAATGGCACAATCTCCCTATGAATACTTAATCTCCCTATGAATACTTAATCTCCCCATGAATACTTAATCTCCCTATGATTACTTATAAACAACCAACATATAGTAATCATAGGTCAGAATGCTTATCACTCTGACACCCTAAAAAACTGTGGAAATATAAGTTATGACTTTAACCTGATATGAGTATGCAGATGATGTTTTGAAATTATGTCTTCATTAACAACTTTTTAATCAAAATGTCATATTCTGAGATACATCAACACTGCTGTAATTTGATATAAATCATACATAAGATACTGTGAAATCCCTTTTTTCATGAAGGTTAAAGTTTTGTTGTTTTCATGGTATGAATAGACACCCATAAAATCATGTCCACCATGAAATGTAAAAAAATTCAAATTAAGACAATACAACACTTCTGAACCATGAAATCAAATCTCCTTGAACCTAAATTTTTTCCACAACCAGGAAAATTCGACCCCATGAAAATTTGCAACATAAGAATAGAAAGAATGATTTGTATAAAATAAATGTCCAAATTTTCTAATGGATGGACAGACATATGAAATTTAGCTCATACAAATAATAATTTTTCAGAAGAAATTTAATTTATATTTGAAACAATGTAAAAATTGAACAATTTCAGTATATTTTGCAGTGGAAAATTACAAAGAAATTACTGTGTAACTTGACAATTTTTAAAATAATAATATTCATTAATCCCAGTGAGATTTACCTCCCTTACCTGAGGGTCAAGGAACCTTAAGAGACTTTAAAACTCACCATTAATGTTCCAGCATGTTTAAATTTCTTTCCACATGTTTTACAGTTGTAGAGCCAAAACTGTCCAGTATCCGGGCCAGACATTTTTCCTGATTGTAAATTCTTCTCCACCTCCTTCTTTACACACAAGAGTTCTGGAGGCAGGCTAGAATTCTCTAGTCCACTGTTTACATTAAGGAGGTTCTCATTCTCTTCAGCAACTTGTGAATGCAGAAGATCATTCTGGTTTTCAAAATAATATGCACTTAGCTCAGAGGAATCATCTACTGGTTCATTTTTAACAGTGGTAATTTTATCATTTTCTTCTTCAGTGACTTGGGAATTAGGAATATCATACTGGTTTTGTGAAGGGTATATACTTAAATTAGATGAATCCTCTTCTGGCTCATTCTTAATATTTGTAAAGTTTATACTCTCTTCAGTGACTTGAGTATGAGGAATGTCATTTAGGTTTTCTGAATAACATGCACTAAAATTATATGAATCATCTACCGGCTCACTCTTGATAATGGTGTTTTGACCCTCTACACTATGTTCAATATCAGTATCTTGTGTTTGCGGAATATTTAACGAATCCTCGTCCATGGGCTCTTTCTTAAAAGTGGTAATGATTGGTTCCTTTTCAATGTCTGGGGTGTGTGGATCATCATACATATGTTCTGAATGATACATACTAATATCAGATTCATCCATTGGATCACTTTTAACACCAGATTCATCCATTGGTTCACTTTTAACAACAGATTCATCCATTGGCTCACTTTTCACAATGGAAGCGTTTAGATCCTCTTCACTGAATTGGGAATCGGTACTATCTTCCTGTTGTGATGTCCTGACAGGGTCATTTGTTCCTGTTGATAATGCTGTCACTGAAGTAAAGTTCCTAGACAATGAGTCGGGATTTAGCTCAATTTGAGGGGAATTTGGAACATGGCTATTTGGTAATGGTGAGAAAACATTATTACAAGGTAGTAGACTAGTCTGTAAGGCATGTTGGTTGGTATAATTAGTTGGAGGACTAGACAGAAGCTTAATTAGAGATCTATTGTCTTTGATGCCTTTTGGCGGAGTTGATTCTACAGGCTTAGATTTTCTGGAGTGAATGAGAGAGCTGTTGCTTTTCACTTCTTTTGATGAATCTGAAGTTACCAGTTTATAAATTTTATATTCTTTGCCAGAATTTGGGAAGGTAGATACTCCTAATTTCTTAAAAACTAAATTGGCCTCAGAATGACCATTCCCTGCAGTACTTCTACTGTGTTTACTATGCATTGCCTTATCATCTGATGAAACTTCTTTCTCATTAGACTCTATTAGTGGAACCTCCGGTACCTCTGAATGAGGTTCACTTTGACTGTTTGGAACCTCTTCAGAACTCATTGTCAATATGCTGTTTTTGCCCAACTTGGTGATGTCTCTCTCACTGCTAAGTTTCACTGAATTGTCCATGTCTCCTTCACTCTCCCTCTCTGGATTACATGTTTTTATTACCTCAATTTTCTCTCCATCCTTCTTTAATTTAGACTTCCTATTTACCTGAGCACTGGTGCTCAGGATCCTTTGAAGCTCAGATTCCACAACCTTTTCCACTAAACTGCCCCTGGTCATCTTCCCCTTGCCCTCCACACCAGCTATCTGATTCAGAATGACCTTACTCAGAACTACCATTTCTTTCTTGATGGCCCTACGATCCCTTCCCCAATTTCTCTTTCTGACTTTTGTTCCAGTGTCCCTTTTCTCTCTTGTTGCAGAGGAAGACTTTTGTCCTGTTTTATTCTTCCCTTGGAGAACCCTTGTCTCCCCCATAACTTGTTCTTGAGAATCAAAAGTATCTTCACTCTCTGACGAACTTCTCTGCTGTTTTTGAGAATCAGAAACATTTCCTGGACCTCTGACATGCAGAGCACAGTCATTATCCACAGAAACGTCAGTCATGCTGTCATTCATACTCGTATTTCCCTCCATGTCTACCTCATCATCCAAACTTTGTGGACTGTCTGCTCTCTCCTCTTTCTTTACTTTTTGTAGAATCCCATCACTGTTTTGTTGACTTGAGGCAATGAAAATGCTGGGGGTGTTTGTGTGCTCCACTATTTCTGCAGACAAGCCAAATTCTTCCCCATGTGAAGTCTCTGAAATAAGAATTACTAGGTTTCTTTTAAACAGCAAAGAACTTTTTTAAAATTGAAACTTGAATATTTCTAACTTTGTTATTATGTTTATGATGAAAAGAAACTAAATTTATTTATTTATTATTGTCCTACATTTTAATTTCTCCTGGTGATACAAATCACAATACACAATAATGCCACATTGGTTAACCTATACTGTATATTTAATACTGTGTGTCCGTACAACATGTACAATGTACTTATTTTTATGGAGTTCAATAATGCCTTAGTGGTCTTATTCATGACATAGTTGGCAGATATATCAAAAGTGGACCTTATACCATGAAAATAACACCTGCTTTTGATGTAACAATATGAATTCTTGTAATTTTGGGGTCCCAAGACTAAGTAAATATAAATGGATAACTTTTGATCTACAACTTACAGTGGAAAATCAGAAATGCTTGCCTAGTATGAAGCACAGGTATTTGTTGACATGAACCCCCCTCCAAAGTTCAACCCCTAATGAAAGCTCATTTGACTTTTTTTCACAAATTATTTTAATTACACTTATTTATCATGTATACCATAGGAAAAACTGAAGAAAACCCCAAAAATTGTTCCATACCAAAAGTGCCCCACAATACAAAATAAGAGAGAACATTTCTCTCTCATAATGTATAAATAGGGTATTTTTTGTGTGGACGATTATTTTGGAGCATTTCCTCATTTTTCCTATGTTTACATGATAAATAAGTGTAATAAATATCATATGTAAAGAAATATCCAAGCCCGGGGTTGAATATTCGGGGAAGGGGGAGGGGGGTCCTGGGCACAAGTACCTATGGTATGGAGTGATTTAGTGCTACTGAACATAAGTGCCATTTCTACATACTCACCAACAGGTCCATTATCACCTGTACTGACAGATGAAGCCTGACAGGATGTACATTCATGTGATTGAAACTCATCACAATTCACGTACAGGTGTATACAGTCACAGCACTGGTACAGCATCTTAGGTGTACAGGTGTGAGTCACATATTCCAGGTAAGAGCTGAAGGTGTTGGTACATCGTGTACAGTGATGAGAGTTCATAGTCACACAGGTACACACACTGATTGACTGCTGGACTGTCAAAAGTACAGGTGAAATATCATTAATTTTAGGATATTGCAGTTATTGATGTGAGAAAAAATATAATTTTAATTTGTAAAGTGTAAGTAAAGTTTGTTTCTTACCAATTTATATACATAATTTCAATAAAATACAGTTTATATGTAATAGGTAAGGGTACAGTAGGCACTAGGCAGCATATAAAACTGTAAAAATGACTTTCTTTACTTGTGTAACAGTAGAGGAGAAGAATGCCATTAACCAGACTGTGATTCGAACCAGGGCCCCATAAATCAGGTTTTCTACTAATCCGAGATTCCTCTGACTCTAACTGCACATGTCACAATATAAAAGCAGGAGATAGAGTCATAGAGTCAAAGGAATCTCGGATTAGTTTTCAACCTATTGAGCTATCTGGCCACCAGTGATTGAACCCGTCTGACCGCCACACTTATATTTTTTTAAACTGAATCAAAATCCTTACATATTATTCTGTGTTAATTTGTTTATGTGTTTGTTTGTTTGTTTTTTTTTAAAGCATTTAATAACCTCTATAGTTTTAAACTTTTTATCTTTAAACTACATACCCTGGTCCCAGTTTTCATCAATTTTCCATGTTCGTTTCCTTTCCCTACTCGGTTCCATTGCTTACAGGTAAGATGCTCTCTGTCTCTCTTGTCACTTGCTTTTACCTGTTGTGCACCTGAGTTGAAGGCGTAAAGACAGCTGGATACATGTAGTTCCTCAGGTCTGGCACAATCTCTTGATATAACTATATAGCTTGATTTAGCTATATAGCTTTATTAAGCTATTCAGAATAGCTTGATTTAGCTATTTTATCACACTTTTTTCCTAAACATGTTATTTTGTCAGCATGCACAAAAAGTCGCACCTTGGTGCAGTGATAATATTCAACCTTGAGCTCTTCTGAAAATAATGCATGTAAAAATCACTCATCAAATTCCGTCTCCTTAAAAGACTTCGTACTCAAAGTTCTAAAAGTTTTGGGGCTATATAAAGCAATTGATACAGTTACTTCTTCATTGAAATTATAAAAGAGGTCAATTATGGTCAACATGGTCAACAAGATAATTGATTGGTAATAATTCAGTACAATGAGAAGCAATCATACTTATCCATGCCTTAACGCACACAAGGTAGTGTACAGTTTCTCAAACAATGGAAATTCATCTTTTGCTTAAAAGTATTCAAATACTGCAATGTTAGAAATATCTTTGATTTCGGTTGTTGTTTTGATACGATAGCCCATAGTACGTACATATATGAATAGTCAAATACTTGCGACTTTTTGTCTATTTCTTACAAAAAACATTTTTCTGAAAAAATGCACAAAAATAGCTTTATCAAGCTATTTTGAATAGCTTAATAAAGCTATATAGCTTTTTCAACCTATATAGCTAAATCAAGAGATTGTGCTGGACCTGTTCCTATACATGTGCAATAATTTTAAAAAATATATAAAGTAATTTATGGTCTAATCATGAATATTAAAACACATTTGCATATATCACTTGGCAAAGACCGCTATTGGAAATGCATTGAACGTGAACGCTGCGGCCTAATTTTCACAAGGTCGCAAAAGTAGGTCAGCAAGCTACTAAGTCATCTAATCGCATTGTGAACTCAATACTCAAAAGTTTAGTGTTTTCAATAAATTTCTGGGTTTTCAAAGAAACATACCTGTTTATTTTATTTCCATAAAGTCAGGACCTACACCTGGAATACGCCAAAATCTTATAAATTTTGTTGCCTTTGTGGAGCTTTCCAACTTTAGTAAACATTGATTTTCCTACCTTCGTTTACAGAAGAGCTCCTTCTGAGAGGAGGATCCAAAGGGTCACTGTAAGAGCTGTTTGCGGCCAGCGCAAAATAAATAAGTGTTGAGGAAGCTCTAAACACTAAAGAAAAATTGTTTTTGAGACTTTGAGAAACTTATATCATATAAAGGTAAGTTTCATTTAATAAAATGTTAAAACCACATCATATGTAATGATTTCACCACTGCATATAATGATGTAAAAACTGCATATGATGATTTCACCACTGCATATACATGTAAGCATGCGACCACTGCATATAATGACTTGACCACTGCATGTAACTAACTAATGATTTAACCACATCATGTAATGAAGTAGAAGACGAGTGCCACTTTTTATTACATTGTACTAAATATCCGAATTTCAGAACAGATTTATTTATTAGCATTCAATGCAATCCCACTTTGTCAATGTCAGATCTAGAAAGTGTAATTTTCCTTTTAGCAAATTTTCCTAGGCAGACCTCAAAATATTTATATCTATCATACATGCACAGGCAATCTTTGTTGTACAAAAAACGCTATGCGTAATATTTGTGTATATATATACATTTCATTTATTTTTGTTAAAAGTTTGTTTGTTACTTACTTACTTACTTGTAACAAGTTAAATTGATGCAAAGCATCAAATCGGCTGCAAAAATATATTTAGCATTTTGAAGTATTTCCACAAGGAAGAGTCCAAAGAAAAAAAAAATTCCAAGTAGAAAAAGTAAAATATGATACATTTTAAAATTTGCTTTACTTTTCCGTGTAATTTTAATATTTTAATTTTCCAGTTTGTTAAATATTAATCAAAATAAATAAATTCATGGATATAAAAATAGGACTGAGATCAAGTATAGGAATGTTTTATCATTAAATTATTTGATTTAAAAATATCTAAATGCTGACAAAAATGACGTTCAAACTTCACGTGCTACCTTTGATCTTTGTCACGTGATAATGCTGATCAGTGTTGTGATACTCATAGATATGTATAGTGCAAAACAAAACAGTTCATTGTATTTTTTGCAACTGTAGTGTATTCAAAACAAAATTCCACGACCAGGAACACGTTAAGTTCCTAGACAGTACCGATGTCAGAAACCTTTAAAGTTAAGCACAGTAAAACTGGTTCGTTGTCATGAAAATACAGGTGAGGTTATGTTAAATTCCGTCCGGTGTCATGCAAAAGATAGAAGAATGAATACATAATGCATAAAATTTAACGTTTTTGACAAATTCTAAGATTAAATTTGAATTTTGGGAAACAGATACAACATTCAGTATTCCACACTGTAAAAATGATGTATAGATTTTGAACACAATATATACATGTTTAGGTTTAACATGTTCAAGAAAATGTTTACATGCTAAACGCGAAGGGAACAAAACGCGTTTAAACTTCACATGTTTAGGATCTAAACATGTTGATATAGATAAGAGTTTGGAGTTACCAAGTAACTAACGTTTCTGTGCTAAACATGTTTAAGATGTAAACACAATCACAGGATGATGCAATTCGCGCCACTTTCTGAGGACAAAGGAATTGGTCAGTAATCAAGCGACCACATGCAGCCATGTTGGAAACATGATTGAGGGATCTTATCTTGGTAATGTTTATTTTCTTGTTTTTAAATGTTATGCCTGTTTTATGTACAAAAATATTTAATATATTAAGGTGAAAACTTTATTTGTTTCA
Organism: Saccostrea echinata; assembly: GCF_033153115.1. Classification (NCBI taxonomy): domain Eukaryota; kingdom Metazoa; phylum Mollusca; class Bivalvia; order Ostreida; family Ostreidae; genus Saccostrea; species Saccostrea echinata. The sequence continues at coordinate 15,764,506 of NW_026889754.1, forward strand.
AGATAATTAAGCATTTTTATATATAAAAAAAGGACATATTACAATATATAGATTTTGATTATATGGAGATTATGTGAGAAAGGATATTGTAATCAGACTCTCCAAGAGCGTCATTCCCTCATCCTGTTCATATATATATATTGTCTGAATTCAAGAAAAAAAATGTACAGTATATCAAATCAGAGCCGTGTTACTCCCATTATGCAGTCAAATGATAAATAAATATCAGCGGCTTGGTCGACGAGAAGAATGATGACATGCTCTTGCTTAAAACCCCTTTTTGTATTCCTATTGCTACGTAAAATTATTTGTGAAAGTTGACATGAATAACATGTTCAATGATTAATGAGTAAAGATACTATAATTTTTAAAATCATAAAAACGTTATTTAATGAAAATCGGGATCGGTATGCATCTCACAGGTCGGGTTTGGACGGCACATTATTTTATTCGTGTAAACATGCTCCTCGATGGCAAAATGTTACCTCTTACCAATCTCCTGTCCATTTTCATCATCGTACGTGTAATCAGTTACTTTTATTTATAGTTAAAAGTGAGAGTTGAGGGAATCATATGAAAATTAGTATATATTTTTTTTTCCAGTTTATTCAGATTATGGACCAATATGCTGCATCAATAAAAGAAGATATAGAACTGTTTCTTTTAAATCATGTGCCATCGAAGACATTAATCCGTGCCAATAACACCGAGGTACTGGGTTCCTTGAAGATAGAGGCAGAGGACCTATCAGAGGAAGAGACAGACAGGTTAATTTATTACTTAGTGGGAACATTCCCACAATTGAGAGATTTGGGGGCGTACGACATCTCGGAATTGGTCCATGACACTGTTAAATTTGTGATAAAAAGAAGCAAAGAAAGAGGTATGTGTATTTCTTTCTTTGCAGTTCTCTGCCTTTAAATACTGAAATCTATTATATATGTACAAAGATTTCTTGACATAGTTATTAATATATAATTATTATATTGTCTATCAGTCAATAGTGACTTGAATCTTCACCATTTGCATTTTGAACATACAGTACATGTAGTTCTACCAATTAAAAATAGGCAAAATATAGAATATGGGTACAGAATGTTCAGGTCAAGTTGTATATTTTATGGAGGGGTTGCTTTCAGTTTTATAGTCACCCTTCATAACATCAGGATTCATTTGTAAATATAGTGCTGGTGTGCCAACATGTTGATTCAAATTTCATCAATTCTTGCCAAATGAGAAATGTGTATAATGTTGATAAAGTCGCATGGTGTACATACATTGAAAGGACCAGTATTTGAACATTCATTTAAAAGCTGTGATGTGGCTTCAGTAAATGGAATACAAATACTGTAAAAAGGCCAAATACAAATTATCATAATTTTTGTAAATTGTTTATATTTTTTTAAATGAAGTCATTAATTTTCTTTTTTCATTAACTTAGGAAATATGTCTATTGATGAGAAATCTTCACTGGATGATGTTTATAATTGGCTGATTGGGAATGGTATCAGCATTGAGACAAGTTCCATATTCAAAGGTATATATTTAATTCAGTTTTATAGTGCACATTTAAAGTTTTTGTTCTATATTATCAAATTCATTCTATTTTCCCTGCCAATGCAAGTTATTAATCAAGTTTAACTAGTCAACAAATTAACAAAACATCTCTTTTCTTAAAAATTACTTAATCCTATAGTTAGTAGATTGTGTTGTTTTCATGTCCCCAGATGACATATACAATTTTGTATTTCTTTTTTCTTTAGGTTCATTTTGATGAATGCATGTGCATGCCAATTAGGGAAATATGAGCTTGCAAAATTACTGTAGCATGTGCCCTTTTTTCTGCCACAGCAAAGATAGGTTATATGGACATTTATTAAGAAGGCATAAGTTTGAACCAAACTTTATAGTACATTGCAGCAGGGCAGGATGTGGGGCCTCTTTTAAAACTGTGGCAGGATTGAGGACCCATCATTACAGAAAGCATGCCAATGATCCTGAGGCTGAAAATTCTGACAATGATATACTAGATATTAATGATGATCAGGATGATATAGAAACAGAGACTGAAGACTTTATGAAAAAATGGGAAGCACAATTTATCTTGATGCTAGTGGCTCAGCACAATTTATCTCAAAAAGCCATTGATGACATTTTAGTATCAATGAAACAAATGAATAGCTTTCGAAATAGCTTAATGAAAGAACATATACGGTCACAAATGCCGGAAGATTTGTTCGCCAGAATTGACCTGGATGAAATATTTTCAGACGATATGTTTGAGGGATTAGAGTCAAAATATTTGCGAGAAAAATATTTTGAAAGATACCTTGGTTATGTTAAACCAGTTGTTGTAAAATTAGGAGAGAAACGTGTAAATGTGAAATTGCAAAACAAATACCGGTTCATAGAAAAAGATGTCTTGGGATACTATGTTCCATTTTTCTGTCAACTCCATGAGATTTTAAAGATGCCAGAAGTACAGCAAGAACTTCATGCTCCCAAGAGGTCTGATTTTCAATTTTCTGACATTAGAGATGGTGCACATTTTCAGAACCCTTTTCTAAGAGATCATCCTGATGCATTGTTATTTTGCCTTTACCATGATGACTTTGAAATTGTGAATCCAATTGGTTCACATCGCAAAAAACATAAACTTTCTGTATTTTATTGGACTCTACTGAATATTGGGCCGGAAAATCGTTTCAAATTACAGGCAACACAACTACTGGCGATTGGAAAATCTACAGACCTGAGAAAGTATGGTCTATCAAATCTTCTTCAAGATTTTGTGGATTCATTGAACATTTTGCATGAAGGAAAACATTTCCTTATTGGAGAAGAAAGAAAAAAATATTATGGAATGCTTTACTGTGCTTTAGGAGACACTCCAGCTGCACAGCTTATGGGAGGGTTTAAAGAAGGTGTTGGAATGGCAGAAAAACCGTGTCGAACCTGCGAAGTAAGATATGACAATTTAGCATCAAGTTTTTCAGAGGATGACTTTATTAAAAGGGATGAAGCAGAGCATAAAGATAGGTGTGATGTATTGGACCAAATTAAGGGAGAAACCAAGAAATATTGGTCTAAGCAATATGGCATCACTGGAAGAAGTATACTACTGAAGATTCCTGAATTTGAAGTAACCAAGTGCATATTGCATGATCCAATGCATGTTCTTCTAGAGGGAATAGTCAAATTAGAAATTCAGTTAATGCTTGAAACATTTATTGAAAAGACAAAATATTTCTCACTATCTTATCTCAATACTGTAATAAGAACTTTCAATTATACAACAGAAGAATCAACAGATAAACCACAGGAGATAGAAATGAAATCTTTGAGAAGACCAAACACCTTTCCAATGACTGCTATAGAGACAAAAACTTTTATGGAACTCTTACCTTTTATGATTGGAGAAAAAATTCAGCCTGATGATGAACACTGGAAAAATTTTATCAGACTATTAAAGATCACTCTTCTTGTTATTTCCCCTATTGCTTCTGATGAAACAATTGCAACACTAAAGCAACTGATACATGACCACAACTCAAATTTTTCCAAGTTATATCCAGATATTCAGTTTACACCAAAACTCCATTATCTTTGCCATTTTCCGAATCAAATCATTCACTTTGGCCCAGGCAGAAATCATTGGTGTGTTCGAATGGAAGCCAAACACAGTCTCTTTAAAAACAAGAAGTGGAAAAATTTCAAATCACTACCTTTGTCAGTTGCTTCATATCATCAGCAGTGGATGTGTCTACAACAGCTTAGTGTACAAAATGGAAAATCTGAAGTATATCTTTATTCTGGTGATTCAGTAGGCGTTGGGTCATCTATGAAATTTGCTGACTTGTGTGATGGTATGAAAGATGCAATACATAGAAATGAAACTCATATTCCTGATACAGTTCTTCAGACCAGTTGTGTAAAGCTAAAAGGGATAACATACAGAATTGGAAGTGTACTATTGAAGAATTATGATGAAGATGAGTTGGATTTTTGCGTAATCAGTGATATATATGTTTTAAATAACATCAAGTACTTTCAATGCAAACTACTAAATATCATTGAATATTGCCCCATATTTAATGCTTTTGCATGTAGACTAACAGAGGAAACTTTCTGTTTACCTGCACTAAGTATAAAATACAAATGGCCTCAGATTAGTCATACATTAAGGGGACAAATGTATGTAATGTTATTCAATGTAGATTTTTGTTGGTGTTAATCCTAAAATGAAGCCTGAATTCTCACATAGACATTAATAGGAAGTATTGTCTCTATATGAAAATTTTAATTTGCCACTACAGATAATGAAGTGGATGGATTCAGTTTAATAAATATGAAGGAGAGTGACATTTTTTTGATGATACCTGGAAAAGTTGGACCAGCAAGGAAAATTTGCACCCTTATTGAAAAAATTAGAAGAAATGAAGAAAAAAGTGAACAAAATATTGAGGGATATCGCATTATAGAATATAAGGAGGACTCAGCAGGGTGCAAGACCATAGAAATTGAACCTACAACGACACAGTCTGCAAATGATGATCCAACACCTCAGCCAATAGGAGGCTTACAAATCTATGAGGTACCAGTGGCAACATTACCTGAGATTGCAAGTGGTGGCCTAGATCTTGAACATGTTGAAGTAGAAGGCACCTCATTTGAAAGCTCAGCTGAAGTGAGTACTTTATATCCAGTGAAATGTTTCCAAAGAAATAATTTGAAATTATGTTGATTTAATAAATTGAAAGCAAAATTTTAAATTGATACGTTTTTAGTTTATTCTACCAGTACTTTAAAAAGCTGCAAAAAGACAAATGCAATGTTCTTTAATTAATTTAAAAACATTAATATGTGTAATAAATATTTTTTTTCCTTTTAAATTACAGAGCCGTAAACCGTCAAAACCAACATCCACTGAGTCTTTAGAACAGTATATACCATCATACTCTCCCGTTGTTAGATCATTACTGGAAAAGGGTGAAATCTACAAAGAATGGGATAAAATGATCGAAGAGACAGCCTATCATGTTTTAAGTGTTGGTAACTTTGAAACAAAGGGAATATATACCGACTTTGGAAGATTAATGTATTCCAAGTTTCCCTGTATTGGACACTCTGCCACAAAAGATCCTTGGGTAAACCATTTAAAGCAATACTAGTATGAGCTGCATTTTTGAGAATTTTATTTTGCTATTAAAATGTGTCATTATGATAAATTTGGAAGTAATTTAAACCTTTTATGATTAATAAGACTAAAATAAAGTATTAAATTGTTTCAAAAGAAAGATCTCTGTACAATCAAATATTTAGTATTATTTAAGAAAACTATATTGTACAGGATGACAATAATGTAAATTTGCATCATTAAGAGCTTGTAAATAGTTTTTCTATTACAAATATGAACAACAGAAGTTTATAAATGTTCTTTTTCTCTGTCCTTGAAATAGTTAATGGCAATTTTGCAACAGAAAATTTTGACATCAAAGTTGCAGCTCATATTGCTTAAATTTTATATAATAGATGTTTTAAAATCTCAGATAATGGTTTTCTATATTTTCTGTATTTCTAGGGATACTTCAACAAAAAGTTGTCACAAAAAGTAAGACACATAAGGTGGAGATGGAATGCAAGAGGAAAGGCTGTTGAACACACAGCAGAGAAAAAGCCAAAAGTGTGCTTGAAAAAAGTCTCCTCAACAGATGGTAAGCGAAATATTTATCTTTCAAAAGGCAGAGAGGGTTGCATGGGTAGATTGCTTTATTTACAGGTGACACACAGAAATAACATTTATTGCTGAAGATAGCTAAATTGCAAATCAATAATATCTTGTCAATTTTCATTTTATTCTAATGTTCATCAATATCTTTTTAAGAGAGAATGACCCTAGAAGAAGCAGAAAATGTACTGATGGAGGAATTTAAAAAACCAACCAAACTAAGAGACAATGCACTTATTGCTAAGACTCAAAGAGATACATTAAAACAGAGAAGATTGTTTATAGAAAAAAGACATGGGGGATCTGTGGAACATCTCATCAAGAAGTTTCCATTTCTAGGAAAAGCTGCGTTTGTATGTAATTTATATCTGCTGTTAATTTAATGAATTTTCCTTTCTTGTGATTTTTGCAATGTTAATGCAGTGTGCTCTAATTTAACGTATAGTGCAGTAAAGCATATTTTTTAACTGTTGGCTATTTGTCTAGGATCTTGTTTGTATCCCTTGCATTTTTAAGCACTCTATAGATGAAGGTATTTTTCTTAATATACAAAACAGAAATGGTTAGGTATTGCTAAGATTACCCTTCTTTATTTCAGATTGAGAAGGAGTTTTTCCTTATCAAACAAAACCTGAAAAAAGATGCTATTTTGGCTCACTGGGATGAAGTAATGAGAAAAGTGTCCCAAATATTCATGGAGGAAAACTCAGACTCTGTGAGTGTTATACTTACTTTAATTAAGTATTGAAGTATTTTAAAATTTGTTATACCTTAATCCACATAGTAATAGAATTTTTCTTTTATTAGATTCCAGAAGTTACAATAAAGCTTTTGAACAGATTGGAGGAATCAATCAAGTACAAGCATGGTACCAAACAGCTTCCCTTGATTACATCGTGCAAGGTATGAAATAAAGCCAGTATCAGTAGTAAGAAAATAAATTTTAGATGAAAAAACTTATCATTTTTCCATGTTAAACTCTTAAATGTACAATGTATAGTTTTTATGTCCCTTTTTTAGGCAAGTGAGTGGAAAGGTTCAAAAACAAAGCATGACGACCCACCAAGATTAGTTGCAGTTCTCAACCAAAGGAACGAGATTCAAAATATGTATATTGTGGGAGCAGGCCAGGAGGTTGACACAAATGTGGGAATACTCAGGGATGGACTATTACGATTGATTTACTCCTACTATGCATGGGATTTGTCATATCCAAAACATTTTCAACTTCTGGGCTTTTTGCAACATTACATATTAGAAGACAGGGAGAATAAATTTTTTGTTTCCCAAAACTACATGAAATTCTGCAAGCGTCTTGACGCTACACAGTGAATCATGCTACTGTAGAATCTCATTATTTCTAGTTCAAATTTCTACATTTTGTACTATTTGTTGACAAAACCTGACTTTGTTGTAAGCAAGAAAACACCATTGGTTTGTTGTTATAAATTGGTTTCAATCTACATTTCAATGGATTTGTTTCATTTGAATGAAATATTAGTAAACATAGGTGTGTTTAATTATGTTTGCTTTAGACATACTTTGTAGTCAATTATGAATATGTTTTTGTCATTTCTTTTTGCATGTTCTACAAAAATGTTAACTGGTGTGAAACATTCCTGTTTACTAGTATATCAGATCTAAAAAGATACCAAGATATAACCTTTTGAGGATAAGGTTCAATGTTATGTTACTTATGTCAAATGTATTGACTCCTATTAATTGTACTTCATGACATTGATACTTTTTTTTTTCTTTTTGGTACTTTTTAATGCAACTAATTGTAATTATTGTATTCACGTTATGGTAGATTGCCTCTATAAAAAGGTAATTATATACTGTTCTTCAATTGTTCTGTTTAATGAGATCAATACATGTAGTTTTTATGTATATTTTGTGAATATTAGGTTCATTACACTTGACTTAAACATGTCTTTGGTTGAGAAAGGATAATCTTAGAAATTTTAGAAGTCAAGAACTCGATATGTTGTCAAAAAGTGAAAGTTTGAAAATAATTTTTCGTTTCAATTTTTGAATTGTTTAGAATTTGGATTCCTCATTTAAGTATAATTTCTTTTCAAAGACATAATATACATATTCAAGTACTTCTTTAGTATTAGAATAACATATGTTTTTGAGTGATGCATGGATTTGATATCAATAGATTAGTTTGATTAATAAATTAGATTAATGAAGTATATTCTTATTGATTTTTTTTGTAACTGTAATGCTTCTGGGATGACATGTATATACAGTAATGAACAAGGACGACATTTACATGAATTTTCAGGATTTTTGGACAAATAATGAATGCAACAGTATATATTCTCATGCAGAGCAAGGATACCTCTTTTGTGTTTAGAATCTAAACATGTTTAAAACTAGAACATGAAGAAAGGGTTTAGGTGTTTAATTCCTAAACACATGGACTTCTAACACGTTTAGACTCTAAGCACTTTAAATAACATGTTGAAGTGGGAAACATGTTTAGATTTAGAACATGTGAAAAACTGTGTTTCACAAATGTGTTAAGAAAAGTGTTCAACATCTAAACACGATTTTTACAGTGCATATAAAGATTCATGTATTTGATATCCTTAATACATTTTGAGGAGTTTTGGTTGGCGATCACATGCCCATGTGTGAAGGCATGATCGTGAGCTGGAAAATTATATATTTCTTATATTTAATTCATCGAAATGGTTCTTTCATTTTAAAATATGAAGAGAAACTTCATTTTAAATGTATTAGGCAACTGACAGCCTTTTGTAGCTAACATGTTTTAAGAAATCGCAATTTATAAGCAAAAAGTCCGTTGTCAGTACATGTTAAGTTTGTCTGGTCCGGTGTCATTTTTCTTAACAAGTGAGTAAATCAATAAAATGCAACAGAAATGATCAAATATATGCTTAATTTAAAAGAATACAAAGCATATTACAGATAATTTTGAACCTACACTGTAAAAAAATGTGTTTACAATTCAAACACTTTTCTAAACACTTTGTTGTCACCTCCTTTTTTATATGTTTAATTCCTAAACATGTAAAATTTCTAAACATGTCTTAGAAAGTGTTTAGAATTTAAACACTTGTTTGCTTAGAAATTAAACATATCTAAACACATAAACACAAGTGTTTAAATTCTAAACACATAACAGCAGAAGTGTTTAAAATCTAAACACATCATAAGTATAATTTGTACCTGCAGAAAAACAAAACACTCTCGTCAATTTAGGCACAAAAAGTATATGTTTTATCAATGCGCATTATTGTCAAAATTTTCAAATATGTAACCGATATTAGTTATTTTTCATAAAGCCACTGAACGTTGGGATATGTATTTAATTATACAATATAATGGACAATGTGCGATGTACATGTACTTAATTTACACAAATAATGTAGGAGATAGAACTGAATATATTTGATTAGTCTCAACAATTCAATCAGAATGACACATAATTTATAACGTACACATAGATAACAAACTCTTAATCTTCAAAATTATTAAGAAAATAATATTAAGCTGACAATTAATATCAAAACTTCATTGAATATTTCCAAAAGGCTTTATTAAAGAATTTTTAAATTAAACGTACAAAATGTATATTTAAATATATATTTATTATAATTTGAATGGGCTGCAGAGTTTTCCTCATGTCAATCAGAAAAATATCAAATTTTTTTACTTTCAGCAAGTCCCAAAGCACCACATATTATAATCTATATCCCATCAATAACTGCCAGAAAGTAATCCATTTCAAATGCACGAGGATAATTGTAAACACTGTCGAATTAACTCAGTAGTCTTCACAAAATGAAGTTTCAAAGTGTTGATTATGGAACAATAAAATTGCACTTGAAGATGACACCAGGTACTCAGATACGTGTATTTTGAGTTCGATCTGGACTACAGTATACCTGTAGGAAAGAAAGCAAGATTGTAGTAACAGCTAGTACTCTATCACTGATATTTTGGATTACTTAGAAAAACAAAATTGTTCATGTTTTAGTGAAACTATGTTTTTAATGACATTTAATATTATTTCCTCTCCTGCAAGTCTATGAACGAATTCAAAGATATCCCAAGTCAACTTTATTTACGTTGCTCATCGTGGTTAATTAATGCAAAGAAAAAGAAAACAAACCTTTAATGTATTGCAGTAATAAGATGCCCTTTCACGTATTTCAATATTTCGTCATGGTTATCGTTATCCCTTGAATTGGGTTGTCCTTACTCTCATTGATACACCACCTTAGCTTGTTGTGTTTTCTTTGTTTAGATAGCCGCTCAAATTAACTTCAAATATATGTGTGTCGTTTCCGGGAAGATAACTCTGCACCTTTACAGTAAAACGTGTTTAATTTCTAAACGCGTTTAGATATAAAACATGTTAAGACATAAGCGTTTTGTTGTTAAACACAATACTATACACGTTTAGATCTAAACATGTAAAAGAAGTGTTTATTTCCTAAACACAATTTTTACAGTGTAGGGGTCGTCTTAAAGCAGCTCACACGAACGTGCTAATTATTCTGCGATGATTTTATTTTCAATTCATTTTCTCTTAGGAACCTGCATCCTAGCTAGTATGCGCCGGTGCTAGATCCGCCTTTGGTTATTTAGCAGATTCCTCCGTAAAACCTTTATGACCTATTGCGGCCCCACCCTACCCATGGGAGTCATGATTTGAACAAAATTGAATGTTTTTGTTTATTTGTTGTTTTAATATCCCTCTAGAGAATTTTTCACTAATAATGAGACATCACCATTTGCCGGTGGAGGGCCAAAAATTTAGACCTATTCTCGGAACTCAGGGCCATTGAGAAGTGTAGGATCTTTTTCGTGCCAGAATCTACAAAATTAAAAGTACATTATGTACTTTCACATAAGTATCATTTCTTCTGATCCAGAAATTCTTGAGAAGAAAATTTTGAAAGAGTTATTCTTAAATATTCTATTTAAACTTTGATTACCTATTGTAGCCCCACCCTTCCCCAGACATGATCTGAATAAAAATGAATCTACTCTTTATAATAAAGCTTTCACATAAGTTTCAACTTTTCTGACACAATGATACTTGAGAAGATTATTTAAAGATTTCTCTGTGTATGTGTGTCAATATCTCTCTCTCTTCACGACCTTAGTAAATATTCAACACAATATATCGGCGACAAAATGTGCATATGTTCACAGTATGTATTGTCGCCGACGACAAAACGTGCCCATGCTTGACAATACATTTTGTCTCCCATTACGCAGGAGGAAAAAAAAAGGCTCGTCGCGGTACAAATTGTCGCCGGCGACAATATGTACCGATGGACGACGATATGTGCATTCAAGGTAGGAACATTTTGTCGCCGACGACAATATGTACAAAACGACAATATGTACCGTCACACCCCTCTTTTTGATGGCATGCTTAACAATACCTAGAACAACATAAGATCGTCCTTCGTAGTGTATAAAGACAGCAGGCAGCGACAACGGACCGATGACAACGGACTGAATTTTCGTATCTTGTCATGACAACGGACAAAAAAATGAAATATAAAACAAAATTTTCAGTTTTAATTTGTTCTCAATTTTTCTGTAAAGGCTTACAACATGTCTTGATACTGTCTGCACCAATTGGTGCGTATGTTATATTCTATTTACGAAAAATTTAGCATCTCAGTAGGAAAATGAATCAAATCCATAAGTGATTTCAACAGGGTTAATGTCGCCAACGCAAACTCTTCTTTTATTACTTCTTTTTAACGGCTGAAATTCATACAACACCAAATAGGGTGTCAGCCCTGTTTCCCATTGCAATTTCAGACATTGTTATAGATAATTTAACTTGAAAAATGAAAAACTTCTCACAGCTTGTCTTCTCAAGTCATGACACTGGACGGATTTTATCATAACCTCACCTGTATGTTCATGACAACGAACCAGTTTAGTGCTTAACTTTAAAAGTTTCTGACAACGGTACTGCCTAGGAACTTAACGTGTTCCTGGCCGTGAATTCAGTTCTTTTTAAACTTTTTACAATTTATTAATTATTTTAAGCACTATAATACATATACGTTTGCTTTTATATCTTACACACGCCACTGTTGGGGAGTAGTTCATGTAACAACTTTTTATAAATCATAAATGAATAAATATCTGATAAGAAATGAAAAACAAATTAAAACGTAATACCAATCATTCATATTTAGTATAAAGCAAATTTTTAAAACTTTGACTCCTAACTTTTGTGTATGCTATCAATAGTTAAGGAATTATTCCAACGAAGCAATTCAAAAATAACGTCTCATTTCCCCATGTTCACATTCTAACACAACCACAAATAGATCGGCCGCTGCTGCGGCCGATAATGATTCTACAACCGCATATGATGATTTAACCACTGCATATAATGATTTATTATACTTCTGTTAAAATGTTTCCTATATAAAGTTAAGAAGATAAAATACATGTAACTGTCTTTTATAGTCTGAAAATTTCCACGTAGAGCAATATACCCGGGTATAGTTTGTGCTTAGCCTGGTTCCCTGTCCCTATTTAATTTGCTTTGTGTAGTGTGCTCCACGGGCCAGGTGGACTACAATGGATTCAGGGCGAATCTGCCCTGAATCTGAGCACATTGTGACGTCATATTTAGCTGCACTTCCGGTGTAGAAGTTCATTGTGACGTTGCATTTTTCTACGATGCAATGTATCATTGTGACGTCAATATTTATTTCCGTGGTTTACGGAAACGGCTCAAAAATCCACGGTTTAGCACGCATTGTTCTGACTATTCAAGGGGCAGCATCGATTGTTACCCCACCTCTGATGATTTTCGATGAAATCCTTGCTTCCGATTTGTTGAAGTCTGTTACGTGAATGGGGTGTATTACTTATACCTAGTCGCTTGAAAATCAATACATGATTGATGCGGAGTTATCGTTCTTTTGTAACACTTCAAACAACTCGAGTTCACGAGGTTTGCGGGTGTATGTTGATAAGTAAAAAGTTAATCAACGTAAGTAACGAGACGGAACCTTTTTCTCACTTTACTAAAAGTCTTCGAAACTGTCAGTACGTTATGAAACACTCGCAAAACAACATTACGTAACACAACGTGACGTCATAATAGGCATTGAATGAGTAATGAAACATATAGCGGAGAAAAACAATTTTGCAAACCATAGACCATAAACATTTCATCGGTGGGGTAAATTCGTAACTAATATTATCCACCTTGCTCTCCTGCCTTGGCAAGGATGAGCTAGGGAACCAGGCTAAGTTTTAAAAAAATGTTCGAACGTAGAGCATGTTCTTGCGTGATGAATCACCTGTGAGACATAAACCCCATATGCAGGTGATAAGGGTATATTGCTATGCTACATAAGTAAGGGAAGCTTACGATAGAAAATCAAAGTACTGAAAGTACTGGAAAGCGCTAAGCATATTGCAATTTGAAATTCATCAGAATTATTTTGTTGAAATTAAATTGCCTGTTGTATTTGAATTTAAGCAATATCTTGACAGTGCGGCTGTTTGATACATAATCAAACATGTGAGTCATGAAAATTTCCAGTTGGAATATGAAATTCAACATTGTCTTACGCCCTTTTATTTTAAGCATTTTACATTTTCATCTTTTGTCAAAAGAAAAATCAATTTCACATACATGAAATTGCAAGAAAATATTTCTCCGTTTCTTTAAAAAGAAAAAAACAATATATGCAAATTAAATGGCAGATATTTACTCCAAACAGCAATGTATGTCTAAAACCTAATAAAGAAGGGGGGAAAAAAAGAAAACCATGTATATGTTCTTTCTCCATCTCCTTATAAGAGTCTATAAGAGTTAGCTTTGCGTATAAATCGCAATTTATTGGAGGGGGGATGGTTTTTCATTTATGTGCAACACCAACAGCTAAAATGTTCTGGTTATAATTCTTAATAATAAATTCATTCCGTGTTTACGGGTGTTTACGGGTGTTTCAAATTGAAGATTGGTTGTTAGTGACTATGCTTTAATTTTAGAAACTGCACTCGGAAAATAAAGATGTTATTTGTTTATTGCGTCGATAAATATTTCCTTATTGATAACATAATTATTTATTAAAGTTATAAATAAAACATCTCAAAAACATGGAATACTAGTATTCTCACTAAATGAATTGTTTTTATAGTATATATATCTCTTTGTTTCATATTCAAAAGCGATTTATAAATTTACGATTTTATAGAAAAGATTTTACAAGAAATACTTAATGGAGTGTGTAGGATATTAACACAATCGCTACGAGCGTCCAGTATTTATTAATGATAAATAAAACTTAGACTGTATATTACATTTTTAACACTTCACATTCATCGCGCTGTGCAGCATATCGGCATCATGTTTGTAACAACGTCATGTGACAAACTCTATGTCAATGAAATGAGCACCCGTAGAGTTAACGTCCTTTTGTCAGAAATAATTGGTAAATATACATTTTGAGTATAAAGAACTATCCTTTCATCTCTGATTTTCATATACATGATTTATAATGTATTTGCAACAAAAATTTGTCTTTTCTGTTGATCTCACAATAAGTATATCTGATTTGTAAATTTTACTTTTTAAAAATAAAAATTTTATACTTTTCTTCTTTAGATTAAAAATATGTCATTAAACCCCCAAAAGTATTTTGGACCATTGTTGAAACACTTTAAAATGCTTCAGTATTTTTTTTTTACGGACGTTTGATACTTTACACCGTTCTTTACTTGTTTTTTTTAATGATTTTTGACTACCACGCAAAACGAATTTAGAGGAAAAGAATATCCAAATATCCACAGCACTGTTGTGTTAGTTGAAAAGGAATACTGCAAATAATTGCCCGTAATTTTTCTGCTATTTCCATGAAAAATAATTCAACAGTCCAAGAAAGAAAATACAATACATGTATATTAATCTCAAGTATTAAAAAATCTTCATGAAGTTATACACTGTACAACGTTGTTATATTCTGTTTTTATGTAGTCCTCATTAAGTTACTAAGCAGTCAAATCTGCAACACGCGCACATCTGTACATAAACTATTTCTTCCTAGTTTCCTAATACAAATATTATACTGTTTGCTTAACATTTCATCGGCGCTATTCCTGTCCATTGCTAAGAACGTTTAATTAAGGTTTTTTTTTTTGCATTTTTCGCCATATCGTGTGCACTGCACACACAATTTTAAAGCACAATATTCCGAGAAATTAGTTTTCATATTTGAGTGGATTCGTTGAAAACACAGCCACCACGTGCCCTACATGTACGTACAGCCGCAAATTGCTTTTCCTTGCGAATTATTTACATCAAATTTTTCTACCCATATTACAAGTATAGAGTAAAACACAAGTATAGACAGTCCATGAAAGCATTCCAGTCTTTTACTAATTGATACTGAGATGCGAAAATCAACTTCATTGATAGCTCTCTGCATGGTGCAAGGGTGATAAAAGGAAGACTCGTTTATAGTTACATTGCCTGAAATATGGGTCTAGAAGAAGAAATAATAGTTTATACGGATATAACTTATATAGAACGCACATATGTAAGTACATTGTAAATCAATTTTATGCAAAATTTTCTACTAAATAACTCAATTCCAGTTTGAGTTTTAAATACTTATTAAAATCCTATCTGAGTTTTAAAAATATGTACTTATTTAATCACTACATTACATGTACATGACATATAATAAACCTTTTTTAATTAAGTATTTGCACCATAGATGCAGCAATTGTTAGCTACATGGTACAAAAGTGATGAGTGCCGACATGATTTTAAATGAACTACAAAGTATAGAGATAAGCATGACAAGAACCGCCCTTATCTACTAATAGTGGATTTTCGTACAATGTACATGCATACTCTTTACCTTACTAATTGACTCCTATTATTAGAACTGCACGTAACTCAGTATTACACTGAAATAGCCGAAAGAGAGTCGGGGATTTCCAGTTGCATATTTTTAGAAAACCCAGTGGAGTTATCTGACTTGCTAAGTGGCGCTGGATCGCGAACGGAAGTAGATTTAGGATGACAGAAAGCGCTTTACGCTGCGCTTAGCGCTTAAAAATGAGGTCATCTCTTTTATCATAAAGTTTTGTTGTTAGGTTACCATTAACGCATTTTTCTAATAAAATATCCAAATATGAAACAGATGTGTCAGACTCTGTGCTGTCTTTTATTTCAAGTTCACTGGGATATATCGAATCGACATATGAATGGAAGTGCAGTGTGATTATTTGATATAACGTCGTCGATATATCTAAATGTCGATTTGAAGGCCACAGCAAGCGTTTTCTTCTCATGTAGAAGTTTCTGAATAAATTCTGCTTCATGTATTATATGTGGAGATAAGGAACAGTATTCAAGCTCAAAAGTCCATTAAACAATACAAAATAGGAGCAGAGCAAACACGGACCTCCAAACATCAGGGGTAGGATCAGGTGCCCTGGAGGAGTGAGCATCCCCTGCCAACCGGTCACACCCACCGTGTGCTCTTTGTCATGATCGGAAAATAACGGAAAAATCCGTCGACAATTCAGTGTGTAAATAATGGCCTAACAATTAGTATGAAAAACGTCAGTCAGCATTTGATTCAATGACGATTAACGTCTTTTTCAAGTAAAATATCCAAATATGAAACAGATGTGTCAGACTCTGTAGTATCCTTTATCTCAAGCTCACCAGGATATATCGTATCGACGTAAGAATGGAAATAGCCATTGTTAATTGACAATACGTCGTCGATATATCTAAATGTCGAGTTGAAGGCCACAGCAAGTGTTTTCTTCTTTTCACGTACAAGATTTTGGACAGAGTCTGCTTCATATGAATACAAAAAAGGTCTGCTAATAACGGGGCGCAATTGATACCCATGGGAATTCCAATAGATTGTTGGAAGACCTGGTCTCCAAAAACCACATAGATATTGTCAATCAGAAACTCAAGCATCTTTTTAATGTCAACTTCAGAGTACTTGTGTGTACAATCAGAATGTTTTTTTTAACAAAATAATTTTGCAAATGACCAATGACAAGGTAAGTAAATTTACGAGTTCCATTTTTATCGAAAAAGCAGCTGTCAATGATATCAAAAAGCCTTGAATTTAATTTATCATGAGGGATGGTTGTATAAAGAGTTGAAAAGTCGTATGCTTTGATGTTATTGATTTTGGTAAAATTTTGTGATTTCAATTTTTGAAAGGTTCCTTGGAGTTATTTGGTATCCACATCTGATTTACACCACTTCTGGAATATACTGTTGTACAGTACTCTTGAAATTTCTCCTTCACTGCCGTAAATATTTTAGTGAGGAGAAAAGAAAGAGGCTTGATTAGTACATTTACTGCTAAATGCTATGTATCTTTGTTTGGAATCTAGCATATAAGTATGGTAATTCAAATTAGAACTCTTCAGTAAGCAGTGTTTAGAGTTTTCTTAAGTAATGATACACGCTGATGCGTTCCTGGCAGAAAAAAATGTTTTCTATAATGTGGATTGATAGTAAATGTTTAAAGTGAAGCCACTATTTATATATTCTACAAAGCTTTTTGGCAGTTTTTTAACACCAAGTATGTATGTTATATGATAATAATTTTTCCTTACAAGATACTTAACAGAAATCCAACCTTGACTAAAATAATGACGACGGTACTATTCAGGGGGCATAACAATATTAGGTATGGGTTTTTTTCTTTTTGCTTAGATGTATAAATTGGGTAGATGTATTGTGCTGTCATAACAGGATAATATACAAATATAGCCCTTTTATGAGGTCGATCCATAGATATATCGACTTCACAGAAAAGCATATCGACTGAGCACGAATTGTAATGCGATTAAATAAATGTTAGTATTGTCCTTGTTTTCTTTCAGACGAATCATTAAATGCATTCTTATATAAAATTGAAAATATTAGAATATCTTGTCAATAACAATCAGTCAAAACATCCTTCTCACGTTTATTGATTTCTCAAAAACAGCACACAGAAATCATTTCTTTTGTAAAAATAATTTATTATAGATGACATTTATTCAGTCTTCATAACAAATGTGAATATAAAATCAAAAATAGTTATTCGAAAGACGAACATATCATATTGCTATTAGTAATTAATACTTTTCGAGAAAATTTGACAAAACTCAGTTATAACACTTTTTTTCAAAAATCAGGGAGCATAAGATTTTTTTTGACATGAATAGCATGGGCGCAATATTGTACCAATGGCTTTATTTGTATTCTTATATATTCTGAAGATAATCAGGGTTCTGGAGGTAATGTAACAAAAAAGGAAAATCCATTCTAAATTCAGCTTAATTAGCAAAATACTTCTAAAGAAACATTGCCAAAAAGGGTAGATTTCAAATAGTTTTTTTTTTTCATGCCAGCTCATCTCCTTTTTCTTTCTATAGAAATTAAGGAATCTTTTTTATTTTTTGTTTGTTTGTTTGTTTTTTTAAGCATGATGCGTTTCCAGTAAAAGTAAATACATATACAAGGTAATGCCAGTGTTATAAAAAAAAAAAAACATAAGACAAGAAACAATTCTTTACCTACATGCACTCAATGCTATTATTTGCATCTTAAAAGTCATGTTCAAAGGAAATTTACGTATCAGTCAATTTTACCGATATTTTTTGTTAATGAAAATTAGATACATACATTTTCTTTTAGATTTTTTTTTTATAAATGGTGTAAGAAAATAAAATTTGAGAGGAACTTTAAGTCTTGTAAAGTATTTGTAACAAAGCATTACAATTTGACAACTTAACAATGTACATGCATGGTTAAATGATCAGTTGCATGCTTTGAATGCTACGCCCAGTGCTTTGTGTTTGTGTGACTTCAACACACTTAGCAACGAGAAATATAAGTATTTTGTCATTTCCGTAACGAGTTATATAACAATACTGCCAATTCACACCCTTAAATTGTGGATTTTTATGTAATTCGGGAAAACATGTCTTAAACGTGCACACAATATATATAGGAAATATTTCAAGATGCACAAAAGTTTGAAGGTTAAAAATATATACATCAAATGAAAGATTATAGAATAAACTAAAGAAATCTGATATGGACGATGTTTACTTCTAATATTGTAAGGAAATCTCAGTTGATTACAAATAGGATATTCATGCACAATAGAACTGAATGCTTTAACCAGAGACATTTTTTTTCTCTGCTTCGACTTCTTCCTTCCTGAATCCACTATTTTGTCCACATTACACAAAGGGTTCTTATTAATTACATGAATAATCTATATAACCAAGCGAAAAAATGACCAATTTAAGTTTTTCGAAAATTCTAAGCACTATAGAAATCTAATACTTTAGAAAATGTTTCCATATCTTATCAACAGAATTCCTGAATAAAAATATGCTAAATTGTTGTTATTAGCTCAATTCACTGACACTACACATGTGTCTGACGGAAATAATTA
This sequence comes from Saccostrea echinata, assembly GCF_033153115.1. Lineage (NCBI taxonomy): Eukaryota > Metazoa > Mollusca > Bivalvia > Ostreida > Ostreidae > Saccostrea > Saccostrea echinata. Next base: position 15,783,706 of record NW_026889754.1, read on the forward strand.
AATCTGAAAAGTATGTAAGACAAGTCTTCCTCTAAAAAAATGATGTTAATGAACTTTTTCAGAGGAACACCACTATTTCTATGTATTATTAAGAGCATAGAGGAAGCTTAAATCCTAGTATTCAATTCATGCAAACAAGTTCCTTCTTAGCATCAGGAGAGAGTTTTGCTAATTTCATACTGTAATTTTTTTTTAAGGATTTCGATTAAAAAATCTAAGTGGCCCCCTCCCTTTTCTTTGAAATGGAACATTGGAATCAATAACATTATTTTGAAGAGCATTTTGATTATTTGCACTGCTAAGTCTTAAATCTGGTATTCTACTCCTGGGGTTTGGATAACTCTGCTGCATATTGGAGGAGGGAGGAGGCTGGGCGCTTAGAATATCCCTAAGACTCTGCAGAATCGCATTTCTATTGGGGTCACTGTTTATTCTGCTAAATTGGCGTGGGGTAAGAGGGAGCACTTTGGCCTGTCTGTCTTTATAGTTAACTACTACATTTGACAACATCGGCTGATGGAGAGTGACCGCTGTGTGTCGCCTGCTCTTAAAGGGCTCTGACACAGGTTTCTGGTCATAAATGTTGTTATTGGACTCTAGTAAACCTTGAACACCAGGTAGTATCTGAGTCAGGACAGACAACGGAATCTGGTCCAAAATTGATGACGAAATAACACGTGACTGAATATTTGGTAATTTCGCAATCTTTTCTCTTGTTGGCAGCAATATTGTCCGTGTGACATTTTTGTCTTTAGAATTAATATCTTGTGGTTGTTTCTTAATATCTGGTTTTCGTATCACCATTGGCTCTGGTGTCGTGGTGGTTGTCTTAATGATTTTGCTCATTTCTTTAGAAATCTTATTCTTGTTTCTCTTCTTTTGGGGCTTTTTCTTTCTGGGACGTCTGTTCCTCTTTGTTTGACCAGTGAAGTTGTCTTCATTTATAACCTGTGGGGATTGCGCTTGGCGATCTCTAAGTTTGTCCAAGAAGTCACCAGGTAGAAAATCAAGATCAAGGGCGCTGATTACTACAATTAATTGATATATATTGCTCCGTGACATGGAATAGAAGGTCATGCATGGTGCACACTACAGGGAAAAGAGGAAGGACACTAGCAACTAAAATTAACCAATCAATATTGCTTCTGGCTTCTACAATCAACCAATCAATATTGCTTTTGGTCACTACAACCAACCAATCAATATTGCTTTTGGTTACTACAACCAACCAATCAATATTGTTTTTGGTTACTACAACTAACCGACAAATATTGCTTCTGGTTGCTAAAATCAATCAATCAATTTTGTTTAATGGCGACAATATCAGGAATGTAGGATGAGCTACAGGGAAATGATATTCATTTACAAAATATATCATTCATCTCCCATCTCATGATCACTGTGCATCAAGAAGTAGCACGCATGCCTGCGCGGGAAAGTAGGACAATATCAACTACTTACTTCCTTACAAATACATTCTTTATTTCAAGAAAAATTCAAAGCGTACAATAACAAATACAAGAAAGCTTTATTTTTTTTCCCAGCGAAATAGTATTCTTTTTTCAATTTTGAGCGTTAAATTATCAAAATAAAAATAGCAGTCACTTTTATTTCTAAAGATGCCACAACGTGATATTACTGCAAAATATCAAGTCAATGCGCACACCAATACATTATGTTTATAACACAGTTAAGGAAGAACAACATGCAGGATTTTGGCACCTCAGAGAGACTTTGTCACATACATTGGTATATTGCATGTTATCTAAAATAAACAGATATATACACTAAAGACACCATTGGGAGTTCGAAAGACTATGTTGTTGAGTAGGAGAAAGTTTGTTAACGTCACAAGGAAGGTTACTTGGTTGGGAAGGTTCCTCTAATTAGGAGTCGCTCTAGTGGGTGAAGACCTTTAACCAAAATAAACAAGTTAAAATAATACACTAAGGTACATCGACCTTTTGTTCAATCATACCGGTATAAAATTTTACTTTAACGAAAAATTTTTTTCAAAAGAAATCTAATTTATCAGTGATTTGCACACAATTTCAAACCTTACAGAGCAAACGTTGATAGAATTAAAATCATTTATTCAACTGAGAGTTATTTCTCTTATCAGAGGGTCATTGAACCTTAAATGAAAATTGATTCATAGGATAAATTCTACCCAGATGCAACTGTTAAAAATATATTGAAATATAGTCTTCCTACCTAAAGATATGAAGAAATTATATCAAATTTTAAAAAAGTACCATTTATGAAACAATTTTAAAAAAATTCTTGAAAAAATGTATCAAATATTGTAATTTTTACCTTCAGACGCAAAAGTATCGAAAGGAGAAACAGGGGCCGTCATTAGGTGAAGAGGTTGAGGTATTCGCCGCATTTCACAAATTGATGTGACGTCACGTCCTCGTGTTTTAAAAACAGGATCACATGAGTCGCACGAGCGCCTATGGGAAAGACAACAAATGTGAGTTAAATATTCTACAATGTATAAATTATTTAATTGATTACATTTGCACATATACTAGCATACTGTTGACATCTGCAAAGAACAAGAAGATACCTTGCTTCTTTTCTCTGTGTTGAGCTTAATTTAGCCACCATAGCATTATTAAAAAGATTGCTTGGATAATTATAGGATCTCCCATGGTTTGTGGTTGGATATGACTATTTATCCAACTCGTTGTGTGTTTTTATTCCCAAACCAACAACGAACTGGATAAAAAATCATATCTTACTATAAACAATACGAAATTCTTTTTATCACACGTTTTACACATAGCTATTTCATAATTTACACTGTTTTATATATGTTAATCCACAATATATGACTTGATCAATTTCATGCAAAAACCATCGTGACGTCACAAAATGGATATGTTAACGATATCCTATGATCTATATCCACTGTATAACGGAGTAAACGTGTGATAAATAAGCATAAAAAACATCATAGCAAACATTTGGCATTGGGATAAAGTTTTCAAATAATTTTTTTTCACTTTAATTAAAGATAAGATAATCAAAATACATGTTATATATTTCAATGTGTTCATACGCTTTATTTAATATAAGGAATACTTTTACATAAGCATTTTTATAGTGCCACTTACTCGCATTGGATACCAGCAATATTGGAACAGTCCCACACTGCACACGGATCTGGGTTACACTGGGCCTGGACTTTACCACTGGGACACAGAACGGCTGGGGCTAGAGGGATATATACTTAATCATGTCCTTGTCTTGTAAGTATTTATATTTAAATCAATTATATCCTGTATATAAACAATTTTATATAATAAACACCTTCTTACCCAAATGGCATTTTTATGGGTTTTCACATATTTATTAGATCGATTATGAATATGTCATTCTGAACACATTAGTTGGTTTTATTCTTTTATAAAATTATACAAATGACAATATAAAAATATAAAATTTCCATTTATCATAAATATAATCCAAACATGATTTTATTTAAACTTTTTAATAATACTGCAAAATCACTTATTTTTGTGGCGTCATATTTTTGTGGTTTCTAGTAAAATTATTGTTTCACAGGATATTGCTTTCATCGTTTGTAGACAAATATGATGCCGTATCCTGTAATTCTAAACATTTTGTGGACATGAATTCATGGGTTTCCCCATTCCACAAAAACCACCTCACGAAAAAGAGTGATTTCACAGTAAAAGAAAATTTGAAGAAGAAGAAAAGAAAACATGTACAAAGAAAACTAAAGGAATACAGTCGAAACTAGTTATATCGAACTCAACGGGAACAAGATTAACATCGAGATATCTGATGAATCGAAATAACTTGGGTAAAAACAGCTAAGCTTTTGATGTTCGAGATAACGAATTTCAACTGTACATAACAAATAACTAAAACTACGTACGTAAAATAAGGGACAAAGTCTACTTTATTAGTCATCTCTACTTTTACAACACTGCATCTAAGACAACAGAACTAGCAAGTTATTCTAAGTGAGGGATTACAGTTATTAATATATATCATATATTAATGATGGATCACAGCCATTAATGTACTGTGTGTAAAGTTACAAACCATAATTATTACTGCAAACATTGATTAATGGCAGAATTCATATGTCATTAAAATATATAACTTAGAGACATACACCAAGATAATGTCACATATGTATTATTACATTACCACAACTATGTGGCGAATATACAATTCTGGAATATTTAGAGGCAAAATGAAAATTAAAAGAAAATTCTATAACCTATCTATAGGAAACAACGCGCTTAATATATTTTTGATAAAAACAATCAAACATAAGACTTTGTCATTATATAACATTTATTTTATCTAAAATGATAACATTATCAGAGAACTTCGTTGAATTCTGAAAGTATCACTAAATTATAAGGACACAAGAACACAATTATACCACTGCTGAGTGAAATGTACAAAGTGTCCAAACTGGAAACGCATTGCAAACAAACTTTCTCTGACAACGAATCAGTCAAACCTTATTGTGAAATAAACAGTAACAGACATGCAGTATGAAGAAGTAATCATTTGAGAAATGGTGTACTAAAAACACTCGAAGCAGAGAGAGAGAGAGAGATTTTTTAATTGACTACATTGTATTAGTTATTAATAAAATACTTGATAAAAAGCACAGAGGAAAATACCTTTCTATTTTTTTTTATTTCATTAAAAAAAAAAAAGACCCAACAATCTATTTTTTTTTATAGGAACCTGACATTACCTAATTTAAGGTATTACAAAATATAACAGTTCGCACCTTTTTAGCTAAAAATTAAAACAGGTAAAAATAACGGACAGTGGTCGATCTCATTAATGTTAAGAAACAATACGATTCTATAACTAGAAATTAAAACATGGACCCCTGAAAACTCCAGAGGTGGAATCATGCAGACACCTAGGAGTAAGCATCCGGATCGATCCCCTGTCTACCAGCAGACGGAGTAATGTGTTGTCGAAGTAAGGCATAACAATTTGTTTAAAACGTGTCAACCATGCAATTTGTAAACAAAGTCATAAAGTGATTACAGAAGTTTGAAATGCTGACGTAAAACGAGATTGTTGAACTTCCTGTAACATCAGCTTATTTCTATGTAGCCTGCCTCGGTTTGAAAAGATTGGTCGTTCTGAGAAAATGCTATTGCTCATCAAATAAGCTAGGAGACAAAACATCATCTGCAGGTGACATAGGAATATTACTACATAAATAAGGAAAGTCGACGATGTAAATCTGAAGTCATCTATTTGGCATACTGTTAATTTGTAAGCTGACATAATCTCTATAGTCACTAAAACGTCCAAATATATGAGACAAATGTGGTATACTCTGTGGTGTCTTTCATTTCAAGTTCATTGGGATACTAGTATATTGAGTCGACATATGAATGAAAGTAGCTTATCTAAACGTCGAGTTGAAGGCCACAACAAGCGTTTTCCTCTCCTTATTTTTGTACTGACTTCTACTCTATCAAGGAGTTAAAAGTGTTTTAAAACTAGTCACAGTTAGAGAACTACAATGCAAAAAAGAAATGATGCAAAAACAATGATTAAAATGATGGCACATCAACGTTATTGGAATAGTAAATTAATATTGGATTTCCAAGGGAACTTCTAATGGTAAGGGTGTTTATTTCCTTCAAGGGAACCACTAATAATAGGGATTTTATGAGGCATATTGATAAAAATATACTCTACTCTAACCTTCCGTTGCACTGAGGAATTGTGAAAAGGCATCAGTGGTGGAAAAAGGAGGAATTGTAGAAAAACCTAATGGTGAAAATAGAGTGTGCTGTATAAAGTGGAAATAAAAGTGTGCTGTATAAAGTGGAAATAAAGTGTGCTATTTCGTCTAGTTGTTCATGAAGGGGGGGGGGGGGGGAGAGAATGAGATGGCAAGATTGTGGTATAATTGTGAAGCAAATTGAAATCTCTCATTTCAAATTCAAAAGCAGTCTTGGTGAATAAATATTTTGTAAATTATGAGGATAATGGAGCATATATTCATACTCTGTCAAAGCAATGTGAAAAAAACCTTATCATGAATTGTAAGTGCAATGATTTTTTTTTACTGATGTAATCATGATATACCTCCGAAAAATGTGTCCTTCTCAGTAGGAATAACACTCCCTGCTGAAACATTGAGATGTAATATAAAATTGAACACTATAAATTTAAGCAAAACAAAGCATAACTGAAGCACAATTAACAAGTACATGTTAAAAAATTAGTAATTAACAAAGCAACATGTAAAAGCACATAAGTTCATTTCAAGCTTCATTGCATTATATGTTGAAGCATACGCTGTTATAAACATGTAAACGTCTGTCATATATAGTACATTGTCATAGCAATGCTTACCACTGCCTCGTTTTAAAATTGAAAGAAGCTGATTGGCGGTATCTGCAAGCGTTTCCGCTAATTTGATTGCTTCTGCGTTGTTAATGATCGGTTGAGTACTTTGATTCGCTACACTGTTAGTTATTCCTCTGTTTTGTGTGGCTGTAAAAATATAATTTTAAATCTGTTAAGCCTTCTATAGAAAAACTGAATTCTTGCATGGATGTCTGTGTTCATTTTGTATTGCACCCGTGTGACGGATCGACATGAAGTATGGATGTAAGCCAACAATACAAGGGATCTTTTTAATGAAAAACATCTATGAAATTTACATTGTGTTACGCTGTTATTTCAAATCACTACATGTATATACATCTCAAAAACAATCTTGAACCTCACAGGCATTCTTGAACAAATGCACCTCACATTTTCATTTTAAGGGAACTCGTAATTATACATTTAATAAAGTTTTTGATCCTTTTTCTCGAGTTCTTACATTTTGTCCATGTTTTACAGATAAAGTTGAAATACTTCATAAAGTGTATACCTTTTTCTTGTTGGGTTTCAAATTGAAGGCAAATTTATATAATGTCATGAATATTTTGCTTCTTGATGGCATGGGTGCTTTATATATATATATATATATGATCTTCAAATATAACCTCCTAAAACACTATCAATAAAGTATTGCTCGAAAAATACACCAGAAGTACTGAGTAATCAAGACTAAGAATATATACCGATCTATTTCGGGAAAAACAAGAAGATGCTGCCAGAATACAGGATGAAAAAAGGTTAGACTTAATCTATCTCTGATTTGAACTTTTATTCAGTAAATGAGATTTAAATTTGATTCAGTAAAAAATGTTCTACTTTTTTCCGAAAGTTACTTTTTAAGTTTATTTTGAATTAATAAGAAGAGTCTGAAATTATTCCCGCCAGAAGTTGTCATTGCATTGATAAATGCAAAAAGAAAATGGACCGATATTTGGAACTAATGGTTGAGATTCACAAAACGGTGTTGAAAGAAGAAAACAACACGGAAACAGTTTCGTATGAACTTTCACAGCATGCCAAGATGAATAGATCTGCAATTTTACAGCTTTTTACAATAAAAATGAAAACTTTAGTCTTCATTATTCCCTTATAAGTGTAAAAATGTGAGGTTAATTTGTTTAAAAAAGTTATGTGAGGTTAATGAGTTTTTTTTCTGAGATGTGTACAAATTGTAGTTCACGGAATAGGAATCAGTTCGATTCAGGAGAATAATTTTCAGGTAACAATATGTACAGTACATAATCAATACCATTGATTATCTATATATTCTTAAATGTGCATTTATATCATTTGATAGTTTGTATTTCAACATCAAAAGTTAATTCCTGTAGAAAAAAGAATGGCACTAAGTAATCCATAACAGGAGATAGATACCATTTTTTTTTTTGACACAAGTAAAAAAGCATTTCTAGGCATGCTTTTTGTACAGTGCATATAATTTGACAGTGATTTAAACACGGTTTCGTATTTTCTGACATTTATAGTGTAAGATATTTGAAGATAATTAAATAATAATTAACTCATCAAACTGTTGTCAATTACAATGAGAGTTGGAGAGTGTCATGAGGTGCATTCTTTGAAGTGGAAAGGAAAAGGATATAATCTAAATTTGTCTTTAACAAAAATTCAGGTTGTCTAATATTTTTTCTATTAATATTACTCTTTGTGCGTTTGTTTTACTTGCCAACCAATATTTTAAGTTTCCTTGAAGAAAAAGAAAGAAGTATTGAATCTCCATCAATTTTCAGAAAATAACTTTATACATTTTTCGGTATAACACAATGCAGCGTGACATAAGATACCACTGTGTTGAATACAAATAAGTTTTGATATGATAATATGTTGAAACAAATCAGAAATATTGTAACAGTTATATCTTGACTTTCATTGAATCACTAATGAGATTTATTAACCTCAGTCCTGACATAAAAATTTAGAAAAAGAACTTGAACACTCAAAGAGAGTTTAAACATTTTAAAACTCTTAATAACAATTAAATGACGACTGGATAATTTAAAAAGTATGCTGCAAAATATTTCATCAAAAGAAAATATATTGACCCACTTGTATATACAGATGCATTCTGTACAGAATTTATCTGTGTAAAGTGATCAAATTTGGACGAATATTGCGATCTATCATAATATGTCACTTTTCCATGCTTTAGTTGTAAAAAAAAACATTTGTTTTGATATTGAATTTTTTTGATGGAGAGATAGTTATGTCAAAATTGTGCGTACTACGAATTAGCTTTATTTATTACGGTATAAATTTACAGATATAGGGAATTCATTTATTAAGCTAAAATTGAAGATTCTATTTTATTATGTTAAGATTGCAGTAATCAGTAATGCTTTGTCCAAGTAAAAAAAAATCAAAGTGGAATGGGGTCGGATGCTCAAGTTCTAATTAATATTGAAAACATAAAATTGATCAGTTTAATTATTATTGTACAGTATAACTGGACTACTAGCCACGCACCTTCTAATGCATAGTTTTGTGATAGAAACTTTAATATTGAAACAAATGTGCGCTTTAATAAGGGCTTCACATTGTTATACAAGTAGTTTATACTTACAATTCCCTTGTCCTTCTACCATAAGAACTGAAAATACAACGAAAAACAACATTGATATAAAAAGTAACATAACTATATAGATTAGTTTTAACATTCTAACAACTAATCACAAGTTTAAAAATGTTCTTTGATTAAAAGATTGAAAGAGGGAATGGTTTGTGAATTTATCAAAACGTTTACACATAAAATTGATTTGTAATAATGATTCCATTGATCATTTTGGAACAAGCTGTGGGCATCTGTAATGTTTTGAACGTGCATTGTATATTTATCGAAAAAGCAATCTTCTCTTGTGTGTATTTTTATGTAACGGGTTAAAATTGCTATCATGAAGCAATAACAACGTTAAAAAAATATCTGTTTTCTTAAGCGGTTTAAAAAATCTAACAATTAAGTTGTGTTTTGACACATCCCATATGAACATATGGAGGTGTTCAAGATCTTTATTTTTTGGCCTCATACGGCACATCAGATTACATATAGTAATACTAAACATATATACAATATTATAAAATATAACAATATGAGAGTGAGCATAATCAATAAATAGCAAGTAAACTATGTAGGACGTGTTGTTTAACAGGCAACTGTAATTATCTCTGACATTTTCATAGATTTTACAATGAAATAAGAGATGAAAAACATTTCTTTATTTCATTGTAAAATCCTTGAAAATTTCAGAGAAACTTTTTTTCATAATGTTAATTTAAATAGAAATGTAGATCCAGTTGAAAAATTAAACACTTTAATGAAAACTCATCAAAGACAAACTGCCAAATTTTTAAATTTATGCTTTTCAATAAGACAAAAATATTTATACCAATCAAATAAATGTCATGTGCGCTATCTTTATTGAAAATGGAAATATTGTACATATATTAAAGTGACATATAGGTCCAATGGGCCGGGTGTAATGTATATATTTTTATATTGTATCTATTTGTTGTTTGAAAACCCATACACATGTCACTATAATAAAATATTTACTTATTTACTTACTTATAAAACACATAAAAATTACAAATGTTTCATTCTTCTACTGGAAGTTTGTTACATACATACATACATACATACATACATATATATATATATATATATATATATATATATATATATATATATATATATATATATATATATATATATATATATATATATATATATATATATATATATATATATATATATATATATATATATGTATGTATGTATGTATGTATGTATGTATGTATATGTGTTTGTATACATGTCACTACGCGTAAAAATCATTGTTTTTGCATGACTATAAGACTGACTTTTGCTTTCTGTTACTTTTAGTATTTCAATGCATTAGGCAATGTTTAACAGGAAGAATAATAAAAATGTTATTGGAATCCCCTATCGATGGATACTTTTTTAGAGATGATAATTACCAAAAAAATCTGCCCTATTTTTAATGTTAATGCATCAAAGTGACAACTGGAAACAGAGGTATCAAATGAAGACATAACAATTGGCCCAATGAAAGTGACAAGTACAAAAATGCAGAGAATATTTCCCCTCACGTCAGATATGTAGAAATTGTTTTTAAGTCTCTAGACAGACATCTTTGACATGCAATTACAATGTCATTATGGAAAATTCATTGAAGAGGTATTTCCTTATAAAACTCTTGTTCTTTTCTCAGTGACATATGCAGATCAATAAAATGACATGTATTCAGTCAAAATATATAAGTTGTGATTGACTCACGTATTCAGTCAAATATAAGCAGTGCATTTATATTTATATAATATCTTTAACATTTGGCTTTTATCGTCTAGAAATTTATAGTTATTTGAAAAAAAAGGCCCGCGTGGCGAAGTGGTTAGAGCGTTTACTCCAGAGTCGCGGTGTAAGGAGTTGATCTTTACGTTGCGGGTTTGAATCCACTTGGCAATGTGCAGACAGGTCCTTCGGATGAGACTTTATAAACCGAGGTCGCTGAAGGTGCTAGAACGAAAAAGATCCCTTACTGCTCAATGGCCATAAGTGCCAAGTATAGGTCTAAATTCGCAGCCCTCCACCGCCAAGTGGTGGAGTCTCGATAAAGATGAAAAATTCTCGAAGAGACGTTTAACAAAGAAAAACAAAAATATCAAATAATAGTTGGTAAGTAATTTTTTTTATCGTATAATATACTATAAACATGTAACCTATGGGTTTTTTTTTTTTTAGTTTTAATCGGTCTTTTTATGCTTTTGTTTGTAGATTTTGTAAAGTGTTTTAGTAATTTTACAAAATCGGTTAGACATTTATCTATAAAATACAATATTCAATAGAAATTTTCATTTTGTAATACTATTGCACATCACTTCATCGTGACGACATTCAGTGTTCCTTCTTTTACCTTAATCATGCCCGTCAAACAAATTACCAAGAACAGAGCAATCATTACTCTGGAAATAAGTAAAAGTTCAGAAGAGCACAAGCAGGTTAAACACAACGAAATAAATCTCGTATATTAATATATGACAGAATGAAGTAAAAAAAGTCATTGCTAGAATAACAATTAGGCTGAAGGTAAAGGAAATATACTTGCAATATTAAGTTGATGTGACATTCAGAAAATATGCAGTGCGTTTCTGGGACCTTCAAGTATTTAACGCCTACTTTTTTTCATGCTCTGATGCAGTTGATTTCCAGTGCCTAGACTACCACACTGAAATTAGTTGGAAGTACCTACTTCTTTTTATTCAAATATTTTAACCTGGAAGTTTATCTCGATTCATATTTTTCCTTGACCCACTCAACTACTTTTTATCAAATATTGGTATATGTACTTTCTAAATTTGATAATTTATATTAAAATTGTAAATGAACAAAATAAATGCCCTAATATTATATCGCCTTTATTAAGGTTTAGGGTCATGTTAAGTCATTTTGTCATATTATATATATTATATCGCCTTTATTAAGGTTTATGGTCATGTTAAGTCATTTTGTCATATTATATATATTATATCGCCTTTATTAAGGTTTAGGGTCATGTTAAGTCATTTTGTCATATTATATATATTATATCGCCTTTATTAAGGTTTATGGTCATGTTAAGTCATTTTATCATGATATATATATTATATCGCCTTTATTAAGGTTTAGGGTCATGTTAAGTCATTTTGTCATATTATATATATTATATCGCCTTTATTAAGGTTTATGGTCATGTTAAGTCATTTTATCATATTATATATATTATATCGCCTTTATTAAGGTTCATGGTCATGTTAAGTCATTTTATCATATTATATATATTATATCGCCTTTATTAAGGTTCATGGTCATGTTAAGTCATTTTATCGTATTTTATGCACGAACAACAGAATCTCCTCGATCATGGAAATTTCATATTAATTTAAATTTTTATTTCATTCTTAGTTTACTTAAACAAAACATCAACATATCAACATATAAAGCTATTCGAATTTTTATCTTTAAATTTCTCAGCCTTCTACAGTTTTCTTTACAGTCACCGTGAATCATACGGTGTCAATTGATTCTTGTATTTATAACATTGTACATATAGTTTTGATATAGGGGCAACATTCGCCTTAATTTGGACAGAATTTGCTTGATGACATCATAATACGATCATTAAATATCGTATTTTTTATCATTGACGTTTTTCAATGAATGTCAACGTCGCATTAATAGCAGTTTTATGATAATCATTAATATAATCTCTTAATCCAAAGGGGATTACCACGCTCTGTGATAGTTTCCTCGTGTAATAATAATACAAGTGTGCATTGTACACATTCGATTTTTTTTCGGTTCGTGCCCACGTAGAAGAATCTGCGGTTCGATGTAAACAGTGTTTCTGATTAATTAACTAACTGTCAAATGGCGTCATATTTCATAAAATAGGCGCTTAAATCAGATATAAATGTTAGCAAATTTGATACTTTTTTTAAAGGAAAGATTCCCAATAGAAGATTATATAATTATTTTTATATATATGTAGATTTTAAAAGGATTTTTTTTTTTACAAATATTTCTTTTATTGTTTTTGTTTAATTGTTGTACAAAAAATCCATGGAGATTGTATTATACATGTACATTTGAGAACTTGTATCCAATCCTTTTGTATGTATTATACAACAAAATATGTTCAAATCAAAATACATGTACATGCATTTTATTGATTTACTGTGAGTATTAAAATTAATCTTTGCTTTCCCATTTCTCTTTTATATTTAATGCTTCTGATTTCATAAACACAGATTAAATACTATAGATCTCATCCAATACCTATTCATTCTCTTTATGCAATAGAAAATGTTGAAACCAGTCCTACTTTCATAAAACACAGGTCAAATACTAGAAATATGCATACTTCTCATTCAATACCTATTTGCAATAGAAAATGTTGAAACCATTATTTGTGATTAGCGCTTCCGTGTACTTTGTTTTAATTCCCTTATTGTAAAACCCTCTCGCCCTCTGACTTCTGTTTCCGTATTCGAAGCACATTATCTATTTCCGAGGGGCCTTTGCTTTATTCAGTAATAAAGTTAAACTTCTGTCTTGTAATTAGCATGTTAAAGTCCCTAACTTTTGACATGGGGGAATTAAAATGAAGTACGATTCAACATGGCAAAAACGGAAGAAATGAAGGAGAAAATAATAATAGGCTGTGAAATTTAAAGTACTTCCTTGTACTAAATATGATTTTGTTAACTATATTTGGAGAAAGACCGATCCTATACATGAATGTAGTTAAGAAAAAAATTGGGTATCTGCCGTATTTCCTCAAGAAAAATATTCAGAGACAATGGAGTATTTGTGATCAGAAAAAGCTGTTGTTTAAAATACAAATATTTACAAATGTTTAAAAATGCAAATATTGCATTAAATAAAATTCATCTTGAACTGAAATATATTACATTTTTCATTATAAATTATAATTGTAAAAATACTTAAATCTATTAAAATTTTGTTATTCATTGTAGATTTTCATTTATAAGGCAAGATGACTCTGTCTAAAACTGCCTTGGGATTAGAATTCTTCCATGCGCAGTATTAAGAGCTTCTTTAAGATTAAATAAATCTGTTCAGACCTTCCTTAAGAGGAAAAAGAACTAGCTTCCTTCTATGGACAGACTGTGCAAAGCTTCTTTAAGAGGAAATAGAACTATATATCCTTCCTATAGACTGAGTGTTCGGGGCTTCTTTAAGAGGAAAAAGATCTAGCTTCCTACCTAAAAACTGATTGTTCGGGGCTTCTTTAAGAGGAAAAAGAACTAGCTTCCTTCCTATGGACAGACTGTGCTAAGCTTCTTTAAGAGGAAATAGAACTATAGCTTACTTCCTATAGACTGAGTGTTCGGGGCTTCTTTAAGAGGAAAAAGAACTAGCTTCCTACCTAAAACTGATTGTTCGGGGCTTCTTTAAGAGGAAATAGAACTATAGCTTACTTCCTATAGACTGAGTATTCGGGGCTTCTTTAAGAGGAAAAAGAACTAGCTCTCTGCCTAAAAACTGACTGTTCAGAGCCTCCTTAAGAGGAAATAGAACTAGCTTTCTGTCTAAAAACTGACTGTTCAAGGATTCTTTAAGAGGAAAAAGAACTAGATTTCTGCCTAAAAACTGACTGTTCAGAGCTTCCTTAAGAGGAAATAGAACTAGCTTCCTTCCTCTAGACAGGCCACGGGTTGACCGTGTCTGTTTCCACTGTTATCTTCCCCTCGTAACTGTCCACATGTCATTATGGCGCAATCATTCTGATATGATTAAGCTATTCGGTGTCCTCACCACAATACTATAACCTTTTATTTGTGATACTTAGGTCTTAACCAAATATCATCTTTGTGGTTTACCAGATAGCTTATAAGTCTTCATTGTACTCATTATAACAATACTGTATACAGTATTACATGTGTGTTCTAAAAATAAGTAACAGTAACTACAGACGTGCAGAAACAAAATCCCTTGTTAAAATGAATTGTTGTTTGAAATGTCTAGTTATTTCGAACCTGAATACCAGTACATGCAATTAAACATCATCTTTACTATTCAATAAAAAAAAAATGAAATTTGCAGATTAAAAAATTCATCGTTCTTATTCAATAAAGAAAAAAATTAAGTTCCCTTCATCACCTTTAACTCTCTTTCATAACAATAAAGTAATGAAGCTATTTAACAAATTAAGACTACATTCATAATGATGTTTAAAGGGTGCTTTTATATCCCCTACAGGTGTCAACTAGATAAATAGATAAAACAAACCACGAATCTGTGAAAAGTTCAGAATAACAGATCAAAGAAATAAAACTTATCAGACAATAATTAATGATTTGTCAATTTTCTTCGTGAGTGGATATGATTACGTAGATAGGACAGCCACTCTTAATTTAACCATATGCACCGCGCACCTGCTAATGCTCATAAATTATCATAGCTTAATTATCTAATCATAATTAAAGCTACTAATAAATGATTCTGAATCGGTCAATTTTCTAAGGACAAGGTCAAGTATTTTTCTGTTTTGTTGATATCATATATCTAGGTGTGTCAGACTATTTTTATGAAGCTCATAATCACTGGTTATTACAGGGAAATACATAAAGTAATATGCATAATTTCTCTACGTTATTTTGGAACATTATTACCTATCTGCCATGTCAAATAGTTTTAATGAATTTTTTATGACATAGAATTTCTCAAAACTTATTTATGGTACTACACAGATACATTGTCAATTACACTACACATCACTGAATCTCTTCTTGTTATACGTTTAAGGTGAAAAAAGAATTTTTTTCATCTTGTTTTTTCCTTGTTTTCTAGATTTAGAAGTGTCGTCCTTTTTATATTTCTAAGCTAAAGAGATTCTAATGGGAGAGCACGCTGCATGATCATCTTTGTATGGTTTTTAAAGAATGCGTGACAACGTACTTCTTGCAGTGTTGAAATACACATGTTACTTAATGTCATTTAAAAAGTATTTCAAGAAAATAATTAAGGCGTTTTCCATCATTATTCTTAATGACATCTCTCATATCTGTATGGTAACCAGTCTTATAAGATTCTATTTATTTTGATGACAATGACAAAATTTGTTGTATTCTGCAACATTCAAATATTGAGACTTCATTTAAGTTTATCTGAGCTTTTTGGAAAATTGTTCATTTTTACTTTTATCAAACTTGGGAAAGGGTGTATGTAGAACAAATGATATAAACATCAAACTACATGGAGAGAGAGAGAGAGAGAGAGAGAGAGAGAGAGAGAGACGGTACTCCTAATGTCACCTATAATTATTAATTAATCAGAAGTAGGGAGACAAGTCAAAGAATTAAAATACAAAATTAATAAGAAATACCAATAAAGAAAATTCCTGTTTTAAATAGGTTTATCAAAAATATCTTACCTACAGCGGCCGATATTACCAATATTAACAACATTTTTCTGTCTGTTAATTCGTTACACCGATGCTTCTTTATTGCCACACACAATATATATATAGGTCTTCTCACCTGCCAAAAACCACGTGATGCATACAGGTATGATAATTTATTAATACAAACATACATAAAATATTTTTTGTAAACAAGGACATTTCTCCAATATTTTCCATTTTTATTCTTCAGAAAATGGACAATATATTCATGCATGTTTCTTCTCATTAATTAATATTATCATTAATATACAAACACAGCATGGAACAACCAAATTACATAAAATTGCGTATAAATAATTGAGACGTAAGAAAAATTTTAGTTGTTATCATGTAAAAGCGCTTTAAACCCTTCCTCATCCCTCAAGAAGGATTCTGAGCTCTGCAAAAGGAATAACTTTAACTACTAGACATAAACCTATATTTTTAGAACTTTATTTTAATCTCTTACTGGATTTATAACTATAATGCTATGAACTAAAAAGCTTAACCAAATACATCTCCTTTGATATCATTTATTGTTGTTTTATTCTGTCCATTGTTGAAGTTTTTATTCAGTGTGACTTCTGTTACCATATACTTGCTTTCCGAATTTTTAATCGTCTTCCGAGTTTGATTTACTTCGAAATATAAGTGATGTTTATTAATAATGTTAGGTTTTTTTTCATTTATTTTGATACTCAATATATTTATTGACAAGGAAAGTATATATGGGAAGTAGATCCATTTTGAGATTCAAACTACATAATTATGTATTAGAATTCCAATAAGATACTGAGAAACCATATTTAACAAGAAATTAATTTACGTGAAAATTTAGCGATAATTGATATTTTCTTATTGTTTTTTTTAATTGGTACATGCGCAGATCTAGAGGGGGGTGGGGTGGGGGTCCGGACCCCCCTGGAATTTGCAGAGGTATTAAAAGTATGTACTGAAGCAAATAAAAAATGACTTTAGACCCCCTAGAAAGCATGGGCATCACCATCACGACATAAGTGATTTTCAGGTTTGGGAAATGGAATTTAGTTTTTTTTTTTTTTTTGGTTTTGTTTTGTTTGTTTTTTGTTTTGTTTGTTTGTTTGTTTGTTTTTGATTTTCAAGGAATTTTTGGATTTTTGGGTTGGAAATTTTTTTGACTGGGTGGACCCCCCCCCCCCGTAAAAAAAATCCTGGATCTGCACCTGTTATATACTAATTGACAATCATGGAATTGCCGAGTTTATCATTTATTTTGGCATTAAACGACTTTTACAAAAGTTCGCCGGCCAGTTGTTGAGATTCTTAACCTTATAAAGGTCCAGAAACTTGCAGTCGGTTCTTTTATATTGCAGAATTAATAAAATGCTAATTCCCATCGCAATTAAATAATAATAATCACGCAATCAAGTAAGTTCATTGGCTTTCAATAGAAATACGCTGAGCAATGCCTTGAAAAGGAGTACGCTTCTACTATATGAAAAGAAGTCTCTTGCTGTGGCCTTCAATTCAACATTTAGATAGATCGACGACGTTTCATCAATTAACAAAATTCATTTTCATTCCTACGTTGATTCGACATATCCATTTGAACTCGAAATAAAAGATAACCCAGAGTCTGACACTTCTGTTCCATATTTGGATATTTTACTAGAAAAAGGCGTCAATGGTAACTTAATAACAAAACTTTGATCATTTTTTCTATCGTCAAATTCCCTTTTTTATGTAGCAATATACCACTGTCACCTGCGTAGGGACTGCTTATGTCTCCAAGTTGATTCAATGCACAAGAGCATGCTCTACGTACGAACAATTTCTAAACGAGGCAAGATATTGCAAAATAAGTTGATGATACAAGAATATCAACAGTCTCGTTTAAATTCAACATTTCGCAAATTCTATGGTCGATACAATAACTTTGTCAACAAATACAATCTATCATCAAGTCGAATGTTGTCTTAAGTTTTTTTTTAATACAAATTGTAAGGCTATTATTCTCACACTGAATTGTCTACGGATTTTTCCGTTTGTCCGATCATGACAAGGAGCACACGTCGAGTGTGACCAGTCGACAGGTTATGCCTCCTCCTCCATGACACCTGACCCCACCTCTGATGTTTTTAGAGGTCCGTGTTTTTTCTCTACTCCATATTTGGACTTTTGAGCTTGATTACTGTTCGTTATCTTCACATTTCATCTAATAGTCAGCTATGTATGAATTCAATGTGGTCAAGTTTTTTCTCTCCAAATTTGTTATCTTTTATTTTTTCAATTTGTTCCACAATTTATTCCTAAAGAGGATTATATCATGTACACAGGTACAGCTGTAAGACTTGACCATTTCACGGCATTACTCTGTATATGACTATTGATAGACAATGGATTTACTAGCATTTTACTACGATGAAAATTATCATTTTATTAATATTGCGTTATTTGGTAACCAATAACAAAAATTTGAACCTTTCCAAGGTTATTGCACACGAAACTAAACAAACTGTCCGCTATTTACAGGTGTGAATTGGTAGTAAAATTTGGATAAATATCCTTTTATGAAAAAAATAATTTTCGACACGATGTTTCATGTTTATCAATTGACATAAAGCAATCTTAGTCTGCGAACTATTGATACTTACGTGAATTTAAAGTGACGAGGCAAATTTATTGTTAATTAAGTTCACGACAAACAAGAATTATATGATTATTATATTGTATTAGAACGCTGTAAATTATTCTCCTTATTGAAGTGATTTACAATTTTCCAACGATAGTTTTTATTCTGAAACTACAATTTTGTGCTTTACCTTTTCACAAGCATGCCCAAAAGAACTAGGAAGGAAAAAAGTTTCAAATAATCAGAATTCTCGATTCAGTCTGTTTTTTTTTTTTAATCTATTGTGGTAATGGTTTGGCTACCGCAGTCACAGTTAATTTCCATTAAAGGCATCGAATAAAATAACTATGTACGCACATATGACGTAAAGAACTCTATTGTGCTTTGTTCCATATAGACAACATATCCTGGAAACTTTTTTCTATTGTGTACTCTTTTAATTCGCTTTTTTAATATCTAGATCATCTATGTCAATTCGTAGATTACACACACATTTCTGCAAATAAAATATCGATAATCTTACTGACTCTACACACAAGTACTCTGAAGTTGATATTAAAAGGATGTTGGAGTTCCTCATTGAAAACATTTATGTAGTTTTCGGAGACCTAGTCTTCAACAAACTGTTTGGATCCGATGGGCACTAATTGTGCTATTTTATTAGCCGGCCTGCTTTTATATTCCGATGAAGCAGAATTTATGCAAAAACTTCAACTTGAGAAAAAGAAAACACTTGACGTGGCCTTCAACATTTATATATCGACAACCTTTTATCAATTATCAATAGTTATTTCCCATTCGATCATATGTCAACTCGATTTATCCCAGTGAACTAGAAATAAAAGACACCACAAAGTCTGCCACATCTGTTTCATATTTGGATGTTTTAGTGATTATAGACGACAAAGACCAACTAAGAATTAAATTGTATGACCAACGAGATAACTTTAGCTTTTCCATCGTCAACTTCCCTTATTCATGTAGTGATATTCCGCTATCACCTGCATCTGGTGTTTATGTCTCCAACTTATTCCGTACTCAAGAGCATGCTCTGCGAACGATCAGTTTTTAAGCCGAGACAGTCTACTCACACAAAAGTTGATGCTATAGGGATTTCAAGGACCTCGTTTAAAGTCAGCATTTCGTAAATTTTATGGGGGTAATAATGACCTAATTAGCAAATAAAACCTAGTACTGGGTCGTATTTTGGCTGACTGTTTCATACCAGTTGTTAGGCCTTTGTTTTTGTACCAAATTCGACTACGGAATGTTCTGTCTACTCGATCGATACATAGAGCTCAAAATGGGTGTGACAGGTAAACATGGTATTTCATTTCATCCTAGGCACCTGATCCCACATCTAGAATTTCCGGGAGGGGGTATCCGTGTTTTATGCCCTGTTCACAGATTTGTACTGTTAGTAGTTTTTATGACATCGATCACTGTTCGTTATCTTCACCATTTTCATATAACAGTGCTAAAGTGTCTATGTTTATATACAGTTACTCTGTTGAAGGAAACATATGCAAGAATTAGACTTCACTTTATGAAAAAGAAAGATATCCAAGAATTAACTCCATAATGGAAAAAAAAACTTTTTCTTTCATTCGCTTTTGTGTGTGTGTTTGTATGTAAGGGTGAAGTACGTTTGATGATCAAGCATAAGTTCAAAAAGATGATCAAGCATAAGTTCAAAAAAAAGTCTTCTAAATTTCAGAATAAAATTTATTTTGTCAATAAATTTCAAGGTTTCAACATGGAATGAACTTAGTACATGTATTCCTGTACATAAAAAATTCCTTCTTAAAAAAATGCAAAAAAAAAAAAAACAAAAAAAAAAAAAAACAAAAAACAAAACAAAAAAACAAACAAAAAACAAAAACAAAAAAGTGGTGTTTTAATCCTGTTAAATGATAATTTCAAGTGTCTACTGCTTACTGAAAAGGTTTTGTTCTTGTTACGTTACAATCAAATACCAAAAAAATATGTTAACTACAAATTCTGTTTTGACCTTTTGAAGGTAGATTTTAAGGTCAAGATCTAGTAAATGACTTTAAATTGTCTTTTTGATGTTAGATTCATTATGACATCAGTTATAATCAATTTAAACTTTCTTTTTACCGAAATTTAAGGCTCTCAAAGAATTATGTCAAAAAAGTATTTTCATTGAATTCAATTTGAAATCATGCGAAAAGTAATCCCAATACCTATATTCAATTTAAAACCATTTTAAAGAAGAGGCTAAGAACATACAAATTACCGTTTTCTTACAGACAGTAGACAATATGGATATATTTCCTTCAACTGATATGGAAAAAATACTCCCATATTCATAAGTGGTTTTCTTAATTTTTCTTTGAAAATGTCAGTTTAAAATATGATGATTGTTTACCTAGAAATCATGCCCCGAAAAACCTTATTTGACCAAGATAAAGTTATAAAGCATCGTTAAAATATTTTATTTCTAATTTGAGAAATCTGTACACACCTTTCATTTACTTGATCTTGACCTTAACAAAATTTTTTTAAAAGGTTTCTGTTACTCTCATCATACTCATATTGATATTTGAATTCATCACACATTATTCCAACTGACAAAGACCAGTATTATAACATGACAGCCATTTTGTTTGTTTACTTTGTTGTGTTAGAAACGTTTTGTTACTCTTAAACTACATTCCTTTACATTTACAATCATTCTTTAACATCATATCAAAATCCAATTCATTCATTTTACATTCTTATTATCTGTATACAATATTCCGTTTCACTTCAATTTAAACTTCCCTGCACCTCAACTTCATTTTCACATCATTTTGTTACATCTATTCCTGCATCTTGCAAATGTCAATAAAATTAGCTTAATTTTGCATTGACTCTTCATTCATTTATGCCAATATTTAAATTATATTTATAATCACTTTAAAAAAATTTCATTGACTATCAAATGACAAATTTCCTTTCACTTGTTTCATAACCTGTCTTTTATGTTAACTACTGAAGCATTGTTAAAACTCACTACAGTTATTTAACTTTTGTGGAAACCACTAAAACATTGTTACAGTAACAACTGACTACATGTATTAATGTTTTGGTAACTATTAGGTACATTGAACAACTCAGTACGAGTCAATAATTAACATGATTAACTTTTGTGGTGCTGTTTCCTATGACTCCGCAGTGACTTTGGGTTCTTATAAGCCTTTGTACAAATGTTACACTTATACTGCTTTTCTTTAGAGTGAGTCCTGATATGACCAGTAAGAACATCTTTCCTCGCAAAAGCCTTACCACAAACATTGCATTTATGTGGTTTGTTTTCTGTGTGATTAAGCTGATGTTGTGATAGATTCTTCTCTGACCTGAACGTCTTCTCACATTTATTACACTGAAAAACTTCCCCAGAATTGTGAAGTCTACTATGTTTCTGTAAAAGAAATGGCTTTGAGAACAATTTCCCACACTGTTTACAGGAAAACTTCTTTTCCCCATGTGTGTACTTATGTGTACGCAAAGAGGAGGGGTCGCGGTATGCTTTTTCACACACATCACATTTAAATGGCTTCTCGCCTGAATGTGTCCTCATGTGTCCTCTCAGATGTTCTTTGCGGCCAAATTTTTTACCACAGAGGTTACATTCATGCTTCCTGTTTTCAGGGTGTGTCATCAAGTGCTGCCTAAAACTGCCGTATATAGAGTAAGACTTTTTGCACAGTGAACATTTGTATGGATTTTTGTTAGTGTGCATAATTCTGTGTTTTTCCAAAAGATGAGCTCTGGGAAATGATTTCTCACAGTCTTCACAAGGAAATAAATTTTCCTCATGTGTCAACTTGTGCAAACGCAAAGACCCTGGGTCTTTGTATGTTTTATTACAAACATCACAACAGAATGGTCGTTCATCTGTGTGAACACGCAGATGGTCCTTCAGCAAAGATGTCCTGGTAAATCCCTTTCCACATTTTTCACATGTATGTGGCTTTTCGCCTGTATGTGTAAACACATGGACTTTTAAATAGCTCAGTTTTTTGAATGCTTTGTCACAAACATGGCATTTGTAAGTATTTTTTTCAGTGTGGTTAATTCTATGTTTTTCTAAAAGTTGAGCTCTTGGAAATGATTTTCCGCAATCTTTACATGGAAAAAGGTTTTCTTCATGAGTCAATTTGTGTGAACGCAATGAGCCTGGGTCTTTGTATGCTTTATTACACATGTCACAACTGAATGGTCGTTCATCCGAGTGAACACGTAGATGATCCTTTAGCAAAGATGTCCTGGTAAATCCCTTTCCACATTTTTCACATTTATGTGGCTTTTCACCGGTATGTGTAAACACGTGGACTTTTAAATAGCTCAGATTTTGAAATGCTTTATCACAGACATGGCATTTGTAAGGATTTTTGTCAGTGTGGATAATCCTGTGTTTTTCTAAAAGATGAGCTCTTGGAAATGATTTTTCACAGTCTTTACAAGGAAATAAATTCTCTTCATGTGTCAGCTTGTGCGAACGCAAAGACCCTGGGTCTTTGTATGCTTTATCACAAACTTCACAACAAAATGGTCGTTCATCCGAGTGAACACGTAGATGGTCCTTTAGCAAAGACGTCCTGGTAAATCCCTTTCCACATTCTTTACATTTATGTGGCTTTTCACCTGTATGTGTAAACACATGGACTTTTAAATAGCTCAAACTCTTAAATGATTTATCACACACATGGCAGTTAAACAAACTTGAAAGTCTGGACCTCATAGACTTTGTGTGAGTTTTCTTATGACGGTTTAGAAAAGCCATTAAAGCAAATAATTTTCCACACACTTCACAACTGTATGGTTTTAGGTCTGAATGCAGCATCTTGTGTCTCCGTAAAGCAGGAGGGTCCTTAAATGCCTTGCCACAAACATCACATTGAAAAGGTCTTTCATTTGTGTGAGTTATCATGTGGTCTTTCAAAATATTTTTCCTGTGAAATTCCCTTCCACACACATCACACTGGAATGGCCTGTTTCCGGAGTGTGCATTCATGTGGTGCCGCAGGCCTGTGGGACCCCAAAAAGATTTTTGACACAAGTTACAACTATAAGGTTTAACACCTGTATGCTTGGCCAAATGAAATCTGACAGAACTCCGACAACGGAACCTCTGTCCACACACTTTACAGGAGAATGGTTTTTCATCAGTATGGATTCTTCTATGAGTCTGCAGTGTGGATGAACAAGCAAATGCTTTACCACAAAACTCACACGTGTAAGACTTTTCCCCTGAGTGTGTTGAAATATGTCTATCTAATATCCTTCTTTGAGAAAATGTTTTCCCACAAATTTCACATACTCCTCCAATTTCGTTCAAATTCCTTGTCTGACCATTATCATGGGTTGCTTTGTGACGTTTGAATCCAGAAAAGGATGTAAATTCCAAACTGCATTCTTTACACTCAAAATGTTCCCTATGGGTCATTTTGTGCTTCTTTAAAGATGAACGCTCAGGGAATCTTTTCCCACAGGTTTCACAGCCATGAGGACGATCACCAGAGTGGGTTCTCATGTGACTTTGGAGAATGCCTATCCTGGTGAAGGTCTTCCCACAGAGATCACACTTATACGGTCTCAGTCCAGTATGGGTCCTCAAGTGAAAAGATAAAGAAATCACAGTTAAGTAAGTTTTTAAACATAAGCCACACCTAAACAGCTTATCACTTGTATGTGTCCTCAAATGTTCTGAAAGCTTCTCACTCTGAGGAAACTCTTTCTTACAAACTTCACATGTAAATGATTTCTTTGGTCGACCTCTTCTTCTTGCTACTTTTGGAGAATTCTCTCTCAGTAACCTTGCTGTTGATTTCTTTTTGTGTGATAACTGATGTTTAGACAAGGTTCTCTGTGATGCTAGATTTTTTCCGCAGACATTGCAATGAAAAGGAGTTCCACCTAGATGATCCCTGACATGAAGCTCGAGGTCCGATGGTCGATGGAATGACGTCTCACACACCACACACTGGTAAGCTTTGTCACATGTTGGCTGTGACAAAGCAAATTCTTCCTATATGAAAAAAAGATCATTTTAGAAATAGATTTCCTCAGTTGTTAGAATAAATTTTTCTTCAAATTAAGCTTTTCTGTAATCATGGTAATGAACAACACCTAAGCAGTGTTTTCCCTTTATTTCAAAGTAAAGGGTTAAAGATCAACTGTAACAGGCTAGAGGCTGAGGTTTATGGACAAAATCTTTCTGGACCTTACAACAATTATATTTAATTTTTTTTATTTATAAGCGGCATTTCTGTCAGCTGAAGTGATCAATTTGGCCGGTAGCTGGTTAGGGAAAACACTGTCTAAGAAAATATTCTCATATGCTATTATCATGATTATTAAACTTTTTGAGTATATCAGCTTTAGCCTCTACAAGTGTTGTTGTGTTTGTGTAATTTTTTAATTATATCACATTTCTCAGGGACATATCATTTTTTTTTTTAGCAACATGTTGATAAATTGTTAGCTTTTTATCCTTAAAGCAATCCTAAATACAGTAAATTCTGACATGCTTAAAATGTAATCATATTAATTCATTACCAAATTCACATCTATAATCATATTCTTCACCATGCACACTTAAATTGCACAAAAGTTCTTCTTTTTTTTTTTTTGAAAAATGGAGGTTTTTTGCAATTTTGCAATTGGGAATGGGGCCTGTATTTGGCCCTACACAGAGCAGTAAAAAATCCCTAGATTCCATCAATTGCAATAAAGAGGCTAGATTCCTATACCCAGTTCCCAAGAGATACATGTATAGATAACATTTGCTTGATCAGAGGTGCTCTACCAGAAATCATCTTACACTAGACTCATAAATTAATCTCTAATTTGACAGATGCTCTTATAAAATTCTCTTTGAAACATTTTTGCTTGATAATTACACCCATGGGACAAGTGGAATATCGATATTCAATAAAATCTTACAAAAAGAGTAATTTGCCCTTTTTCAAGTAAAATATGGTAGCAAACAGTGATTAGAAATAAAAAGAAACAGCTACTATATGAAACCACTTCAAGTTAAAGCTGTGTCTGACTATTGTGAGACTATTAACAACTCTTGTGGCAAAAAGGAACTCAACAAGCCACATGCGCTGGTACCACATGGCCAGACAATTGTTGGTATTAACTCAAGAACATGATATTTGCCTTTGCGTTTTCAAACAAGAGGAAAAAACATAGGTAATCAGAGATTACATAGCTCACCTCAACGAATGTTGTCTTTAAGTAAGGCAAAGTCCCACACTAAACTAATAATCTTAGACTAGTAGTGTCCCTAGATGCAACATTTATGCAAGTTTGGTCAATATAGAGATTATATAGTTACTTGGAAATGATATCTGCTCCAAAAACTTTAACCTGGTCACTCATCCAGAAAATTGTAAGTCAGATCCAGCATCCAAGGCAAGCCTGGTAGTGTGCATCCTTAGGTGTATCATCCATGCAAGTCTGGTCAACACAGGGCTTATAGTTACTTGGAAATGAGACCTGCTCCAAAAAATTTAACCTGCTCCAAAAACATTAAGCTGGTCATTCTTTAGCTGAAATTGCAGCATCTGAAACCTTGACTGGTACAATGAAACTCACTAGAAGCATCCTCCATGCACCTCTGATTGACACAGGGCATAGAAGTACTTGAAAAAGAAAACTGCTCCAAAAACTTTAACCTGGGACGCTGACGTCGAGGGTATTACATAAGCTCCCCCAACTTCGTTGAGGTGAGCTAAAAAGCAAAAATGAGTACAAATTTAATATTGTGATGTATTGATATACAAAATTTATTATTCAATGTTTAGCGATGTGATTTTTCAGTTACGTAACTTTAAAACATATATATTTTTAAAATTTCACCTTAATTAAAAGGTCATAGTGATCTTAAAGTAGGATGCAAAACCTTCCACCAAAGATGCATTAAATGATCAAGTTTGATGATACTAGATCTACAGGTACCTTTAGTAATAGTTTTCCAGTGATGAGCCGGACAGGATTTTGCCCTATTTGGCCATCTACTTAAATTAATGAAAGAAAAAAGTGACTTAATTTTAATTTATGACACACCTTTTACTCAAGATGTATCAGCTGACAAAGTTTGATTATTCTAGGCCTCATAGTCCATGAGCCGGACACGAAAAAGCAGACAGACAGATGGACAGACACAAACGCCATGCCATAATGAGTCCTATCTTAAGAAGGGCGTATAAAAAGCTTTTGGAACTTCCAACTCAGTTCGACATATCCATGATATTCGAGATATCAATGTTCAAGACACAGTAGTTCGGCTGTATTTGTGTCCACTGAGTCACCCACTGACCTGTAATTTCTGTTCATCTTCATCTGACTGGTTCATGTTTTGATCATCTGACTGGTTCATGGTTTGATCCAGAGACTGTTGTGGCTCATCATTCTCCACTGGTTCAAAACCACAATCAGGTTCATTCTGGTGTTTATCAAGAACCATCATATCTGGTTCACCAGGAGACATCACACTGAAAATGAATATTAGTGCCATTTATTTTAATATCAAACAAGTTAATAAATACTGTTCCAAATAATATTTTTTGAATACTAAATTGATATAAACAAATAAATGAACAAGAGGCCCAAGGACCTTAATGGTCACCTGAGTAAAATACAACAATTTAGAGGATCCATAAACTGATAAATGAAGCTTTGTTGCCCAAAAGCAAGAAAAATAGCATGATTAGCATTAGGGCCGTCACAGTTCCAAAATGTTTTGGGTCGGGTCGGTTCTGTAAATTTTTGGTTCGGTTTCTTACCTCTATTTTAAACCTTATCTTTATGAATTTAACATAAAAAAATCTTTTTTTGTTACATTACATTCACCTTTTAAATAAATCTTATTCATGTTAACGTCTTGACATCGATGTTCAGGACTATTAGGCCTACTATATATAGCTATTAGCTACAATCTGACCATTCTTGCTTGTTTTGATAATTATCTAATCCTTTTGTGACAAGTGTTTTGTCATGGAATGAAGTATAATTCAGTTACGATGTTTATTTATCACCGTTATCATCATCATTCTTCTGATTTTGACACCATTTTTTTTGTATAATAATAAACAATCATAAGTAGTAGTCTAACATTTAGTGTACCCTTTTTTTTTATTTCTATCAGAATTCATATAATAATAATACCACAGAAAATTATATATTTCTATTTTAGTTCTTAGAAACCATAATTCCAGTTTACGAGATGGAATGTAAAGAGGACGCTGTGAGCTCAGAAAAAAAAAAAAAACGGAGGAGGGGGATGCCACGAAAATTGTTTTTTTATTGTTGTTGTTTTTTTTTTTAAAAAAAAAAACTTTTCTGCAATGGTCAGATAAATACATTAAAAAGGAGGTCTCTGACAATAATTGCCATTTTATTAATTTTCTTAAATTGTTCCAATAAAGGCCGGCTTGAAATTGAATTGCTATATGTTTAGGAATTAAATTCAGGTAATATGGACTTTTCCCAAGAGCATTATACCCAATGTTGAAGATAATAACAATTCCATCAACAGTGATATTATGATAGAAAATATTTATGAAACATGTAGAAGAAACAACTGTTACAGATTAAACAATATATTAGGCTGTAAAGAAATCTTTTGAGAATAAATCACTGATAGAGGAAAATGTACAAGTAACAAGTGGTTATGGGTGTAATATTCAAATGTTATGAAAATGTTCAAAATCATCAACCACATATTAATACCAATCGTAAGACAACAAAGACAATAGAAATCTATATTTTGAGAAAGATGAAAAAATAAAAGCACTGGTGATGTTTTGAGCCAATAAAAACCCGGAAGTTCACGTAAAACTTTGATGACCATGAAATATGAAAAGAAGCATTTTTTTACTGAATATATTAAATGCATGCATGTAATAAATTAGTCACGACTCGCGTTGAAATCTTGGACGTCGATCTCAACTCTGGTATCTCGATACCCCGGATATTCCCACAGTTTCTGAAAGTTCTCTTGATGTCGGGATACTGAAGTTTATGGCTGTACATGACTTTAAAGAAAGGGATTCAACAAACACACAAGCCTTTCTGCTTTTAAAGAAAAAAAAATGTTTCTATTCCAGTCGTGTGGTAACAGGCAAAACAAAAGGCCCATGGGCCACATCGCTCACCTGAGTAACTTTGGCCATGCTGTTCTTTACCAGATTTCCCCCCTTTTAATACACCTATTGTGGCCCCGCCCTACCCCTGGGGGTCATGATTTGAACAATTTAGAATCTACACTAGCTCAGGATGCTTCCATATAAGTTTCAGCTTTATTGGTCCAGTGGTTCTTGAAAAGAAGATTTTTAAAGATTTTTCTTATGTGTCCCGCCCTACCCCCGGGGGTCATGATTTGAACAATTTAGAATCTACACTACCCCAGGATACTTCCATATAAGTTTCAGCTTTTCTGGACCAGTGGTTCTTGAGAAGAAGATTTTTAAAGATTTTTCTTATATATTTCAATGTAAAACTTGGATTCCCTATTGTGGCCCCGCCCTACCCCCGGGGGACATGATTTTAACAATTTAGAATCTACACTATCCCAGGATGCTTCTACATAAGTTTCAGCTTTTCTGGACCAGTGTTTCTTGAGAAGAAGATTTTTTAATGACCCCACCCTATTTTTGTCTTTTCTTGATTATTTCCCCTTGTAAGGGGACTTGGCCCTTTATTTTAACAATTTATACTCCCCTTCACCCAAGGATACTTTGTACCAAGTTTGGTTAAAATTGGCCCAGTGGTTCTTGAAAAGAAGTTGAAAATTTGAAAAGTTGGTAATGCATTTTCACTAGTATATAATCAATACCGCCCCACCCTAACACCAGAACCCCTAACCCTGGGGCCACGAAATTCACAATTTTGGAAGAGGCCCTCTTGCTCATCATAACTATGTACTTAGTTACTTTATTTAATACCCAGGAGCAGAGAAGAAGATTTTCAAAGAATTAATGCATTTTCACTATATAATGATTCAGAAATTGAATACAGCCCTGTCCTAACACCAGAACCCTTGACCCTGGGGCCATGAAATTCACAAATTTGGAAGAGGCACTCTTGCTCATCATAAGTATGTACTTAGCTACTTTATTTAATACCCAGGAACAGAGAAGAAGATTTTCAAAGAAATAATGCACTTTCACTATATGATCTATATAGCCCCACCCTTGCACCAGAAGTTGAACCCCTGACCCTGGGGCCATGAATTTCAAAATTTTGGTAGAGGGCTCAATGCTTATTACATTCATGCCAACAGTTTGACTGCTTGATTTCCAGGAGTAAAGAAGAAGATTTTTAAAGATTGCATTAATTTTTGTGGTTTTAGCCCCATCCCTCAGGCCTCAGGGGGACAGGGACCATGAAATTCATAATTCATATTCCCCTTCACCTATAGATGCTATATGCCAAATTTGGTTGAAATTGGTCAAGCGGTTTCAGAGAAGAAGCTAAAAATGTTCAAATGTTAATGCAAGACGCATGCCGACGGACGAAAACGGATAGCAATAGGTCACCTGAGTGACTCAGGTGACCTGAAAAGTGATAAAATTTCAATAACTGTAAATCGTGAACTCTGAGATCTGTTTAGGTAACATATTACTAAACAGCACAGTTGAAATGCTCATTTTCTTTATATGTACCTGTGTAAGGAGTTCAGCTATTTTAAATGATTTTTCAAAAAAAAAAATATTAAAATACCATATTATCATATAAATTCTTTTTAATGAAGAAAAATATCAGAAAGGGAGATAAATCATATTTGAACTCACTTTAGTTTTAGGTCTGGTAATGCATTTACAGCACAACAGTTAAATAAATGACCTAGTAGGATTAAGAAAGGATAACTCTGGGTAAAGATTAACCTGAGTCGAATTCAAGTATACTTCTACCTAAACAAATGACAAACTATATTTATACTATAAAAGTGTATATAAATGTCTCATGATTTGTAAACTATTGTCTACTACAACAAGTAATATTTAATTTCCAAAAATAAATCTTCGTGATTATTTTATTTTTTCACTAGGGTCTAAAAATGAGAATGAAACCCAATGTAACACATCAATACAACAGAAAGCACACTTGACTGAATCAACTGCACTCTGCCAAAAATCATCAGACCAAGACCAAATTCGAACTTTTCTGGTAATATTCCTGCATATGCAATTTCAACCTTATACATACATCCCTACAAAAGTTAGAGAGCCGAAACTGAAAATCAACTGTTTAGAAATCCTGTAGTTTTTATAAGACCACTTAGGCTACCTTGATGCAAAATGGACTAGACCAGACCAAACTTTTACTAGTCTAAGTCAGTTGGACGTACCTTGGTTAATGTTCAGCCCTGATTTATTCCTTTTGTAAAAGTGAGACCGAGATCAAAATAATGTGAGATAGTCTAAACTTTATGGCCAGGGAGCCTGAAGTACATTAGCATGAAATAATAGAGTGAGACCAAGACCACAGGGAAGGTCCAGTTATTGAGTTAAACAAGGGCTCCTCAAAGCAGAGCATAACCCTCTGCAATAAAAAAAAAAAGCATACTGGTTCCGATATTTTACTTCCAATTCATACAAACTCGCCCATTAACTTACATACCCATAACTGGCATAAGAGCATTACTTTAATTCTTATTAAAATTAAAAATTTTTACTATTATTGAGAGGGGATAAAAAAAAATCTTGACACAGTTGAATTTCTTTGAAATTAATGCTGATTCAGAAATGAAAGAAATGCCAATCTATCACATATCTATGCTTCGTTCTTGTAACTTAATGTAAGAAAATTAAATTATATTTCATTTAAATACATTTATAATGTGTTTAATTTTAAATGTGTAATTGATAAATTCATTCAGTATACTACATGTAGTTATAAGTTTTGAAACTGGCATTTTTATCAATTATATACTTGTCTAATACTACTACTATATGGAAGGGGGTGGATGGGAGGTAGTTATATGTAAAAAAAAACATCTGGCTCATGTAGATACATCAGGGACCTAAATAAAGGTCCGGCACAATCTCTTGATTTAGCCATATACACATGTAGCTAGCTGCAGAATTAAATGTTATGATTTTATATTTTAGTCTTCGACCATGTAAACTTCCATTCTTCCGAGGTCAATTCAGAGAAATGAGCTCCAAATCGAAGAAATTGTATCCGTTTTCTGTTGATTAAACGTGTGTTGACAACTGACAAATGCATCAACATTTAGGAAAATCATCACTGTAGGGGACAGAACAATGACAACAAAATAAATTAATGCTTTAGAGTCCAAAAATTATTTTACATTTAACAATCCAGAAGACAAGCCCCTATGGGATGTACCGTTTTTAACTTTAACGTGAACAAACATACATTTAGTCCGAAATATCTGACGTTTTCCAGGCTTTTTTCATGATTTTGATATTTTACGTGCCAGGAAAACGTCAGAACCGGCGCCATTATGAAAACTGGAAAATGGAGGCGGCATTTTCGGGTTGATTTTGATTCGATACTTGCGAACCGAATTAAATGCTGAATTCACAACTTATATATAGAACAATGCCTTTAGTACTCATCAACATCGTTTTTATGGTTTGTTTATAAAATATACAGTCCGGTGAAAACATTTTATCAGACCCTCGAGTTTTGTTTTCAATTCGTGCATTTTAAAATCTTGCAAGACCTATATCGAAATGTAGACTGATATTTCCTTCTCATCGATATTGGTGAGTATTAGAACATTGTGCTATTGATAAGGCCAAAAAAAAAATAGTCTTGTTTCCTGCTACCCGACCTACCCTATTTTTTTGCACCTGACCCTAAAGTTTTTTTAAGTTTTGGAAGAAAAAAAATCGGGAATTTCTGGTATTTCATGGTTTTGTCGCCATAATCGGTTTCAGTGTTAACACAAAACAAGCATTTCATAAAATTCTTGTTTTAAAATATGGACTTTCATAAAATACCCTTGAGTTGTGCATAAAAAAAGACATGAAATTTAATTTTAAAAGACAATATTGACATGTGACATGTTTAATTTGATCTTGTATTAGTTCATATCCAAAAAATGCCATCAGAAAAAAATAAAATGAAAAAATAAAATAAAATAATTTTCCTACCTACCTACCCTATTTTTTTCAAGCTGGTAGCAGGAAACAAGACTATTATTTTTTTTGGCCTAAATTGTAAATTCGGCATTTAATTCAATATCGCAAGTATCGAAAATCAGCTCCGATTGAAGACTGCAAAATTTCCAGTTTTCGTAATGGCGCCGGTTCTGACGTTTTCCTGGCACATAAAATATCAAAATCGTTAAAAAAGCCAGGAAAACGTCAGATATTTCGGACTAACATACATTCGTTTGTGCTGGATGCAGGGACCTACAGTATATGCTGATATACTTAAATTTTATAATTTATTTATTATTAAATAAATTCTTGGATACATGTAACAGCTTCTTCTCTCTAAGCGTGTATAAAACACTTGCATATATAAATACTAAACACCAGTATACCTGAAACATGTTTCCTCGCACGTCAACTAATTTGAGTTTCCCTGAATTTGCATAACGAACCCGATAAGTTGTTTCAAGCAGAAAATTGTCTGTGTAAGAGCTTACTCGAATTACTGATAATACCAAAAAACAACCATGAAAGTATCGTATCAGTATTAAATCTTATATCAAGCATGTTAAAGGGAAAATATTAATAATGAATTATGCTACTGCTCACTAAAATCGAGATCGAGAAGCAAAAAAATATTTTTCTTTGTGAGGAGACTAATTTTTTTTCTTCCAATTTTGTAATATTTTTGAGATTACTTCAGTGTGCGTAGGGTCAGTACTCTTTCAACAATTTAAACAAAACTGTTAAGTTAAATGTCCTTGATGTGTTAAGATAATATGTAAGACGGTGCGACCGTTGGTGAGGGCGGAGCCATCAAGTGAACATTTCTACATTTTATTGTTTAATGATAAATCAGTGTTAAAATCAAGTTGCAAGTCATAACAAAAACCTCAGCCCTTTGAAAAAACTCTAATTAAGTTCTCTTACCTCAAATATTTTTTATTTCAAACAAAGAAATTTAAGAGTATTTGGTTTTATAAATCTGGAAAACTTTTACTAAGATATTTCATCATGAATTGCTTGGCCAGAGCACTCAAAATCAAATAGCATAACGGGGAAAGAGTGTGCACTGGACCAGTGTCGCCAGTCAAGGATTCAACCTACCCAGGCCCAAGAACTCTTAAACGTTAACTTTTTCATCTATATGTATCTGTCCAACAATTATACGTGAGCTTGCATGAGCATCATTTCTTTATCTTTCACGACTTGATTAAAAACCCCAATCCAGAAACATCAAGTCATTTAATTCCCATCTTTTACTTCCAATGCATGGTTATGACATCAAATACAAATAAGGACAATTGTCAGGGACTACATCGGAAGTTGAACTTGGGACCCAAACTACAGAAAGCTGATCTGACTCCTTGGTTATCAGGACACTTGGAAGCTGATCATCTGACCAACACTAGGACTGTGTATCGTGAGAGCTGAAAGTATCAGCATCGCAAAATTTCTGAGAATTATTTTCTTAATTTTAATGGAAAAATGTAGAGTGAATTTAACGTTTCTGCATTTTTTAAAAAAAACTAATCTGATTCGAATAGTCGTTAGTGCTTTCTAAAACTAACATAAAAGCAAGATATTTTTTTTCTTTTTAATATCTGGAAAAACGAATTTAACTCAATAAAAGTTTTTTTTTTCCAGATATTAAATTGTTTAAGCGAAAACTATTAGAATTTTAAAACCAAAATTTGTGAATAATAGGATACATTTCTGGGAAGTATCGAATAGAATATTTATCAATGTATCGAACCCCCCCCCCCCCTCCTCTGCATCAGTAATTGATGTTTTGTGACATCCCTATCCACAACATAATAAAATGGATCATATATGGAAGCTTTTAAAAAAAAGATATTTTAGCACTACTCAACAACTTTGAACTCTTTACATGGATTAGCATGGGTAATGTCAAATGAAGATTCGGTTTTTTTTTTGGGGGGGGGGGGGGTTAAGCCAAGAGAACATGAAACTTTATTCATATATGTCATGTATTTTGCCATCCCTCCTGTATTGTTTAACTTACTTTTTCTCATATGGTTATGTATTGTTTAACTTAATAGTTTTTCTCATGATTTTGGACTTATACACTATCATAGTCCACCATAGGTTCCAACTGGCTGAATACATTTTCAGTTCTATATTTTTAAAAGTACTTTTTAAAATAAAAATTAGAAATCATTTTATTTTATCCGTTGAAACGTATCCACATGTATAAATGGAACATGTGTTTGATGTGGTAGTTTGAGCTTCCGACATGTCCAAAGATTTTTCTTTTGATGGTGAGCTTCACAAAACTGAAATTTAACACTTAAAAATTAAATCTTTTGAGAAAAAATATTCACAACAAAAATGAAACACAGGCCTCCACCGGTAAATGTATAAAGGAACAAGCAAGCAATCAAAGACAAGAATGAATGAATGAATAAATAAATACATGTAATAAATAAATTAAAAAAAATAAAATTAAGAAAAAAAATTTTAAAATTAAAATGCATACCCCTTCCCCCCTTCCTGAGTTCATACCAGAATTCAGTAAAGCTTTTTCATGCTTTTTACCACTAAAACATTTTTTTTAATGTATTATTCATGGCCATAGGAATCGGGGGGGGGGGGCACGGGGGGCGTCCCCCCCCCCAATAATTTTCGTCGATATATAGATTACTATAGAAAACATAGCTACTATATGTTTGTGCCCCCTCAATAAAAACGTGTGCTGACCTTTTTTTTTTTTTTTTTTTTTGCTTGTCAAGGAATTTATGATTAATAGTGCCCCCTCAACTGAAAATGTATGGCTGTGCCCCCCCCCCCCCCAAATAATAAAAAAAAAAACTGAAATTGCTTCCTACGGGCCTGTTATTCAATAGAAAAATTATACTATGTCACAAAAAATCTTATATTTCTAGTATGTGTATTGAAAATAATCCTGAAGACATTCGTAATTAATAAATTTTATTAACAAATAAATTAGAGTTGTTTCTTTTCCCTAAAGTCTGGTGAAACGGCCACAGAAAGATCCGCCCCTCCATAGTGCGTAGTACGCATTCTAGACAGTGACGTCACTGGAATTCGTTAAACTGAGTTTTTTTTGTTTCACCAAAATATAGTAAGGTTTATTAAAAGATGAATAAATCTGTTTTTAAAAAGAGAGTACGCATATGAAATATCAATTATTACAGGTTGTTAAAAATGCAACAGTTTCCGCTGATTCATCAATGAATGACGTCACATGTCAGGTCTATGACGATCGAGAGCAAGTTAGTTGAAAACGAAAGTAACAAGGATGTGTACCATAAGGGTGTTTTTGATTATTAGAATTGATAAAACTTCATTAACGCAGGATTGGAATTAAAATTACGATTCTCCAGCATCTCGTTAATGCGGGAATTAGTCGCGAGATTCAAGATGGAAAAGACTATGGACGCCATATTGGCGACAAGGTTCTCAGTTCCATAGGTATTGTAATAAAATTATAGCTTACAATAGAATTCAGTATATTTTACATACATACGTGTTACCTATAGGGAGAGCTTCGCTCTCACGGGCCCTTCGGGCCCGTGAGAGGGCTCCGCCCTCTATTAATTCACGGGCATTGAGTCTGACTACAGATTTCAGTTATGAACGAAGCGTATAAGATGTCAGGATGTGTATGCAGAAACAGATGAGAGGATACAGCAAATGCCAAGCCCAAGGTATATATTATATAAATATTGGGAATACTTCTAGTATACCGGTCCCTATAAATATGGCGCTAAAATAGGTGCCGCCGAAGGCGGTGTACAATATAATACGATCGCGTGAGCGATCGACAAAATCGATAAAAAAGGCCACAAATCGAAAAATTGAGCCAAAAATCGTGTTCCTTGTGAAAAATTGGGTTTAAAAAACTGGTTTTTAAACACAGTTTTTTAAATGAGAATTAAAAGGTTTCGTAAAATAACGTACTTGTTTAGTAGATAAAACTCCATTTTGCGTTGTTTAGGAATGTGGCCACATGATCAGTTTTTGACGTAATCTCATAAATATTCATGACGTGCGTCACTTGTGTTTTGACGTAATGAAGACTGATGAAGAAGTATAGCTGATAGGACTCAAAGTGAAATGCTACTAAAATTGCGAGATTTTTTGTGAGAAATGCAGGGATTTAACAAGTGATAACTAATTACTAGTAATTGGTTGATTGAATTGTACATCACCATTGATTTGAAAGAAAAATATTCTGAATATGGACATTAGGAGGTTAGGATATCGAGCTTAAGTAAATGGTAAGTCGCTTTTACCAATTACTTGCCAAAACTTAGCGCACAATATCGGGCATGTTTCAACATTAGACCAAGGCTAATTCATCCAAGTTTCGCAAAACTTTCCTGTTCTTCCGGTTCTTTGTAAGCAAAAATTGCATATGATGAATAAGCCCAAAGTGATATAGATGCGAGCATGGGTGAATATAAAACAGTTACAATATCCGAGCTATATATACACTAACCCTAATCCGTAGATCGCATACAATGCCATATTTAATTAACGGTTTGTTTAAGTTTTGCATGTTTCATGCTTTACTCCTATAAGATGGTATATCGGCATGGTTCGACATTAGGCTGATTCATGCAAGTTTTTGGTCACAAAAGGCACTTGGCAGTGCCTTTTGTAAGCAAAAATTACATGAATTAGCCCAAAATCAGGAAGATTTAAGAGTGGATTTATAAAACAGTTCCAATCTTAAAACAATATACCCTAACCCTAATCACTCGATCGAATGCGTTTTGTTGAAGCGAGGGGAAAATGGCGGTTTGTTTACATTCTGCATAGCAACGGCAAGGGAAATAACTGCTCATGCGCAATCGCGTGATTCTGGGGACCGGCATACTAGAAACTTCCCTAAATATTGCATGTAGTTGAGTGTAACATTGAAAATTAAACCATTGTTAACCGAGGCTAGACGAGATTTACAATGCTTTTTGAGGGGTGAAAATTTTCAATGTCACACTCAACTATATATGCAATATTTATTTTATTATTACTGAATGTTTTATACAAATACATAGTTACTATTAGTATGTTGGGGGTGCGACCGTTGGGGCGAGCGCAGTTGTTCAAGATCCGCCTCTTCAAAACGCACGGGACATTTGGAACGTCTTGACTGTGACGTCACATGATGTCGTATATTAGCTGAATTTTTAATAATGGAAGTTTGAAAAGTGCGAAATTTTAACAAAGAACATTTAATCTACTACTGTATCTGTATGCAATATTCTTAAATCAAAGGTGAGTTTATGTGAACTTTTGTTGTTCAACATTCGCGCTCATCACCTCGTCATTTCCATTTCGGGATGATTTTTGACGACCTGATTTTCAGTCTGGCTCGCCCAAATGATGACTTGGGACAAGTTGGGAATATTCAATAATGTTTAATATTTTAAAATAAACTTCATAAGTCCTTGAAAACATTGTTTTCTGTAACCTGACCGACCCTTTCAAATTGCAGCTGCATGGATTTTTCTTTCTGCCAAATCTTTGCTCGATCAATCAGCTGATGCAATTTTTATCAAAATCTTAAATTAAGCATTATTTGAGATATAAAATATGTCAACCTAGTCAACAATCACCTTAAATATAAAGAGTAAGGATCATTATTGTAACATATAGCATTTCCCCCACAACTTTCTGATGTTCCTTTTTCTGCTGCTAGACAGCAGGGCTCGACATTAACACTTGTCCACTTGTCCGTTACCAGTGAAAAAAAAATATGGACAAGTGAATGTTGTTGGGCACTTGTCCGATTGAACAAGTGCATTTTTATGTAAAGAAGTCTCTAAATATTTAAAAGAACGACTGTTGAAAGTTTGCCGGTACTTTAAGACGGAAAAAGTACATACAAACCGAACTTTGATCCTGATATAGATCGCTATGTAATTGAGTACACTCGAAGTTCACTAATTGCATACTACTGCAAAGGCATGGAACTGACGAAGTTTGGATTCTGTTTTATGTTGACAGCATTTATGTTGTCAGGACAGAAAGTCTAGATAAAATTTTATTTTATGTGTTTGTTGTATTTGTAAATAACATCATGCAGATGTAATGGACTTTATTTTTAGTTTTTCAGTTAACAGTATTAGATCTTTATTGAAAATTTTTCGGACAAGTGAAGTTGAAGTTTGGACCAGTAAATGTCTTGGTCACTTGTCCGAATGGACAAGTAGGAAAAAAAGTTAATGTCGAGCCCTGGACAGCCATGTTGAGTGTCCTGGTGAGTGACTGTAAACATCACACCTGGTTAATTCATTCGGGCAACCTAACAACCTAACAGTACCAACTAACCAAGGTTGCCCAAATGGCGAGAACAATTTTGACGAGTGTCGAACCCTGAATAAGCGTTGCATTGTGCAGGGTTTGACACTTGTCAAAATTTGGACTCGCCATTTGGGCAACCTTTGTACTGATTTCAGGTTGCCCGAATGAATTTCAGGTCGCCCGAACAAATATCAAATGAAACAAAAATGTGCAATTGTTTAAAATTTGTTAAGATAACAGAAGTTATGCTTTTGTATTATAAAATGTAAACCAGATATTTTTGGAATGCCAAAACCTGTCTTCCAGTATTTTATCAAACAAAGATAACAGCCAACAGATATTTTATGAAGTTTATTTTAAAATATTAAACATTATTGAATATTCCCAACTTGTCCCAGGTCATCATTTGGGCGAGCCAGACTGAAAATCAGGTCGTCAAAAATCATTCCGGGATGGAAATGACGAAGTGACGAGCGCGAATGTTGAACCCTGATTGTGGGTCCAGAGGTTACTACGGAAAAAAATTTCTTTGGATGAATGTGCACAGTCCGAATTTTATCTTCCCCAAGGTGTTGTCATTAGAGCTCACTGCCCTCACTATAACAGTAAACCTTGTGCGCATAAATTCTGCGCAGTCACTATTTTTTGGAATATCACCCATCATCAAGCAATGTTGACTCTTGCTATGCTGGAGGGTGTGGCTTCATCATTCAGCGGGTGATAGTGTTTTTTAAATAATGTTTTTCCACGAATCAGATTCAACTAATTTACAAAGTATAATATTACAGAATATTGATTGTGGTCTCTTCGTCTGTTTAAAGCAAATTTCTAGCAGAATTCGCTTTGACACTGCATGTTATCCATTATGTAGGTCTACCTTAAAAAAAGCACTTCTTTGTGACACATCTGTAGTGTTTATCAATAGCTGCAAAAACTTATTCTCTGGGAAGGAATGTTTAGACAGAAACCTACCAGAAAATAGCATGGATCCCTGGCAACATTTTTTTTGTTACATGTTTATGGTACATTTTTAGTCCCCTACCGGTGAAACCGGAGGGGACTATAGGTTTCCTCTGAGTCTGTCCGTCCGTCTGTCCATCCGTCTGTCTGTCTGTCTGTCTGTCCGTCTGTCTGTCTGTCTGTCTGTCCCTCTGTCTGTCTGTCAGTCTGTCCCACTTGGTTTTCCGCACTTTTTACCTAAACGCTAGCAGATATTGAGCTGATTTTTGGTATGTGAGTGTATCTTGATGAGTTACAGATCAAGTTTGCATTTCGTTCCGCTTCATTGATTTTTGACGGAATTACGGCCTTTTCAATTTTTAGAGGTTTTCCGCAATTTTCTTCTAAACGCTTTCAGATATTGAGCTGATTTTTGGTATGTGACTTTACCTTGATTAGTTATAGATCAAGTTTGCATTTCGTCCCGTTTCATTGATTTTTGACGGAATTATGGCATTTTCAATTCTTAACGGGAACCAGATTACACTTGCCGGTAGGGGACTAGTATTGCTAATGCAATACTCTCAGAATGCTTGTTTATTTCTCACAATTAAATATTCATATGCATTCCTCTGCCTATAAGGCATGGTATCCTTAAATTATCCATTTATTTCACTCCTGCTAACTCTTACTACTTCATTTACCTATCAAAGGTTCCAGGAACCCTCTATGAAATTGAAATTTGGCATTCTGATGTCCATGTTGGGACTATGTTAAAATTATAAGACTGTTAGGATGCATCCCAAAATGTCACGTATAAAACTAACCAAG
The DNA here is from genome assembly GCF_033153115.1 of Saccostrea echinata. NCBI lineage: Eukaryota > Metazoa > Mollusca > Bivalvia > Ostreida > Ostreidae > Saccostrea > Saccostrea echinata. The sequence continues at coordinate 15,824,931 of NW_026889754.1, forward strand.
CTAATACTACTTGCTGCCTGGCAATGTACCTGTCCCATAAACATGTGTGGCAGTCAAGCAGTGGCAATGATTGTCACAGACTCTCAACAGGCCCATAGGAAGCAAATTCAGTGGGGGGGGGGGGGGGGGGGGGCAACCATACATTATCAGTTGACAGTTGAGGGCAAGCAAAAAAAAAAAGGAAGAAAAAAAGGTCATCAATCAACTACCAAAAATTCCTTGACAAGCAAAAAAAAAAAAAGGTCATCAGACAATTTTATTGAGGGGGCACAGGCATATAGTATCTATAGGGGCACAGGCATATAGTATCTATGACTATAGTAATCTATATATTGGCAAAATTATTGGGTGGGGCATCCCCCCCTCCACAGTTCCTACGGCCATGTTCAATAAGCAGGTTTCACTTATCTAAACTAGATGCAACGTTATCCCTATGAATGCCCCCGCAAGCAGCCCAAATTTCAAATGCAATACTTAATTTTGAATTTGTATTCGAAATCGACCTGGTAAAATACCTGCATATGGTATTTCAACCTTTTACATACATCCCTACAAAAGTTAGAGAGCAGAAACTGAAAATTTCTTAATTTTCTAAGTTCAAGAGGGATAACTCTGTAAAATACCTGCATATGGTATTTCAAAAATCATACCTACAAAAGGTAGAGAGTGGTAACTGAAAAGAACGAGTGCACTTAAGGGCCCCGGAAAAATGTGAAAAAATGAAGAATCAAATTAAGCATATTTTTTCATCTCAGATCATTAATTGATATCTAAACCGTAAGATTCAACAAATATTATCGCTGAAATTCATGAATATACAAAGAGCAAAGCCATAAAATGTGGTAGGGGTCAGCCAACATTCGTGATTTTCTATAGTAAATCGAGGACGGTCATTCATTTCAAAGCTTTTGTTTACTGTCAGCCTAACGTTGTACAAACTTGTGCAAATGACAAAAAGCGCATTATACATTTATAAAACTTGTGTGAAAGTAGGAAATTTGTACAAGATTAGGCTTGTACTTAAAATATTAAAAATGTATGAAAAGTTCAATGTTTTTCCTATAGCAAGCGAAAGCTACCTGTATGGCTTATGTTGAACCCACCCGTGGAATAAATTATTTAAAATACCGGTAGTCACGTGAGTTCTACCCAAGTAAACATTCCTCAATGGTGCTCACTATAAGAGATAGTCATGTACATTTTGTATCATTATATCGAAGTCGTGCCGCATAGAGAAGTTTGTATGTATGTGGTTTTAGGAACACGGGAGGGTTAGGAGAGTTTAGTGTCGTTAAAATGTCATCATACATAAAAGCGTCAAACATTTTTAACATTCATGCAGGACAATGCTACCGGTATTGAGAGCCACATTTTAATATCTAAAGGAACTAATGTTAATACTTATTGTATTATTTCAAATGCAAGTGTGCAAATTTCTTAGTTTGATCACTATGGCTACCATCTTCGCTAGCCAAGGGTTTCCGATCCGAAATCTACTCTACAACAGGGTTGTAGAGTAGATTTCGGATCGGAAACCCTTGGCTAGCGAAGATATATGGCTACAGGCATCTATACAACTTCATTTGATTTTTCTTCTCAGGTAGAATAGTGCAAGAAGTATCATTCGACAGACGCGCCTGTCAATGATCCACCATCAGATTGTTCAAGTGTCCGATTTAGATGTCTCCTCCCCTTGATTTAAATAAACGAAACTCGAATAGGTTCGGTACGACTTTTCCGGATTTAAGGTATCTATAGGCATTTAAAAATCTTCATTTGTTTCAAATCCGTGCTGATATAGGTGATGTTTTAACGTGATTTTAATTAGAAATATCCACTTGTGTTTAACTATTACCAAAAGAGAACAATTTGGTAATATATTCAAAAGTAATACGGCACTGAAAAGGGCCCATTAACCATTGCTTAAGTGCACTTGTCCTTTCTTATTTTTTCCTAAGTTCAAGAGGGATAACTCTTTCAAAATATATACTGTATTTATATCACTTATTTTTGTGGGGTTAAATTTTCGTGTATTGAGGAAAAGATATTGGTTCATAGGGATTTGATTTGTGGTTAAAGGTGTTTTGATCAATATCTGAAATTGTTGTTCATATGAAATTTTACATTTTGTGGTGGACATGAATTCTTGGACTTCTTCATACCATGAAAGCATAAAATTTTCAGTATTAACCCCCCCCCCCCCCCCCCCATGAAAACAAGTGATTTCACGATAAACTAGAACTGACAAATGTGCTTTTAAAGTTTGAACTGAATATTATAATATTATTGCGAACTGTGTGTATAATTCCCAATTCTTTTAAATACCAAAATTGTTTAATTATATTTTTGCAGGTGCTACTGAAAACTGTTAAGATAATCTATAAAACATCAAAATTCAAAGGATGATGGCACATATATCTGATGAGGATGCTTATGATTCTGCAGAGGAGATCAAAGAAAGCAACACTGAACATGAAGAAGAGGTAGACAAATCAATGACAGACTCAAAGGGGAAAATCAGCAATTGTCTTGCACATGTTGATGATGATGATGAAAATGATGATGATGAACAGGATATGTCAAGTGAAGAGGGAGAAGAGATAGATAAATTGTCGACAGACTCAAAGGAGAAAATCAATAATTGTGTGACAAATGATGATGATGATGAAGCTGATGAAAATGAACATGACATGTCAAGTGAAAATGATGCAGAGGAAGATGAAAAAGTAGATGGACAATCCAAGAACCACTTTGAAGAGGAAGGGAAGAGTTTCAATAGTGGTGCAGATGTGAAAGAAACACAAGGTAAAAATAATGGTGATGATAGTGAAGGTGAAAAACAAAATAGAGAATTGACAGAATCTGAAGATGGAGCCAATAGTTTGATGAATTGTGTATCTAAGGTCAACCAGACCACAGCTGAAGATGATGTTCAGAAACATGAAGAATTGTCTGCCCAATCACAGGGGCTGTTAGAAGACAATACCTACATTTGTAAAATCTGTACCAAGATCTTCTCTCGCAAAAGCAGTTTCCAGTGTCATATGAGAAAACACAGAAATAAAGACCGATATAAATGTGAAATTTGTGGAAAGTGTTTTGATCGCCGGGCAAATCTGGAGGGTCACATCCGTATACATACAGGTGAGAGACCTTTTATGTGTAGTGTATGTGGAGAGGCATTTAACCAGACGTCCACGTTACAGGGTCACATGAGAGCACATACCGGGGATAAACCTTACATATGCACTGAGTGCGGCAAAGGTTTCAGCCACTCTAGTGATCTGACGAGACACATTAGAATTCATACTGGTGATAAACCGTTCGTCTGTGACCATTGTGGACGATCGTTTGCTCAGTCATCTTCTCTTAACAGACATGTGCAGACACACTTGGGCGGACAGATAAAACCGTACCAATGTGACCAGTGTGAGCAGGCCTACACTTACGCCCACCAGCTGCAGATCCACAAACGAACCCACACCAACTACAAACCTCATCACTGCCATATCTGCGGAAAAGCCTTCAACCAGGTAAAATACGTCACTAAACATATTCGCACACACTCAGACGTGAAGCCTTTTGTTTGCTGTATTTGTGGCAAGGCTTTCAGTGACTCGGGCTTTCTACAGAGACATATGAAGATACACTCGGGCGAACGTCCACACAGATGCGAGGTTTGCGAGAAGACGTTCGTTCTCAAGGACAGCTTGAAGAAACATTTCCGCCGCCACACAGGAGAAAGACCTTATAAATGTAGCGTGTGTGAGAAGGCTTTTGCTGACTCCTCGGCTTGCAGGAGACACGTCAGAAAGCACGAACAACTCTTATCTACAGCAGTCTGTGTGGAATAATACAACATTGTTTGGGCATTGATCTGTTGATTAACGGGATACTGTATCGTTATCAATCTGTATTAATTAATAGTAAGTTAAATCAGTCTGTGTCAGGTAATTATTCCTTATGTCTGCATGATCTGCATCAATTAATAACCCATCGTTTCTCCATTTAAGACTTAAGTTAACTTAAGATTAATGTTTAATACAAAATGGTTTGTTGTCCTTATTTATAATTATGAGTCGATATATTTATAAATATGTATTCATGTTTATTGTAAGCTAGCTTTTAAAATACAAAGTTACATGTATATGTCAGCACTATTTCCAAGAAAAAAAAACATTTTGTGTTTTAAGTGGTTGTTATTAAAAAATATTACTTAGTTATAGTTTTTTGTAATTAGTGACAGATACAGAATGGTATTCAATACTTGGCTAAATAGAAATTACAGTGACCTTCCTTATATCGGAGATTCTTAATACAGTGATTTTGCATAAGGATTACATGTATAGTAAAAAGTCTTCTATGGGATTCAGAAAAGTTACCTAATATAAACTGACATTCCTTATAAACAAGATATGTTTAGGTGAGTTTTACTGTACAGTGATTTGCCTTGACTTGGGAAGAGGTTAAGGTTTCAAATGTTTTATAGAACTGTTACAAAGCTGTAAAGCTCACAAATAAATATCATGGGTAATCAGTCAGGGGTGAGACTGAAATCCGTCATTTCTGAAAAATGATAGATAATCATCATATTTACTAACTACGTATTTTCGTCATTTTTGTCAATATGACTTACTATCGTCATATTTTCTTTTTCAACTTAATTCTTCTATCCTGGTTACATGAAAGCGAAATTTGAATTCACCGCTGAAAGAAGAGTGTTTACGCAAGATTCATTTCATCCGGGTCACTAATTACTGCCGACCACGTGCGTTAGAACATCAACATGGAAGGTGAAAGTTATTATTTAGCGGTAAAATGTCGAATTTTGGTAGAACTTATTCGCCATTTTCACACGGCTTTTAGCCCTATAAAAACATATAGTACACCGTCTGGAAGAATACGTACTTGTAGAGAAAAGTCTCGACGAAAAGTTAAAGCCATAAAAAAGTAGTGCGCCCCGTAAAACAAGCGAGATATTTCAGTGCGCCCAGACCCTCCATTCTGAAAAAAGACGGAATATCGCCATTTTCGTCTTCATTCCTATTTAATGCAAATAAATTGACAAATAACTCTTCCACTCTTATTTTTGCTTGGGAAATTTGTACTGTCAACATAACCAGTATTGTAGTCAACTGTATTAGACAAATGAAGTTTGTTTACGATGTTTTTTGTCCTTTTTTCGGTTGGTGGATCTAACATTTTTCAAAGAGAGGTAACCCGGTATTCTAGAAACACTCTAAATTTTTATGACTGTTTTTCGTCATTTTCTTAAAAATGACGAGTTTAAGTCATAATAAAAATTTTATTTTATGACTGAAAATCGTCATTTTAAAAATGACTGATTTCAGTCTCACCCCTGACTGGTAATGGTATGTAAAAGACATATTCCTTATGATTAATCAAAAAGGAATAACTCATCTTCTCAAATTAATTGAAACATCATTTTACATGTAGCAGTGTAGACTGAACTTTCTTCAAAGCTTGTTTTGACAAGCAAAAAAAAGTCATCAGACATTATTATTAGCATATAGTACATGTAGCTATGTTTTCTACATGTTCTATATGTTCTATATATCAGCAAAATTATTGGGGGGGGGGGAAGGGGGGCACAGCCCCCCCCCCTTACGACCATGGTAGCAATGTGTTGTCAAAATGATTATGCAACAGTTTTTTAGCTTACCTGAGCTGAAAGTGAGCTTTTCTGATCACATTTTGTCTGGCGCCCATCTGTAAACTTCACATTGTTGACTTCTTCTCAAAAACCACTGGGCCAATTTCAACCAAACTTTCCACAACATATCCTTGGATGAAGGGGATTCAAGTTTATTCAAAGGAATGGCCACACCCTCTTTCAAGGGAAGACAATTAGGAATTAGTGAAAATTTGATGTAATCATTTAAAAGTCTTCTCCTCAAGAACCATTGGGCCAGAAAAGTTAAAAATCTTCTTGTCAAGAACAACTATGCCATGACAAGTCATATTGAAAAGAAAGCATCCTCAGGTAGTGTAGATGTTCAAATCATGACCCCAAGGGATAGGGTGGAACAAAATGGGGGATCAAGATTTACATAGGAATATATAGGGGAAAAAATCTTAAAAAATCTTTTTCTCAAGAATATCAAAGCCATTTCTAGTCATATTAATGTGGAAGCATCCTCGGGTAGTGTAAGATTTAAATTTGTCCAAATCATAACCCCAGGGCTAGGTGGGGCAAAATGGGGGATCAATGTTTTTACATAGGAACATATATGAAAAAAATCTTTAATTTTTTTTCAAGTATAACAAAGCCATTACTAGTCATATTGATACAGAAGCATCCTAGAGAGTGTAAGATTCAAGTTCAAGTATGTTCAAATCATGCCCCCCCCCCCTTTTGGGTAGAGTGGGACATGCTTTTAAACATCTTCCTCTAAAGAACAGCAAAGCCATGAATATGGAAGAAGTTTAGATTTAAGTTTGATTAAAATATGACATCTGGGAGTAGGATAGGGCTAGAATATGCATATATATACATAGGAAAAAAAATCTGCAATGAAGAATGACAATGCCGTATTGACACAGGTGAGCGTTTTAGCCGATGGGCCTCTTGTTTTCATTCCCTAACTGTTCATGAATTTCTGTTATATACAATATTTTTCTCACACATTGACAAACAAAATTGTATAGCCATAAGGACAAATTCAAGGAGAGGGTACATGTACCAATAGGTTTTGCCTATTTTCCGATCTGTATCTTTCTACAGATGTCGTTATAGAATATCTGATCCACAAATAACACTGTCTACATAAGTCCGGTCCATTGTCGGAAACCGGATTTCATCCCAGATAGCATGCATACGTTGGGACAACGTTGGTCCAACGTAACACACTTTGTTGGCCCAACATTGGCAAACAACGTTGGCGCAATGTCTAAGTGCACTGTGGCCCTTTGTTGGCCCAACATGTTGGCGCAATGTTGGCCCAACACTGTAATGTAATCATGTAATTGTAGGGCCAACATTGGGCCAACGATGTATGTCGCATTGTAACAGAAAGGCCAACGTTGGGTCAACGTTGTAAAGGTACATGTAAAGGCCTATATTTAGTAATCGTATCGCCAACATCGGACCAACGTTGGACACGCATTCAACTTGCATGGCAAATGATTAGCCTTCAATCATAGAAGTACAACACAATTCCTGTATTTGTTTTAATTTCCATCATTTCAATACAATGAATTTAATAATTTTGGAAAATCATCTTGTTCCTCTTACTAATGTTTTAGAGTATTCATGTCACTTTCATTAAGGAATCTTAATTATTGAATGCAATCAGCGGGGGGAAGGGATAGTTCAAATGTTTTTCTTAAGTATATTCCACATCATTATTAATAATAATCACTTCTAAATTTCTCTAGTATAGGAATCCACTATTTCAAACTTGTAGAATGTAGGAATGTAAATTAATTGTGCATTTTCTCCTGTCCATATCGTATTTGAATTGTCCACTCCTTTTTCCTGTCCATGCGTTTATTGTTGTTTTTTTTTTTGTGCTGAATCTATGTCTTTCAGGAAAATATTTTTGCATCAAAGGCCATCTGACACAGAGGATTTTTTCTTCACCAGTTGCTATCAATGTTAAAAATACAATATCATTAAATAATTTATTTTTCTTACAAATAGATAACTAGTAAATATACATGAACATTTTGAAACAAGTGTATATTTTTAATAACTTCTTTAATAATTGTTACATTATGCGTAAGTTAAGTTTTAACAAAGCATAAAATTCTATCAATCACGCATAACAATTTTACTTACAATTCAAGGGCTAAAATAATCCATTTTTTCTTTTTTGAGTAGCAAAGTTTGCTTTGTTCCAGTGCGGGCGTGATAAGAAAGTGACCACTCTGGGTTTGCATGATCTGATTAAGATGCTCGTCTCCTAGGAAACCGGCCAGTCACCTGCTGAGCAAGTGAATTTCACCACTGACCTAATTATTTGGAGTTCTTAAACACAACACTTTAGTTCCAAGATACTAAATATAAAATCTACAACTCTATTTATTGTGTGGAATCAAACTTCTACTTGCAGTTTTCGTACATTACTATAATCTTTAATAATGATTTGATTGCTATTTTTCATAATTGGGTTCTGGTAGAATTTTTTCAATTCAATTTAAACCAAAATTCAGTGAGTAATTAAAAAAAATCTTCTCTTTTAACAGCCAGTTTTTTTTTTTAATGAAACCGAAATGCACCTCGGTTTGGCCAGCATATTATGTCACACAGTGATCATGTTCATGCTAACATTGGGCCAACGCTGGACCAACATACTGTTACCAGCTTAAATAACCATGCATCTTTTAATGGCTTAGCAAACATTGGGCCGACAATGACCCAACGTAATACTCCCAATTTACATTTTTTATATATACACATCGTCCTATAGTTCGCAGTGCGATGATGGGACAACGTTGGACCAATGTAGAGAAAACACATGCTAACACTGGCCAAACATACTGTTACCAGATTAAATAATCAAGTTTGTTAATGTTGTATTACAAATGTTGGGCCAACGCTGGGCCAACTTTAGAATCCAACTTCCGTAGAAAATATAGCAAAAAGGAGTCGCTTAATGTTGGACCATCGTTGGGCAAACGTAAGAATCCCGACATGGTTGACTACTGAAGAAAAGATTGACATGGTAACATTGGTCCAACGTTGGTCCAACGTTCTTTAGCCAACGCCAACCATTCGCCAACTGTACAACCATTTACCAACGTTGGCCCAACATAGTCATGCTATCTGGGATACAGGCTTTTCTTTGAATTTTTGGCCGTGATCGATAATTCTCCTACACTCTTCTGATGACCATTCTAACACTCGGTCGTTCAAAAATAATCTCTTTAGAAGCAAGACTTCAGTCATGTTGAGTAACTGTATGAACACATGAGGAGCACATTTCAAGAAATAATGTCGTAAACAGGAAGTCCAGTTTATTGATATCCACAGTATTCAAACTACAAAGAATATTCTGTATTTGGAGTGTTATACCTACCTTCATCGATATATCCCTCTCTTTGCATGCCACTGTGCACATTATTTGTTTAAACTCAGGCCCATAGGAAGCAATTTCAGTTGGGGGTGGGGGGAGGACACATGCAACCATATAGATAAGATAAGATAAGATATGTTTTATTACTAATTCAGTGCCCAAATGAGCATAAAGAGAACAAACTTACAAGAGAAAGGCCTAAAATATAGTTGAAAGAAAAAGAGAGAAAGAAAAAAAAATCATTTAGACATACCGGTACATGCACCTATATAAACATATACATAAAATAGACATATGACTCTTCAATGTATGTATATGTATGTATATATATATATATATATATATATATATATATATATATATATATATATATATATATATATATATATACACACATATATATATATATACATATACACACACACATACATATACATACATACACATATATATACTGTGGAAGGGGGCATCAACATTAAAATGACAATTAATGCACATGCATTTTCAAACTTAATGTTTATAAGATAGAATATGAAAAAATGCAAAATACATTAGTAGTAAAGACTGAAGTACACATGAATTGAAAAATTATGTACTTTCTAACAATTTTCTAACAATTATTTTCAGTTGGAGGCACTATCAACTACCAAAAATTCCTTGACAAGCAACCAAGAGAAAAAGGTCATCAGACGTTTTTATTGAGGGGGCACAAGCATATAGTAGCTATGTTTTCTATAGTATTCTATATATCGGCAAAATTAGGCAAAATTATTGGGCCGTGCCCCCCCCCCCCCCCCCAACTTGTTCCTACGAATTATAGTTCGAACGGTACCTAGTGAAAATGGCACCTGGTGAAAACAGCACCTGGAATATGCAAAACGGCACTTGGTGAAAACGGCACTTAGTGAAAACGGCACTTAGAGAAAAAAGTATCTATAAACTGAAATATGTGTGTGTGTAAATATATGATATTGTTTTTGTTTTTTGTTTTTTTTTTTTTAGGGGGGGAGGGTTGCATATCCATTTTTTTTCTAAGAATACAATTCATGTAAATACTGTATAAGAAATCTATGTGATATAAAAGATAAGAGTCTATATGATCCTGTGTTTACAATAACATTCCCCCAAAGATTCATACATAAATACCAATTCTGAAAGTCTTTTGTTCTTGACTTTTCTTGAGATATCCATATCCTCATCTTCTAGTCCCATTTTTTTTTTGTAAGAAATAACAGCTTTGTTTTTAAATATTACTTTATTTTCAAAAACAAGATCATAAGCAATAACAGCATCAGCATCATTATTTTTTTGCAGGACAGTCATAAATAGACCTATTTTTAAATCTTTATCTCCCAGTACATAAAATGATAGCAGATATTATTTTAAATAATAAAATTAAGCTTTATTTTGTATGACATATATCATAGTTAATAGTACATGTAACTTATCTTAAGAAAAATCATACAATCAATATACATCAGAGTTTACAAAACAAAACTAATAATTAGTACATGTATTGCAAACATATATATTTATGTATACATCATACAACATCATACAACAACAATCATATCACGCACAACACGTATCACATCATCACAGCACAGTCTTGGAAATGGAACTTCAAGAGTCCAAATACAGACACATCCATATTACTGGGCAGGGGGTCCATACACCATAGCACATTCCTGGAGCAGATGACTGGCAGATAAGCTCCTCTCGCAATAACGCTCCCATAGTCTGAACAATTTCCCTTGAATTTGCCTACTCCTTTTCCGCTGAAATCGCTGAAGTTTTCCCTCTGCCACCAATCTGAGCTGCATAGGGATTTCCATAGTCTCTGCATACAACTCCTGGATGAGATGATAGAATGGCACTGGTCCTCTTGTGGCTACACTGGTGTTGAAACGGTTATGCCACCCCTCCACATCGTTGTTCGTTCTTATGGACGTCATAAACACACTCCAGTGGTCTATGGGAAAGATGGTACTCCTTATCCAGGTGTGGTATACGTAGTCCATGATTGGCTGGATTGCCTCTGGTGCCCTGGCATCAAGTCTGTTGAAGGTTTCCTCGATGTGCTCAGGGGGAAGGAAGGGTAAGGACATCACTTCATAAATCGTTTATTTGCTGTTTTATGGTTGTCATTTCTTAATAATTTGGGTTTTTATTTACAACAATTCATAACTAAAATGACTTTATATACATGTGTATTTTTAAAGGAAAATATTTATAAATATAAATATATAAGTACTCTACTTGCATCATAATTGGTGGCTGGGCATGAAACTGTTTTGGTTCGTTTTGAACACCTCCAAAGGACATGCTCATCCTTCTCATTCTGCAATAAGAGAAATAGTAAATAAACCACATTAGTCACATATTCATTCACAATTTTCTTAACAAAAAACAAAATTTTAGACCTTTTAATTGAAAATGCATTAAATTAGTTGAGTATATGCTTAAATTACCTTTACTGTGTATGAAAACCCCTCTGAGTCCACAAGTTTTCGCTTCCCCTTGTTGCTGCCATTCTCCACCAAGTGGTACTCTGGGGGGTGATCCTCATTGATGGACACATGCAAGGACTCTTCCTCAATGGAATCCTCGAGTAAAGGCTCTGGGACATTAAATGACCTATCAACTTTGATGGACTGGTCCTAAGAAAGGTAAAAAAATAATATTAGTTTGGATTGAAAGGACAGTTGCATGTAAACTTTGAGATTATTTAAGTCTGTTCCAAAACTGTTTTGAATGATTTTTCAATTATTTGGATTTGTTGATTTTTTTCATAAGATAAAATGTTAGAGATGTTAGCTATATTTGTTAAAACAATTTATTATGTTTAAAATTAATAATAAAGAACTGCGAACGATAGTATTGTTCTCCCGCCTACCTTCAAGTCAATTTTCAAAAGTTAATATATTTGAATGATTTTTCATATTTATATAGATATTTATATGAATTTCCATTAAACATGACTTATTTGGGAAAACGAAGAGAGATAACTCTATAATTTTGGTAAAACTTGTGTTTTTCACTATAGAAATCAATGGAAAACGGAAAATATTTTTAAAACATCTCCCCCCCCCCCCCCCCGTAAAACAAAAATTCCTTTTTACAGGTAATATGGATTGTTATTTCACAAATTCATACCAAAGCTTTTTGTGTTTCACAGGGGGGAACATATGTTTACAGACAAAAAACGACAAAAATGCTCATTTTTTCACCAATTTCGAAGGCGTTTACAACTTAAACGTTGTATTTTATCAATTACATATGTTTAATTTTATATGCGTAAATCATAAAGAAGGATTTAAAGAACATTTATCCATATCCAAGAACATTTTAAAATATGCTGATGCTTTCAAGCCTGATTTCAATGGAAAACAACGTCCACCCCCCCTTATAAAAAGAGCTGGAATTAAGAGTAATTTACTATTTAACAGTGGTATTAAAATTATCAATCAATTACCATTGAACTCTTCTTTGCATTCAACAAATATTTTTTGGACAAATTACCATTAGTATTGAATTAAATGGGTGTAAAATGTAGGCGGGAATCGGGAGTTAGCGTGCGTAGTTCTTACCAATCTAGGCTGATGGTCAGGATCTGCAAAAGAGGATCCCAAGGAGACGTGAAAAGTAGCATCGACTGCTGCTGGCTGCTCGATGCTCTCATCAACTTCTGCTGGCTGCTCGATGCTTTCGTCAACTTCTGCTGGCTGCTCGATGCTCTCATCAACTTCTGCTGGCTGCTCGATGCTCTCATCAACTTCTGCTGGCTGCTCAGTGATATCATCATATTATTCAAAAGCAATTTTTTATAGATGAAATAAAAATTATGATTAAGACATAACTGATAAACAGAACTCACCAGTATTGGATGTTCTATGCTGCCATAAATCACATTTGTCACACTGAATAGCCTCTTGTCTGGTGCGAACAGTGGATTTGCAATGTAAACAGTTGTCTGTAAAAAAAATATTCATTTTTAAATATTCACATGTACAATGTAATTTAATTAATCGTTTCGAGTCTTTTTTTGTGCTTCAAGTACATGGGTGAATTAAAAAAAAATAACCACCAAATTGAAATTTTAAGCATTGTATATAAACTAAAGAGAAATTGAATGTACCAGATTCTTAATTGAAATTTTGACAAACTAAATAGTTGTTAACATGACACACTACTTAGAATATGTTGAAGTATGACAAAAACACCATTTATGTCAGCTAGTACACTACTATTTTCGCATACATACACATAATGTGTTCTGAATAAAATGCATCTTCAAACTACCGTAACATTTTCATAATCTTGTATATAAAAACTATAAACAATAATTTCTTTTGTCCAAACCAGTCAGGTTTTATTCCAGGTGACTCTACAATAAATCAATTACTCGATATATCTAATGACATAGGCAAAGCACTGGATTCCGGAAAAGAAGTAAGAGCTGTTTTTTGTGATATAAGTAAAGCCTTTGATAGAGTATGGCATGAGGGTCTCCTGTTTAAACTCAGAACAGCAGGGATAAACGGGAATTTGCTTAAATGGTTTAAAAGTTATCTTACAAATAGGGAGCAAAGAGTAATACTTAACTCCACCTCATCAGCCTGGGGTAGTATCAAAGCTGGTGTACCCCAGGGATCTATTCTTGGTCCTCTGTTATTTCTCATTTACATAAATGATATTGTATGTGGAATTAATTGTGTAATTAAATTGTTTGCAGACGATACAACCCTGTATACAGTAGTTGATAATGCTTGAACAGCCAGTCAGATATTAAACAATGACCTTGATAAGATAAGTGCGTGGGCTAAGCAATGGTTGGTCGATTTCAACCCCTCAAAAACCGAATGTTTATTATTTAGCAATAAACGCATTCCCATCACACATCCCCCGCTTTATCTGAATAGCCAAATAATCGAAAATGTGGAAAGTCACAAACACCTTGGAATACATTTTTCAAAAAATGGCCACTGGGATTTGCACATACAATCAACCCTTCTGAAAGCATCTCAACGTCTTCATCTACTAAGAAAACTTAAATTTCTTATTGATAGAAAATCGCTTGAAAATTTGTATTTTTCTTACGTTAGACCGCTACTCGAATATGGTGACGTTATATGGGATAATATGTCCAGTGATCTTGTCAATAAAATCGAACATATCAATATTGAGGCCGCTCGCATAGTAACCGGCTCTACGAAACTTGCAAGTCTTCATAGTCTTTATCAGGAGACTGGTCGGGAATCTTTAAAAGATAGGAGATATAAACATAAAATTATACAGTTCCACAAAATGGTCTACAGCCAAACTCCTCAATACCTTTCGGATCTAGTCCCACCACAAAATCAAGATATACACAATCATTCCACTAGACAAAAGTGTAACATCAAGCAAGTCAAATGTAGAACTGACCACTATAGTAACTCCTTCATCCCATCAACCATCAAGCTCTGGAACGAATTGCCCGATTCTATCAAACAAAACCCTTCGTTGTCAAATTTAAAACGTTATTTAAATGCCAACAATGCAAATCGTAAACCCCCTCAATATTATTATACTGGTAAACGCAAGGAACAGATATTACACACAAGATTACGACTTGATTGTAGCTCACTAAAAAGTCATTTATTTTCTCGAAATATTGTCAGCAGCCCAAACTGTAATTGTGGCGAGATTGAAACTTCTGAACATTTCCTCCTACATTGTCCTTATTTTGAAAATCTCAGAGATAGATTTATATACTCACTTCCTCATGACATCAGCACCAATATATTACTATTTGGTGACCAAAATCTACCACTAGCAGAAAATGTTGCAATCTTTAAATCTGTCCAAAAATATATTGTAGCTACCAAGAGATTTATTTAATCAGTTTTTCCTTAGTATCTATTCACTACTCCCTCTCCCGTGGGTATGTTCTTGTGTATATTCTCTTAAGTGTGTGTAGCAAGCGTCATTTTTATTTTTTTTCTCTCAGTGTTATTTTTCTTCCTAATTTTGAATTAATATCTGTTATTGCTGTAAATCTCCTGCATTTGTTCTTTAATTATTTTTCATGTAAATTCAACCATATTTTGTCGCTTTTTTCTCTCTCATACATACATATTGTACAAATCCATTAGACTTCTTCTGTATAATTAGAACGTCATTCATTTGTGTGAATCGACATGATTTCTAACTTAACATGTATGTCAATTTCAAATATTTTTTTAGCAGCTTCAAACCGTGTTATGTAGCTATCTAATAAGGGTCTGTCATCTTTATCATAATAATAAGGAAACGGATTAGTATAAGTTTTTAAACTTGTTTCCGAATCCTTTATGATTTTTGTACTACTTATCTGTATCTTCTGCTTGTCATTTTCAAATAAAATATGGTTTAAACTAAAAACTATATAATTCTTAACTAACTTAACTTACCCATCTTTCTTCTTCTTTTCTTCGGTGTATAATGGTGTACGGGGTACACCAACCTCAAATCTCTGGCAGTGTCTCATCATTACCTCCGTAATTATGCAATCACTAGCTACTTATTAAATCCTTTGATTATTCCAAAAAAGACTGTTTAGCAAACATGTTATTTTGATAGCAATACCAATTAAAATTTCAAAGGAAAATTAATTTTGATTTATTTATTTTAAAGAAAATAATTGAAAGATAATTAATAAAGTAACACATTACACAATTTATCTACTGTATAAAATAATATTACTTTTCAAAGGAATTAGTCTATTTTTTTCTTCTATTTTTTTTTCATTTTTATCAATAATAATATACATATTTATTACTATAAATGTAATTTAAAGTGCCATTTTCAGTATAATCATAATCAAATTCTCAAAATAAAAAAAGTGCCATTTTGACTATCCGCTAGTGCCGTTTTGCATATTTCCGAAGTGCCGTTTTCACCAAGTGCCGTTTTAACTTGCACCCGTTCCTACAGCCATGATACTAACGGACTTTTTCACTGCGCATCACTATGCATTAATAAACTTTGGCTAATAAATCCAATACTTGTATACTGATAAAAGAGACCCAAGGGCCTTGACAGTCACCTGAGTATAATACAACAATGTAATGGATTCATTAATACCCTTGCTTATTAAAATATTTACCCTGCCTCTGACTGCCTCTGAGATGCCAAGGGTCGAGAAAATTTTCAAAGAAATCATGCATCTTCACTACAGATTCAACACAGTCCAACCCTAACACCAGATCCCATGATCCAGGGTCATGAAATTCACAAATTTGGAAAAGGTACCCTCACTAATCAAAACTATGCTGAAGATTTCAAAGAATTAAAGAATGACACAGCTTTAATATATTATCTAAACAGCCCCCTCTCCCCACTGTAACACCAGAACCCCTGACCCTGGGACCACAAGTTTTAAAAATATTAGAATTAATACAATTTGACTATATAATAATTATATAATTATCAATAGATTCTCACCCTTACACCAGAATATCTGACCCAGGGGCCACAAAACACAATTCTGGAATACTTAGTTTCTTTGCTTTATAAACAGGTCCAGAAAAGAATATTTTCAAAGAAATTACTATACGAGGGGTGATCAAATCACGAACTATCTGTATATTTACAAAACTTCAATTCAGATCAGAGTAAAATTTGGCACACGTTCTATAAATAGCAGATGTTATGCAATGTTTTACCTCCATGTTTGTGACGTCACAATGTGAAAATGACGTCAATATGTGACTTGTGACAAAAAATGATTGACTCAGTCGTACTCGAACAACGAACGGTTGTAAAGTTTAACGTCTATCGTGGAAATTCCTTTACAGTAGCATAAAATAATTTGTATAAGGTTTATGAAGACGAAAGACTTGCCAGAAGTTCAATCATAAATTGGATTGATTGTTTTAATGAAGGAAGGGAAATGGTTAAAATGATCTTTGTTCTGTTGCCCAGTGAAAGCAAGCTGGGGAAGAGATGTGACCTTAGTTGAGCTATTTGTTATGAAAGATCGCCAATTGCAAGTTACAGTTAGAAAAATAGTTGAATATCTTAACAATAATATAACAAGTCAAATTGAGGCAAAGCATCAAATCAGCCAAAAATAAAATTTAGCATTTCAAAAAGTACTTTCACAATAGAGCATCCAAGGAAAGCGCAAGATATTTTCAAACCTGAAAGAGTGATCATTTTTATTTCAAGCTGTCTTCAAAGAAAATAAAATAAAAATAATTAATGAATAAATAGAAATTTTAGTGCATTTGTTCATAAAATTGATTCACTGGTGTAATAAAGTCAGAATTTATTGTCATCAAAATGAAGAAGTAGGCTTTTTTTTTTTTACATTCATATCTCAAGATGAACCCTGGATATTTGTCACGTGATGATGTCGATGATTTCTGCAGAGTAGGCTACGCTGCACGGCAATATAGAAAAAAATATTCTTATGTCATTCTAAGATGTAGCATATTCAAAACAATTTTTACCAATTGATCGACTTTTCAATTTTTATTCATCATGCACTTTTACCACTATTAATTATTCGGAAAATCAAAACGACTTATACACTCCCAGGTTGGGGAGTGCCTATTGTAAACTCTTTTTATATAATTACAAATTAACCCTGTGGCCATTAATTTCACAAATTTGGAATAGGCATCCTTGCTCATCATAACTATTTAACTATGCACTTAGTTTGTTTACATAATACCCAGAAGCAGAAAAGAAGATTATCAAAGAATTGCATTTCACTATGTAATCAATAGAGCCCCCACCCTAACACCAGAACCTCTTACCCAGGGGCCACGAAATTCACAATATGGGAAGGGGTATTTAGTTTGTTTACAGTATACCCAAGAGCAGAGACGATTTTCAAAAAAAAAAATTAAGATATTTTAACTGTATAATCAATACAGCCCCGCCCTAACACCAGAACCTCTGACCCAGGGGCCATAAAATTTACAATGTTGGAAAATTCACCCTTTCTCATCATAACCATGCATTTAGCTTGTTTGCCTGATACCCAAGAGCAGAGGAGAAGAATTTCAAAGCATTAATTCATTTTCACTTTATAATATAACGAGTGAATCAGGTGACCTAATAAAAAATGGAATGTTAAGGACTTTATTACTTATTTGATTGATGATGCATTTTACCTCAATCGTGTACATGTATGTGATTATTGCCAAGGCAAAATCAAAAAGTAACTGTCCCCGCTTTCGCGAAATCGCTGGGACATTGGTCTGCTTGTCTATCATAAAAACAAAAAACAAAAAAAAAAAACAAAACAAAAACAAAAACTTTGAACTTGGTCACAATGATTGATAAGATATGGCTTTCATATTTCATATGCGCATTACTGTGGCAGAACTTTAAGAATATACTATGATTTTTGACCTCATGACCTTGAAATCAAATCAGAGTACATCCGGAAAAGTCTATACTCCCAGGTAATGCACATCTGAATTATGAAAACACATATTTCAAAAGTTACCTTCAAGGATAATTATGCCATGAATATGGCCAGGACATATAGTGTTTGTTATGTCAGTCTTCCGTCCTTCCATCCTTCTGTCTGTCCTTCCGTCACGCTTTGCGTTTAGCTCAGTTCAAAGCTCATTTCCAAAGAAACTGTTCAAGATATTTTCATCAAACTTCATATAAAAGCTATGCAACTGCATCAACATTTTTTTACCTTGACCTTTCCATTGACCTCGACCTCACTTTTCCTAAATTAGTGTTTAGCCCAGTTTTAAAGATACCATTCAAGATAGTGTAATCAAACTTCATATGTTGATACATACTGACGAGAGCTATTCAACTGCATCAACATTTTTTGACCTTGACCACATTTTCCTAAATTATTATTTAGTTCAGTTTTAAAGAAACCATTCAAGATATTTCATCAAACTTCATATGCTGATACATACTGATAAGAGCTATCCAACTGCATCAACAATTTTTTGACCTTGACCTTTCATTTGACCTTGACCTCACTTTTCTTAACTTATTTTTTAGCTCAATTTTAAAGAAACAATTCAAGATATTTTTATCAAACTTCATATGCTGATACATACTGATAAGAGCTATTCAACTGCATCAACATTTTTTGACCTTGACCATTCCTTTGACCTCACTTTTCTTAAATACATGTAAGTGTTTAGCTCAGTTTAAAAGAAACCATTCAGGATAGTGTTATCAAACATCATATGCTGATGCATACTGATGAGAGCTATTAAACTGCATTAACATTTTTTGACCTTGACCATTCCTTTGACCTCACTTTTCTTAAATACATGTAAGTGTTTAGCTCAGTTTAAAAGAAACCATTCAGGATAGTGTTATCAAACATCATATGCTGATGCATACTTATGAGAGCTATTCAACTGCATCAACATTTTTGACCTTGACCTTTCCTCTGACATTGACCTCAATTTTCTTAAATTAGTGTCAAACTTCATATGCTGATACATACTGATGGGAGCTATTCAACTGAATCAAAATTTTGACCCTGACCTTTCATTTGACCTTGACCTCACTTTCATCAATTTGTGTTTAACTCAGTTTTAAAGAAACCATTCAGGGCTAGAAATAATTATTTTTGTTTACTGGTCACTTTGGCTATCGCCTTATATTTTTACTGGTCAGCTTAGTACTTTCACTGTCCCACCGGGCCAGTAGATTTTAAAAAGACTGGCCCAAAACCATAATAATAATAGTAATAATTTTTTTTATATTGTGATACTTAGAAGTACAACTTAACAAAACAAGAAACAGTAGAAGATGGGACACACAACCCTGTGAAGTTAACTAGCCCTATTGTGAATGACTTTTATTATGCATAAAAAAAATGCTGACCCAAAGGGCACATGCCCTCTGCAATGTACTAGCCCAGATTGAAAATCCACTGGCCCCAGACAAGCGGGCCATCAATTATTTCGAGCCCTGCCATTCATAATATTTTATCAAACTTCATATGCTAATGCATACTGATGTAAGCTTTTCAACTGCATAAAACATTTTTTACCTTGACCATTTCTTTTACCTTAACTTCATTTATCTTAAATTAGTGTTTAGCTCAGTTTTGAATAAATCATTCTAAATATTTTTATCAAACTTAATATGCTGATACGTATATGTGAGAGCTATTTAACTCCATCAAAATGTTTGACCTTGAACTTTCCTGTGACCTTGACCTCACTTTTCTTAAATTTCAATTTTGCTTAGTTTTAAAGAAACCATTTAAGATGTATTTATTTAAGCTTATGCACTTACATAAAATTTGGTGAAAATTTATTATCTATATCCAAGTTTTTAGATTTCAATATTAAAGAAACTATTCAAGATATTCTCATCAAATTTCATACACTAATACAAATTTTCATATGTTGCATTACTAATATACCCTCAGCGGGGAAATCATGTCCTATGGACATGTTTCTAGCATTTGAAAATTAGGTCAAACTTCAAGTCCTTAGGTAATTACATCAAAACTAGTTTATATATTTAATGAAGAACATAGAAAATATAATCAGGTTTTAAAGAAAATTATACATCTAAGAATCAGGGAATGTAGTTTTTATTCTGTCCGTCCTTCTTATCTGCCTGTCTGTTTATCTGCAAAAACTTTACACTTAGCCATAACTTTTGAATGGTAAAAGCTAGGACTTTCATAATTCATACGTGTATTCCTTGTGACAAGATCTTTCCTTTGGTACAAACATATTTGACCTCTTGACCTTAAACTTCAGAGTTTGACCCACTTTTGCAAAATTTTACCAAACTTTAACCTTGGCCATTACTTTTGAACAGTTAGAGAGAGAGGGCTTTCATGATACACATATGTATTCTTTGTCATAAGACCTTTCTTTGGGTACCAACAATCTTGACCTTTTGACCTTGAACTTTGACATACTTTTGAAAAACTTGAAACTTTCACCTTTGCCATTAACTGCCATACAGGGGCATCAGTGTTTCACAAACACATTTTGTTTTATTTACAAAGGAATTGCGAGTTATAGATAAAAAAAAATAGCAACGTTTTAAAAAAAATAACATATAAAAGAACAATGTACTTAAAGCTTGCTTGCACACAAACAACAAACATAATACATTTATCATTCTTTTGGAATTTCAAAGCTCAATATATAATTATGACGTTCTAACTTTTCTTACATTGTATGTACTGTTTACTTTGCAGTCTTTTCTTGCTTTTACCGTGCAGTTGAGATCTCAAAACTTCGCCTTATTCATATTTCTCATAAATCTTTAGCCTTATGAAGTAATTATCTTAAAAGAAACACATGATATTGACTCAGAGTGTAACTTTAAGGAGGCTGGGGGGTCAACAAATTAACCATCAGATATAACTTAATATTTTAGATATGATATCTTAAGCTGTCAACTATCATTTGGCAAACAAAAATTTCATACATTTTAGTTTTAAAATTTGATCATTTTTGTATATTTTATATGGAGCTCTTCTTCTAAAGGAGATCAATATTGTCTGAAAATGGCCACATCCACCCAGCCCTCTTAATAGATCTTCTTCTTGTTACACAAACAATGAATAGTGTACAGTATGATTGTCATAACAAATAAATTGAGATTATTTACAAACATTTATGTTATAAATATAATATATATATTAAAAAATTATAAAGACACATACTCTGAGTCTAGAAAGTCTAGCATTAACACAGCAGGTAAATAAAAAAATGTCTTCTGGCAAAATAATTCGAAAATTGTTGGGGTTAGCCGTATTTATTGAAAGGCTAATGGCTGTTAGACATATTCGTCTTCTGAATTTCTTATCAAACTAACCCAATGTAGCTGTCATACATGTAAGACTCATCTAAGACAAATCAAGGATTCTAAGCTCTTGCCTCTTATACCATTTTTTAAATTATCGAGAGAATATTGCCCTCTTTGAGGGTCTACTAACTTGATCTGCAATTTTTACAACTGTCTTTTTTCAACGATTTCTTCGCCACTAATTAAACATTATTACATATAAGCACTACAACACCTTACAAAAGTACAATACATCTGTCCTTTTCAAGTGCGACTAATCAATAGAGACGCGTGTTTCGATTAGAAACTGTGGCGCGAAAAATCGACCTACAATTCCCCGCCCTATCGATTCCTGAATATTCGTTTATATCCATTGTTTTTCCTTCTTTGTCAATATTATTATAAATTCATTAGGGCATTAAGATATATGTCTGCTTCTATACACAGCAAAGTACCATTTTCAAGCAGACAGGATACGAAGGAAGATGGGTTTATGAAAATTTTTAATTTTCCAGTAAGATTTCATTCAGAAAAAGAGTTTGCGTTGTATCAGATGAAAAAAAGATAGATTAACTACCTTTATCTATCTTAAGGGAAGCATTTTAGTGTTATTAAAAGGAAGGAGAAAAAAGTACAATGTGAAAAGCATTAACGGATCTAGACTTTTCATTGGCATCGAAAAGAGAAAAATATTTTCCTGCCATTCATAAAAAAATTATATTTTTGTGTCTTTTTGGAAGTGTATGTTGTCTATACAATAAATTTTGTCACTGATGGATTATGTCTGCGTCCAAGAGAAGTAGTAGTGTCAACAGATCCCGCACCTCATCTGATTCAAACTCCGGACAAAGCACCCCAGGGCACGGAACTAAAACTCCACGCTCGTCTGCCAAATCTAGGATTTCATTTGCACGGTGAGTATCAAGTATTCAAAAAACATCTAAGTGTAATAATTCCCAGTTCCCCATCAAAATACTTAAAAATTTCATTTTGAAAAAAAAAATTATTCATCATGCAGTTTAAGGATCCCATTCTCTATCTCTTTTTGAAAACAATTCGCATGAATGTTGACATGTGATCACCCCCCGGGTTTCTCAATTTTTACAGCGTCTTTCAATTAATTACTTGTATTTATCTTTACTTCTAAAACAAACGCATCTAAAAACTTTTGAAAACAGTATAACAATATAGGACTTTTATCTACATTATCATTATGCATGTGTTTCATATACTGATTTGATGCCTTTTTGAGGTTTAAAAAACGTAAATTTCTCACATTGCTTCAGCGTAAAGATACGTATATGTCCAATTTTTTTCAATTGTTCCACTCACAGCTATATACTATTCAATTATGTTTGAAAATGATCAACTTACATGATCTGCAGTGTCAGTATTACCTCGAGGCATATCAAGAATGTGTATCATTTTAAATTAATGTCGATCAATTTTCGGGGGAAAAAAGAAACATGAGAAGAAAGACGTAATTTTTTCATTAAGGGGTGACAGGGGTCGTTTCTGAAATTTCATAGGATTTTAAGTTTCTGCGGAGAGAATAAACGAATAATTAATAAAATCAAAACGGATCAGATCATACAGGATGTGATTTTGGTGAAAAATACACGTATATTTGATATTTGAAACTGATACCTTTAATTATGTTCTATACTTCAAACTTTTCAATATATCCTTCATAACCTGCCTGAATCTCCACCACTTCATTATAAGCCGGGTGACCGTTCATATAGCCCCAATAAAACACCTATAAAACTGACCACTGTATGGTCATTATCAAAACTGGACAAACAAACTGACGGGCAAACTTTAATGGAATGGACATTTTCCTGCATTTGTAAACTAGGGGTCCTATTGCTTTCACATGTGATGACTTCTTTATGTAGAAATTGACCAAACATTTGAGCGTATGATTCGGAGAGAAAAATGAGCTGGAGTAAATTATTCACATCACACTGGAAATTTTAATGACGATTTCGAGAAAGAAATCAATCGTTTCTGATTACATGTAAACCCGAATATTTAAGTTACTAAAGGCAGTTTTCTAAACAACAGGTAGTTTATAGAGAAGTAGAGAGTTGTGAACAATTTTTTTTATCCTGCGGACCTAAAATTTAAAAAAAAATGTTATCAAATACACGACGAGGATCCCTTGTTAACCCGGGAGCGGATCCTAGGAGGAATTCTTTGACATTTGGGACGGTGGAATATCTGAGATCTAGACGATCAAGGTAGGAGGAGGTTTAATATCTGGACTTTTATTGCAGATGTAATAGACAGCCAACTTCAAATTCAAAGATGTACTAATACCCTACGTCTAATTGCATCAATGGTATTGATTCATTGATTGTATGTTGGTTTGACTAACATTTGTTTTAAATAAAGATAACTTTGAATAATTTATATATCGATCTGGTTATTTTCGTTAGAGAAATATGTCTCGATATTTTTTCTATTATATCAGATGTAAATGTTACATGAAAAAGTATTTAGAGACATGTTCGAGGGATTATTAAAAAAAAAATCGTGGTCTGGCATGATAACGTTTTATTATGTTTTCTGTTTAAATGATTTTAAATTTGACAATATATGTACACACAAGTTTGGCGAGCGTACAAAATTCGATCCAAGAAATAAAACAAAATAAAAATGAATAAAACAAAAATGATCTCATAAATCAAAGGCGCTGGGAGAAGACTGCCCAATCCTTTTATGTTAACTTTTATTTAAGAAATAAATACATGTATGTTCAAGTCACTCATAATAAAGTGAAATTACCTAAATGTAATGTGAGGCCTTCACTGGCCTTGTGTGCTCAAGGACAAAGTAAGTAATGTTGCGCCGGGTACGCAAGACACAGTCAATTGAAAAGTACTAGTTGTATTTTTGGTTCTCATCAATCCGAGTCAGTATTAGGAAGTGAGGAAAATTTGGTAGTTCTATCTTTCTGACATATTTTCTATTTATCAGTAAAAATCTGCATTATGACTACTTTAAAGTATTTTTGTTGATAAATAGAAAATATGACAGTTCTATCTCACATAACATAGATTTTATAGCACCAGTCCCCGAACTTTTGATAACCCCCTGTGTTTATATTTCCCCAAAGGTTTCAACAACATGCACCCCACCCCCTTTAAATAAAAAAAGTTTGAAAATAAAAATTTCAAAATTTAAAAAAAAGTATTTTAACAAATATAATGTAAAAGAGGCTGTGTCATATCATAAGGTGCAGTGAAATGTAAATATAATTCCTCTTGTTTCACTTTGTAAGAGCTGTCTTAGTGTTTGGAAGAAAACTACCAGAGACCAAACAAAAGTCAGTGTACTTGCTACCGTATTAAATTTTACATATATTCTTAACAGAAATGTACAACTTTGAGTAGGTGGCCCTAATTGAAAACAAACTTGTGAGAGGATTCCTTTTTAGATCTTGTAAAGAAATTCTTTCTAAATGTTTTAGTATTATACTCCCCCCCCCCCCCCCCCCCCCGTAGCCATGCATATACTAAAGCAGCATAAAAGTTTTTATTGGTCGAAGTCGAGTAGGTGCTTGAAAACCAAAAATAGGGTCTTATCAATCACGCTCAAATACCGTATACAAAATATTCAACACGCCCTTCATTTTACTAAATCTGGTAAACACAGGAAAGTTACATCAAATTTTTCATCTCGTACAAAAAATTAGTACCAGTTTAGTGTAGAATTGCCCAAATCAAGAGGGGTGATTCATATTATTTTGCGTCAAATGTTCTGAATTCTCTCTGTGAACAGGGAATATACAGGTTCCCGTTTCGAAAATTCTTTAGAAACTTCTTACTTGAGAATAATGTAGCTCTCGCCGATTATTTTTTATCTAATGTTTTCGGGAGAGCCCCCCCCCCCCCCAAACAAAAAAAAAATCGAAGAGGGCTACACTATTGCAACTAATATAACCCCACCCTCTCTTAGTTTGTTGGCCTTCACATGTTTAAAATTCCACCCTAATCCCTTGGGTTTGATTCTTATTATCTGTATTACATGTACGTTTGCTTTCATTGTGACTGAATATTACCTGCTTTGAACTACCTTTACTTGTAAAATGGTACCACAATAACTTCACATGTAGTACCGGTTTGTAATTTTCATGAAATTAATGTAGTTCTATGTCTATATCCATGTGATAATTGTATTCAGAGTTTGTAATGACACTGCTTTTTATAATACAAGAATATTTGATCATGCATTATAATTACACACTCTAAGGTCTAGCGTATTTATTAGTTCCTACTACGACAATTCTTCAAGGATTAAGTTACGTAGTTACTTTTAGATGAAAGTTTTATTGTTATTAACAATATATATTAAAATCAAGTGTCTATTCTCATGCATTAATTATACTATTAGTGACAATAATTCAGAAGAAAAAGAAATTGTACATATACATGATTATTTTCATACATCTTCAAAAGTAAACAAAATTGTATAAAACATATATACTAGAAGTAAACTCATGAAAAATTAGATTAACCTCATGACATGCATGCATTCATTTTGAAATTAGCTCAAGAAAAATCTAATTGATTTAATTCATAATGACATAGATAAAGAATGTTTGTCCAAAGGTCCTGTAAGTTTCATTTAAACCGTTTATTTACAACTCATATTTCATCAGAAATCTCATATATGGGAATAAATTTCTTCTCAAAATATAATAAATATACACGTCCTTCAGCTAAGTAGCTCGTTCTGTTGCAACTTGCATAATTTCTTACATGTCTCTGCAAGAATAGTATTTCATTGTCATCATTAAGCACCTGCATATAAATTTGGACTGTTTTTCCCGTGTATCCTCATGCATCTCTGCTATATATTAACTAATTACCGACTGGCCATATAACTTCCCACTGACACTACATTTAAACCTATCACCTGTATGTGTCCTCTTGTGTTTTTGAAATGAACTTGAATCAGAGAATGCCTTCCCACACACATCACATTTATAAGGTTTATCACCTGTATGTGTTCTCATGTGACTCTGTAAGGGACCTAACTGGCTGAATGCCTTCCCACACACATCACATTTATAAGGCTTATCACCTGTATGTGTCCTCATGTGTCTCTGTAAGGGACTTGACTGGCTGAATGCCTTCCCACACACATCACATTTATAAGGCTTATCACCTGTATGTGTTCTCATGTGACTCTGTAAGGGACTTGACTGGCTGAATGCCTTCCCACACACATCACATTTATAAGGCTTATCACCTGTATGTGTTCTCATGTGACTCTGTAAGGGACCTAACTGGCTGAATGCCTTCCCACACACATCACATTTATAAGGCTTATCACCTGTATGTGTTCTCATGTGACTCTGTAAGGGACTTGACTGGCTGAATGCCTTCCCACACACATCACATTTATAAGGCTTATCACCTGTATGTGTTCTCATGTGACTCTGTAAGGGACTTGACTGGCTGAATGCCCTCCCACACACATCACATTTATAAGGCTTATCACCTGTATGTGTTCTCATGTGTCTCTGTAAGTTACCTAACCGGTTGAATGCCTTCCCACACACATCACATTTATAAGGCTTATCACCTGTATGTGTTCTCATGTGTCTCTGTAAGTTACCTAACCGGTTGAATGCCTTCCCACACACGTCACATTTATAAGGCTTATCACCTGTATGTGTTCTCATGTGTCCTTGTAATTTCTGTGACTGGTTGAATGCCCTCCCACACACATCACATTTATATGGCTTATCACCTGTATGTGTTAACAAATATCTGTATAAATTTTCACTCCGAATAAACATCTTATCACAAACAGTACATTTAAAAGGATTTGTTACAGAAATAAATTTTGTAATCTTGTCATTCACAGTTGTATTCTTTACATGAACTAGATCGCTTTGTTTTTCTTTTGAAGAGGAGAATAATTTTTCAGAATAATTGCATTTACCATGATGTTTACCTCTAGTTAGTTTTACGTGAATTTTAGCTTCCTCCTCAATATGCTTTTTCTCAGAATATGCAGGTTTTGATATACTGTCAGCAATGGTGATGTTCTTGCACACTGGAGTATCAGTAAGGATATCTGAAAATCTCCTTTTCACTTGTCTTACAACCTATGTGGATAATAAAGAAATCATTATTAACATGGTTGTAGAGTACAATGACATTTAAGAAATAAGGTATCATTTTCAAACATATATCTGGCTACTGGGTTGGTTCACAAGATCAAATAGGGCTTTATGGTAAATTTGATCTCGTACCAACCCGTATTTATATCCCGATATATGTTTAAAAATGATACCATAATAGGCATGTTACTTAAATATCTAATATTGAAAGAAGCTCCAGAATCAGAGGCCTAACAATTTAATTTGAGATCTTGACAACCAAACCTAGAACGTGACTTTAGCTTTCTATAAAAATAAACAAAGCAGTATATTTGGGTCATTAAGTTTTAAACTAATATGCTTTATATACAAATCTGTGAGATTGTTTTTTAAAACTTAACCCCTTTCCTTGTGTAAATTTTTCAAATTAATTACTTAACAACATGTACTGTGAATTGCTTTTAACGGAGTTTTATCATCTATATACAAAACTAGAACATAATTTTGTGGGTAAATCGGATGACATATCGTTTTATCCATAAAAGTCAAGTTATTCTTATAATTATGACACTTACTCTAGTTTTATATATATAGTTTAGTCTTAAGCATCATTATTAGACATCCACAAAATATGTACAATATACCCATGGCCTTATGATCACAATGCTCAACTGAGTAAGCATATGTCATTCTGCTGATGTTTAAATTCCCTCCCCCCCCCCCCCCCCCCCCAATAAAAACTTTCTTATAACAAAGTAAATCTTTAACCAATTCTGATGCACCAGATGTGCATTTCAACAAATTATGTCTCTTCAGTGATCCTCATGCCAAATCTTTGGAAATCCGAAATATTTAATTAAAAAAACTTTGAAGATTGAGCTTTAAAAAGGGTGCCAAAGACTGGAGCCAAATACACTGAAGGATCAGAGCTATGCATGAGGGAGATAATCCTTGATTTTGAAATAAATTTCTAAATTTTACCAAAGCGATTTATATACATCCATATTTTCAAGCTAGTACCAAGTACTTAGCTACTGGGCAGTAGAGACCCTTGGGGACTAACAGTCCACCAGCAGAGGCCTCAGCTCAGGGGATATAATGTAAATCTTGTATGATACAAATTTGGATGCACCAGATGTGCATTTCGACAGTGGACCACATGCTCATGCCAAAATATTGGAAATCCAAAAAATATTTTTTTTAAAAAATTGAGGAGCTGAATAAAGGGATGCCAAAGACTAAATAAATTTGACTCTTTATGATATGGCCCCATTCTAGCTACAAGGGACCATGAAATAACCAAACAAAATGGGGATGCTTTAAAATCAAAATAATCACTAACATGGTTTTATTTGTTGTTTGAGGGTTTTTTCCCCTTATATATATATTATATATATATTTATCCCATGTTTACCCCTTTATCCCGTGGATATGACTCATTGGATAATTTTTTCATAATCCACAGTTGTGACGTCACAATGGTTTTTGGGTTAGCGCGATGAAGTAAAATAAAGTGGAGTCCTGTATAAAACAGTGTAAAACATTGGTTGTGAAGTATTAAACATGGGATAAAAAGAATCTCCCATGATTTGTAGTTGGATATGATTTTTATCCAACTCGTTGTGTGTTTTTATCCCCTCGCCAAGGCTCGGGGATAAAAAACACACAACTCGTTGGATAAAAATCATATCCAACTACAAATCATGGGAGATCCTATATATATATATATATATATATATATATATATATATATATATATATATACAGACTATGCAAAAATTTTTCCATGTTTTTAGACCCACCCTATCCCTGGGTCCATAATCCTAATGAACTCAAATACAAAATTTGGGAATATTTCGATACTAATATCTTTTAGTGTGGCCCCCACTACTTCTGATTTTGAAAGAAAAACATATGTACTTCCCATTTTCATGTATTCTATTTCATGTCCCTATTACCAAACCCTCTGTTTTAATATATATTCCTATGCTTATTTGATAATTTGTACATAAAAATAGATGTAGATGATTTATCATAATAAATTCTTACTTTATCTTCTGCTTTTTCAACATGTAGTTTTCATTCAGTATTATAACATACAAGCATTACTAAATAAAGCATCGACTATGATATGTGTCTAAAGTTAATGTAAATCACATTAGGTAAAAAAATGTAAAGTCACTGAAAATTTCATCTAATTACATTTCAAAATCCTGGACACAACTTGGAAAGTCAATCTATATCTTTATGTTAATTGTAAAAATAATTGGAAACTCACCTGAAACCCCAAGGGTCTGATTAAATGTGAACAGACATTATTTTCTTTTCCTTTCTTTCGGCAATGCAATACATGTCTTTTAAGAAAGTCAGAGGTACTAAAGCAGAGTTTGCAATATTGGCAAGGAAATATATCTGCAGTAAAAACATAATTTTTTGGGATAAATTATCCATGTATTAAATTTTTTTTCTCTATTTTTTTTAACAAAGGTAAATTCAGTTCATTTTTGTTTTAAAATTTATCCATTTCAGAAAATGTCTTGCATTCAAACCAGCATTATATGAAAATTAGATAGCAAAGAAAACAAAACTTATTACCATCAGGTCCTGTATATGGCTCAATATTCTTGAACAAACTGTATCCATGTTTATATTTACAGTGTTTTTCCATAAACTCTTTACTGCTGAATCCCATTTGACACCAAGGACAACAGAACAATTCTACAAGTAAAGAAGAAACTTAATGCATACAATAATACACAAATACAATTTTTTTTCTTATAATTTCATTAATACTTTAATTATACCTTAGCATTTTCGTTACACATTGTGCTTCTTTTTATTACTATCTGACCAATTACAGTTGAACTTCAGTATCTCAAACACTGATATCTTAAATACCATGGATATTTTGAAGTGATTTGGAAGTCCCAAGTACTTTTTCTTTTAAGAATTTTACCCTCAATATCTGATTTTCAATCCCTCTTATATGTCAAAGTTTTTTCTCAGTCTCATCGAGTTCAAGATAACAAGATTTGACTTAATTGTATTAAAATTAGAATACTGTGTATTTCCTTGTCATTCGATAATACAAAAAACATTAACTTCCATTCAAAGGCTGATATCAAATTCTCAGAATTTTTAAATGTCCCATTCCCATTGCAAATACAGAATAATAAACTTACCCTCTCCATTCACAATTTTTGGAGTAACATCTATGTGTTCTCTGAATATCCCTAGTTCTTTCCCATAATCATGACCGTACCATACCAAGAGTTCCGTCCCTGCAGAAATGTCTTTAAAAGATCTGTAATATATCTGTCCTTTGTACTGAAAGGCTACTAGATTTTGTTCTATTTCTGATCTAGCACAGTTGACATATCTCATCCAGTTACTGCAGGGTTCTTTAAAGGCATTCACAAAATGACTTGGTTGGCCCTTTTTATATATCTAAGCAAATAACACAATGAAATTGACCAGTTGTAAACAAAAATAGTTCAAATTTTGCAGTTTGTTATACAGATAAAGAATGGTAATACAAGTATTGAATTTTGAGATTATATAATATGTGCATAGAAGATAATTGCTTAAAATATAATTGTCATTATTTTACAGTAAAACATACATTTCATCAATATTTCAAAAATTTTCAATTTTTTTTTTCAGTACATGTATTTAATTACCAATTGAAAGGGCACAGGTCCCTGCACCAAAAAAAGGGTCAATTAAGCCCTGCATATGATACAAAGCCTGTTGGGCCAAATTGTCTGTCACCCAAAATAATAGTATAAATTGATGAAATTTTTGATGGTTTTATTTCAGGCCCAGGAGGGTTATTAACAAGTTATGGGGAATGTTTTGTTGAGAAAATACTAAAAGAATATGCAAGGACAACAGGGTTAATTGTATTTTGTGATGGCAGTTTCAATATATGGAGAAATAAATTGAGAAATGGCACACATTTTTTTTTCAAAAAGTAAGGGTTGCTCTTACAGTTGCTCTCTTGTTGTCCACCTCAATTTTTTTGCAGACCAGCAATTTAAGCTACAAATCTGCAGCTAGACGTAACCTGGAGTTTGGAGGTTGAACAACATACCTGCCAAGCATATCCAGTTTCTTGGGCTTCGTCCTGATTTTCAGTTACTTCTCCTTCATATGGACCAAATCTGGTTCTTTTCAGGAAAAATTTATCAGCAAATACACCTTGTCCAGCATTGAAAATATTTGACTCTCTTACTGAGAGGCCGATTGGAAGGGTTTTCTTGGCTCTGTCAGGAATACCTTGGGGTTGCTAAAAATTAATCAAAGAGCTAGGTTCACTTTATGCATGAAATGGCCCTGTCCTTATATCAATTAATTGACTATCACCCTCTGTCCCATTTCATATATCAGAATAATGTAGAGACATGGTGCTTTCATTTCCTAAATAACACAATTTTTTTTGTGAATCCAGGTATTGGAAAACAGGCTTTGGGAAAATGCAATGTTCTTGAATTTCGCAGAAAACATGAGTATTTGACTACCTTCAGCAAAGAATTAAAATATGAGCACAGCCCACGATCTAAAAATTAAAACATGTTTTGTGATCTTCAGAAACAGATCTTTCATTATGTTATTGCATATTTTGGATCAGAGGTTGTGCTCTATATGAAATATTGAAAATCTACCTCATATTTTGGCCATTTTTAATGGAATTAACAAGATATGGGGAAAATGACACATTTTATGACGTCATAATCATTGACTAGAGAGAAAATTACGTCATGTTCAATAGATACACAGTCACCAAGGGTCCAAGTTATAAATACTGCATTTTCAATCAAAACTGAGCAGTTCCGATTTGTCAGAAATTCTCAGGGCCAAAAAGGCCCCAATTAAGTGGCTCTTGCTCTTTAATAAGACTTCCCTGGCCAGTTAATTTGCAAATATAGTTATAAAAGTGTATGGTTCAAACGGAATATAAAAGATAGTTTTTGAATTTGTGAAAATGTGATGACTTCATGAGAATATAATTAATTATCATTAAATTGTAACATCTTTATTATCTCCCTTACAAAATAATTCCAAACTCTCTGAATATTTAGCAATGCAATATTGACATATTCACATGAAATATGAGAGTATCAGTAACCAATTACTTCACAATATGAATCACAGCTAGACTTTAAGATTATCTTAAACTACAAATTATAATTATATAGCTGTGATAAATTAACCCTGTACACCTCACCTCTGTATGACTGACCACTAACAGTGGACCATATATATTGGACACTCATCTTCATGTTAAATTCCTACATCTTACCCCCGTATCATTGACCACTAACAGTGGACCATATGTATTGGACAGTCACCTTTGTGTTCCTACAACTATACTTACCACTGTATCACACCATTAGCACTGTTGAACATATGTAAATTGGACAGTCACCTTTATGTTCTTATCTACTTACCTCTGTATCACTGACCACTAACAGTGGACCATGTACTGGACAGTCACCTTCATGTTCCCGATTACATTCCTCACAATCTACATTAATAAAACAAGATGCGTTTGTGAAACACTGATGCCCCCGTATGACAGCTTATGGCAAAGATTAAAGTTTCTCAAATGCAAGTCAAAATCCAGGCCAAAAGATAAGAAAATGTTGGTACCTAAAGAAAGGTCTTGTCTTGAGGAATATACCTGTGAAATTTGAAAGCCCTAGCTGCAACTGTTCAAAAGTTTTTTAAAAGTAAGTAAAACGTCAAGGTCAAGGTCAAAATTGTTTGTATCCAAAGGAAGGTCTTGTCACAAGGATTATATATGTGAAGTATGAAGGCCCTAGCATCAACCATTCAAAATTTATGGCCAATGTTAAAGTTTTTGTAAAGTAGGTCAAACTCCTATGTCAAGGTCAAAGTGGTTGGTATCCAAAGAAAGGTGATGTCACAACTCACAAGGATTACATATGTGAAGTATGAAAGCCCTAGCACCAACCACTCAAAAGTTATAGCCAAGGTTAAAGTTTTTCAAAAGTAGGTCAAACTCCTAGGTCAATGTCAAATGGTCAAATGGTTGGTATCCAGAGGAAGGTCTTGTCACAAGAAATACACATATAAAGTTTGAAACCCCAAGCATTTGTTCAAAAGTTATGGCCAAGGTTAAAGTTTTTCAAAAGTAAGTCAAACTCCAAGGTCAAGGTCAAAAGGTCAAAGTTGTTGGTATCCAAAGGAAGGTCTTGTCACACAGAATACACATGTGAAGTTTAAACCCCCAAGCACCAACTGTTTAGAAGTTATGGCCAAGGTTCAAGTCTCATAAAATTTTGCAAAAGTGGGTCAAACTCCAAGTTCAAGAGGTCTAATATGATGGTACCAAAAGAATGGTCTTGTCGCAAGGAATACACGTGAAATATGAAACTCATAGCTCCAACTATCTAAAAGTTATGGGCAAGGTTAAAGTTGACAACAGTCACAGACAAACAGGACAAAAACAATATACCCCCGTGATCTTTTGATCCGTGGGCAAAAAAGGAGACCATCAATATATCACAACTATAATATCTTGAACCCAATCCTCTTAACCACTGAAATCAAATTGGGGTTTAATGTGTAACAGAACCATAACTCACCCCTCCCCCATTTTAACAATTTAACTACAGGGGTGGGGATGGGGTATCCATATTTCACAGTCATCATATTTTCAATCCCTCCACTGAACTTTTGAATTTTTGCAACCATAGCTTGAACTCTTTACTCTCAACCCCCCCCCCCCCCCACCCCCCAATGTACACAGTGTATGGGCAAAGCCATATTTTGAACTCATTCCTATCATTTATCTAATGCGGTTCAATACTTCACAGTCATTAATAGCTAGAGCCCTAATTAATCCACCCCAAACCATAAAAAAAAAACAATAATAATAAAATTAGGGATGTCAATTTTGTCAATAATTCATATTAGAATATTCAATGAAAGTATTCGAATATATTCGAATATTCAATAAAAAAAAATAAATCTGTTTTATTTTAAATATGCATCATCCTACTCTCATGAAAGGTTTAGCGTATCTATACTTATATTGGAAGTAAAATTGTATGAAGACTTTTGTAGGTGTACAACAATAATAAATTCCATTTGATATTTGTCAATGTTGGAAATAAATAATTGATTTAAATGTAGAAAAGTATAATTTTAACAAATGAAACGTGTATTTATAGTAGCCCCACCTGAGGAACCAGTCGTCTCACAAAAGGCAAGATAGTCGTAACGGTATACTGTTCAGATTTCAATACGTGTAATGAATTACAATTATCTGCCTGATAAGTAATATGATTATAATCTTTGATACAATGTAAACAAATACTTCCATGGGCAATTTTCCTAGGTAATTAACTAATTTCCCAATAATGAATATAAAATTCAGGATTATGTACAACCCGAGATAATTAAGTAATTTACACACTTATTCTGAAATTAAGCCCTTTACAATACTAATTACAGATTTATTCTATCGGACATTCATTCAATAATCAATTAATTTAATTTTGATAAGTATGCCCTTCACGCCTTTTAGACATTTATAGATTTCATTTTTGTCCTCGATTCTAGATCCGATCGTATCTAACTAATAAAAACTATGAAAATACGTTTTGTATTATAAATAAAGCATTTTTGTACAATTCCTTAACGCCTTACTCAAGACAAAATACATGTAATTCAGTAGATTTATAAGATAGAAAGTAGTGAGAAAAATTGATCGCTAGTAAATTAAACAGGGAAAATTCCAGCATTGTTCTAATCAAAATTTATTAATCACAGTACTTCTTTTTATGAAATCTGAAAAACATCGAATATTCGAATCTTGAATTCATATTCGAATATCAACTCATCGAATGAATATTCGAATATTCGTTGCCATCCCTAAATAAAATAAACTGTGTTGGTTTCAAAACAACATTAGCATTTTGAACCCCTAAAATTTTAGCATTGAGAGGAAATGGTTTTACTTTAAAACACCCTTTACTTTAAGCTCAGAGATGAATTAAGCCTTTCAATATAGGGATATATTTCTTGCAAAAATTAATTGTTAAAAACTACAGCGTAAAGTTCAAGTTAGTTCACAGCATAGAGTCTTATTCCTTTAAGTTCTATTATTAAAAATAATGAATAATGATACCTACAAATAAAATCGTCATCATCTGGCACTTCAACATCCATGTAATTAAGTCTTTCTTGTACTCGAAGTGGATATGTACGTGGCTCTATTTTGTTTGTCTCGATTATACTTTTTTCAGTCTAAAAAAATCAGAACAGGAAATTATTATTTAAAAAATTAAGAATAAATTTCTTATTTAAAAAAAAAGAAAGAAAAATTATGATACTTAGAATTCACAAAGAATGTGTTCTACATTTGAACCACTAAATCTTTGCTTATGTTTTTTAAATGTATTATGTTTAGAATGCTTCTTTTCTGCTAATAGCAAAATACCACAATAAAAATGATCAAATCTATTACACACTGATACATGTATATCATGCACAATATATTTCATTGGCATACACTTTATCTTTTTGTTCACTTATTTTGAAGTCGCCCCCATGGCGCAGTGGTTAGAGTGTCTGCTCTAGAGTCGCGAAGTAAGGAGTTGATCCTTACATGGCGGGTTCGAATCCCACTGTGGGACGTGGAGACCGGTCCTTCGGATGAGACCATATAAACCGAGGTCCCGTGTCACAGTAGGTGCTGGCACGAAAAAGATCCCGCACTGCTCAAAAGCCGTAAGTGCCAAGTATAGGACAAAATTTGCAGCTCTCCACTGGCAAGTGGTGGTGTCTCCATATGAGTGAAAAATTCTCGAGAGGGACGTTAAACAACATACAAACAAACAACAGAAAACTTATTTTGAAAGACTTTGATATTTTGAATGAAACGGAATATACATTGATCAGTAAAATACATGTATACAAATGAGATATATAATATTGGAACAGGAAAGAAGAAAATGCATGGCTGGACCGGGAATCAAACCCAGAACCCCTGCATCACTAGTCAGGTGCTCCACCGACTGAGCTACCCAGGCCAATATCCACAGCCCAAACCATTACATTCCTCCCTTGACCTTAAATTGTCTTCACCCTCAAAGACACAACCCAAGTTCTTATTTGCCCCTGGCAGGACTTTCACCTGCAAGTCCAGGGGTGGTCAACCGCACCAAATCTGTAACAGGAAAGGAGAAAATGTATGGCTGGACTGGGAATCGAACCCGGGACCCTGCATCACTAGTCAGATGCTCTACTTACTGAGCTGCCCAGCCCGATATCCACAACCCAAACCATTACAATATACATTTTATATAAATACTCAGTACCTTTATTTTCCTCGGTCTCTTTTCCTTTTGCTCCTTTACTGGGACTGAAAACCTAACTGTCTGTTTCTTTTCTATAGAAAAAAAAAACCTGATGTTTCAACATGAATCTGTTTATCCAGGGTTAGAAACTCCCTGAAATTACAACTCGCAAATAATTGCAATTACCAAGAAAGTGAACTCGCAATTTTATAAGACTACTCGCAATTTTCATATAAAGCCCTTTTGAAATTAAATACATGTAGCTTAAGGGAAAAACTAGTATTAATTGTAACGGGGACCGTTACAGATGTTCCCCAAACGCTCCCCAACTTCCTTTTGGTGTCTTATTCCCTGTAAGCTTCATTAAAAAAGGCAATCAAGTATATTGGTTTTTTTACGCATTACACGCGGGCGCACGGGCATGGCTGTAAAAAATGACCATGTCAACTTGTCTACACTTTTAATACATCTTTCTATTCAAATTTCATCAAAAGATAAAAAAAATCGGCTATATTAAGTATATCTGTCATTTTACGCATTGCAAGCGCGCGCACGTGTATGCATGTCCATGATGACCGTGTCATCTTGTCAACACAATTAATATATCTAAACATTTTGAGTATCAAAGCGTTTCATCAAAAAGTGTAAAAGTTACAGCTATATCAAGTAAATTGGTCATTTTAGCATTGCATGCGCGCGCATGTGCATGCATGTGCATGTTGACAATCTCGTCTTGTCTACATTTATAAAGGGTCTATATATTCTGAGTATCAAAGCATTACATCAAAAAGTGTAAAAGTTATGGTTATATCTAGTATATTGGTAATTTTACTCATTGCACGCATATGCACGTGCATGCATGTGCATGCTGACCATGTCGTCTTGTTTATACTATTAATATATCTTTATATTCTGAGTATTAAAGTATTTCATCAAAATATATGAAAGTTTTGGCTATATCAAGTATATTGGAAATTCTACTCATTGCACGCGCACGCACGTGCTTGCAAGTGCATGCATGTGTGCGCTGATCATGTCATCTTGTGTACACTTCTAATATATATTTATATTCTGAGTTTCAAAGCAATTCATCAAAAAATGTACAAGTGAAGTCTATATCCTTTGTATTGGTTATTTAAATCATTGCGCATGCGCACACGTGCATGCATGTGCATTCTGACCATGTCATCTTGTCTACACTTTTAATATATCCTGATATCCTGAGTATCAAAGCATTTCATCAAAGGATATGAAAGTCATAGCTATATCAAGTATATCTGTCATTTTACTCATTGCACGCGCGCGCACGTGCACGCACGTGCATGTATGAGTGTGCTGATCAAGTCTTCTTGTGTACACTTCTAATATATATTTATATTCTGAGTTTCAATGCAATTCATTAAAAAATGTACAAGTTAAGTCTATATCAATTGTATTGGTAATTTTAATCAATGCGCATGCGCTCACGTGCATGCATGCGCATTCTGACCATGTCATCTTGTCTACACTTTAAATACATCCTAATATTCTGAGTATCAAAGCATTTCATCAAAAAATATAAAAGTTATAGCTATATCAAGTATATTGGTCATTTTACGCATTGCACGCGCACGCACGTGCATGCGCGTGCGCGCAAAATGACCTTCGTTCCGCAAATCTACATAACATTCCTATTAACCCTAAAAAGGTTTCATCTCAATCGGATGTGTAGTTTCGGAGATCACTCACGGACAAAAAAGTACCCAGGAAGAAAAATAATAATAACTAGACTCTTGTTGCCATGGCAACAAAAAAGTCTTCCGTTCTTCTAAATCTGTAAGAATTTGTTTTTTTTCTGTGTAAAAAACATACATATCATATTTACTGTGAAAGAAAAAAAAACTGGGAAAAAAGTCCTTTCAGTACTTAAGGTACTTTGATTTTCATTATCAATCTTGTATAATACCTATAAGAGATATACGTATATCATTAGCAATTTAAAAAAAAATTGTTTGCAATCATTTCTAAGACAAACAAAAAGACGAACGAACACCGTACTATCATAAACTTCACTGTGTGTATGTTTTGGCATAATTGTGTTGGTGTTATAAAAAAATATAATGAATTAAGTTAGTATCAC
The DNA here is from genome assembly GCF_033153115.1 of Saccostrea echinata. Lineage (NCBI taxonomy): Eukaryota > Metazoa > Mollusca > Bivalvia > Ostreida > Ostreidae > Saccostrea > Saccostrea echinata. Next base: position 15,864,318 of record NW_026889754.1, read on the forward strand.
ATTAAACGTAAAGTCACTGAGTTTTGTAAAGTTATAATATCAAGATTTGACAGCATACCTATAAGACAGATTATTCAATTACAGTAATTCTTCAGCAATCGATTGATTGATTGATTGATTATACGTATGTTGTTTAACGTCCCTCTCCAGAATTTTTCACTCACATGGAGACGCCACCACTCGCCGGTGGAGACTGTAAATTTTTGTCCTATGCTTTGGCACTTATCGCAATTGAGCAGTGGGGAATCTTTTTTATGCCAGCACCTTCTGCGACAAGGGACCTCGATTTATACGATCTCATCCAAAGGACCGGTCTCCACGTCCCACAATCGAAGTTCATAATACAGAGATATTTTATTTTTTATTTTATTCTATTTTTTCACAAGTTTGTTGCATCAGATTTACTTAAAGATCATACTTCAATATCATTTCGAACTCAGGCTACTTAATTGCAGTGCATACAGCGTCAAGTGATTTTGATTGACAGGTCAACACACGTGCACTTCGTGTGATACTTTTTTAGCTGAAAAATATACAGGATGTGACCATGACTGACTATGAAATCAGAAAACATTTAATAAAGAATGGGTGTGACCGATATAGAACTAATTTTTGGTCTATGTAAATGAATAGGAGGATCGGGATTAAGAGGGAATCTCTCTCTCTCTCTCTCTCTCTCTCTCTCTCAGACGTAAATTGAACATTTCATAATGACAAATCTACCATTATAGAATATGAAATTCTGTATACATGTAAATGGTAATTATATATATTCACATGTTCCAGATTTAAATCTAAAACGAATATATAATTCAAATACCTAGCTGCACGAGCGTCTCCAAATATTAATATTACTCAAGACGGGGGAGGGGGGGGGGGGCTTCAAAGGAATTAGATAGTTTTATGTTTTATGAATTATAAGGAAAAGTACGGACGTCAGTTGCATGAACATAATTATATATCATTGCATAAAATTGTGTTCATTCAGGTATACTTATCCCACATATCAACAGACCTGTGCAATTTTTTTTTCATGTTTTTTTTTCAAAAGAAACATATAGCGTACCATTATTTCACACAGAATCGCGTTTTCACATTTTTTTTTTAACTCTTTGAGTATTTCACAAGAATCCAAGAATCGTCTTTTCGCATCTTTTATAATTCCTTGGGTATACAGAGTATAAATCATGTGTCATAAATAATTTAACTTTTTATCAAATTTACATGTAATAACCAAATCTAATCTATAGATTGATTTTCTTTCTTTTAAGTGGCATATATCAATTTATTTATAAAGGCTTTAAAACAGTACTGTATTACAATTTTCTATCGCTCAATTCCTGTTTGAGTGTATGTAATATTTTTCAATATCGATCGGAAATTGGGATAATTTCGCATTCAAATCATAGAGAATAATAAATCGTCTGCATTATAGAAGGCTTATAACTATCGTATTCTGAACTTACTATACGAGATAGATAAAATTGCATGCCTGTCCATCACTATAAATGTATATTCAGTGCTTATAATATATTTACTTGAATTAGGTACCTAGCATATATATTAATTTTTTTTTATAGATATATTCATGTGTAAATCAATTAACTGTCAATACAGACTTACACTACACTGGCAACTTTAAACTATACATGCACTGGAAGCGGTAACCAACGTACTCTTACATTTAGAAGAGTGAATATGGAACGTCTAAATATTTTGATATAGAGAGTGTATATGTCTCTGACGTCATCGATACTATTTCCGCCTTTATCTCGAAAGTTCTATTCTCACTTACAAGTCAGAGTTATCTTTCTTTGCCCATTGCTTACACACTAGGTAACTAGGAAAAATGACGGTACCGAAAATCTGCAAAATGTGGAATCTGATTTCAAAACAAATTATATATTTAGTATTTGTAGAATAACCTCTGTTATACATAATAATATCTTGAAAAAATATTGAAAAACAAAAAAGTTGAAAATTGACCAAACACAAATTCACTTCCGGTTCGGACAGGAAGTACCGGAAACACACGAAAACAACTTCGAAACAAAGAGAATGTCATGATCTAATACTCCTGTAAATTTCACATCTTTACCTCAAACCGTTTCCGAGAAAAATTCCGGACAAAAGTCCATTTAAAAATTGGAAATTCGGCCGTAACTTCGGACCGGAAGTGAATTTTTCAAAAAACGGAATTTTATATAAACTTCATATATCAGCCTACTATCATGTGAAAAATTGTGAAAATCTATCCAACCATCTCTGAGTAATCGCGCTCACAAAATTTGGGAGGAATAATAATAATAATAACTAGATGGTTCTCGTTGCGAGCAACGAGTGGGTCTTCCGTCTGATTTTGGATAAGATTAGACAAGATCTTGACTAAGATATTCGTCTGTAAAAAATGAAAGGATGCATGCTGTTTAAAACATTATTCTGAGCTTCTTTCGTTCATTATTGCTTATCAAAATATTTCCCCTTGTTTGAGGTGTCAAAAATTTAGCATTCTGGCCCCTTATGGCCCCTTATTACGTAACATGTTCAAAATTTTATAATATATAGTTGCAGAACTTTAAGATAAACATTTTTGCTTCAGTAATTTATGAAAGACTTTTGGCCCATCTGAGCCCCTAATTTGAGGGGTCAGCCCCTTTTTCTTGATATCAAATGAAAGGTCTTGTAATTTTGAAGACTTTTTGTTCAACAATTATTCAGAAATTTCCTTTCGTTTAAGAGATATATAGAATAACAGTATTTAGGTGCCAGCCCTCCAACTCCTTAATGGGGATGTCTTGCAAAAATTAAAAGGGTGTATATTGGTTAGAACATTATTCTGAACATCTTTTGTTCAATATTGCTTATCAAAATATTTCCCCTTTTGGAGATATAATGTGTCAAAGATTTAGCATTCTGGCCCCTTATGGCCCCTTACTACGTAACATATGATCAAAATTTTATAAAATACAGTTGCAGAACTTTAAGATTAACATTTTTGCTTCAATAACTTATGACAAAACATTCATCATTAAAAAGTTATAGATGAAAGACTTTTGGCCCTTCTGAGCCCCTAATTTGAGGGGTTAGCCCCTTTTTCTTGATATCAAATGAAAGATCTTGTGATTTTGAAGACTTTTTGTTCAACAACTACTCAAAAATTTCCTTTCGTTTAAGAGATATATAGAATAACAGTATTTAGGGGCCAGCCCTCCAACTCCTTAATGGGGATGTCTTGCAAAAATTTGAAGGGTGCATATTGTTTAGAACATTATTCTGAACATCTTTTGTTCAATATTGCTTATCAAAATATTTCCCCTTTTGGAGATATAATGTGTCAAAGATTTAGCATTCTGGCCCCTTATGGCCCCTTATTACGTAACATATGATCAAAATTTTATAATATATAGTTGCAGAATGTTAAGATGAATATTTTTGCTTGAATAACTTGTAACAAAATATTCATCATTAAAGAGTTATAGATGAAAGAATTTGGCCCTTCTGAGCCCCTAATTTGAGGGGTTAGCCCCTTTTTGTTGATATCAATTGAAAGGTCTTGTGATTTTGAAGACTATTTGTTCAACAGCTATTCAGAAATTTCCTTTCGTTTAAGAGATATATAGAATAACAATATTTAGGGGCCAGCCCTCCAAGTCCTTAATGGGGATGTCTTGCAAAAATTCGAAGGGTGCATATTGTTTAGAACATTATTCTGAACATCTTTTGTTCAATATTGCTTATCAAAATATTTTCCCTTCTCGAGATATGAAGTGTCAAAGATTTAGCATTCTGGCCCCTTATGGCCCCTTATTACGTAACATATGATCAAAATTTTATAATATGTAGTTGCACAATGTTAAGAAGAACATTTTTGCTTCAATAATTTATAACAAAATATTCATCATTAAAGAGTTATAGATGAAAGACTTTTGGCCCTTCTGAGCCCCTAATTTGAGGGATCAGCCCCTTTTTCTTGATATCAAATGAAAAGTCTTGTGATTTTGAAGACTTTTTGTTCAACAACTATTTAGAAATTTCCTTTCGTTTAAGAGATATATAGAATAACAGTATTTAGGGGCCAGCCCTCCAACTCCTTAATGGGGATGTCTTGTAAAAATTAAAAGGGTGTATATTGTTTAGAACATTATTCTGAACATCTTTTGTTCAATATTGCTTATCAAAATATTTCCCCTTTTGGAGATATAATGTGTCAAAGATTTAGCATTCTGGCCCCTTATGGCCCCTTATTACGTAACATATGATCAAAATTTTATAATATATAGTTGCAGAACTTTAAGATAAACATTTTTGCTTCAATAACTTATAACAAAATATTCATCATTAAAGAGTTATAGATGAAAGACTTTTGGCCCCTCTGAGCCCCTAATTTGAGGGGTTAGCCCCTTTTTGTTGATATCAAATAAAAGGTCTTGTGATTTTGAAGACTTTTTGTTCAATATGTTTTAACAAAATACTTTTATTTAAAATGTTATTATAAGAAATGTCTCTAAAATTCACTCATAAATCACGTCCTAAATTTTGACCCCTACCGAGCTTCCATACTTCGCACTTCCGGAAAATTTGAAAACCAAGGTGCACAACTAGAACATGTCCTCTATCACCACTGAAAGTTTCAGCACTCTAGCTTTTGTCGTTCTTGAGTTTTTGTGCAGACACAAGGTCTATCAAAAAATCGATCAAAGGGCGATAACTTCCGACCGGAAGTGATTTCTCAAAAACTGAAGCGGCGTTATAAACTTCAGATACCAACGCATTAACCCTGAAAATTTGAAGCAAATCGATCGAGCGATCTCCGAGAAATCTTCTGCACAAAATCGGTAAGGAAAAAAAAAAGAATAATAATAATAATAACTAGATGGTTCTCGTTGCGAGCAACGAGTGGGTCTTCCGTCTGATTTTGGATGAGATAAGTCAAGATCTTGACTGAGATATTCGTCTTTAAAAAATGAAAGGATGCATATTGTTTATAACATTATTCTGACCATCTTTTGTTCAATATTACTGATCAAAATATTTCCCCTTGTTCGAGGTGTCAAAGATTTGGCATTCTGGCCCTTTATGGCCCATTATTTTGAACACACGATCAAAGTTTTATAATATATAGTTAACAAATGTTAAGATGAACATTTTTCATTCTGGAATTTATAACAAAATATTGATTATTTAAAAGTTATAAATGAAAGACTTTTGGCCCTTCTGGGCCTTAATTTGAGGGATCAACCCCTTTTTCTTGATATCAAATGAAAGGTCTTGTGATTTTCAGAAATTTCCTTCGTTTAAGAGATATATAGAATAACAATATTTAGGGGCCAGCCCTCCGAGTCCTTAATGGGGATGTCTTGCAAAAATTAAAAGGGTGTATATTGTTTAGAACATTATTCTGAACATCTTTTGTTCAATATTGCATATCAAAATATTTTCCCTTTTCGAGATATAAAGTGTCAAGGATTTAGCATTCTGGCCCCTTATGGCCCCTTATTACATAACATACGATCAAAATTTTATAATATATAGTTGCAGAATGTTAAGATGAAGATTCTTGCTTCAGTAATATGTAACAAAATATTGATCATTAAAGAGTTATAGATGAAAGACTTTTGGCCCTTCTGAGCCCCTAATTTGAGGGGTCAGCCCCTTTTTTCTTATTATCAAATGAAAGGTCTTGTGATTTTGAAGTTTTTTTGTTCAACAACTATTCAGAAATTTCCTTTCGTTGAAGAGATATATAGAATAACAATATTTAGGGGCCAGCCCTCCAAGTCCTTAATGGGGATGTCTTGCAAAAATTAAAAGGGTGTATATTGTTTAGAACATTATTCTGAACATCTTTTGTTCAATATTGCTTATCAAAATATTTTCCCTTTTCGAGATATAAAGTGTCAAAGATTTAGCATTCTGGCCCCTTATGGCCCCTTATTACATAACATACGATCAAAATTTTATAATATATAGTTGCAGAATGTTAAGCTGAACATTTTTGCTTCAGTAATATATAACAAAATATTGATCATTAAAAAGTTATAGATGAAAGACTTTTGGCCCTTCTGAGCCCCTAATTTGAGGGGTCAGCCCCTTTTTCTTGATATCAAATGAAAGGTCTTGTGATTTTGAAGACTTTTTGTTCAACAACTATTCAGAAATTTCCTTTCGTTTAAGAGATATATAGAATAACAATATTTAGGGGCCAGCCCTCCAAGTCCTTGATGGGGATGTCTTGCAAAAAATAAAAGGGTGTATATTGTTTAGAACATTATTCTGAACATCTTTTGTTCAATATTGCTTATCAAAATATTTCCCCTTTTCGAGATATAATGTGTCAAAGATTTAGCATTCTGGCCCCTTATGGCCCCTTATTACGTAACATATGATCAAAATTTTATAATATATAGTTGCAGAGTGTTAAGATGAACATTTTTGCTTCAGTAATTTATAACAAAATATTGATCATTAAAGAGTTATAGATGAAAGACTTTTGGCCCTTCTGAGCCCCTAATTTGAGGGGTTAGCCCCTTTTTCTTGATATGAAATGAAAGGTCTTGTGATTTTGAAGACTTTTTGTTCAACAACTATTCAGAAATTTCTTTTTGTTTAAGAGATATATAGAATAACAATATTTAGGGGCCAGCCCTCCAAGTCCTTAATGGGGATGTCTTGCAAAAAATAAAAGGGTGTATATTGTTTAGAACATTATTCTGAACATCTTTTGTTCAATATTGCTTATCAAAATATTTCCCCTTTTCGAGATATAATGTGTCAAAGATTTAGCATTCTGGTCCCTTATGGCCCCTTATTACGTAACATACAATAAAAATTTTATAATATATAGTTGCAGAGTGTTAAGATGAACATTTTTGCTTCAGTAATTTATAACAAAATATTGATCGTTAAAGAGTTATAGATGAAAGACTTTTGGCCCTTCTGAGCCCCTAATTTGAGGAGTCGGCCCCTTTTTCTTGATATCAAATAAAAGGTCTTGTGATTTTAAAGACTTTTTGTTCAATATGTTTTAACAAAATACTTTTATTTAAAATGTTATTATAAGATATGTCTCTAAAATTCACTCATAAATCACATCCTAAATTTTGACCCCTACCGAGCTTCCATACTTCGCACTTCCGGAAAATTTGAAAACCAAGGTGCACAACTAGAACATGTCCTCTATCACCACTGAAAGTTTCAGCACTCTAGCTTTTGTCGTTCTTGAGTTTTTGTGCAGACACAAGGTCTATCAAAAAATCGATCAAAGGGCGATAACTTCCGACCGGAAGTGATTTTTCAAAAACTGAAGCGGCGTTATAAACTTCAGATAGCAACGCATTAACCCTGAAAATTTGAAGCAAATCGATCGAGCGATCTCCGAGAAATCTTCTGCACAAAATCGGTAAGGAAAAAAAAAAGAATAATAATAATAACTAGATGGTTCTCGTTGCGAGCAACGAGTGGGTCTTCCGTCTGATTTTGGATAAGATTAGTCAAGACTTAGCTTGACTGAGATATTTGACTATAGAAAGTGAAAGGATGCATATTGTTTAAAACATTATTCTGAGCATCTTTTGTTCAATATTGCTTATGAAAATATTTCCCCTTGTTCGAGCTGTCAAAGATTTTGCAATCTGGCCCATTTTGGCCCATTATTTTGAACCTATGATCAAAGTTTAATAATATATAGTTACAGAATGCTAAGATGAACATTTTTGCTTGAGTAATTTATAACAAAATATTGATCATTAAAGAGTTATAGATGAAAGACTTTTGGCCCTTCTGAGCCCCTAATTTGAGGGGTCAGCCCCTTTTTCTTGATATCAAATAAAAGGTCTTGTGATTTTGAAGACTTTTTGTTCAACAACTATTCAGAAATTTCCTTTCGTTTAAGAGATATATAGAATAACAATATTTAGGGGCCAGCCCTCCAACTCCTTAATGGGGATGTCTTGCAAAAATTAAAAGGGTGTATATTGTTTAGAACATTATTCTAAACATCTTTTGTTCAATATTGCTTATCAAAATATTTCCTCTTTTCAAGATAAAAAGTGTCAAAGATTTAGCATTCTGGCCCCTTATGGCCCCTTATTACGTAACATATGATCAAAATTTTATAATATATAGTTGCAGATTGTTAAGATGAACATTTTTGCTTCAGTAATTTATAACAAAATATTGATCATTAAAGAGTTATAGATGAAAGACTTTTGGCCCTTCTGAGCCCCTAATTTGAGGGGTCAGCCCCTTTTTCTTGATATCAAATAAAAGGTCTTGTGATTTTGAAGACTTTTTGTTCAACAACTATTCAGAAATTTCCTTTCGTTTAAGAGATATATAGAATAACAATATTTAGGGGCCAGCCCTCCAACTCCTTAATGGGGATGTCTTGCAAAAATTAAAAGGGTGTATATTGTTTAGAACATTATTCTAAACATCTTTTGTTCAATATTGCTTATCAAAATATTTCCTCTTTTCAAGATAAAAAGTGTCAAAGATTTAGCATTCTGGCCCCTTATGGCCCCTTATTACGTAACATATGATCAAAATTTTATAATATATAGTTGCAGATTGTTAAGATGAACATTTTTGCTTCAGTAATTTATAACAAAATATTGATCATTAAAGAGTTATAGATGAAAGACTTTTGGCCCTTCTGAGCCCCTAATTTGAGGGGTCAGCCCCTTTTTCTTGATATCAAATAAAAGGTCTTGTGATTTTGAAGACTTTTTGTTCAATATGTTTTAACAAAATACTTCTATTTAAAATGTTATTTTAAGAAATGTCTCTAAAATTCACTCGTAAATCACGTCCTAAATTTCGACCCCTACCCAGCTTCCATACTTCGCACTTCCGGAAAATTTGAAAACCAAGGTGCACATCTAGAACATGTCCTCTATCACCACTGAAAGTTTCAACACTCTAGCATTTGTCGTTTTTGAGTTTTTGTGCAGACACAAGGTCTATGTAAAAATCGATCAAAGGGCGATAACTTCTGACCGGAAGTGATTTTTCAAAAACTGAAGCGGCGTTATAAACTTCAGATAGCAACGCATTAACCCTGAAAATTTGAAGCAAATCGATCGAGAGATCTCCGAGAAATCCTCTGCACAAAATCGGTAAGGAAAAAAAAAAGAATAATAACTAGATGGTTCTCGTTGCGAGCAACGAGTGGGTCTTCCGTCTGATTTTGGATGAGATTAATCAAGATCTTGACTGAGATATTTGTCTATAAAAGTGAAAGGATGATTGTTTTAAACGTTATTCAGATCATCTTTTGTTCAATATTGCTTATCAAAATATTTCTCCTTTTCGAGATATAAAGTGTCAAAGATTTAGCATTCTGGCCCCTTATGGTCCTTTATTACGTAACATATGATCAAAACTTTACAATATATAGCTGCAAAATATTAATATGAACATTTTTGCTTCAGTAATTTATAGCAAAATATTGATCATTAAAAAGTTATAGATAAAAGACTTTTGGCCCTTCTGAGCCCCTAATTTGAGGGGTCAGCCCCTTTTTCTTGATATCAAATAAAAGGTCTTGTGATTTGGAAGACTTTTTGTTCAACAACTATTCAGAAATTTCCTTTCGTTTAAGAGATATATAGAATAACAATATTTAGGGGCCAGCCCTCCAAGTCCTTAATGGGGATGTCTTGCAAAAATTAAAAGGGTGTATATTGTTAAGAACATTATTCTGACCATCTTTTGTTCAATATTGCTTATCAAAATATTTCTCCTTTTCGAGATACAAAGTGTCAAAGATTTAGCATTCTGGCCCCTTATGGCCCCTTATTACGTAACATATGATCCAAATTTTATAATATATAGTTGCAGAATGTTAAGATGAACATTTTTGCTTCAGTAATTTATAACAAAATATTGATCATTAAAGAGTTAGAGATAAAAGACTTTTGGCCCTTCTGAGCCCCTAATTTGAGGGGTCAGCCCCTTTTTCTTGATATCAAATAAAAGGTCTTGTGATTTGGAAGACTTTTTGTTCAACAACTATTCAGAAATTTCCTTTCGTTTAAGAGATATATAGAATAACAATATTTAGGGGCCAGCCCTCCAAGTCCTTAATGGGGATGTCTTGCAAAAATTAAAAGGGTGTATATTGTTAAGAACATTATTCTGACCATCTTTTGTTCAATATTGCTTATCAAAATATTTCTCCTTTTCGAGATACAAAGTGTCAAAGATTTAGCATTCTGGCCCCTTATGGCCCCTTATTACGTAAGATATGATCCAAATTTTATAATATGTAGTTGCAGAATGTTAAGATGAACATTTTTGCTTCAGTAATTTATAACAAAATATTGATCATTAAAGAGTTATAGATAAAAGACTTTTGGCCCTTCTGAGCCCCTAATTTGAGGGGTCAGCCCCTTTTTCTTGATATCAAATAAAAGGTCTTGTGATTTGGAAGACTTTTTGTTCAACAACTATTCAGAAATTTCCTTTCGTTTAAGAGATATATAGAATAACAATATTTAGGGGCCAGCCCTCCAAGTCCTTAATGGGGATGTCTTGCAAAAATTAAAAGGGTGTATATTGTTAAGAACATTATTCTGACCATCTTTTGTTCAATATTGCTTATCAAAATATTTCTCCTTTTCGAGATACAAAGTGTCAAAGATTTAGCATTCTGGCCCCTTATGGCCCCTTATTACGTAACATATGATCCAAATTTTATAATATATAGTTGCAGAATTTTAAGATGAACATTTTTGCTTCAGTAATTTATAACAAAATATTGATCATTAAAGAGTTAGAGATAAAAGACTTTTGGCCCTTCTGAGCCCCTAATTTGAGGGGTCAGTCCCTTTTTCTTGATATCAAATAAAAGGTCTTGTGATTTTAAAGACTTTTTGTTCAATATATTTTAACAAAATATTTTTATTTAAAATGTTATTATAAGAAATGTCTCTAAAATTCACTCAAAAATTTCGTCCTAAATTTCGACCCCTACCGAGCCTCCATAATTTGCACTTCCGGAAAATTTGAAAACCAAGGTGCACATCTAGAACATGTCCTCTATCACCACTGAAAGTTTCAATACTCTAGCATTTGTCGTTCTTGAGTTTTTGTGCAGACACAAGGTCTATCTAAAAATCGATCAAAGGGCGATAACTTCTGACCGGAAGTGATTTTTCAAAAACTGACAGGGCGTTATAAACTTCAGATAGCAACGCATTAACCCTGAAAATTTGAAGCAAATCGATCGAGCGGTCTCTGAGAAATCTTCTGCACAAAATCGGTAAGGAAAAAAAAAAGAATAATAATAATAAAAAGAAAAGTGAAAAATCAACAATAGAATAATAGAAGGGTCTTCCGCAGAAGACGGAAGACCCTAATAATAAAAAGAAAAGTGAAAAATCAACAATAGAATAATAGAAGGGTCTTCCGCAGAAGACGGAAGACCCTAATAAGAAAAGTGAAAAATCAACAATAGAATAATAGAAGGGTCTTCCGCAGAAGACGGAAGACCCTAATAATAATAATAATAAAAAGAAACAATACAATCACTATAAGTCTTCCGTTGTGAACGGAAGACTTAATAATAATAATAAGAAACAGAGTAAAAACAATATGTTCCCAAACTTCGTTTGGGGAACATAATAACTACTGTTCAATGCACTAAATACAACTACAGTGTGACTTTTATTTAAATTATTGCTTTAAATCAAAAGCATTGTGTTCTGTCATATTATATAACTTTGCTACAGTTTCAATGCATGTTTTTTTTCTCCCTTTATCTTGATAATTTAACTGCAATGAGAGGAATTAAAAATATGATACAGTATTTATACATCTATTATTAATATAAAGTGACAGTTCTTACAAATTTTATAATAGAGTTAAATACAAATAAGTCATTCACAACTGTTTTTTTTTTTAGGGTTTTATTTAACCCTTTTCCCATGTCTATCATTTTTTAAGATTTCAAATAAAACACATGATCATCATTGTCGGTGCTGTTCATTTGTTTTCAGCAACCTCTTCCAACTGCCATTAAAAAAAAAAAAAAAAAAAAAACCATGCTGATATTTAAAGAAGGAGGAAATAAAATACATAACCAAAATGAAAACTATAACTAAATCAGGGATTTTTTCCCACGGGAAAAAAAATCAACTTGCAAGTTTTTGCGAGTTACTTATTATTTCACTCACATTTTGGGATTTCTAATTCGCATTTTGCGAGTTGTATATAGTGAATTTCGAACCCTGTTATCGTAAACAGAATGAAGAAAACATTTCTTTTAAAAATACTCATGAAGAGTGTTTCACAACCCCAGATTAATAATGTAACTTTTTATCAAAAATTGGATAGTAAAACTTCCATATATATATATGCAATATACATGTATATACTGTAAACAACTTTTATTCGCGTGCAAGAAATATTCACGAGTTTCGCGACCTACTTTAAATCGCGAATATTAATCGCTGTGAACAATATGTTTTGCTTTGTATCTGTAGAGAATATTTCCTTAGTTGTGAAATTAATCACTGTGGATTGATTTCAAACTGACGAATCGCGAATAAAAGATAATGTGAAAAATACAGTACATTAAGGATAGGTACTGCCAAAATTTTGTTTCACAATATATCTGGATTTTCCTCCAAAATATCCCCAAAAAATTATGATATATTTACATGCAAGTTTTACTACAATTTTGAACAAATATATCTCAAAAGTTTTTATTACAAAATTATGCTGTGAAAACATAACTTTACTTTTTATATTTTTATTTATATAATTTTTTAAATTCTTTTGATAAAATGGAATAGAATTGAGTCAACTGACCTGATTCAATAAAGTATCAATGAAAACAATTGAGCACAACGTTAACATTATTAGGGTATGATCACAATATTTATCAACCCATGTACATATATGAAATGACTCAGGGAAACTACAGGATGAAGTATAATGTAAAGAGCCTTTTTTAGTTGGGCCTCAGCTACATAGTTCTAACTTATGAGCATGTCTTGATGTAAGAATGCCTTGGTTAACATGTTTTATACTAACTTCTGGAAATTATACTTCAAAACTTTGAATGAATAAATCAATTAATTTCAAAATATTTAATTATATGTTCAAAATACCCATATTTCAGTCTCCGTATGACGATAAAGGTATACCGATAAAGTCGCACATATCCCAGCCAATATACATGTTTATGAGTCCTTGAAATGCTGTGCTATACCCTTGTGAACAGACCGTATAAGAGAGCACATCCAGACCAAATGGAGGGGAGTGAACCAGAGAAAACAAGAGCAAAAAGAGAAAAAGTAAGCAAGAACTGAGTGAATACAGAAAAATAGAAGCAGAATTTTTCAGGTACTGTACCCCTGGTAGACTTGTACGGAGTCCATTCCTCATCACTGTCTGATTCCACTTTCTTTGGTTTTCTTTTTGCTCTAGATCTGGGTCCCTTCATAAACTCAGGCATCACAGCAGGCAGTCCTGAAATTATCAAATCTAGATATAAATAAAAATAAATAATAAAACAATATACAGTCAATTGAGATATTGCGCCTAAATAGTGCATTTGTAATAAACCATTAAACCATACATGGTAGTAATACACAGTACTAGTTGTTCCCCTTTTATTGCAACTTCAGATCATTGTCAAATATGATCTTCAGAAGAAATAACATATACCCCGGTACTTTCAATCTTTATTTTAAACGTACCAACAGCCAGCATTATCTCATAATTCTTCCTCATGTTCTTGTATCTAAGCAGTTCTACATTAGATAGTTTGGCCAGCTCAGCCTTGGAGAAATATTCCTCTACACTGTACTCTCTGTTCTCTAGTTCTCTGATGACGTCATCACTTGGGAATTCCATGTTTAGTTTTGGGCTAAACAGTCTTTTAAAACATCAACAAGAAATAATTTAAATTGAAATACTTTAACATGTATAAACACTACATTTTTATTTCCAGTAAAACTTGAAAAATTTGTTTAAAAAAAAAAAAAACTAAAACAGAGCAATCATCCCTCTATACTAATCTTATCTTTGGTCTAAGGCACACAATTTTAAAATTTGATTTTTTTTTTGAAGGGGGGGGGGAAGGATATTATGATACCTCCTACACTCAAACTTCAGAAACTATTGAAGGAATGAAGTTAATGCTTCCCAAATGACTTAGAATAGAGCATTGCTCTACTTTTTAACAGTTAATACAAGACTTTGCTGATTTTTTCCTCCTAGGCAATGAAAACCATTCACAAAAGAGTCAATGATTTATTTTTATTGTTACCATAAACCAAATCCATGGGTTACTAGATTGAAATAAACGCAAAGTACTAGTATTTTCGAATGAGATAATGAATGTATATCCACAAATGCTTCTGTTCAACCTTTTCCTCTTTTTAAGAAGTGTTAATGCATTGGTTGGTCAAATTATGATAATGCCGTATAGTAATATTGTCATCTAGTTTAATGACTGAATGCACTGTTTAGGGCTGAAAAACTTGGAATTTATGGAAATGTTAAAAGCTTGTTAGTCTTTCTTTTTGTGCATATGGACATGAGAGCTGCATGTACATGCAGCCTTCAAAGACAAAAGGTTCACATCAGGGAATCCAAGATTTACATTGAAATATATATAGGAAAAATCTTTACAAATCTTCTCCTCAAGAACCACTGGGCCAGAAAAGTTGAACTTTATGTGAAAGCTTGCTGAGGTAGTGTAGATTCTAAGTTGTTCAAATCATGACCCCCGGGGTTAGGAGGGGCCACAATAAGTATTACAAGAGGAAAATCTGGTGAAGAACAGCAGGGCCAAAGTTACTCAGGTGAGTGTTGTGGCCCATGGGTCTCTTGTTTGCTTTCTTGACCAGACACATGTTTTCCATTTGCATAGTCAATTTACAGGCAAGTTTAAGATATACAGATGCATACTGTTGCCCCTTCACAGTTTGTGAGGCAATAAGAAAAAAATTGCTACCCTAAGACCTAATCAGTAGACTACTGTGACATGAAGGTCACCCTGATCCAAGGATTATACAGGCTCGCCATTGCTTAACTTGCCTATACCGCATCACTAGAAAAGCTAGCTCACTACTGAGGCAGTATAAGTTCCCTATATGCTGTCTGAGCTACACAAAAATGTCAGCATTTCCCTATGAAATGATGTCAAAGGAACATCTACTTTTTTTGTAATTGTGCTAAACTCTAGGCCTATTTGTTAAAAATTAGTAGATCAATAAGGTAGCTACTTTATTAATAAAGTCTCAGACGAGGGGATTCTTCACACATAAACTCCCAGTTAACGAAAGCTCTCGTGTTGAATTGTAGAGAAACCACCCTCAGCAGGAGAATAAAAAGGGCTGTATCAATACATCGACATTCAAGAAATTGTATCCTATTGAAAAAAATAAGCTTTCAATACGTATCAGGCAGGCAGTTTTTCGTATAATTCTGTGAAAGGTTGGGAATTTCTTTAGAACCGTTTTGAATTAAAATTGATCAATAATGAAATAATCATTAAGGAGGTAGCACATTTTAGATAATTATTACAAAATACATCTATAGACAATTTTATTTAACATGTTGATTTTACAATAGGTAAAAAGTTTGAATTTGAAGTGTAACTTGAAACAACAGTGAGACAAGAAGTTTTAAAAATGAGTTGCAAAACAATTTGTTTTTATAAAATCAAGCATTAAATGATTTTTAAGACTTTTTTGATAGACATGTTAAAGAATCCAATATATATCGCACATCCCATTATAGCCCACAGGGGCTTGCTCCCGGTGTGTAATAATTATTTTAAAAAATCATATACGGTATGTAATACTATTACCGTTTACATGGTTTATGATTTTTTAAATAAATAATTATTACACGACGGGAGCAAGCACCTGTGTTATATCCTAAAATATTGTATCGTACTGAATTTTTTTGCTCAAGCCCTAGAATAAATACATGTAGGCCATGTTCAGAGAGATATAGTAAATAATTGATATAAAATGTCTTTATTTCTTTTAAAAAAATCATACATTTTAAATTAGGCCTCGCCAACAATAAAATATTATAATAAAAGGCAAGAATATAAAACTCCCAGGGCCGCCAGCCGCCGGATGCCTTTCAAGAAAAAAAAAGTTACCATCTCGACATACAAAGTATAATTCAAAATGCAACACAACATAAATGAATTAATCTTTTTGATTTCTTGTGCCAATTTACCTGTTTATCGTACCAAAAATTGTTTTCAGTTCAATGACCTTCTCGTTTGTGGAAGCAGACGACAAGAATATTATTGTGACTGTCGATCCCGATTAAAATAAAATTGAGTGTGATGTCATTTATTATAGCTCTATCCCCTCCAAAAATTTATTTGAACCCGGTACACAATAAAAAAAATAATAAATAAATAAATAAATAATAATAATAATAATAATAATTAAAAAAACCCAGCGATTGTGAATGTAAATTGAAATATTATAGTTTACTAAAGTTTTTAAATGGTCAATTATTAAATTTAAATGCCCTGTATCGTTTTAGCTAATTTGTGTCAGGAGCTTAATTACAAGTTATAAACTAAAAATTTATCTAGTCTATCATATTTTTAAATATTAAATATAATGAAACATTTGTGTCTTTTTATTATCTGATTTTCTTAACTCCATGCTCAAAACAAAATTAACGGATGTTTGTTAAAAAAAAACTGAAACAACAAAAAACATAAACAAAAAAAAAACAAAAAAGAAAAAACAAAACAAAAAAAACAACAAAAAAAACCCCGATAATTTCATTAAACTCTCTCACTTGGTCGTGAAATTTCATAATGATAATGAACTGCCTTTCTGTGTAAACATTTTCTTTTCATTAAATATCAATTGTTCGGGACTATACGCCTGTCACTATTTGTAAGAGATAAGACTAAAACCAGATAAGTCCCAGATAAGCGGATCAGTGGATATCATTGACGAGGTTTAACACTTTCTAAATCAACCTGCCATACATTGTGTCACTTCCTTTAATCCTCGCTCTCATAACAATAACATAATAGATCGGGGTGGCCTTAAATCATACCATCTTTTTTTTTTTTTAAATGTTAAAGCTTTACTTAAGATTTTTTTTCAAAGTCAAGGGGGGTCTATCTATACTTTTTTTCTTTAAAAAAAATTATTAACGAAAAAGGGGGAGGGTTAGACATTTGACGAAAATTGAATTCATACATTTGAAACAATTGTCATGTGTAACTAAGTTTTCTTTTCTATCAAAAAAAAAAAAAAAAAAAAAAAAAAAAAAATTGGGCCATTTTGCATGTTTTTTTTAATAGTTCACGTATACAGACAAACATTATTGACAGCGATCGACACAGAGCCTGATTGATGACAGAACTTTAACATGTTTCTCAGGAAAAGTTTGACCAGGTCGCACCTATCTAAATATTGATTGATTTATATCTTAAATGAAAGGAGACATTTGTTTATCTTAATTTTCGGTTGATTCTTTAAATCTAAGGATTAGAACAACAACTATACACCAATACGATGTTTCACCTTCGATTACATCTCTTATTGCTTGTACCTAAATCAGCGAAGATTTCCGAAGGAATGTACAATTGAGTTTTTTCTTGAGTGTCGTCGTGACTGTGGGATGCCTCAGTGGTTAAATGATTTCTAAGAACTTGATTGTCATGCCGTTTTCTTAACATATTCTCAAGTGAGCTTTGGAATTTCTCTGAGAGTTTGAATTAAAACAAAAGAAACTGACACAAAATGGCAACACCAAAATTAACGTTTTTAAGGTATGTGTTTTTTTTTCTTCTATCGTTTCATTCTGTGCAATGTGTAAATTATGTTACAGTTGTCATTTATTGAAAAGAATGGTTCACAAATTGTTTTTAAAGTCTTTTCATAACATTTTTTCTGTGCGTTTGGAGTCTCGGGAACAATGGAATTTACACAAACATATAATTCATTTTACACCTATAGCCCTTTGAAAAGGATTATTTACTGAAACTTTAGTTTCTGTGTATGGGATCATTGATGCGGTTCTTAATTTTCCAGATTTCTTGCTAAACGAAGATTCTAAAGAGAGTGAATTCTTCACTATAGGTGCAGTTGCATTGTTCATGGTCACTTTGCATTTAATCGGCTTAGCAATAAGCCTTAAAATATTAATACCAACGGGTCATCTGCAACTTCTAGATGCAAAACTAATATTTTTAATACATTAATTGATCGATAACTAATTCTTGAATGATATCTTATTGGTATACCTTTATTTCGTTGTAATGTATACATGTTTTCTGAAGATCCAACATGTGAAATGACTAACAACAAAACGCAGGAATAGATAAATAAACATTTGAAAGGATAGATAGAACGACAATTTTTTGACGATATAGAGCCCTTTACATGAACTATGGTAATTGGTAAAGTGCTTTATAAATTTTTAATGTTTTCTTGCTTAATTTTTTAGGGTTTAAAAACAGAGATAATCTGTTTTACAAGTAAACAATTACATACTAAATTTACTAAAACACTCTTCAAGAGAGAGAGAGAGAGAATATTTCATTAAGAATAGTACGTCCCCTTTTTACATATTTTAGTTTCCCAACATATAAAACATTGCATGTTTTTAATGATCGCCATAATTGTTTTCTGTTCATTCTTTTATAAGAATCAATTTTCACAGAAAGCTATTACCATTGCGTGATTACACTGATCAATAAACATCTCCTACACTTAAAATGTACTAAAGGCAATATTCAATATATTTTTACGATAAAATTGCAGCTCTGAACGAGGAAAATATCGAGAAAACATAAAAATAAACTGGATTCCGTTCTCCACGTTGAATTTTGCATTGAGGTGTCGAGTTGGGAACAGATGTTCCTTTGTTTGTATGAAAAAATCCCTTTGAAATTAATTTGTAAAGATTTAAGTTTCTTGATTTCGTACATAAGTCGCGATGTAGAAAAGTCGTGGTGTACAAAAGTCGTGGTGTAAAAATGATGATAACAGTAGCAGTAATTGTTATATATAGATACAATATGTACATGTTGCCATTTATAAAACATTGGCATAATTTTCTACCTCTCAGATAAATGCAAGTCTAAGTCCCTCGTACAGGCATCTAGGTTCAAGGGGGGGGGGGGCACCTTTTCCCCAATATACATTCAATTTTGTTTATGTCGTATGAAAAGAACTACGCACGCTAACTCTCGACTCCCGCCTACATTTTACACCCATTTAATTCAATACTAATGACAATTTGACCGTGAAATCTTTGTTGAATGCAAAGAACAGTTCAATGATAAATGACTGATAATTTTAATGCCAGTGTTAAATAGTTAATTACCCCTTATTCCAGCTCTTAAAATAAGGGGGGTAGACGATATTTTCCATTGAAATCGGGCTTTAAAGCATCAACACATTTTAAAATATTCTTGGATATTACTAAATGTTCCTAAAATCTTTTCTTATGTTTTACGAATATAAAATAAAACATATATTATTAATAAAAAACAATGTTTTAGTTGTAAAACCCTTTGAAATTGGTGAAAAAATAAGCATTTTTGTAGTTTTTTTGTGTGTAAACATATGTCCCCCCCCCCCATCCCCCCGTGAAACACAAAAAGCTTTAGTATGAATTTGTGACATGACAGTCCATATTACCTGTAAAAAGGAATTTTTGTTTCACGGGGGGGGGGGGGGGAGATGTTTTAAAAATATTTTCCGTTTTCCGTTGATTTCTATAGTGAAAAACACATGTTTTACCCAAATTATAGAGTTATCTCTCTTTGTTTTCCCAAAGAAGTAATGTTTTATGAAAATTCATATAAATATTTATATAAATATGAAAAATCATCCAAATATGTTAACTTTTGAAAATTGACTTGGAGGTAGGCGGGAGAACAATGCTATCGTTCGCAGTTCTTTCATTGAAAGGTCGGTCACATTTCCTAATAGGACGCTATTTAACAATTATGAGAACAACAAGAAATATTTTGATTATTAAATATGAATCCTGTTAAATAATGGTCCGTCGATAAATATGATGATAAAAATCAAACAACTCTTTACAATGAGTACACAAACCTCACCTATCTAATCACTTTGAAATACACCCCAAACTTAACATGCTATCTAGTTTGTACCTGAAATATATCCCAAACTTAACATTAAATCTAGTTTTACCTTTAATGAAAATGTCTGAAATGATATTTTAAAAAAACTTGAACATCAAAAGTAACATTTTTTATATTCACTTAAAAGTAATATAATATTTTTTTGAAACCCTCACAAGGAAAACTTGAGGCCCAGGGGCCTCATCGCTCACCTGAGCACTTTGGCTAGAAAACAGAAAAAATCACTTCAGCCTTCGGCTCAGGTGAGCTAAAATTACATTAAAATACACTGAAATGTGATCAAAAGTCTACAGATAATAGACAAATGTCAGAGCTCTGCCATTCAGTCACCGATCCATGCAGTGCACATTGTAGACAAATGTCAGAACTCTGCCATTCAGTCACCGATTCGTGCAGTGCACATTCAGTTGTTCCGCCTTGTACCCGTTGTGAATATTGTCACACAACAGCAACATATTCTTTTTTTTTTGTTCAAAAAAATTGAATCTGCTCTTCATAAAGTTCGATCGCATTTTTATATTTTAGACAAATTGTAGCCTTTATCAAGTCTTTAAAAACGAGTTCCTTTTTACGTTAGCTTTCTTATCTCTGGTTTAGAAGGAAAAGCTGAAAGAAAAAATGTAAAGTATAAACTGAAGAGTTCTACTTTTATGGTACTTTTTTGCAGTAAGAGTGATCTGCCCTTTGGTTTAAAATTTAAATCTACTCCGTAATTAACAGTTTGTAGTCAATTCAAGTATGCTTAATATAATATGAAACCAAGATGAAGTGATTTTGTTGTGGAAAAAATGAAATTATTAAGAAAGTCGTATACATTAGAAAAGCAAAGAAAAGAAACAAGACTCCTGTATTTAAAAAGTATTATAGTATATGTAGAGACTTGTCTACATTTTTCCTCACAATCCGAATTATTACATCTAATTTATTTTGACCAGCTATAGTTATATTTTACGTGTCGTATACACATCAATGTAAGCTCACACGCAGTACCGTATTATCATTGTATGTCCTTGCTTGTTTGATCTCTGTATAAATATGCACCTCACTTGAATTCACGTCATGGCGGCAAGTAGACCCCGTATCACCATGATCACACGAGCGCTTTTGATAACGGCAAAAGATAGCATTGTTTTAATGACGTTTAATTGACAATGACTGAAAGCGTGCACATGATGCGTAATATCTGAACATTCCGTGTGCGTTGATGGGGCAGATCGATAATTCTGAGGACCCTGATCAAATTTTTTGATATAATTAAAACCCAGTAGATGAGCGAGTAACACGTTTAAAACATGATACCCGACACGTTCTTAATGAAATTAATCTTAAATCAGCACTCATGCTAAAAACGTAGGACAGTTTAAATCCATTCCACTGGACATAAAATTACGGGGGACTTGTGTTTATTTATGCACTTATCGCATTATCGGGGTGTCTCTATTTATGTTCCAAATTCACTGCGGATTATCGATATTAAATATATACAAAACTGTTTTATTTATAACGCTCGATTGACTTTAGGACAAAAAAAAAATTGGATCCGCCTGTTATTATTGACCTTTCTCCTTGAGGTCAAATTTGGGATGAAAGTTAATGTTAATTCTCTTTGAGGAGTTGAAATTGTAACGATCGTGCTCTTCTTTGGTCTTGTTTCAAGCAATGCCAAGTCACTGAAGTATCTGACACGCGATGCAAAGGATTTAAATTTGATAGATTGCGACCATTTTTTGGAATTTTCACACAAAGTCCGACTGAATTTTTTGTGATGTCCAAGGCAAAGGGCTCATTCTTTAAGTAAGTACTCAAATACAACAGAATTTAGCAGATATGTCAGACTTAAGGCCTGTGTTTGTTGCCACTAATCAGTGTTTACATGCATTTTTAATGAAATATTAAATAAGAATACGTGTACCTTATTCGTACGAGCTATTTTAAAACAGTTTGTCTAAGATAAAAAAGTAATGAATTGAAAAAACGGGAAAAGTCATGCTGAATATCATCATTTGTACATGAAAAGAAGTATCAGTAACGGGCAAATGAGTGGTTTACTGAGTCAATTATATACCCCGGGCATTAACGCAAATAGACAATGCAGTATGTCAAATTCATATGTTTTGTGATACGCTCCATTGTCTCGAATAGGGCATTTTTACCAATACTCTGAAGTGGAAAACGCCGAGGATATGCATATTGCAGGAATTAGTCAATGCTAACATTTGATTGATTGTTTGTTTGTTGTTTAACGTTCATCTCACGAATTTTTAGCTCACCTCGACGTAGTCGAGATGAGCTTATGCTATACCCCCGGCGTCGGTGTCGGCGTTAGCGTCGGCGTCCCAGGTTAAAGTTTTAGGAGCAAGTCCCAGTCCCAAGTAACTATAAGCCCTACCTGGACCAAACTTGCATGGATGATGCATCTAGGGATGGACACTACCAAACTTGCTTCGGATGCTGGATCTGACCTAGATTTTCCAGATGAGTGACCAGGTTAAAGTTTTAGGAGCAGGTCCATTCCTAAGTAACTATAAGCCCTACCTGGATCAAACTTGCATGGATGATGCATCTAGGGATGGACACTACCACACTTGCTTCGGATGCTGGATCTGACCTAGATTTTCTGGATGACCAGGTTAAAGTTTTAGGAGCAGGTCCATTCCCAAGTAACTATAAGCCCTACCTTGACCAAACTTGCATGGATGATGCATCTAGGGATGGACACTACCACACTTGCTTCGGATGCTGGATCTGACTACATTTTCCAGATGAATGACCAGGGTAATTTTTTTTGAGTAGCTATATAATATTATGGCCTGTTATGATTAAACTTGCTTAGATGGTGCATCTAAGGATGAAAACTTCCAGACTTGCTTTGGATGTTGGAACTGACCAAAATTTTCTTGATTACTAAACAGGTCAAAAGTTTTTTGAGCAGGTCTATAATTAAATCAAACTTGCATGGATATTGATCTTGGGATGTACCCTAACTAGAAAAAAAATATGATGTGAAATTTGCCTTACATGTAGATAACATTCGTCGAGGTGAGCTTCTTAATCTTTGATTACCTATGTTTCACTCATATGGAGACGCCACCACTTGCTGCAAATTTAGACCTATACTCGGCACTTAAGGCAACTGGGCTGTGCGGGATCTTTTTCGTGACAGCACCTACTGCGAGACAATTAATCGGTTTATACGGTCTCATCCGAAGGGCCGGTCTTCACGTCCCGCAGTGGATTCGAACCCGCGACGTAAGGATCATCTCCTTACACCGCGAGTCTAGAGAAAACGCAAGAACCACTGGGCCACGCGGTCGACCGCTAACATTTGGTCTCATGCAAATATACATGAAGACATACATGACAGTTTGGCAGCTCAGTGTGATGTTAAATGAGATGACTATACTATAAGGAAGAAGGTCCAGGCTGTCGATGAATTTGTACTAGTGTGAAATCATTTTTTAATGCGGTTTAATGTTTGTTGTTTTTTGTGGAAGAAAGAGTCCAAAGCATTTAGGGCTACAATTTAATGGGTTTTTTTTTTCTCCAACTAGGAAATAAAATCCCAAAGAACCATTTCCCCCTGAAGCACTATAAGATTTGTTGAGTGATTTTACAGTATATAACAATTTTTTTTTTTTGTTTTTTTTTTGTTCAAACTCTTGAATTCTAATTACAGGAATTGTAAAATAAAAATGTTGTAAAACCGTATAACAGAACAGCATCCCCCCCAAAAAAGCTTTACTAATATATATATATATATATATATATATATATATATATATATATATATATATATATATATATATATATATATATATATATATATATATAAAACGTACTTAATATGTTTTCACACTATATATTTTAGGAAAATTATAGGAATTCATTGAAAATCATAGTAAAAGTTATGTGTGAAAATATCATGATATTATCGTGATATTTTTTGGGGGAAAATCGTGATATATCGTGATACAAAATTTTTGGCGATACCCATCCCCATTTCCTTGGACATGTGATTAGCTATCTAATAAAGTTTGCGTCTGCAGATTCTACACATTCTTTGAATCCCTCCTAAACATAAACAAAGTCCGAGAAAATGATTTACCCAACTATTTTTCATCGAAGCAGGCCGTATACATATAATATGCCACTTTTGTTTGCACTTGAATATCATGTGTGTGCATGAACCATTCGATTGTAGTTAAAGATAATGCCTTCTAAAACACTTCTATAATACCATGATATCCTGAATGAACACTTTCAAATTCTGAAGTTTTTTCAATCTTAATTTCAAATTCTGAATTTTTTTTTTTTTCAATCTTAATCTTAATGATAATTTCGTACTTCATTAATCTTCGGCAATGGAATACTTCTCAACATTTTGCCTCATGAGCCACTTTACGACTTTACGATCAGTACCTATAATCTCCTATGCAGAGTTGTCGTTCGTTCCTCTCTCAGACATGAATGTATGAGCCGATGGTAGAGAGTGCAGTATCTAGAGAGAGCATAAAAAGTGCTTCCATATTTGACTGTTGAGAAAAATAGTACAGTCTATTTTTAAACTTAATACTGAAGACTGTCTGAAAATAGAAAAGAGCTTATACTGTATATTTCATTAATTATTGGTTCTTGACATAGAGCCTCTTGTCACTGAATCCATTCGGCCATGACGGCCGACATCTGATATTTCAATGAAGCAGAAGTAATACGATTTACTGATTAAAATAACTTTGATTGTAATAAAGCTTAGCGATTATTTAGTTCTACTTAGATATGAATCACTACAAAACTACAGTGAAAAACACTATTTAACATTAACTTGTCACAGAGTACAGTTTATATCGAAATAATAGAGGCGCTGATCCAGGAATTTTTCCAGGGTGATCCACATCAACTATTTTGACAACCCTCCTCAAAAACAACGTAAACAATTGCCCAAATGTGAAAACTCTATTGGGGGGGGGGGGGGGTAGGGGGAGAGACATTTTCTCAAGGCATTTTTTTCAGATACATGACTCTTCTTATCTTTTCCAGAGGGGTTGATGTTTCCAAGGGGAGTTCAACATTATTTTTATCGTTACTTTTACATAGGTACATGTACATATTAACTCTGAAAATCCTAGGGTACACTCCCCTCTAGATCCACGCATGTAATATACTACTGATTTCAAATCAGATCTGAACGGTGATGGGACTTATTTATCGGTAAACTTATTAAAACAGTAAGTTTTGCTCCCTTGTCGCGACGGAGACAGGTAGCAATGAAGGGATCAAAGGGCAAAATCGATAATGCGAGGAAATGAGATTACAGACAAAAACGGCAATGCGAGTGAGTGAGACGACATAGCGAGGAAGTGGGATTGCAGACTAAAACGACAATGCGAGAAAATGAGATTTATATTAACAGACTAAAATGACAATGCGAGGAAGTGAGACTCAATGCAAAACGACAATGCGAGGGAGTGAGATTACAGACTAAAACGACAATGCGAGGGAGTGAGGTTTCAGGCAAAAACGACAATGCGAGGAAGTGAGACTCTAGCCAAACGACAATGCGAGGAAGTTAGATTACAGACAAAAACGACAACGCGAAGAAGGCAACAACGACAATGCGATCGAGGAAATGAGATTTCAGGCAAAGGAAGTCATTTCAGGGGACTAAGCGGTCCCTTTGTATTGTCGCCCCTCATGTCCTCGTCTTCGCGTTATATCCCCCACTTGCCCTTTTGAGAAGGGGATGAGTATGATCTTAAAGTTATAGCTTAAACTAATTTCCAGTAAAGAGTAATAGTAATTGGTAACTAGTAATTAACTAGTCATTTTTTTTAATAATTTCACGAGAGACCAACTTCATCTAGGCTCTAAGTTTTAATTCTAAAAATTGACAATGAATACATTTCCTTGGGAACATTAATGATTTGATTATTTATCTGCAACATATCCTCGGAAAATCCTCTTTAAAGTCAGCGATTCATATTTTTTTTTTATCTTGAGATCGTTAATAACCTGCACTATTTCTATAACAAAGTATTTACAATGCTTTATATAAAATAAGATTCCGCTAAAGAACTTATTGCAGAATTTAACACATTTTGTAACACACTAAAAACGTTTTAAACAAACATTTTGAAACAAACTGAAGCAATATATTAACAATATAAAAATATGTGTAAAAATAAAATTAGTGACCTTAAGGTATAGACACATTACTTTTAATTTTCTCTAATCAGTTGGACCTTTTCAGTTCAATATTATTGGTAAACTGTTTGTTCCCGTGTTAAAAATGACCCTTGCACTAAAGAACACTAATACATATTGCATGTTTGGAAACTGGGTTAATGTTCAGAAAAAAATAATTGAAAAGGAAGAGCGAATCGACTTGGAAATATTGCCGATTTTGACCTTGTATTTAGCTTAGACTGTACATATTAGACTTAATGTACTTAACGTCAAATCGCCCCTAAATGTGTCACTTTTAGACATTTTAAATTTTCATATAAAATGAGATTAAGTCTAAGCAGTACTTAAAAGGGATTAATTAATTAACACCCAGCAAATATATATCAAGTACAGATTTCACTTTTAAACACACATAGTGCATACTGAAGTTGTGTTCAGGTATAAGCAACTTTTACAAAATATTCATGGAGGGATAAAGAGAAATCAGTATGATTCAGGAATTATAAATTAATTTAAGTATCATGTCAACATCTCGACCCACATTTTTCAGGTAGGAGCATAATTCAAACTGTGTTATAATATAAAAATGTATATATACATTTTATTTTATTTGAAATTTCACATCAGTGGGAATAAACGTACCTGCAGTATATAGTGTTTGAAGTTTTAGGTACTACATTTTAATGCCATTTTTTCTCTTCTTTGGATAAAATAATGTTTTGAACATACATGTTCACATCAGGAACGTAGCATCGTTTTTGAAAGTGCGGGAAGGGGGGGGGGGGGCAGCCAGAGAAAAAGATTCAACTAACCTGAAAAAAACTTGACAAGCAAAACAAAAAAAAGGAAAATTGTCCAAACTCGAAAATTCTATTTTGTGTGTAAGTGTGTGTGTGTGTGGGGGGGGGGGGGTAAAAAGAGTAAAAAGTTATGTTTGGTAAAACAGGGGGCCCCTGACCCCCCCCCCCCCCCCGATGCTACGTGCATGCACATATTCTTAAATTGCCCCTAAGTTTTTTGAGTTTGGAAACTGAGACCTGTGTTGAAAATTGGGGTATGGGCTTAAGTCATTATAAAATTTTCTGCTCATAAACATATTTTGAACAACCTTTAATTTTCTCATTTCATAATTTTGCTTTTTATTCAATTGCTTTCATTTGTCAATGAAACATGTGTACAGAGGTGATAATCGTGCTGCTTGTGAAACTGAAGCTATCAATAACATATAAGATATATACATGCATGCTATAAATGTTTAAACGGTGCTTGAATGCAAGCATTTATTGTATACTTCGTTCAAAGGTACAAAATGATCATTTATATAATGATTAATCAGTGATCGTTGGATATCTTACTATAAATGTATCAAAAGGTCTGTTTAACAGACAGTTAAAGTGTCGGTTTTAGACATTTCAACGGAATGACAGGACGCTTTAGCGGAAATTATGTGGACGTCTTAGACCATTTTCGCGGAAATTAAAAAATGCAAGGAGACATTTTAGCGGATAATTAGTTTAGGTATAATGAATTTCTCCCTTCTCTGTTAGACAAAATATAAATCTCTTGTGTCCAAGGGGAGGTGAAAGTAGGTTTTTGAGCAGGACAATAAACAGCAAACTACTAAAATATCAAATCAGCACTTGAACACAACATATTTACATCTCAGTATTGGCCCTGTATCTACCTCTACCACGTCCATACTCTACAATGTCCCAATAATAAATGATAGATACATGTCAATTTTGTGCACTTTTGGGGGATAAAAAATCATTAAACCCCAAAGATGATTAAGCTAATATATGTTTATCGTAAATTATTCTTATTTGTATGAAACACCGGTATTACTCGTTGGGGATTCACCACACAAACACCAATTAACACCAACCTTTTAATCATGCATTTGTATTAGAGTAATGCATTTCATTTTGAAAAACTACGAAAAAAAGTCGAATCCATGCAGCTTAAGGCTAATTGGCACAAACCACGCAAGAAACATATTGTTTCTCCTTGTATGGCGGGCACGGCAAAGAACCACATCTCGCTCGAACTGGAAAAATCAGCCTCCCGTCCGCGTTAACGGCCCGAGTTCCCTCCAAGTATTCCGGGTTAAGGTCAACACAAATATAATCTGACCCCTTATAGTCTGACCTCTCTGCACTCAGAAACCCACTGTACTGTAATTTCCAAGTTTGAGGACACACAAGTTTTGCCGGGATCATTAATGCGGAAGTAGACGTCTGCGCGTGGCAAACTGCGCATGGTACATCATCATCATATGCCACGTTCTTGTAGTTTAACTGGTACTCAGCTCCGAATATATAGGCTGGTCCTGGGTTATCGTCAGTTAGGGCGGGGAAATCTGCCGGAAGTGAGTCGGGGTTGTGAGGCAAACACAGAGTTGTGACGCCACTTCCTTGATTGTACATACCGCCTCCTGTTACTCCTGAAACATAAATGTAAATATATCATTAAAAAATATAATGAGTGGATATTTCTAACCTTCTTATTTTAAAGAGCTGTAAGTCTTTTGTCTTCTGTTTTGAAAATCTTCAACAAAACCGCAAGGTCAAATAAACAGTGATTTCAAGTAAAACGACATATTTGCCGAAATAGTGTTACTTGAAGACAGATAAGTTCTTTCGAAAATAAATATTTATATATGAAATCTTTCTTTTTTAGTTTACAAACTTGTTCGAATAGTGCAAACATCTTAATATTGACACAAGCGACACGATAAGCTCGACAAAACACATCTGGTATAATGAAATCGTAAGCATTTTACGTATAAATACTATTTCTTCTAAAAATAGTTAGCTGTATACCAAAAGGGACGGTGAACCTTAGAGAATTATACAGACTATGTCACTTTGAAGGCTTGTAACTGTGCAGTTCTTTCGTAAACGGAGATTTGTGCAATTTATATACCTAACATGTCTGGTATTATTTAAAAGCTTGGAGCAGTTTAAGGCTGAACACGATTCGTAAAAGGAAGAGAATTATTGTTGTCGGCCATATTAGTTTTCCCAAGACTGTCATTCTCCAACCGCTATATATATAAGCAATGTATTTCGCTTCATGGAGTTTACCTGAACAAAACAAGATGTGTTTGTGAAACACTATGCCCCCGATGGTTACACAATTCTGGAATGGGACGTAGACTACAGTGCAATAGTTATGGCCAATGTTAAAGTTTTTCAAATGTAGGTCAAAAGGTCACAGTTGAGGTCACATGATCAAACATTTCTGTACCAATGGAAAGGTCTTGTCATAATGAACACTCATGTTAAAGCCTTACCCTTGACAGCGCAATAGTTGTGGGCTAGGTTAAAGTTGACAACAGACAGACAAACAGACAGACAGGACAAAACAATATACCCCCGGGATCTTTCGATCCAGGGGCATAATTAAGTTTCTTTCATTGTCATTATCGTAGAATTGGGCGCGACAAAAATGACTTCTGTATGCTTCTGTCACGTCAGGAAAAATAGTTACCAAATATCTTCTATTTCAATTGCGCGTGTCAATTCAATACAAAGTGAAATAAACGAAATGCACGTTCAATGAAATAAAACGTAAACAAAATGACAAGTAAGATATACACGTACTACTAGCTGCAATAATGTAGCCCTCTCCGAATTTTTTTAATCTGATATTTTCAGGAGAGGGCTACAATTCCACTGCATCTCCGTAATGGTGCAAATATATTTTTTAGATACGGGCGACTGCAGGCAAAATAAATTGTTTTTGCATTCAACTTACTTCCAATAAGACGGAATTTTTTATTCACTGTCAACATCATAGCCCTTTATAAGCGAAAACAAAGTAAAATAAATCTGCGTGTTTACCAGTCGTTCTCTTCAGCAGCCATGTTCTCGCGTGATGTTCTCGCGTGATGTACAGAGACTTGCGCTTGAATTTTAGAAGCACTTGATAAAGTAAATGTCGGCGTTGATAAATGTTTGTGTTGTATGATATCACTAAACATCGATAAATAAAAGCATCCCATGTGATAATTTTTTCATAAACAGTGATATTTATGCTTAAAATAAGGGAAATCCTAAACGATCCGCTCCCCTAGATCCCCATTTCTCATTGGTTGTCCCAAAATAAAATCGATCAAGGTCAGTAAACATGGCGGATAAATTCAAGTTGTGATGTTGACATACACGAAAAATAACCGATATACGGATTGTTCTGTATATTTTTGGATCAATTCATGTCTTGCATAACTACATTTTATGAGTTCAGGTAAGATATGTTAATAAAATACCCACTTACTGATAATTTGAGCCGAAATCTGTGCGGTAGTGAATCACTCCCGCACTTGCACCATTACGGAGATCCTAAGGAGTTGTAGCCCTCTCCCCCCCCCCCCCCCCCCCCAAAAAAAAAAAAAAAAATCGGAGAGGGCTACATTATTGCAGCTAACGTACTACATGCAGCAACGGCCAGGTAAAAGCAGTCAGGTGTAACGAATGCGAAGGTTTTATATAACCCAGTGCTGATATAGGAGATAGAAAAACTAATATGGTGTATGCCTATTTACGAGTCGTGTTCAGTTTTAATTTGCATATACAACTGTACCTGAATAAAGTGTCGTGGTACCGTTGACAGAAGGACAGGATGTTCTTCCCCAGATTGTAAACACAGCTCCTAAAACATTCCATAAACAGTAAGTAAACATTAAAGGATCATTGGGTAAACATTAAGTACTAATAAACATTAAATAAACATTTAAAAGTAAAAGAAAAGTAAAGATTAAGTATATATATCAAGTAAACATTGAATGAAAATAGAAGTGAACACTTAGTAAACATACGAATGATGAAAAAAAAAACACCGAGTAAACACTTTGAAAACATTCAGTAAACATTCGTATA
The DNA here is from genome assembly GCF_033153115.1 of Saccostrea echinata. Lineage (NCBI taxonomy): Eukaryota > Metazoa > Mollusca > Bivalvia > Ostreida > Ostreidae > Saccostrea > Saccostrea echinata. Next base: position 15,895,509 of record NW_026889754.1, read on the forward strand.
CGTATCGTCATTTTATTTTGCTAATAAAACTTAATTTCAGAGAAAAGGGGTCCTCATAGCATAAAATAAAAGATCTTCATCTCATGTATTCTGCTGCTATTTTTACTTCCTTACAGTATTCACTGCAATTATAAATAACAGTTGTATTAAATATACTTACTGCTGCCAAACTTCTCTAGTTGGGTTGAATATGAAGCATTTATTTTCCATTGTTATACTGATACTTGAGTGCCACTGAGATTAACATTGATAATAATGCAGTACTAACCATTACTTGACCCTCTGACATTAGTCTGCGCCTCAAGCGCCTGGATCCTCCTCTGCATTTCCTGTAGCTGTACTTGCATCATTTGTGGATCACTTAACAATAAACGCCTATCTCTGTTTTCCTCCCCCGCCCACCCCAAAACAGCCAGATTTATCCAAAGAACACTGAATAATATAGCTGACATTTTGTCTCTATATAGAGTACATGACAAGAGTGATTTTATCATTGATAAGGATTTACTAATAAGTACACCGTCTATACATCAGAATTTGACCCCCAAAACTTAGATTCTTTTATTCTTAAGTTATGGATTACATATAGTCATTATTATTCTATGCCGTATTTTTCCTGTCACGCTGCATGTTTATCTACCGAAAGTCAGCTCTTTTGTAGTGTTTTGTAGTGTTTACAGTATTTTCAGTGTTTTGCTGCTGAAATTCTTGATCTGTTCATGAAGACATTCTGAACTTTTGAGATGCTTACTTATTTCCTGTCAAGATAATTAAGGTGCAGGTGTAAATTTAAGGAAAAATTAGAAGTTTTTCACTTCTTTGCAATATTTTGCAATGCATTAATTTATTTTGCAATAACATGTACACCCTCTCTGTTCCGTTGGTAGATTGTTGTGGGATCACTCTCTACTTAAATCCTGTATTTCCCTTTGCAATGTCTCTATTTGCACTTGAAAAGTGTGGGGGACTTTTAGAATTAAATATACGGCGATCCTCTGATTTAATGTCAAATCCGATCCCCCCCCCCCCCCAGGGGCGAGAGATGTGATAGCTATAGTAGTGTTCCCAGAACAAAATTTAACATATCAAACCCGAAATAAGGGACCACTAAACTACCAAGATAAGAAAATCGCAAGTACATACATGTACAACTATTAGGGTTTTCCACTCTGTTATACATGTACATGTATATACTAACTGTACCGTGATAGCTTTTCTATAGAATCTCGAGCCATTTATAATTTTATCTGCATGTTCATATGAATTAATAACAAATATACAAATGTATGCTCTACAACACTTGAACGTATGATAGAGCACAAACTGATCTTTGATAAATGCATTGAATAGTCCATCTTTCGCATATTTAAGTTTATAGTGGATGTGTGTATTGAGCGACAGTTTTCTTAGTGGTACTTTACGCTTCTTGCAGGGGGTAACAGGATGATTTATAATTTAAGCATATTTTATAATAAAATATCATATGTCTGTAGCAAAGTAAAAATCTCGCTCTTTTCATTGTGTTTAGCTCACTTCAGTCGAAGCTCAAGTGAGCTTTTCTGATCGAAAAGTGACCGGCGTCTGTCTGTCGTTTGTTGTTTGGAAACTTTTCACATTTTCGACTTAATTCTTCTCCAGAACCACATAAGCCAATTTAAACCAACCTGCCACAAGGCATCCTTTGGTGAAGGGGATTAATTTTAGTTTTTTCAAATGAAAGGCCACGCCTTCTTTCAAGAAGAGAGAATTTAAAAAAAATAACACAACAGGGGATTTAAGTTTCATTCAAGATTGTTAAACACAAGACCCCGGTGGTAGGATGGGGCCACAATGAAATATGAAGATAACGAATAGTATTGAAAGTCCAATGAAACGATACAAATTTGGAGCAGAGCAAACACGGACCTCAAATTTAGAGGTGGGATCAGGTGCCATGGGGGGAGGGGGGATGAGCATCCCTAGAAGATCAATCTTTTACATAGAAATATATAGATCTAGGGAAAAACCTTTTTTTAAAGTCATGATTATGCAAAGAAATATGGAAGCATCCTCAGTTAGTGTAGATTCGAATTTGTTCAAATCATCCCCCAGGGATAGGTTGGGACCACTTCTTTGAACTTTTTAATACTGAACTGATTTCTGCTTTTTTGTAGCCAGTGTTCTTAGGTAAGCTATGTGGCCCATTGGCCTCTTGTTTAATGTCATTCTTTAAGAAGTATTCAACTAAACAAAACCTGTTCAACAGGTGTTGATTTTTATTATCCTACAACTATATTTTCCATTTAGAAAAAAATTCTAGTGCATCGTCGTGAAGTAATGTTATTGTCACTTGTTTGCAGTTCGAAGAAATCGATTCCTTTCAAACAAGCTATTAAGGACATACGCAACATAGTTTGAACTTTATTGTCTTTTTCCTTGGAGTTGAAGAGTTCCAATACTTAAAGGAACTGTGTGCTAAATTTTAATGTCTATATATGCTATTGTACACTTCTTCTAAAACAAGTTTGGATAAACAAAACATCTAGAATATATGTTTAGTAATTTTTGTATATTTTTCTTTGAATTATACAAGAATTTTCATCAATTGATATCTTTTCAAAACCCCTGGTAATGCATGCTGATTTTTTGTCTACGAACATCTGATAGCACTATAATCTTAAATTAAGAATATCTCGAAAAAGTATCAGTAGGTAAGGTACGTTGCATATGTCCTTAACAAGCCTTGGTCTTTATCAAGCTAGCTCAAACCAATGACGTTTTCTTAAGAAAATATATTCATATGTTAGTATGGTAGAAAGAATTTATAGTGAATTTTGATCTGTCTAGTACCCTCTTAATCATTGATACTTTTATATAAATTCGACTCTCCATGTGCGAGACTTCATTATGATCCTACTTGGAACACACAACACATGTTATGTATACTGTGAGTTAGTGTAAGGCGGGCATGGTAGCGAGCCACATATAGCCATCACTGGGTAAAATAAACGACCATTCAGATTATGCTGGCGGGCCCCTTCTGTTAGGTATTCTGCATTTTCATGGAGACATAAATACTCCGATGGTGATCGTCCGTCCGTGGTGCTCTGTGACGTCAAAAACCCGCGATACTGCACGTTCCAGCCACTGGGGCAGGTTGTTTTTGATGCAATCATTAGAATGACACTGGAATGATCCACAAGACATACTGCACACGGCACGTCATCATCCAGAGCATAATTCTTGTACGTGAACTGGTATTCACTTCCAAATAATTGTGCATACCCTTCTTTGCTAGTAGGATAGTTAGAGGGGGCGTGGTCAGGGTTGTGGGTAAGGCACAGAGTATTTGCTCCACCACCACCATGGTTGTATTGTGCTCCCGCACTTATTCCTAAAATCGACAAAATTACTTTATATTGATTTAAATTTTTAAAATTGTTATATTTAACATTCAAATTTAGTGTAAATTGCAATATGTGGGAGGATATATAAAAATTTTCGAACGAGCTGCTAAGGGTCAGCTTTCGGATAATATAATCCGTTAATTGTTAATTTTCGTACAAAAACGCATATCTGAAATGAATTTTCTCAAATATAGATTGAATGATGAGATTTTAAGAAAAAGTTGCTTCTAAACCACATTCCTCGTGATGTCTTCCATATAGGAAGATTATTTGCATGATTATGTCGTTATGTACATGTATGGGATTACAAATTCAAGGTCACAGCTTAACTATGTAAAGACGCTACCTAAATATGCAATCTGGAATGATATGCTAGTCTAGCAAATTACAAAGGAAAGAACTAACAGAATTTTTTAGGTCAGATATTAAAAAGATGGCGACCCTGCTAATGACTTCCTTTCACATAACATACTTAATTACAGAAACCATTTTTTTTCTTCATCTTATGGAATAATATGTATGTTTACATATGCGGTTTTGTTCGAAAATTAATTATAATCTAACTGCAGAACTTTAGCGTTATGGTTTTGTATTTTGTAGGTTTGTTTGTTTTATTTGAACCAGAGACATTACATCTCATAGGTATACAAAATATGTACATATATATTTATACATAAGCTTTGCACAGGATAAGTGTAGTATATGCTATACAATATACATTAAATGTGGCAATTACATAAACAATAGCATTTAATGTATTATCACTTCTTATTGTACACTATTTAAAACATCATTTCTTAATTGATAAGAAAAATACAGAAATTTACCTAGGTTACATAGTTCTTTAGTATTTGTGGAACTCAGTAACTGTACTAATTTAAAAACTGATGGTTTTTTAAAATAATAACTCTTGATATATTTAATTCTTAGTTCTTCATATCGAGGACATTTTAATACAAAGTGAAATTCGTCCTCTATCTCATCTGATATACATATTTCACATTTTCTATCTTTTCTTTCTATGTTACAATACCTTCCCCTCTCTATCTTTAAATCATGCGCTGATAGTCTTAAACGACTAATTAATAGGTATTCTATACTTTGAATGTAATGGTTTTCTTAAATACGTCTGTAGTACAACATTATCCACTACATGTTGATATAAAAAATATTTAGGAGAATTACAAATTCTTGCCATAATATCTTGTTTATAACCGTCATACATTCTTTGAAATACGATGTTCAAAGAATTATTATCAATACAATTGCTTTATACATGTCAGTTAAACCAAGCCTTTGAAATTCCTTCTTAATGTTTACAATCCATTCATCATTATTTTCCACCATATCTTGATAACATGATTGTAAAATACAATTATCACTGTTTTTTAATTTCAGTCTTTGACCATAACGCTACAGATCCGTGATGTACCATATTTTTCATAGATTTCTAATTGATTAATTTAAGAAAGAGAAACAAAAATATGTATAAAACTTAAGATTGTCCTCGTAATGTCTCGTTAACAAAGTACACGTACTTTGTAATTTACAAAAATTACTCACCGGAGTACACTGTTGTCGTCCCGTTCAGTTGCGGACAATTTTTCTTCCCCCATACTGTGTATGTAGTCATGGATCCTTTTCAAAAAAAAAATAACGAATTTACCATGGCTTTTATAAACAAACTTTCTTAAGTAAAGGTCATTCTTGAAAATCACTTTAGCCCAAAATGTCTCCCGTATTATGCGAGAAATTGATAGTACACACTCCGACATCATCTTTCTCTAATAACCAGATCAAAGTACATTGTAATATATATATATTCACTCAGTCCATTGTATTTTCAATTGTAACTTTGATTCTTGTATAGAGAGGGTATTTATAGGCATTGCCTGTTAACCAACCTTTTCATTATTTTAAATATAAATAGTTTAAATCAAAGTACATGTAGATAATGAACATGATGTGTTGAAAGATTTATATTGAGTAAGACATAGAATTTACTTCAAACATCATAAATTATTTATATTTGAAAAAAAAATTGTTAAGGCTTTTTTCGATTTCCTTTACATGATATTGAAAACAACCGAATGTTTTATCAAAATCCATATAATATAAATACAAACTTGTGTAGAAAATAACATACCACACATTGAGAAGTTGTTTTGATAAGTTGCTTTTAATTACGTATTAATTATTATCTATCAAAATACTTTGAATAATCAGTGACACCCCGTCATACCTTGATCAGCTGTTTTGATTCCTTCACTTTGTAAGGACTGGATATTTATCTGTTGCGTTGTCACCAGTGATTCAAGTGTTTGTATCTTGTCTGTAAAAGAACAACACTGAAGAAAGAATGATCTATTATCATATTACAAATAATATAGCATTAAAGACATACGCAACGTAGTTTGGAGCTTTATTTACTTATTCCATGTATAATTCAAAAGTTCCAATAATTGAAGGACTTCATTGCGACTTATATAATGCCCAATGATGCTGTACACCTCTTCTAAATCAAATTGTAAGAAAACAAAAGCTAAAACTATATTTTTGTTAAATATTTTAAATATATATTTTTCCTTCGAATAACACAATGATTCTTATCATTTGATATCTCTGCAAAACCCCTGGTAAGGAATGCTGATTTCTTTTTGTGTACGAACGTCTGATGGTACTATGGTTTTAAATTAAGAATATCTTGAAAAATTATCAACATGTAATGTACGTCGTAAGGTACATGTACGGTGCCTATGACCTTGAATATGCATACAGTGTTAAAAAAATGCTTAACTAAGAAAAGTCATATTAAAAAAGACAAATCAGGGTTTTCATTTCATCTTAAAACCGTAACTTACTCTGCAATGGTTGGACCTGGGATTTTAATGACTGCATTTCTCTCTGCATTTGTTCTAACTGCGTCAGAATTGTTTGGGGGTCATTCAAAAGTAAACGACGATCCTGGCTATGAACCTGATCTTCAACCGATACATAGGCATCATATCGCCCAAATACCGTAAAAAGTAAGAAAAGTGAAATGATTTTCTGGTCCACCTTATCCATAACATAAACTAGATAAATATACTAATGTACTTGTAGACAGATAAGGAGTAGACATAGGGAATACTACTAGTACTTCACCTTTAGCCAGGTGTTCACTGAGGAAGGCCTTTGTTTACCTGGTCTGTTACTGTGTTGGTGGATGTAAATGCAAAATTAAAAGATCTATATAGTGTTCATGCACAATTTTAAGTAACTGGAGACTTTTATTCAGACAGCGAAAGTATAATCTTAATGAATAATATTATTGCCTTATTTTCAGTTCATTTCTTCTTTTTATTGGTACCTTCAAAATAAATTTACGACTTTACACGCCTACAGGTTGATTTTGAACCATGTTCGCTCACTGTGTGGGTAACTGAAGCAAAATTTGGTTAAATTTAACAAAACCGGAACTGTCCGAGGGGCCTATAATATACCTCCTAATTATAACCAAAAAAAAAGAAGAATGAAAGAAAAAGTAACACTTAATATAGACGGAACAATAAATTAAAGACCTGCAGGACGGCACATATAACTTTATCTGACATGATGTAAGTCAGCTTCCTGTGTCAGCGTCCAGCAAAATTTGTATCCCTGTCCAACCATTGCTATTTGGATCTCTCTGTTATCTTATAGCTATTTGGAAAAATACGTTAAAGCTCTCTCTCTGATGTTGGGTATCTGGTAAAAGATGAATGATAACTTTTATATAATGTATATAAACATTTGCTATACATGCATGTTTAAAAGCATTAGTAAGTTTGATTTGGAAATATAATAATGAAACTCCCATGAGTGGACTGATCTAAGCATTAACTTTGCTGAAATACTGCGTATTCTTAACTTTGTTTTAAAACACTTCCAAAGAAATAACCTTTTTTTTTAGCTCACCTGAGCTGAAAGCTCAAGTGAGCTTTTCTGATCACATTTTGTCCGTAGTCCGTCTGTCCGTCCGTCCGTCCGTCTGTAAACTTTTCACATTTTCGACTTCTTCTCCAGAACCACTGGGCCATTTTCAACCAAACTTGTCACAAAGCATCCTTGGGTGAAGGGGGTTTAAGTTTGTTCAAATGAAGGGCCATGCCCTCTTCCAAGGGGAGATAATTAAGAATAAGTGAAAATTTGGTGTCTTCTTTTAAAAATCTTCTTCTCAAGAACCATTGGGCCAGAAAAGTTGAAACTTATGGGAAACCTTCATTACATAGTGTAGATTCAAGTTTGTTCAAATCATGACCCCCGGGGGTAGGGTGGTGCCACTATGGGGGATCAAAGTTTTACATAGGAATACATAGGAAAATTCTTTAAAAATCTTCTTCTCAAGAACAACAAAGCCACAATTAGTCATATTGATATGAAATCATCCTCAGGTAGTGTAGATTTAAGTTTGTTCAAATCATGACCCCCCGGGGTCGGGTGGGGCCACAATGGGGGATCAAAGTTTTACATAAGAATATATAGGAAAATTCTTTAAAAATCTTCTTCTCAAGAACAACAAAGCCACAATTAGTCATATTGATATGAAATCATCCTCAGGTAGTGTAGATTCAAGTTTGTCCAAATCATGACCCCCGGGGGTAGGGTGGAGCCACAATGGGGGATCAAAGTTTTACATAGGAATACATAGGAAAATTCTTTAAAAATCTTCTTCTCAAGAACAACAAAGCCACAATTAGTCATATTGATATGAAATCATCCTCAGGTAGTGTAGATTTAAATTTGTTCAAATCATGACCCCCGGGGATAGGGTGGGGCCACTATGGGGGATCAAAGTTTTACATAGGAATACATAGGAAAATTCTTTAAAAATCTTCTTCTCAAGAACAACAAAGCCACAATTAGTCATATTGATATGAAATCATCCTTAGGTAGTGTAGATTCAAATTTGTCGAAATCAAGACCCCCGGGGGTAGGGTGGGTCCACAATGGGGGATCAAAGTTTTACATAGGAATAAATAGGGAAAATCTTTTCAAGAACAGGAAAGCCGTGATTAGTCATTTTGATATTGAAGCATCCCCAAGTATTGTAGATTCAAGTTTGTTCAAGGCATCTTCCAGTAGTAGGGTGGGGCCATAATCGGGGATCAGAGTTTAACAAAAGAATATATATAAGAAATATCTTTAAAAATCTTCTTCTCAAGAACAACAAAGCCATAATTAGTCATATTGATATGGAAGCATCCTAAGGTAGTGTAGATTCAAGTTTGTTCAAATCTTGAACCCCCCTCCCTTCCTACCCCCTAGGGTAGGATGGCAGACATCTTTAAAATTCCGTTTCAAGAACAGCAAAACCATGATTAGTTGAATATGAATATAGAAGCATCCTCAGAAAGTTTAGATTCAATTTCATTCAAAACATGGCAACTGGGGATAGGTTATGCCTAGAACAGTTGATCAAAGCTTTACGTATGAATATATAGAATAAGAAATCTGCTGACAAAGAACAGCAGGGCCATATTGACTCAGGTGAGCGTTGTGGCCCATGGGCCTCTTGTTTTTTAGACCACACATGCCACAAGGCAGACAAATGCAGCATGTCCTTGAGGAAATATTGACAAGGTCCATCTAGGAATAATTTAATTTTGTTTGTATTCTAGCCTCTGATTGGTTAATATCCAAAAAGGAACACAAATTATTTCTGTATAACCTGGTTTGGCATGGGGACCCCCCCCCCCCGACAACCAGCTGAATCATCTGTATCCGTACAATCCTCTCATTTCCAGTCCTCGGGATTCATGGAAAATTCCAGATTTAATAAATGTACCTTTTTTTCAAACAATAATTCGATTTTACATGTAAACAAACAACATGGCTGCTAGGCCTACGTATCAGTTTTTACCTCCCCTCGATTCCCATCACTTCCGTTACTACGGTTGTATTATTGAGCGGCAAATTTGAACTAATAAAAAGTAACGAAATTTTACACCCATAACTATTTAATGATTTTAAAATTAAATTATAAGGCCAGGAATTATAATTTAATATACATATATATATATATATAATTATAATTACGAATATTATTAGGAATGACTCTAATTCTTGCCCAAACCAGGTTATACTCGAATAATTTGGCCAAGAATTAGAGTCATTCCTAAAATGAAAGAATTTTTTAAAGGCATTTTAATCAGAGGAGACATGCACAAAAAAGATACTCGAGGAAAGTGTCGTCAGACCGTAATTTTCTAAAGATTTTGTCCCTATAATAAATTTGTTATGATTTTAAATTTATATCCACCTCTGATAGAAAATGGACGTACCGGGTAATTATCGAAAATTAAAGCAAAAGGGCTTTTTTCGTTAAGATTCGGATCGTGTTTTACCTGTGTACACCATTGCTGTCCCGTTTCTCGCTGGACAACATTTCTTTCCCCATACAGTATAAATAGCCATGGATCCTGGAAAACGATTATTTTGTGTACTTTATTGACTTAGTTACGATTATTATGTGTACTTTACTTAGTTACGATTATTATGTGTACTTTACTTAGTTACGATTATTATGTGTACTTTACTTAGTTACGATTATTATGTGTACTTTACTTAGTTACGATTATTATGTGTACTTTATTAACTTAGTTACATGTTAAAAGTAAGTATGTATAAGTTTGAAAAAAGTTATCAATGTTTTGGTTAGTCAGGTGAGGTTTAATATTTATATGTTTGACGATCATTTATCATCATAAAACAAAAAAACTAGACATTTATTTCTTAAATAAAACTCGTGGGAATAAAATTAGATTGGTAAGAAATTCAACGATACAGGGCGCTGACTATAAGTAGAAATAGGCAATTCACCTCCTTCTTTTAAAAGATCTTAAATTCCTACATAGAAGGACAAGGCTTGAAGTAAATACTGGGTATTTGTTACCTTGTTTTGTCTTCAGTTGAGTTTGCATTGAATTGACCAGGGATTTTAAAGTCTGCATTTCCCTCTGCATTGCCTCTAATTGGACCTGGAATGTATGTGGATCATTTAATATTCGGTCCACATCGTGAACATCTAAATCTTGTAAGCTTTGTGTGACACATCCAAGAACCAGCAGCAAATCGACGAGTTTCCTATTATCCATTTTATTGCCAACCGTGCAGTAATAATTCTGAACGTGTATGAATATGAACAAGAGGCCCAAGGGCCTTAACGGTCACCTGAGTATGATACAATAATTTGCATTATGCATAGAGTATAAAATGAACTGAAAGGTGAAGCTTTGTTGCCCAAAAGAAAAAAAATAGGGTGATCATGATCAACAAAATAATTGGTCTTAATATTCATTAACAGTTCATAAATTAGGTTCTAATCTGTTCCCCATTTATCACTATCACCATACAGTATATTAACAATTTATCAATGCTTCTGTACTATTTTAATCCCTTGTTGAAATCTCTTACATTGGCCTCTCTTAGTCTTTGATGAACATTTAATAAGACAAGTTATTTTTGTCTCATTTTTATTTATCTACTACTTACAAGTCTATCTGATCATTAAAACAATGAGAGTACTTTTTGTATTATACAATAAAAGTTCTTGCATAATTCTCTTATTCTATTTACCTTTCAAGTACATTATTTACAGTGATAAATTATCAAAAGTAAATGGCAAAGGGGAATAACTCCTTTCAGTAGAATACAAACTAATAGAGTCCTGGCCAGGACCAGAACACTTGACCAAATGGTCCAGATGTTAAAAAATCTGGCAAAAATCCCCTTCCTTATAAAATTTTTTACTCTATTTGCCTCAGATGTGCCCAGGTGCGGAGAAGATTTTTAAAGAAATAATGCATTTTTACTACAGATTCACTATATTATCAATAGAGCCCTCCCCCCCCCCCAAAAAAAAAAAACACCAGAGCTTCTGACCCTGGGAGCATAAGTTTGCTCATCATAACTAATCACTTTGTTTATCTGCTTAACACTAAGGAGCAAACAGGATTATTTAATGGAATTAATGCATTTTCGCTATATTATCAAGAGCCCCACCCTCACACCAGCACATCTGACCCAGGGGTCATGAAATTCACTACTCTGAAAGAAGCACTCCTGCTCATCATAACTATACACTTAGCTTCTTTGCTTTTTTAATCAGAAGCAGAAAAGAATATTTTCAAAGAAATTTTGCTTTTTCACTTTATAATCAATAGAAGCCCCCCCCCCCCCTTCACCAGAACCCTTAAACCTGGGGTCATAAAATTCACAATTTTGGAAGAGGCATCCTTGCGTACCATAACAATGTACTTAGTCTGTTTAAACAATACACAGGGGCAGAGAAGAAGATTTTCAAAGAAATAATTCACCTTCACTATAGGATCTATATAGCCCCGTCCTAGCACCAGAACTCCTGTCCCCAGGGCCATGAATTTCACAATTTTGGAAGAGGCATCCTTGCTTATCATAACAATGTACTTAGTTTGTTTAAATAATACCCAGGTGCAGAGAAAAAGATTTTTAAAGAATTAAAACATTTTCACTTTATTATCAATAGAGCCCCGCCCTAACACCAGAACCCCTGATCCAGGGGCCACGAATTTCACAATTTTGGAAGAGGCATCCTTGATTATCATAACTATGTATTTAATGAGTTTCAATAATACCCAGGAGTAGAGAAGAAGATTTTCAAAGAATTAATGCATTTTCACTATATAATCAATAGAGCCCCACCCTAACACCAGAACACCTGATCCAGGGGCCATGAAATTCATAATTTTGGAAGAGGCACTCTTGCTTATCATAACTATGTACTTAGTTAGTTTATCTAATACTCAGGAGCAGAGAAGATTTTCAATTAATTAATACATTTTCACTATATAATCAATAGAGCCCCACCCTAACACCAGAACCCCTGCCCCTGGGGCCATGAAATTCACAATTTTGGAAGAGGCACTCTTGCTCATCATAACTATGTACTTAGTTACTGAATTTAATACCAAGGAGTAGAGAAGAAGATTTTCAAAGAATTAATGCTTTTCCACTATATAATCTATAGAGCCCCGCCCTAACACCAGAACCCCAGACCCTGGGGCCATGAATTTCACAATTTTGGAAGAGGCACTCTTACTCATCATAACTATATACTTAGTTAGTTTATTTAATACCCAGGAGCAGTTTCACTATATGATCTATATAGCCCCGCCCTAGCACCAGAACCCCTGCCCCTGGGACCATGAAATTCACAATTTTGGAAGAGGCACTCTTGCTCATCATAACTATGTACTTAGTTACTGAATTTAATACCAAGGAGTAGAGAAGAAGATTTTCAAAGAATTAATGCTTTTTCACTATATAATCTATAGAGCACCGCCCTAACACCAGAACCCCAGACCCTGGGGCCATGAAATTCACAATTTTGGAAGAGGCACTCTTACTCATCATAACTATATACTTAGCTAGTTTATTTAATACCCAGGAGCAGAGAAGAAGATTTTCAAAGAATTAATGCATTTTCACTATATAATCAATAGAGCCCCACCCTAACACCAGAATCCCAGACCCTGGGGCCATGAATTTCACAATTTTGGAAGAGGCACTCTTACTCATCATAACTATATACTTAGTTAGTTTATTTAATACCCAGGAGCAGAGAAGAAGATTTTCAAAGAAATAATGCACTTTCACTATATGATCTATATAGCCCCGCCCTAGCACCAGAACCCCTGACCCTGGGGCCATGAATTTCACAATTTTGATAGAGGACTCAATGCTTATTACAATGATGCCAACAGTTTGACTGCTTGATGTCCAGGAGTAAAGAAGAAGATTTTTAAAGATTGCATTAATTTTGGTGGTTTTAGCCCTACCCCTCAGGCCCCAGGGGGGCAGGGATCGCCATAAAATTCACAATTTTTGTTCCCCTTCACCCATAGATGCTATATGCCAAATTTGGTGGAAATTGGTTGAGCGGTTTCAGAGAAGAAGCTAAAAATGTTCAAATGTTAACGCACATCGCACGACGCACGCCGACGGACAAAAACGGATAGCAATAGGTCACCTGAGTGACTCAGGTGACCTAAAAATAAGAATAATGTTGTGCAAGTACCTGCTAAAGTACGTTACTATACATGATAAGATTGGGAAAACACCGTTTTAGATACTTTGTCTTGTCTTATATATGCAGTTGAATCATTTTGACATGGATGCATGTCTGTTTGTTTGTTTTTATTTTGAAAGAGTTATTAAATCACCCATAACTTTGATTACTTTCTTTTGATATTACATGTTTGATATTTCCATTAAGGATATTAATTTTTATTATGTGAGGAATTTCTTTAATCATATGGACAAATGGGGGAAATGGCAAGGAATTCCATATATCGTACATGTAGTCGACTTTAAAATTCCTTACGTTAACCTTTAGAAGTATCATAGGGGTTTAATTTACCTTTGTAAGTTGTGACAAACAAGGTGGATCCAGGATTACACCCGAGGAAAGTAGGAGGGTGGGGACATGTGCGAGCAAAATTGAGTAAAATATCAATATAAGTATATATATATATTTAAAATGTAAACATATTTTCTTTGTATGGGTCTAATCTTATGCTTCAAATGAGTTAAAAGGTATTAAAATACACTGGTTTCTAATTCTCTCTATTATTCTGGGTCATTCATATTTTAAGAGATAAAAAAATTGGGAGTTGGGTGCACCAGACACCCCCCTGAATCCGCCAGTAATGAATTTTTAAGTTCTATTCGGCAAGGCAAGAGTTAATTCATCAGAACTTAAACATACGTACCACTTTAATCCATTCAATGCTTATATAATGAAAATGAAACTTTATGAGATATTTTACGGTTATAAAATCCAAATATTTAATTAATTCCAAGTCAAACAGATTCCAAGCGTGTAATTTTACTTTATTTATTTATTTTAAATATATCTGGTCGTGTCGAGCTATTTCATTTAATTGGCTTTCTTTACTACATGTTTATGGGCCTCGGGCCTTTTCAATAAAATGCCAGCAAATCCTTTTTGTCTCTCCGCTTTAGTGTCAAAAACTTTAACTATTCATGATCAGAATGTTACGGCCTTCCACAAGTGCTGTCTTTTTTGTCGTGTTAACTACAGAAAACTAAGACATGTGATGTGTCTTTGTATCCGGCTGCATCATCTTGAATCTTTCTTGGGGATATCAGTTACTACTTACCATTGATTGTGGATATCAGTTATTACTTACCATTGATTGTGGATATCAGTTATTACTTATCATTATTACTTATCATTGATTGTGGATATCAGTTATTACTTACCATTGATTGTGGATATCAGTTATTACTTACCATTGATTGTGGATATCAGTTATTACTTATCATTATTACTTATCATTGATTGTGGATATCAGTTATTACTTATCATTATTACTTATCATTGATTGTGGATATCAGTTATTACTTACCATTGATTGTGGATTTCAGTTATTACTTACCATTGATATCAGTTATTACTAATTGATTGTGGGAATAATCTTCATTATGGATAACCTTGGTACTAGTAATGCATCATCAGTTATGCCCGAATTTAAAAGAGCGCTCACTTCTCTTCGGTAAAGCTATAGAGAATTTCATTTAATAAATAATGAAAAATTGCGAATGGTGATTGCTTATTGAAGATGTATATAATATTGATCCATGTTCAGTACATTTTTATGTACTGTTTGTTCTATACCGTATATATGCCTCCTCTGTGTCTTTATCTATATCTAGTTTTTGTACTGTTATTGTATATACTTATATTGTACTTATATTGTATGGTTTGCCGGACTAGATGCACCTTTTTATTATTTCCATAGCAGGGCCGTAGGAACGTTTAACATAGCCTGTACAATAGAAGTAAAACCCATGTTAATATAGGTTGTGTCCCCTCAAATCAAGTCTGATGACTTTTTCTATGTCAAAAAATTTCGGTTGTGCACCCCTTCTCCTCACAATGAATTGGTTCGTTTCGACCTATATGCAGATGTGTATAATGATTTGGCGATGATTAGAAAGCATGATTTGACTGTCACATGAACATTTGAGTCCTTACGTTGTAACGAATAGCATTCACACCTCTATGTTTTAAAATAATATGTATGTTTCTTACGTATTTAAAAAAAATTCAAACAATTTAAAAAAAAAACTCAGTTGAGAAAAAGTGTATATTGTAAGGGTCTTTTTGATGTCAGATTAGCACAGTTTTTAATTAAGTGAAACCCCTTAGCAGCTGATGATGATTTTTTTTAATTTTGTAATATTTTTAAAATTTACTTTTAATTCATTAATTTTTGGTTTATCAAGAAAAAGGTTGCAAATTGTAAACTTGTAGACTTATTAATTATTTGAGTCTCGGATCCTGGAATTTTGTATTATTCTATATATAGAAAAAAAAATCCAGTGAAACACTTAAGTTGATATATTTCAGGGACAATCGATGAAAATTATAATTAGATGATCATTATAGTTAATGTACAACGAAGCATGTGAAATATATATACATGTATAGAGCTAAACAGAAAATTTCAAGTTTTATTTTTTTAGTTAAAAAAAAAAGACAATCAAGACAATGGGTAATCCTATTGTGTCTCAGATTCTGTTTTATTTTTTTTTTTTTTTTTATTTCATGGACAAATTTGAACTCCAAGTTGAACGTCATCTGAAAGACAATATTTTTATTTTGATTTTTACTGTTTTAAATTTTTTTTTTTTAATTCCTCATTAAAGTGCACTTAATTTGTTTTTACAGTAATATTTTAACCTTTGAAGAAATTTATCTACACATTTCAACGCATTGGATATATTAAACATACCTCCACCCCCTTTTCAACACACATTTTCGGAATATTCATTTTTCAAGTAAAGAAAAGTAACTCGTACTTCAGGGTTGTCAATGGAAGCGGAAGTTTATTGGAGAGGTAGTAAACACGCATGCTCCGTTGGACATGATTTCGCGGATTAATAATTATTTGCTAAATTCATAACATAAAGTGAGGAAATTGCAAATTTTGAATACGCTTAATAATTGCATGACTAGTATTGATCTATTTACGTTATAGCAACTGACAGTAAACAAGAAATCACAGTGATTCTTTGCACATTCTTTTCTCGTGGAAGTTTATCCGCCAAATATTTCAGCTGTTGTTCGGTCGTGTCAACACTGAAGAGTGAGGTAACTTCTGTTGAATTTTATGTTCTGAAAAAGCATCAGAAATACATATTTATCGTTATTCGCCTGATACAAGGTGATGCATTAGACTATGAGTAAAAGTAAATGTGTTGAAAACTTGCAAGTTAAAGATAGAAATTTTAAAATTAAAATATTTTGCAATCCCGAATATTGTGCAGACCGAATTCATGAACTAAGTAACGTATTCTTAGTGACATGTTTTATGTTCTAAATTATTGGTAACAGTAATCTCGCAAAGATCGAGCTCATTTATTTATGGTTGTCACATCAGCTTTTCTTAGGGACATGCATTGCATACAAGCCTTATGAGTGTAGTAACGTGTCATGAAATGTATGTTTCCATTTACTTGTATTTCTTTAAAGTAGAATAAATAGTATTATGAGCATAATCATGTTATGAAATTCCTATATTTTCCACAATCTGAAATTAATTCTAATTATTTATTTAGGAAACTGTAGAACAAACTTGTTTAACTGAACTCTAGAGGTGTCTGGGTAGGTACATGTGAACTCTAGAGGTGTCTGGGTAGGTACATGTGTACCTTTAGTTCTGGGATTTCCATTATTTCTCTGGTTTTCTTTCAATTCTTTCTTGTATCAGTCTGTCAGTATGGGATTAAACTGATATGTGTTAATATACTCTCTTTCATTGTAAAGTTGTTCTTTCATGGGTAACCAGTTAAATCATAGGAGTCATCAATTTTATCAGTAAATTTAAAGTCAAGTCAAATGAAGCAAAATCCCAGCCTTGAGTTTCGCTCATGAAGTGTGCAATGCTCAAGGCTTGGACTTTGCTTACGTTGACTTTATTTCATGTTTACTGATAGTGCAGGGTGTTTTCTGACTCGTATGGTTTAATACAGGATCTAGAATTTTATCAAATACATAAGCATCTAAGAAAATGATACATTGTTTTTTGTTCGTTTTTTTTTTTTTTTGGTTTTATAAACTGATTGTAAAGTCTGCAGTTACACTTGTAATTATTTACTTTTTAAGGATGAATCTAAAACTAGTTTGAGTTACCTGACTGTGTAAAATTTTATTAAATTCATTCTTCTGTGGATTTCTTCTACATCACAGGGGCTGAAAAATAGATTTTCAAGTACTTGCCCATGGGCAAGTGCATAGTCAAAATTTACTTGCCCTACTTGAAGTTTTACTTGCCCCACCATAAACTATAAAAAGTAGGAAAACAAATTAAGAAAATGATCATTACATGTACACTTACATGTACACTTATATAAACTAAGACATTTTTTTCTTGAAAAAGTCAATTGCCCTTTGGCAAGTGGTTAGTAAAAATTCACTTGCCCATCCCTAAAATTCACAAATCCCGGACATCAGACTGTCTAATGGAATTTGTCAGCCACTGAACGTCAAACATAATGTCAGTCAATCAAGGAACCTATAATTCCTATGCATTTCTGCTCATAAGGCAGTGGAGTCAACATTACAACATTACTTAATATTATATTGGCAATTTTTTTTTGTTGTTGTATAAAGATTAGTCATTGCAATGCCTTGTTAATCAATCTTTTTCTATGCATTTATGTTGGAACATGGGTAACTAAAAGTGAACAACAGATATGAATTCTATTTTTGATCATGATGACTACGTGTTTGAAACAAAAATTATAAATATTATTAGAAAAAAGGATTTCAAAGCATATTCTGATTCAAAAGATCCAGATATCCTGATAATGTACAGTAAATGAGGAGATTTTTTTTTTGTAGAAACAATGACAGATTGCTTCTCCAAGCTATTGAAAAACATACAAAATAAATTCATTAAAGACTTTATCTTTTTTAAGGAATGTGAAAGACAAACATAACAATGATAACTGAATAGAGATAAATAAGAATCTGCAGGAATGTTTGTTGGGTTTTTGTGGAAATATTTTTTTGATTTAAGTATAGGATATAAACTTGTCATTGTAGTGTTGCCAACAAAATCAAGATGGGGAAGAAAGTTGAGAAATCACTGAAGGGGGAGAAAAACCAGTCAGCTGTAAGTCAGGACGAGGAGGATCCAAACAAAACACCAGGTATCCATAGTAACAGCTAGGTACAGGGTATCCATAGTAACAACTAGGTACAAGGTATCCATATTAACATGTAAACTAGGTACCAGGGATTTGTTGTGACATTAAAACCACATATTAAATGATGTCTATGTACCCCTACCACCTAATGCAATCATTACATAAACTCATTGTGATCAAAATTATAAAAACTAGGGAGACATTTTACATAAAAAACATCAATGAAAGTTCAGTCATATTTTCTTTAGCTACAATTTTACCCTTATTGACTGCTCTTGAACATCAGTAATCCAAAGGAATGGAAAATAAATCAACCATGAATCCAACCATTTGTAGGTATACCTTCACACAACATTTGCATACAATTTATTACTCTCTACCATCGGCTCATACATTCACCTCTGTCGTTAGCTTTTGTTGGCTCTATATCACCGTGATAAGCAGGAGAAATAGTTGTTTGTTTTAATTCACATTATATTCAAATGCCTGTGCTAAAGTTTGTCCTTTAAGGTAGATATTTACTAAGTAGATCTAGAACTATTAGTTCATTTTTAAATTATCATTGGAATATCATGTTCTTTACTCTTTTTTTTAATCTTGATGCGAGCCCATTGCAGAAGTGTCTGAGATAGGAATGAATGACTGATTGACCTGAGATAGGAATGAATGACTGATTGACCATTTATCTTGTACCTTATATAAAAATGACACAGTAGAGTACATTTGCTCCTTTCTGATATTACATATCTCAAAAAACAAACATATACAAATAACACTAAACATCTTTTGTGGCATTATAATTGATTTAATATAACCAGTTGTCAGGGTTTTCAGAGCTTTTTTTTTATAATTAACCATTATGACAATGATTTAATTTGAAATAGATTGTGTGTTCAGTTAAATCATGATTGGTTAGTGGTTTATTGATTAATATCAAGCATAGATGTCCAGTCCTCTGAGCAAAAATAAATCTTCATTCATGTGATGTCTTTCACTATATCACCTCTCTCTCTCTCTCTCTTTTCTTTCCTTTCTTCTTTCTGTGTCTGTCTGTCTGTCTGCCAGTACCTAAAGAGAGTTTTCATAAGGAGGCGTCTGTACGTTTTCTTACTCCCGTAGATCCACACAGACCACTAGGTGAGATAACAGAATTTCTTTGCCTATTTATAACCCAGACAGCATGCTGCTGGTACATGATTGTCTTAATTAGTTTGCCGTCAGATTATCTTTTAATGACCACGGCACATTTTTTGCTTGTTTAATACATGTATGAATTTTATTTTATGTACTTTTTGATGTTACTTCAACTTAACTTGTTTTTCAATTTGCTTGTTATTCAAAAATGCATGTGAATTTTGAAAGTTTTAGAAATAATAGTTTGGTCACTTATGTTTTAAACTTATGTTGTTAGTATGAACATTCAAAGAAATTGATAGCCATTTAGGTACAGAATATAAAGGTGAACATATGCTGAATATTTGTTCTATTTATACAGCACTTTGCTGATTATTTGTTCTATTTATAGAGCACACTCTGATTATTTATTCATTTATAGAGCCATACAGCTGCACAGGGAATTTCCAGGCTGACTTTACAGAACTGTGTCGTCGTAATTCCATGGTAGCTATACCTCCTGTGATTCACCGAGCGCGACCTCCGACCCAGGCTGCACCGGAGAGCAGTAAACCGGAGAAAGGGAAAGATAAAGGCAAGAGTGCGGTTCCTGAACCGGAACCAGAGCCGGAGGTGGATCCGGAAGGTGGTGGGTGCTTGTGCTTTTTCTAACCTGTTAACAACTCATGTGCATTTATTCCGTCCAGTGATTGAAATGACCTCGTTACAATATTTTTAAAGCCATCCAGTATCTTGTACGATGAGCAGTGCTTTTTTTCTCCTGCAAAGATATCAGTTTCACTGATATTTAAAATGTGGTACTTTATCTTCTCTACCCCTATGCCACCTCCCCATTCATCCCCTACAAAATTCATTCCTTGCCTTCCCTCGTTTTATCTTCCCTATCCACTCCTCATAACCCCCCCCCCCCCCCCCCCCCCACACACACACACACACACACACACACACACAATAAATTTAAACATTTCACTTTATTTTTTTACCCATCTTTACATCTAGAAAGCATCTTCTATATATCAGAATTTGAAATTTTGAGATTGTATCTACAACCTTCTGATTGTGATGCTTAGTTTGTCATGAAAAGTGAATTTTAGATGCCACCATCATTAAATTGTGTGGTGAATAATCTATACAATAAAGATTCAAGTGGACAAATATCATGCCAAAAATGATTATACTGTGACGGAATTAAGGTAACAGTGTTCTAATCAAGTTTTAATCTCTCCGTCAAATGAAAGATTATATCTTAACTCACTGTTAAAAATCTCCCTGCTGAAAATGTGTGATGTTTTGAATGGGAATAGGGTTACTTCTTTAACATGTTCTGACCTCCATATGAATTACTCATTTGAATTCGTACCTTAGATAGATTCTACATGCTTTTGTATGTTAATTTAATGTTTTGAATTCTTACTTGAAATACTTTGAACTAATGATGTGGTAAAAAAAATATCTTGTGTGAAATTATTTCCTCTGTTCTTTTATATTGTCTTTGCTTAACTCACCCAGGATTACATCTTACTTATGTTTAATTTATTGAAAACATTAATCTTTCAAAGAAATTCTTCTTACAACTAAAGATAAAATTATATTTATATCAATATATTTGTGTAATAGATCAATAATTACAAAAGATTTCAATTTATTTATTAAAAATTCCATGGTAATAGAAATGTGTTCAGTTTAACAATTGATTTTTCTCACTCATTTTGTATTGATAATGCATTTCAATGAATAGCTGTAAAATAAGGTCCACTTTGATATGAGCTTGACTTCATTATAAGCAGTGTTTTACTGTATGCATAATATACTGGTATATACAGAATTTTGTTTAACATGGGTTAATACTTTGATTGATGTGTACAGAAAATGCCGAGCCGCCACCTAAGACCTACATCGTCAAGGATAAGTTTGAATACTTTAAACCGTCCATCCAGGTAGAAATGGAAAATTATGATAAGCCTGAGACTGTAACAGAAATCTACATCAGGGGTAAGTTAACATTAACGTCATTTAGAGGTTGACAGACATTTCAACTAATGAATATTTCTGAGAAAAACTGATTTAAAATAACCTTATAGAATTCACATTCAATGAAGGTTCTATAATGTACTTAAGTATTTGAACACATCTCTGTGTACATTTTAATTTGTATACTTGTATATCATTTATTGTATATCACTATATTGCTTGCTAGATAATTTAACACTTTGGTCATCTAACTTGATAAAATTAAACGAATTTGTGAAATTCATATTCATTTGCTCAAAGAATTGTCATTAACTTGTAAAACTATGACATCAAGAAAATGCTTTAGAAAGTTACAACATGTTGACTGTTTGATTGAAGAATATATAAACAAAATGATAAAATTTTAATAGGTTGGAAAATAGATGACATCATGATGAACACACTAAAGCAATGCTTGTCTGTGATGGAGAAACTTCATACCATCAAGTAAGAGGCGGGGACAAGTTAATGTAAATAACTCTATATTAGTAAGAATTTCATTTTCAGGTAATTACATGAGGCTGTCTTCTCACGATAATTTCATTCTTAGTAAAGATAACATACAATATAAACCTAAATTCATGGAAAGTTTGTCTCATGTAAAAATGCCAAATACCTTTTTTGTGAAAATAAGGTGATCTAAAGTGTGTAAATGGATGATGGCTGCAGCTGATCAGTTAAAATATCAGATGAAAACAATGTTATGAAAATATATGCACTTTTTACCAAAGGATGAAATTTAAAAACACATTTGTCATGAACAGAGTGTTTTCAGTGAGCATGTTTTATAAATATTGATTTTATTTTCTCGTTTTCAGTTTATGGAACACAGGTTTAACAGGAGAGACAGTCAGTATTATGGCAAGCACACTGCCAAGTATAGTCAACCTCAGGTAATCCCCCTCCCTCTCTCACTCTCTCTCTCATAGATACAGAGCAAACACACTGCCAAGTATAGTCAACCTCAGGTAATCCCCCTCCCTCTCTCACTCTCTCTCTCATAGATACAGAGCAAACACACTGCCAAGTATAGTCAACCTCAGGTAATCCCCCTCCCTCTCTCTCTCTCTCTATTTTTCTTTCTCATAGATACAGAGCAAACACACTGCTAAGTATAGTCAATCTAAGGTAATCTCTCCCCCTTCTCTCCCTCCCTCCCCCTCTCTCTTTGTCATAGATACAGAGCAAGCACACTGCTAAGTATAATGAATCTTTGGTAATCCCACTCTCTCTAGCAGCTACTGTGGAATCATCATTGTTCGTGGGGGACCAATGTTCGTGGATTTCGTGGGTCACCCTTACCTATGAATTTATATCCCCACGAACGTTTATTTGTAAAGATATTAATTAATTGAATCTACCGTTTAAACAAGTAATCCACCAAATTACATCCCCACGAACAAGTAATATTTTGCTTGCCCACGAACATTGACCCCCACGAATTAAAATGATTCCACAGTACTTTGTTAAAAATACTTTTTTTTCTCCTTGATAAGGGTATATTATGGATTCAGTATATATCTTTTTGTGTTTCTGTTGCAGGACTTTAATTTTAGATGGGAATGTTGTTAAAGAGGAGAACTGGCATGAACTGATTACAGATGAAAGTCCGTAAGTACATTGTTATGAAAGTCCATAAGTACATTGTGATGAAAGTCCATAAGTACATTGTGATGCAGTACAGTGTCTGCCTCTACACACATCTACAGTTTAAGTCATAAATGTTGTTAAGATCTTTTGATGTTGCATAATTCAGAAGATTTATTAATATATGTCTACAGCATTTACTTGGAAAATGTCTCTCTTACTCCTTATTATTAGACATGAGTAAACATTTTTCTGCATTTTCATTGTGACTGATCCATATAAAAATACTGGCTTTCAGACAAATCAGATAAATGTACTATGTAATTTGTTTTAGTGTACAAAATCTTTCCTTGAGACACTGTGGAATCACAGACAAGGGGGCAAAATCTATAGGAGAAGCCCTGGGGACAGTGAAGCGAGCCAACAATAAACTGGTTACCCTTAACCTGGCAGGGAACCAGATTTCAGATCAAGGCACAATAGACATAGCAAATGTAAGCATTTGAATTTTTTGTTTGATTTTTGTTTATTTTTTGTTTGATTTTTGTTTTTTTCCTTATTTTAGTATAATTGTCGCCAAAATTACAGACTTCCAGTGTAGTTATTGAGTTGTCATAAAAGCATATTACTTGTGTTTTCAGGGTTTAAGGATGAACCGTACTTTGATGTCTTTGTCTCTTGCCAGTAACCAAGTTGGAGATAAGGGCGCCATCAAACTAGGGGAGGTAAGTACAATGGTCAGATAAAAAATTATTCTGTCTAAAAAATTGAAATTAAGAGATCAGAAAAAATTTCCACACATAATAATTAAAACATTTTCTAAAATGAATCTTGTGTCCTTTGCAAATACACTCACCAGTACTAGCATCAGTACTATAGACAGGGTAATTTGTACCACCATTTTGTTTTCACCCTAGTCGATAAAGGGCAAATTTTAAAAATTTGGCAAATTCAAATTGATCAACATCATATCTTAAAGACAACTTTTAACTGTGTTTGGGTATATTTTAAATGAGCTAAAATTAATGGAAAGTGTGAGAATTATTATGTAGTTTGTAGTGAAGGATTAAATCATAATTAGGGCCCAGCTCTGCGGGCGCCCTATAGTGATCAGTCTGTGCGTCCGTCCGTCTGTCCGTCCGTCCGTCTGTCCATCCGAGATCTCTTGCCCGAAGCATATCTTCTCTCTCCTTGGCCCAATCTGGCTCATACTTCACCCACAGAGTGTCTTTGGGAAAAGGGTGTGCAGTGACCTTGAACCATGTTTCTAGGTCTAAGGTCAAGGTCATAACAGAATTATATGAAAAATCCTTGTCCGGAGCATATCTTCTCTCCTCTTGGTCCAATGTGACTCATACTTCACTCACAGAGTGCCACTGGTCAGTGGATGTGCAGTGACCTTGAACAAAGTTTCTAGGTCAAGGGTCAAGGTCAAAAATAGCCTCTCTGGTTAAATTCTTGTTCGGAGCATATTTTCTCTCTCCTTGGCCCAATCTGGCTCATAGTTCACCCACAGAGTGTCTTTGGGTAAAGGGCATGCAGTGACCTTGAACCATGTTTCTAGGTCTAAGGTCAAGGTCATAGAAGAATTATATATATGAAAAATCCTTGTCCGGAGCATATCTTCTCTCCTCTTGGTCCAGTGTGGCTCATACTTCACTCACAGAGTGCCACTGGTCAATGGATGTGCAGTGACCTTGAACAAAGTTTCTAGGTCAAGGGTCAAGGTCAAAAATAGCCTCTCTGTTTAAAATTTTTGTTCGGTGCATGGTTTCTTTCTCTTATTAGTCTAGTCAGCCTCAAACTTTACCAATTGACGTAGGGTACAGAACATTTGTGAATTTCCTTCCATATTTTGATACATATGCAACAGTTTTCATAGAGGATATGCAACATTTGTGATTTTTGTGCTGCTTTTTGATAGAGGGTATGGAGCACTCGTGATTTTCATGCCATTTTTTATTATAACAAGGTTGACATAGAAGCCCTTTAGACTCAAACAACACATCCCTTAATAGTACACAAGTGTTCCTCTTCAAAAGAAACCCTTTTCAGCTCCTTTACTTTTTCATGTTCCTTGCTGAAAGCGGGGCCCTTTGAGATGGCCACCATCTCAATGATATCTAGTTTCTTTAAAAGCCAAGAGAAAGTGTATAATCCTGATCTTATGTCACTAGGAGGTTGTATCATTATTTGTGGGATTTTATTTGTTAACTTGATCAATTGATGAATCAGCAAAGTTTATTTAATGACATTGTTATTGTTATAATTACAGGTGCTGTCTAGATTTCCTCTGACACATGAGGAGGTGGTAGAGAGGAGGAAACAGAAATCTTCTCAGGGTTCCCCCGACAGAAATAAATCAGTAAGGGTCACTCAAACGTTCCATTTATTGACCTCAGTACGGGTCACTCCAACGTTCCATTTATTGACCTCAGTAAGGGTCACTCAAACATTCCATTTATTGACCTCAGTAAGGGTCACATTGTAGTCAAACATTCCATTTATTGACCTCAGTAAGGGTCACTCAAACGTTCCATTTATTGACCTCAGTAAGGGTCATATTGTAAGCAAACGTTCCATTTATTGACCTCAGTAAGGGTCATGTCCTACTCAAAATGTTCCATTTATTGACCTCAGTAAGGGTCATATTGCAAGCAAACGTTCCATTTATTGACCTCAGTAAGGGTCATGTTGTACTCAAACAATCCGTTTATTGACCTCAGTAAGGGTCATATTGTACTCAAATGTTCCATTTATTGACCTCAGTAAGGGTCACATTGTACTCAGATGTTCTATCTAATAAATTTATTTTGAATGATTAAATGTTTTAGATATCAGAACAGGAGGTATTCCCTTTGATGGAAAGAAAAAAGAAATTTCTGTCATTCAATATCATGATTTCTTCACATCTAAATAATTATATATATGAAAAACAAGAACATTTAATTATTTTGAAATTCTTAAAAGCATACTTAAACTACTCTTGTACCTTCAGATTTTTTAGTTCTGTATATAATTGAGGATACAGACATTATGAGTCG
The DNA here is from genome assembly GCF_033153115.1 of Saccostrea echinata. NCBI lineage: Eukaryota > Metazoa > Mollusca > Bivalvia > Ostreida > Ostreidae > Saccostrea > Saccostrea echinata. The sequence goes on from NW_026889754.1 coordinate 15,921,907, forward strand.
TGTGATTTACATTGTAGCCCCCACCTAGTCGCCGAGCAGACTCCAAAGACAGGCCAGGAAGTGTTAGGAGTAGTTCACAACACGATAAAACTGACAAGTCCAAACAAAAACAGTCTGCCAAAACTAAGAAGGTCAGTCCAAGGAATATATCGGTAAACATGCTCTTGTTGAAGACCTTTAGACAGAGGATATATAACTGTGTTTTGATTTTGTATTCTAATATTTCTTTCTGTCATCAACTCGTAGAATACAAAGGGCAAGCTAAAAATTATTTCCCTTCGTCATTGAGACCAGAAGTATTTGTGGTATCTTCTACAAACAAATGACTGGAGAGTTAGTAGCAAACCAGAAGGAAAGATATATAAACAAGACATATTTTCATGTTTATTTTCAAGTCATATATGCAATCTGAACCAGTACATGGTATTGATTTCTTTCGATTTATGGGATGCACTGATTTAGATGTTTTTAATGTATCTGTGCAATGCACTGATTCGTATTGTTAGATTTCTGTTTTGATTTTAATCTACAAGATGTGCTGATTTAAATGGTTTTGATTTTTGACTAAACCTGTAGGATGTACTGAAAAGCACTCAGGGCTAAAGATACTCTCTTGAGTTTTCTGGCCCATTGGCCTCTTTTTGTTTTTGATAATTTGAATTTATTCTGAAGTATGTTTTGGTTTTGATGATTTTGATTTTGTTCTGTAGGATATTTTGGTTTTGATGGTTTTGATTTTGTTCTGTAGGATGTTTTGGTTTTGATGGTTTTGATTTTGTTCTGTAGGATGTTTTGGTTTTGATTTTGTTCTGTAGGATGTTTTGGTTTTGATGGTTTTGATTTCGGTCTGTAGGATATTCTGGTATTGATGATTTTGATTTTATTCTGAAGGATGTTTTGATTTTGATTGTTTTTGGTTTTGTTCAGTAAGATGTTTTGGTTTTGACAGTTTTGTGGGGTTTTTTTGTAGGATGTTTTGGTTCTGATGATTTTGTCTTTTTGGATTTGATGATTTTTGTTTTGTTCAGTAAGATGTTTTGGTTTTGATGATTTTGTCTTTTTTCTGTAGGATATTTTGATTTTTGATAAATTTGGTTTTGTTGGATAAGATGTTTTGGTTTTGATTGTTTTGTCTTTATTCTGTAGGATTTTTTGGTTTTGATGATTTTGTCTTTATTCTGTAGGATATTTTGGTTTTGGTGATTTTGTCTTTTTTCTGTGGGATGTTAATATTTTGATGGTTTTGATTTTGTTGGGTAAGATGTTTTGGTTTTGATGATTTTGTCTTTTTTTCTGTTGGATTATTTTGGTTTTGATGATTTTGTCTTTATTCTGTAGAATGTTTTGGTTTTGATGATTTTGTCTTTTTTTGTGTAGGATGCTGGTAAAGGAGGAAAAGAGGCCCCGAAGGAGGAGGACAAACACGACAAAACAAAAGGAAAGAAGGATGATAAAGCAGCAGCTAAAAAAGGTAGGCGGATCTAAGAATTTACTTTATGTGGTAGGTGGATCTAACAATTTATGATGTGTTCAACAATTGTCAGCACATTGTCTGCAGTGACATGTTTTCATCCTGTGTGAGATTCCCTTTATTGTCTTAAATTTTATTTTGTAATTTTTTTCCCTATTTAACTAACCTGATCTTCCCTCTTTTTTTTTTTTTAATCTTTCAAAAAGAAATATCCATAGAAATTTTGGAAGTTTAATTGCATTAAATTAAAAAAAATTGGTTAATAGGAAAAACAACAAGAAATTACTTTTCTACTGTAAATCACTTTTTATTTGCAAAAACTTTATTTTCATGTAATGCGAGACAAGATGTTCACGGAATTTAATTCATGCATATATTTTTATTAGATTTTATTATATATAACAAAAACCTGAATTTATGAAAATTTTGTCTTATTTATAAATACCAAATACCTTTCTTGCGAAAATAAAGTGTCACAAAAATTTAGTATAAACAGTTCAGGCACCATTTTATTTTAACATGGCTAATGAGGCCTTATGCTGTATATTTGGCTTCAATAAATATAAAACTATAAGATCCATAAAGAAAAATTACAGTGCATTCAATAACCCAATTTTTTGGTTTTTGTTTTTTCCCCTGCTGTTGTTTAAGATGACATTAAGGCAGATCTTGAATGACACTTAGGATTTTGTATTAGCTACACTAGTAGAGACACCTTTGGCTTTGATTTTTGAGTGAAATTAATTAGTTATTTTAAGTACAACTGACTTATTTGAATATTCAACTAAACAGTTTTTTTAAATTCTGACCTACAATGTTGTAGAAAAATCAGAGTCCACATTACAGGGAATTCATTAGACATGTTACCCAATTCAGATGTAATATTTAATAGGGCTGGGACGATACAACTTTTTCTATATCGATACGTATCCCGATATTTGAGCCACGATACGATATGTTTAATTGGTTATAAATTCTTTTTTTATATTGAAATGAACAAAACATTTCTTCACAAATAAGAATAATTTATTCAAAGAAGTTGCATATCTGTTGTAAAACTTAATTATTTTGCACAAGTGGTCTTAATTATTATGTATTTCATATTTATATTTATATTAAGCATATTTATTTTATATATTAAACCCAAAATGTTAAGTAAACAAAGAAAAACACAAGTCAGAATTTTTTGGGCGATATGTCGATATTTCTTCATACGTATCGATATGCGTATCATCCTCACATTGAATCGATATTATCGATATCTCGATATATCGTCCCAGCCCTAATATTTAAAAAAAAAATTCATTGATTAAAGATAGTTCATTGATATTTTGATAATACTGATTACATATTACATTTAATACTGATAACATATTGCACCAACAGATACCAAGAGCGGAAAAGGTTATATAATATGCATTACATTATAATTATAATATATATCTATGTATCCGCCATTTTCTTTTATTTCTTTTTTGGGGCTTTAGGGTATATCATACAGTCTTATATATATATACTTGTAGTGTATGATTAATTACTTTTGAGTCATTGCCTTTTTTTAATTACGCTAGATTTGTAATATGATTTTCTAGATTGTCGTACAGGAGCTTCTGAAGAAGAATAACAAATTTTGCTTTATTTATCTGTAGCAAAAATTTAGGAATTGTAATTCTGTTAAAGACTAAAAGCTTCTAGCTTTTAACAATTTAACATCTTAAGCATATCTTAATTTTAAATAGAAAATGGCTTACAAAGACAGCAGGACAACAGAGCTACAGATATATTGTACATACATGTACATGTACATATCCTAAAAAAGCAAATTTTCTTTTGTATTTTCTCAGAACTGAACTCAGGTTAACTATCCTATATTTTTGGATCACATAGGTATAAATCTGCAGTTACAAGATTCTGTTAGCAGACAGAAATGAATATCATGTAAAGATTAATATTTTTGTGTTCTCCACAAACAGGAATTGAAAAAAAAGGGGGGGGGGGTTAGGACATGTTTAAATATTAAATTATTACATGCAGATGTATCAGAAGAAAAAATTACATTAATTCTCATTACTCTGTTCTGGTGAACTAGCCATGTTTAAAGTTTGCAAACTAATTTCAGTTTTTCTTTTTCAATTTTCTTAATCAGAGGGTGGAACAAGCAGTAGGAAAGGTATTAATAGACCTTGAGTCCTTGACCTTGAGTCTTTGACCTCAATTGGCCAAATTTGCTGTTGAACTCAGCCTTTTTTCAGGCAGTGTTTTAAGTCTAGCTATGTGTTCTGTTCTCTCATTATGTAGGTGAGCTGTACGATTCTTATCATGCCTATGTTGTGATTTTGGCTACAGTTTATCTGTTGACCATTTGTAATGTTTTCTTTCATTTTTCATGTGACAGTTTAATTCTGATTTCCTCTTTTGCAACTCTTTCTTAACAGGTCTAGGTGACTCTTATACCAAAACCTGATCTAGAGTACAGTTAAGCACTCTATGAAAACATTGCATTATATTATTGGTGTTAATCATGAATTCTAGACATTTATGGGTGAGATGTATTTATTTAGTAACTTATCCTTTTATCAAATGTACTTGATTTCTAGCTAATGAGGAAGAATCAAGAAGAACCCAACACCGGGGTTCTATATCCAAAGGTATCAGACCTCAGTTTATACCACCACCCCACAAATATACCATAGCCTCCCAGATACCCAGCAATGGGGTTCTATAATAAGATTAGGCCTGTACTGTGCCTCCCCCAGAAGCATGGCATCACATCCAAGGAGTCAGAATTTTATAAACCATAGATAGCCTTGCTTTGCTTTAAGTAAATTCTTAGTCTAAGCAAAATTTATATTTAATACTATCAGATGTACTAGTTCAAAGATCACAGCAATAGTAGTGACTTGGTCTAATACATGTAACACTCTTTTATGCTGGATAAATGCATTTCCAGTTCAAAGGTATGTGACAAAAATATTCTAATTTGTTCACTCATTAAGAAATAGTGTACATGTATATGAAAAAGTCCCATTCATTTTTTTTTTATGTCCCCTAAATTTGAGTGCACCTACCCAGCATTGAAGAGTGAAACTGACATGTGTTTGACTTGTTTGTCAGGGATATAACTGTGATCATTGGAAGCATCCTATCTTAAAGTTTGTAATTTCTGGAGGAATGATTTCTGCACTTACCAGTAACAATAAACCAATTTCTTCAGTTTGGTTAAAGTATTTGTAGGAATTAAGTGTTTGAAAAAATTGTCACTTGTGGGTGTCTATACATGTACACGAAACAAAAAACAGCAATGGATTAAAGAAGAACTTGTCCAAGTTGAATATTTACTGTTAAGCTCCTTTCCACTTTTTCTGCGTACATTGTACACGTTTCTTGGAGCGTAAAGTTTACACATTTCTAATAATATTAATTTGACATATTTCTGTGATGTAGAAATTACCCTTTTATCTGTAGGCTGAGGTTTTCTTAGAGTTTTACCAATTCCTTTTTAGGAGGAATTCACTCTTTTGTTTGTATGTAAATGATATAACCCTACCTTTTTCTTTTTAGGAAAACTGTACATTTCTTGTTTTGTAAAGTTTACCAATTTAAACATTTCTTGTTATGTAAAGAATTCTCCCTTCTTCTTAGGTAAATTCTGCCCTTTTCCTTAAAGGAATAGTTTACAAACTTCTTCCTAGATGAAGGTTAAAGTTTACATGATGAAAACTGCTGTGGTCTCTGGGAGCTGCATGACTCCTCCACTCTTTACCAATCACTGCTTTCTTATCACTGTTATCACTCTGGCAGAGATGTGTTAGTGACTACTAAGAAGACTCTGAAAATATGTACTGTATAAAGACCATTCTGAGTTATTTCTGTAGAGGTTTTGTGCTGTCAACACTGGCCTTAAAATATTTTGATGGGGGATGCAAATTTTTTTTTAATTCGTAGGAGTGAATTTATTTTCCACTTAATTGAGCCGAAAGTAGTCTCCCTTTACATCGGATTACAATACAACGATTTAACTTTTGCTTGTGCTTTTAATTTATATTTGGCTGCTTTATTATATATATAAATATATACTGGATAATACCATTAGTTTATAGCATATTATATACGGAATAGGTATTAATAAAATATGTTTAGTTTCTTTTGTTAAGTATATATGTCATTGCATGTAAACATACTTTAACATTGATTAAACATTAACAATAAATGCTTTAATGGAAATGAATCTATTTTTTAAATGTAAAATTTATGCATTCAACAATTCCTCACTAAAAAAAAACAAAAAACAAAACTTTTTTACGAATGATATATAATATACATTAAATTAAATGAATACCATAACCTTATATAAAGCTTGATCTTAATATAACAAATGTACTAGAAGTAACTGTTATAAAATGTAAACAGGAAATTGTCATGGATTCATTGCCTCATTACTTCTTCATTTCATAAACAGTGTTCGTAATCAAAACTTAACAATAATTCTCACCATTTCACTCACACAATTTTGCTATAATGTTCATAGATTCTCAGAATTAACAGTGGATTTTATTATTTTTTTTTCACTGTACTGTGATGTGACTGGAAAGTGTTAGTGTAGCTTTTAATTTTCAAATTTTAGAAGTTCTGATCATGGAGATATTTATTTTTTGTAACCCAGTAAGATTGTAAATTATTGTTTACTTTTCACAACAGCTATAATTTATATTCTAAAAAATGTACCTAATTTAATACAGTATTTGAAAACAATTCCCTCTCAGAGGTATTTTAAATTTTAAATCTCATTATTTGGGATAGGTAATATTTTTTGTATTTATTTGAAATTATCATGAAAATTTGAATGAAATTTGCCAAGCAGGACTACAAATAAAATGAACACATAATGAACATCTAATACCTAAAAAAGGTTTTTTTTTAACTTTGCATGACTAGAATTCACGATCATTTTGTTCAGACTCCCTACTGACATTTCATTCATAAAATGATACATATGCATTTTAATTGTTTAATAATCTAAATATCTACCTCATTCTCATTTGTATGGAAAAACCTCATTGCATTGTTCTATTATCCAGCCTTGTGTGATATTTTGTTTTTGCTAACTTTCACATGTGTGTTTTTGCTACTCCTTTTCCACATGTTTGGCTAATTAGATTTGCATATTTATTACATTTTTTGCACAGACAAAGGCGGAAACACCACAGGTCGCAGTTCTGGAGGTAAGTCATTTAAAAGGGGATCCACAATTTTATTGGTTAATTAACAGAAGCCCCTGGCAGCTGGGCATTTTCATGCATTACCATAGAGGGTCTTTTCACCATCTAATCAGAGGCTGAGAAAACGGAAATAGGTTTGAATTTTATGAATTTTGACCTTGTAGCAGCTTAAAAACTAATTAAAACTATTTTATTCTTCTTTCTTTTTTGATTTTGTAACTTAACTTTAGGTTTATATTTAAAAAAAAAAAGAGGGAGAGGATTTTTTGTTTGTTGGGTAAAATTTATTTAGTGGAATTTTGTTTTGCCAATGTAGTTTTAAAAACCAATGTGTGCTCTATCCAGAAAGTAACGTTTTGAAAAATTAACAAGACTAAACTACATTATTTCATTTTCTGCAATTCAACTCATGTATCTTTTATCATTTCATTTCATTCATTAATTCATCTTTGAATGTATAAGATATAATTACGTAGCTAGAATAGAATATATACCGTACTATGATGAATCGTAAGACAATGACTATTATATACGTTTCTGAGAAGAGGAACCCAGGAAATGCATGACTAGTTTGTTTAGATAGATACAAAATGTGTTATATTTAATGGAGAAATTGCTTTCAGAAAACTTTCAGTACTTTGATTTTAAAAGTAATGGAACTGAAGTGAATGAAGTATTTATTTTTTCACTTTTTACAACATTAGCGACACGATACGTTGCAAAACGGTTTTTGTCCACAATAAATGGTACACTTGCACTGCTTTATGAATATTCATAGAAAAGATTGAATATTAATATTGAACATTATATTATTAAGCATCTAATAAATATGCATAGGATGAGCATGCATCGCAAGCTTTTAAAATTTATATATTCAAAGGAAAGGAAGTGCAAATAAAAAGTAGGACTATTTATAGAGAAAATATTGCAAACTTGTTTCTTTTATAATCCCAGCGGCAACAATGCGATTGGTCACATCTTTTGCTGGTAACATACAATATGTTTGTCTCCCTTGTCAGAGTATACGCATCAGAAATGGGGAAAAAGGGTTAAGTAATTCACATCTCATTTAAAAAATGCTGGGAGAAATTATCCAATAAGAACTTAAGAAGAAAGATAAAAGGAAAAATGTTATCCTTTTATTTCGAAAACTTCAGCACAATTTCCATTTCTGATGTCTTGACCCCCACCCCCTCCTTTAGAGCTCCTTTTGGTGATGATTTAACATTCCATAATCTTAATTTTTTTGTTATTGAGACAGAAAAAAAGCAAAATATATTTTCATGTATTTGGTTTTTGGTTCATTTTTCTTTTGGCGATGATTTTTTTTTTACCTGTTCTCCCTATAACACGTTTTCCTCCCTGATTTTTTGAAAACTGTTATAATGGTTAAAGGTGATATAGATGGTGTCTTTCATTAATAACATATATCTGATTCGTGTGTCCAACACAGTACAATATTTGTCCATTGTGTCAGATAAGTGTACTTAAAGACCTAAATTAAAAATGTTAAAAGTTGTGATTAACATATTACCCTTCTTACCTTGATTAATAACCCCAAACACTCGTGGTTTATGCAGGCACTTAAGCAAGCATGATGCTATATATGCACACTGTTTGCTTTTCTTATAATTTAAACAGCTTGATAAGCTTATTGGGAGCCAGTAAAGAATTCAGTAGTTTGGAAAAGAAATAAGCTAGTATTTTTTAAAGAGAAAATTGGGAATGAAATACTCTTCTTTTGAGAAGATACTGAATTGATGTTAAACAATATTTGAAAATTTTATCCTTGAAAAATTAAATGACGAAATAAGAATTTACTTGAATTTTACTCAAAATCCCGCATGTTAAGCTTAAATTGAAAAATTGATTTGCTTCCAAGTGGCTAAAGTGAGTGTGAATTGTTCTGTCATTGTGTGCATTGTTAAATGTTATGATTACAATTAACAGGTAACCTTTAGAATGCATGGTTATTGTAGTAAACGAGAAAAAAAAATTAGGAAAAGAAAGATAATACTTATTAAGCATCTTGATCAATGTTTGAAATGCTTCTAAGCTAATTATTTCGAAGAAAAGTGTTAGGCAAAGACAACACAAATGTTCCTTGATTTTTTTTTTTTTTATATAAATATCTGCAATGTGTAAAAAACAGAATTATTTATAAAATATTTCTTTGATAAGCCCATCTCAATAATGATGCAGTGTAAAAATCACCAATTTATTCACTGAGAAATAGATTAAATTTAGATGACAATGTATAGCAATGTTTCTAAAACTTGGGTACGTATAACAGTAATTAGAGACAAGTTCATCTCTCTATGACGTCCCTGTATTTTACTTATAGCGTCCTTAGTGGCTGACACAAAGAATGCAGCCAAAGGAAAAACAAAGGGGAAAGACAAAGGAAAACCGTCCCAAGCCGAACCAGAGGTGGGTCAATAAACTTCAGATCTAAAACCCACAGGGATTTAGAGTTGACATTAAATAACTTTTTGATTTTGTTACTATAAATACTGTATACAGGGAAATTTTTGCCTCTTTTGCCCTAGACAAAAGTGTGCAAATTTTAGACGGGGCAAATTTAAAAAAAACAGTATAATATCTTAAACAGAACCGTGACTGGGTGAATTTAAAACGGGGCAAAATTGTCTGCTTGAGTGAAAAGGCGAAAATAACATGGGGCAAAAATAACCCTGTATTCAGTAGCAGTTTGTTACAAGTGATGATAGATTAAGTATACCAGTATTTGAAACCTTGTCTGTGATGTCTGGTTATAGGACATGGGAGATTCTTCCTTTATAAATCCTCTAACAGACGAGGCTGATTTCATTGATGGTCAGCTTTGGGTGCCAGGCAACCGAGCACTTATAAACCTTAATCTGTCACGTAAGTCAAATAATCCACTAAATTGCCTTAATTTGTTAAAATTTTAATTACATGTAATGATGTGAAGCATTTAGGTCTTCAAAATTCAAAATGTATGATTATAAATTGCACTCCAGTAATTCTAAATTGCGTGTGTGCGTGAAAAAAATGATGATATGTGTGCAGGTAACCAGATTGGTGAGCATGGTATGGCAGCCATTTTGAAGGCTATGCAGTATCAGACGACACTGGCAATGGGAAGTAAATCTGGAGGGACAGGGCTGATGAGGATCTGTGTATTTGTAAGTAATATTACATCTTACAGTAATATTACATCTTACAGTTAACGACAATCCATTTTTGAATTCAATGTAATTATTAAATAAAACTAACCTGCAATGGACTGGTATTCCATGCAGGGGAAGTTAGCAACAATTATCCACAGAAACTGGGTTTTAGCTTTGTCCCAGTGATCCTCATGGCTCATAGAAGGGTTTAATAAAGTAGAATATTTAGTTTAATTTTCAACCATTGTTTTGGTAGCTTAAACATGAAAGCATTTCTTTTACAACTTAATATTCTTTCAGCATTTCATATTCTTTAAATAATTAGATCGATAATATTTTGATACTGTCTTCTTTCAGAAAAACAAGATTTCCTCAGACCATGACATTGTCAGAAAGATAAACGAGATCATGCTTCCCAAAGATCCATTCTACAAACCTCCTCCTCAGACACCGGAAGTGGAGTCTACTTCCTGAATATAATGGCTGTTCATAATGATTTACATCAGTTATATAACTTGATTATTTTGGCAAGACTGTGGTGTAAATGGGTGTAGAAATAGTCTCTATACCAGTGAGGACTAAGGATTCTTTTGTTTTGTCAAAGAATTGTATGTGAATGGAGACATCAAACCTTTTACCACATGGCTGTGTTGAACTTGAATGCATTAAATGCTTTATATTTAAATGAACTTCGTCCAAATGTGCACCGTCCATGAATGAAGTCTGTGATAATTCTATGTTTATTGTCTACATGTTGAAGTTTTGTAAACTATATTTATCTGATAATTTATTTTGTTATGTCTTTGAATATTTTAGTAAACAATAATGTAACATGGTTTCTGCTTTGTTTTGGATTTTTGATATTCTTTATTAGCTTGCCCGCACTTGGAGCAGAACAGTTATTCAATCATTGTAGCAATGGTGCTTTCTTTTCTGCTATCCCTTATGGAGTAAATGATAGCAGTTATTTTAGGGGATGTTGACTCAAGTAACTAAGGGTGAAAGAGAAAAATACTGTTTAAGTAGTAAATACAATTCATAAATGCATAGGAAAAGAGAAAGCCAAAACGATATGTATTCTTAATAACATCTAAAAATAGATTGAATTTTAATTATGTATAGTAATAAGACTGCTTATAAATACTGTGGTATAAAGATTAAGGGCACTAAACCTAAGATTGGTTGCATGGTTACAGAATGGACACTCTTCTACTAAAAAGATGAAAAGTATTGTTTTGTAAGTTATAGTGTAAGAAAAAGTGTACACAGTCAGTACCAGGTATTTACACATTGGCCTGATTTGATCAAAATTACTAGCATGTCTTGTTTTTCTAAGAATATTGTTTTAAGAAGAGATAGCTAAGGGCTATTGATTTTATAAGAAACATTGCTAATTCTTGACAATACATGATATACTCCAATTTTATTGGACAGGGTCTTTACAGTTACAAATATCTCCCCCTTATCCACGAAAATTTTAACACTGAGTCTAATGTGTATATATGCATACTGAATTTCAATGTAGTAAAATATACACACTAAATGTCCATCTACAATGTAAAAAAATAACCATTTTTTGGTCAAAAGTGGAATACCCATTACATTTGTAGGGGAATACTAGAAAATATTGGAAAGATTGAACACAGAATTATTCTTGAAATAAAATTTATACAATTTAAAAATCTGTTTATTGAGCAAAATGAATAATGAGATACTGTGATGATTCTTGATAAGATGTCTTAATTAACGAGGTTAGCATCTTTGGCCATGGAGTAGAACACGCCTGATTTATCTTCCAGTAGAGTCTGAGGAGCTCCGAACTCAACTATCAGTCCTTGGTCCATCACCATTATTCTGTTTAAATATAACATAAAATTCCAACGTAAGACTGACATTAAAATATCATACAAAAATATCACAGATCTGATATAATGATCATTGTCCTCTAGAATGCTAATAAGCAGCATAAGCTGCTAGAGTTTTTCTATATTAAGTAGATGCTGAAAATATAAACTACAAAACACATAATATTGTCGGCAGGAACCATGGTCGTCATAGAGAAGTGAGTAGAAGGTACATAATAAAACTCACCTATCATAATCCATAACAGTGTTGTCTGTGAGCTATAGATATCGCGTATAACAGTCACTCACCTATCATAATCCATGACAGTGTTGAGTCTATGAGCTATAGATAGTACAGTACAATCACTGAACTCTGATTTAATCGTGTTCTGGATGAGTTCGTCCGTCTCTACGTCTACAGCTGCCGTGGCTTCGTCCAGAATCAGGATCTTGGTCTTGTGAAGTAGAGTTCTAGCTAGACACACAAGCTGTCGCTGACCAACGCTACACAAGGGAGGGATAAAATAAAATATCCATGGAAAGGATTACAGAGATATCAATAGAATCTTATGAAGTAGAGTTCTAGCTAGACACACTAGCTGACGCTGACCAACGCTACACAAGAGATAAAAAATATCCATGGATTTTATTTCAGAGATATCATATATGGAATTTTGTGAACTTGGGATAGATAAAAAAAACTCTTAAGATACTTATTAAATTTTATCTTAAAGAATCCTATTTGTTTTTACAATTTTTACAAATGATAAAATTGCAAAGTACCATAACCTAAAAGCAACATTGATTAAATTGAATATCGCCAACAATTCATTCCCTATCGGTTGTTATTGGCATGTCTCTTAACATTATAAAATCGCTAAAATTACTTCTCGCTAAAAAAATATACCAAATTTTTTTTTTTGGAATAAATCGCTGAATTTGCGTCTCGCTAAAATTTCCACTTATACGGTATACACGGCATATTGAACATACGTTACACAGTGTTACTTATGATGAATCATTTTTATAGACTGAAGTGAAATAGTCATACACTTGGATTCTTCACCAACGAAACGAAAGAAAATGAAATTAAAAACATTTTTAAGATACATTTTCCTGTAGAAAAGAAACTTTGTAATAGACGGAACATAATCCATTGAATAAAACTGTTATTTTCACAGTGAAAAACTAGTGACCATGCAGAACTTTTTAGTTAGTATGGCCAAAAGGAAGACAAAATATGAATAAACAATATTTTCTATTTGGATATGGAAATCATTTCTTTCAAGGACAAGACGTTTTTGATTTTTTCATTCGTGCCTTTAACTCGTGAAATTATCAAAATATCCTGTCATATTCTTGAAAATGAATTTCATTTCCAACTAGAAAACTTAAACTCTTTAAAATCGACTTTTTAACAATGCTTTGTTCCGTTCTATTCACATTCTCAAATACTGGAATTCTTTATTGTCATAAACAGTTCACGTGAGGTTCTCACCTGTACTTTTCACATGAACTTTACACCTGAATTCTCACCTGAAGTTTTGACCCCCTTCCCCGCATTCGTAATTTAGCTGCCCTATACAACTGGTGACAAAGTCTTTCATATGAGCTCTCTCTATCGCCACCCATAGATCCTGATCCGAAAATCTTTGGAGCGGATCCAAGTTAGCGCGGATTGATCCAGAAAATATGACAGGATCCTGAAAAAAAAATACGGCCGGATTAAAAATAAGTCAATAATTACTCAGTACCTTAGCCCAAAGTAAAAGGCAAAATATAGAAATGTCAATAATTATGCAGTACCTTAGAATAAAGTAAAAGGCGCTAAATAGAAATACATAAAAATATTCAATTCTTTAGACAATAGTAAAAGGTGTTACATAAAGATTAGAATAATTAAATACTCATTGCTTAAGACTGAGGTAAGAGAAGCTACATGTATATGGATTTTTGTTTTGGTTTCTGTGTTGTTTGTTTTTTTGGGTGGGGTGGGGGTTGCTTTATTATTATTTATTGTGTTTTGGTCTTAAATAATATATACATATTTATAAAGAAACACAGAAAAGGAAAAAAAATATACTAACTATACACCGTATTTAACGAGGTCGAGTCTAATTATTTCTACCCTAGATATTTTGATTAAATTTCTTAAATGAATTTTTACTATTATACTTGTTATTTTAAGATAAAAAAAATCGAATGTTTACCATCTCTTAGAGGGCCATCTCAAAAGTTGTCAAATTTTACTATTGGACCCTATGGGAATTTGTTGGGAAAGCGCCAAATTATCACATTTTCCCATATTTTTTGTATTTCTGCCCTAAGGATTTCCTTTTCAGTCAAATACATGAGAGTTATTGTAAAAAGGCACAAAATTTGGAAATTTCAAAAAAGTTGACCATCTGGTTTGTCTAGGAATTATCACAAAGTTTATTTTTTTTCCAATGCCAAATACCTATAAATTTGCCACATTACGGCATACATTTTGTATGTATCGGCGCAGATGAATTATTTTGGTAAAAAATAACCATGTTTAGATTGCTGGTATGTTTCTTTTGACGTTCTGTCAACAGTTTTTAATAAAATGTCCATGGACGTCTTGAATACTCAAGCGAGTTATGCGTCGTTCTTCAACGTCATGCATTGCTTACAGAACCAGAAAACAGTGACGTCGTGAAAGCCATTTCAGCGTTTATTCCTAATTATTGTCTTAAAAGCACATTTTAAGACCCATAAACATTACAGCTAATATAATATAATGTTAATTTTGTATTAAAATTACAATACTTAGGATAGGTGTTATGTTGCACCAATGACTTCATGAAACTAAAAAGCGGCGCAAAGATATGCGCACTCGAATTAGACTCGGCCTCGTTAAATCCAGTCCATTTGTGTTAATTTTTATCTTTCATTTATTATTTATTATTGAATTGTAACATTGTTTATTTAATTATTCTGAATTCAAACTTGCAGACAGTCTGTCATGACTGTCTTCACCTAAACGATTTCCAAACAAACACCAAAATTATCCTGAATTTATTTTAAATAAAATGTTAAATAAAACAAAATTCTAAATGAAATTTTTAAATTAAAAAAACATCACTTACTTGAGGTAGTATAGTTATTTGAGATCTGAGATCATGAAGGCCCAAAGAAGATATAGGAACGTCATCAATACTTATATCTCCTCCTGCCGGTTCAATGATGCGGAACATCGCCAGCGTCACGGATGATTTCCCCGCTCCTGTTCTTCCTACAATACCTATCTAGAAAACGAAAAACACACATAACATAAAATATTCCTTAAAAATCTAAAAACTATTAAAATCATGCTTTCTCTATTTCACATATTTTTAATTAATATCTCGCACAATGACGACTTCTTGGCAACCAAGGTCTCTCTCGATGCATTTTTGAAAATATCTTTTCAAATGTTTTTCAAATTTTTGAAAATCTGATTTAATTTGACATAGAAATTATCTTTATTTATTTATTTATTTTTTTATTTTTTGTCTAAAAAGACTTCGTCTATAGAAGAAATATGAAGATCTTGGCAAACCTTTTCGCCCCCTTTAATGACACAGTCTAGTCCTCTCAACACGAGGTCTAAACCAGCCCGGTATCGGGTGGTATAAGATTTAAATTCCACCTCCCCAGTGTCTGGCCAAGTGGAAGAAGGACGGTTCTTTGGTTCGATCCATTCAGCCTGCAGATATTATAACAATGCAAATGTCTAAGAATATAAAAATATATGTTCAGAATGGATTAATCTTTTTTTAAGATGATATGATTAATACAGACCTGGATAGGACACCCAACTACAAACCAAAACTAAGTAACTGACCTGATTATAATAATACACCTATGCTTTTATTAAAAGAAATCTATCATTTGTACTTTCAATAATTTTTACATAGTTCCTCATAGTTTTATATTTAATTGCTGGTGAAAGATACTTTGATATGATTTACCTCTGGTTGGAGTCTGGTGATTAATACCTTGATATAATTTACCACTGGTTGGAGTCTGGTGATTAATACTTTGATATTTAATTTACCTCTGGTTGTAGTCTGGTGATTAATACTTTGATATAATTTACCTCTGGTTGGAGTCTGGTGATTAATACCTTGATATAATTTACCTCTGGTTGGAGTCTGGTGATTAATACTTTGATATAATTTACCTCTGGTTGTAGTCTGGTGATAAATACTTTGATATAATTTACCTCTGGTTGTAGTCTGGTGAACTCCTCTACCCGTTCTGCTGACACGATATTCATCTCCATCTCACTCACAGACTGGACTACTAAATTCAGGGATATTACAACCTGTATTCAGATAAAAGGATATTACAACCTCAGATTAAGATATATTACAACCTGTATTCAGATAAAACGATATCAAAACCTCAGATTAAGGGATATAACAACCTGTATTTAGATTCAGTGATATTATAACTTATATGCAGATCAATGGTTACATGTACTAGACACTGTGCTCAGATTCAGGGATATAACAACCTCCAATCATAGTCGTGGATATTAGTATTTAGATCTGTATTCAGCTTCAAGGTCTTGACGATATGGAATCAAATTCTGGGATTGAACACAGGTTGTTATATCACATGTAGTATTCACATTCAGTGGTATTATAAACTGTATTCAGAATAAGGAATTTTATAAAGTGTATTTAGATGAAAGGATATTACAAATGCACTTAGATTCTTTGATATAACGATATGTACTCAAGCTAAGGGATATTACAGCGTTTTTTTTTGGATTAAGGATATAAAACACTGTTTAAAGATTTAGGGAAATAGTTATCTGTATTCATAGTCACATATATTTATATTTCAATCAGATTCAAGAATATTACAACCTGTGCTAAGATTAAACAATATTACAACTTGTACTCAGTCTCAGGGATATTACAACCAGTATTTATAGTCAAGGATATTAAAATTTCAACCTGTATGCAAATTCAGTGATTTTAAATCCTGTATTCAGATACAGTAATTTTACAATCTTTCTTCAGATTTAGTGATGTTACAACCTGTATTCAAATTCAGGGATTTTTATACCAATATTCAGATTCAGGGTTATAACAATCCAGTATTAAGATTCAGGGATATTATGACCTGTTTTTAACCTCAGGAATAATACGACCTGTATTCCATTTTAGGGATATTAGGACCTATATCAGATTTAGGGATATTTCGACCCGTATTCAGATCCAGGGATATTACGAACTATATCAGATTTAGGGATATTACGAACTATATCAGATTTAGGGATATTTCGACCCGTATTCAGATCCAGGGACGTGACGACAACATGTATTCACATTCACGAACATTATGACCTGTATTCAGATTCAGGAATATTACGACTTATATTCAGATTCAGGGTTATAAAAATTCAGTACATGTATACTTGTATTCAGATTCAGGAATATTATGACCTGTTATATTCAGGGATATTACAACCTATTTTTAGATTCAAAGATTTTACAACATGTATTTACATTTAGAGATTTAGAGATATTACGACGTAAACTTAGACTAGTATTATAATTCACTAACATTACAACCAGAATTCAGATAAATGGATATTACAACCTGTATACCGATTCGGGATATTTTGTAATTAGATTGATGGATATTATAACTTGTATCTACACATATACACCATGTTTTAAAGTTATAC
Source organism: Saccostrea echinata (assembly GCF_033153115.1). NCBI lineage: Eukaryota > Metazoa > Mollusca > Bivalvia > Ostreida > Ostreidae > Saccostrea > Saccostrea echinata. Next base: position 15,939,300 of record NW_026889754.1, read on the forward strand.
TTGATTTTATATTAAAACAAGGGAGAATGCCTGTAATGAGTATGTGAGGGAGAGTCCTATCCCTGCCCCTGATAGAGTATCAGATAGGACAGAGTTATATACCTGTAATGAGTATGTGAGGGAGAGTCCTATCCCTGCCCCTGACAGAGTATCAGATAGGACAGAGTTATATACCTGTAATGAGTATGTGAGGGAGAGTCCTATCCCTGCCCCTGATAGAGTATCAGATAGGACAGAGTTATATACCTGTAATGAGTATGTGAGGGAGAGTCCTACCCCTGCCCCTGAAAGAGTATCAGATAGGACAGAGTTATATACCTGTAATGAGTATGTTAGGGAGAGTCCTATCCCTGCCCCTGATAGAGTATCAGATAGGACAGAGTTATATACCTGTAATGAGTATGTTAGGGAGAGTCCTATCCCTGCCCCTGATAGAGTATCAGATAGAACAGAAAACACGGCCGCTGCTAGCACCAAAAGATTCGCCAAGAATTCTAGACGAATAGCAATCCACCTGTATAAAATAAATGTGCCTTTTTACTTGTAAGTAATAATCTAACTAAATTAGTCAAGTGTTTATTGACAATTAAATATCGTTTCATAGCAAATATTCAAAAAAGAAACATAAGTTTTAAATTTAGACAGTTAATTTTGTAAGGTCACTATACACTGTATTAATTGTAATTTAAATTTTTTTTTTTCGAAACTAAACCTTCAGATTTTATGACTTGTTATAATTGTTTAGTTTTAATTTTTTCAAAGATGCCCACAGTGTCTGAGAATTCTTGATTTAGGATTCCTGATAAAGTATCTTGAAGCCTTTATCTGTTAAGAAAGGATGCATTATAAACCAACTACATATTATTAGCGTCATCTTTTATTCGCGAATCGTCAGTTTGAAATCAATCCGCGACAATTAATTTTCGCGACTGAGGAAACATTCTCTACAAATACAAAGCAAAATATATGTTTCGTGGCGATTAGTATTTACAAGTTAATGTAGGAAACGAAACTCGCGAATATTTCTCGCACGCGAATAAAAGTTGGTTTACAGTACTATAGAAACGTGTGCTTGTACCATGAGGCTGTGTTTGCTGCATGATAGAAGGTTGAGTTTGTGTCTACTCGCACTTGGGACTCGGTAATAAATCTATCGACGGCTCGGTAAGCTCGGATACAGCTAGCACCTGTGATAGATTCACTAAAGTGGTTATACACGGGGGACCGAGTCACTCCCTCGATCCTCTTCAGCTGCCTAGCGGTAGGGAGGTAGAACCTCTGCAATCAACAGAGAAGATTTAAAAATTAACAAATTTTTAAGTTATTCAAAACGTTTACAACAAGGAGAAACTTTTTAAGTTCTTTATGCATAAAAAAGAAATGTCCTTAGAAGGCTGGATATTCATTTGAATATAAAATGAAAATTTTGTAATAGGGTCATGAACTCATTATCATTAAGAAAAGATTAATCACATGACTAATTTTCATCAAATTGAAATGGAACATGAGATAGATTGAAAGTTATTGAAGGATTAGTAAACTTTATGAAACCACTTTTATATTCTATAAAGTTATGTCCCTTTGTGAACATAATTGATACTTCTTGCACTACATATCCTTTGTAACCTGGGATTTTAATTAGTCAATTTTTGTACTATAATTGCAAAGTATAGGGGAACTCAAAAATCATACTAGTAATGACAAATATGTCAGACATTGCTTTTTAAAGTTGGTAATGATATAGAGTAAAATGGTAACTCTGGTTGAAACACTAATGATTTTGCGAAGGGGAATAATTTTGTAAATGTAAAAGACACCTTAAGTCTTACCAAAATTAAAATATAAAGAATGCCAACGGGTATAATAACTATAAGGAAATTAGGTGTGTTCACTGAAATCACAACCAAAATGGCTAACAAGGTGGACAGCATCACAGCCCACAACCGGAAAGTCCGAGGAAGGCGATCATCTAAGATGTCAATATCACTAGAAAAACGGTTCATGATCCGACCCACAGGTGTCGTGTCGAAAAATGACATTGGTGAACGTAAAATACAAAATAACATGGAAGAATGCAGGGATCCAGATGCGGTAATTAATCTGGTTAGTCCAAGGTAGGCAAACAAAAACAAGAAAATCCCTGGAATAGAAAAATCGATTAAACATCTTTTTTACTATTATTTAAAGGTAAGCAACTTGAAATATTGTCAATGTTTTTAAATTTTATTTTTCTGTATTAAAAAAAATCAGAAAAGCTAAAATATTAAAAGATCATTCTTGTCTACTGACCCTGGAGAACCCCTAAGACTGTATAGATTGCGAGGTAGTAGTATTTCCGGTCGGAATATTCCTGCGTCGTAACTAGTGTTTGGTTCTTTATAATTTCATCCTCTGTCCAGAATGTCAGCCAGAAATTGCCATAGGCATTAAGTCCTTGAAAAAGCATAACAAACAGCATAGATAGGACTGTACCGATCACACCCATAGCCTTTATGTAGGTGAGGATTACGGAGAATTTTACCTGGAAGAAACATAACTTCTGTCAAGTATCTATAAGAGTTGTCGAACTTTTTTAAAAAGGAGAATAGGTAGGATAATTAAGTCATTCATTTTTTTCATATTAAGAAAAGTAAATCCTTTCTTGAATTTTTTGAATACATACTGTTCCCTCCTCTGACTTTTCATCTTGGATCAGTTTTCCCTCTCCGTGTTCGGACTCTCTGCCACTGTCGTACGGTAGGATCCGCCCCTGAGATAATGATCTCTGTAGTTTCTCAAGCGTATTCATTTTGTCCTGTCTGGATAAACGTCTTTTTGAGTTCGATCTCGAAAAGCGTCGCTGTGATTCGGTTTTGCTCAATGAATGGAAACTTGTTTCTGCTATGGCATTTAATTGTGAAAGTCTTCGTTTGATGTCCGTTGGAATTGAAAATCGAGAATTCCTTCGCAAAGATGCTTTTCTGAAACAAATTATTATATTCATGACATCCACATATCTTTCTCAGTTATATTTTCAAAGCTTGTTCTTGTGATTACACAAGTACACACAGATTAATACGCTGTTTGTCATGTAGCAAATTTAAACTAGTGCTACGAAAGTTCTACAGTTTGCCTACTCAGTAAAAAATACAGAGTAATATAGACCTTTTTTATATACTGTTGATTCCAATATCTTTAAAAAAAACATCAATCAAAGAAACGATTAATTAGAATACAATGTCCAATACACAGATACCGGGCGCTTTGTCGTCTGGAGAGATCAGAATCGTCCGCCGACAAACCATAGTCCGAAACACATTCCAACTGTTCCCACATCTCATCTTTTATCTTTGCAACTAAAAGAAAACACTCACGTTCTTATTTAAAAAAAAAGAATGGATGAACTCATTGGCTGAGGTTTCTAGACGATACCTTATCAAACGTGAGCGAGTAGGTCAAAAGAAAAATGGATGAGTTAAAAATCAACATTACTTTCTTTTTCTAGATACCAGGATGAATTTAAATGAGAAATTACATATAATCCTCTCCAGAAACATGAAAGTAAGTTACTGCATAATATTTCCTTTTGATATATCAAAAATGCCATTAGTCTAGTAAATAATGAAAAGAGCCAATATTCATTTTTTTTTAACAATTCAATAGTAAAAATACTGTAATTAATTCACTGAATACATTTTCGCAGTGTGATAATACTTTCGCACTAAAAACTTTTTATTATATCAGAGTAGTGTGAGTATTCCTTCCCTTCACGAAAAATGTAAAAAACAAAAAAATAAATAAATAAATAAAAATAAAAAAAAATCCCTCAAGATCATGTAGATGGTAAGAGTGAAATGATCATAACTCAATGTTTACAACCTATGACATCACTGCGTTATATAAGACAGATAATAGGGACCAAAGGGGCAAAGGTGAAAATCCAGAGAAAACCTAATGATTAAAAAAGTCAATGTTTTGTAGATTATGAAGATAAAAATAGCAGTTCAATGCAATTCGCACAGATAAGGAAATGTGTCCATTCAATAAAAAAAATATGGAAAAGAAATTGAGTTTTTTTATACATTAGAAAAAAAGTAATATAGATGGCAAGAATAAAATATCATATGTCAATCCAAGAAGCAAAATCATACTTTTTCGTAAAATGCCATAGAGAAGACAAATGTATGTTTCAAAATTCAGAGTTATTTAATGTGTAGAAACTCAAACATGATAAGCAGTAATACCTATCTCATCGTCACCTGAAAGAGACACGCTAGTGTTTTAATAAAACTAAAATTAGGTTTACTTGTTTAATACAATAAACTGAGGAAACTTTTACTTTTGAAATGTATAACTGACGTGGATTATTGAAATTTACTTTTTTCCCGATTTTCTTTAAGGACAAAAATCTTAATTTTGTATTATTTCTTAAAGCCTGTAGATTCGTGAGCAAGGGTTATCCCCGAAAATATATGCCAAAGAGGAAAATTAACTATTTTTTTTACAGTATCATCATACCCACTCTAAATTTTTCATTTTTTTTTTTACTTAAACAAATAATGTCGCTAAAAGTGTCAATGCCTTTTAATGCTAACCCGTACTGATAATGTTTCATTTAGTCTTCCCACCCTCTGCTCCTACTACCAATTGCAAAGTATAACATAAATAAAGTTATGTACTGGTATAATAGAAAATGATATCAGTTCCATCTGGAGTCCTTATTGTCAATTATAAAATGATCCTCCTTTACATAAATGGAACCCACCCTTTAAACGCCTCCGTCCTTTTTAAAATGAATATATCTTTGTGCAATAAAATAGTTTACATTTAGTGTAAATCATATATACACTCTTACTTTAGAATCTCATTGAGTGGTCCGTGAATCATGCATTTGATTTAAATAAAATCAACATTGATGTGTTCTCGTACCGACTTAACACTCTTACTTTTTCTGCAGCCAGTAGATCCTGGCAAGGACAGTTCGAACTATATATAGAATGCATCTAGCTCTGCAATATGATTCCAGTTATTCTGAGATTCAAATTTCCCACCTCTCTCTCTTATCTTACCAGTTTTGATACGAACTTACTTTCCGAATCTGTGTCATCTTCCCCATGAAGAAGATAAGTTTCAAGGAACTCTGAGAAAGCCCCTCTCTTTTGCATCAACTCTTCATATGTTCCTATTTCTGAGATGGTCCCTTCATCCATCACTACAATCAGGTCGACTTTTGGTAGCCAGTGTACCCCATGCGTGACAAGAATACGAGTCTGTTATACAAAGGTAAATCGTCAAGTTAATCCATCACAGTATGTGTTATTTTGTATACATTCAGCTATAAATATTGTGTACACAAATAATTCAGAAAATAAACTGCTTCAAATTTGTAATAAATTAGAATTATATGTTTATTTTCGGATTCAATCTTTCTGTGCAAACTACATGTACATTCTTATCCTGAACTGGTATTTAACTTTATGTTTTTGCATTATTTAAATCTTTTTCATAAATACTGCTACATACTGCTATGTACTCATCGCAGTTTCATATATTCTTTGAACATACTCGATCAAGAAATATTGTGACCAAAAATTACATTCACATACAATTTATGTAAGGTGACAAGCCCAATTTCAATTGAGATTTGTCTCCACCGACTTTTTAAAATTACAGTACCAACCATCTACTCAATAGAGATGTGTATAAGCAGGCAAGCATGTACCAGAGAATCCAATGAAATGTGAAAGATCTTTTTTAAAAAAGACACCTTATGACGCAGTAATCCCTCTTGACCAATGACTTCTTTGAAGAGAGATTTTCCAACATGGCTGTCCACAGCAGATAAAGGGTCGTCCAAAAGATAGATATCGGAGTTACTGTAGACTGCTCGAGCCAAGCTTATCCTTTGCTTTTGGCCACCACTGACGTTGATACCCTTAGCATGTGAAGAAAAGGGCATGATATGATTTACATTCGAGTAATAACTTGGTAATTTATATCTTTCAGGAAGGAAAATTTTCCAGTTGGTAATTATATGCAATCATTTATATGCACTTTAGTTGTACCCTTTCTCCAATCTCCGTGTTATCTCCAGCACTGAGTATAGCCAGATCCGGTAACAGTGCGCATGCTTGAATGATTCGTTTGTATTTCTTTTCTGAGAATTTACTGCCAAACAAAATGTTTTCTTTCACTGTTAGATTTTGAATCCATGCTTCTTGTGGAACGTAGGCGACCGACCCCTTAAAGTGTAGAGGAAAGTTTACGTTATTAAACTTAAAATCCTAAAACTCCACTCGAAATATCTTAATCTGAAGCAAACTTCTCCAAACTCAATTCATTTTACTATCCTGCATGAATGTTAATAGTATTGATTATCACTTTATTTCATTACAAACAAGAGGCCCATGGGCCACATCGCTCACCTGAGCACATTGGCTAGGCAAAAGCACAAATCAGTTCAGTATTGAAAAGATTACCGGTGGTGGGGGGGGGGGGGGTGGCTTGAATTTTAAACTACCTGATGATGCTTCCATGTCAATACAACAAATGGCTTTGTTGTACTTGAGAAGATTTTTTAAAAAAAATTCCCATATATTCCTTTGTAAAAATTTGATCCCCCATCGCGGTTCCTCCCTATCCCAGGGGTAATCATTTGAACTTGAATCTACACTACCTGAGGATGCTTCCATATCAATATGACTAAACATAGCTTTCCTGTTCTTGAGAAGAAATATTTTTCCTATATGTTCTTATGTAAAACTTTCGATCCCCCAATGGGCCCCACCCAACCCCTGGGGGTCATCATTTGAACAAAATTTTATCTACACTACCTGAGGATGCTTCCATATCAAAATGACTAATCATAGTTTGCAGTTCTTCAGAAGAAGATATTTTCCTATATATTTCTATTTAAGACTTTGATCTTCCATTGTGGCCCCATCCTACCCACGGGGGTCATGATTTGAACAAAATAGAATCTACACTACCTGAGGATGCTTCCACATAAATATGATCAATCAGGGCTTTGCTGTTCCTGAGAAGAAGATTTTTAAAATTTTTCCTATACATTTCTATGTAAAACTTTGATCCTCCATTGTGGCCCCATCCTACACCCGGGGGTCATGATCTGAATAAATTTGAATCTACCCTACCTGAGGATGCTTCCATATAAATATGAACAATCTGGGCTTTGCTGTTCCTGAGAAGAAGATTTTTCCTATATATTTCTATGTAAAACTTTGATTCTCCATTGTGGCCCCGTCCTACCCCCGGGGGTCATGGTTTGAACAAACTTGAATCTACACTACCTGAGGATGATTCCATATAAATATGACTCATCATGGCTTTGCTGTGCTTGAAAAGAAGATTTTTAAAGATTTTTCCTATATATTTCTATGTAAAACTTTGATCCTCCATTGTGGCCACGCCCTACCCCCGGGGGTCATGGTTTGAACAAATTTGAATCTACACTGCCTGAGGATGCTTCCATATAAATATGACTCATCATGACTTTGTTGTTCTTGAGAAGGAGATTTTTAAAGATTTTTCCTATATATTTCTATGTAAAACTTTGATCCTCCATTGTGGCCCCACCCTACCCCCGGGGGTCATGGTTTGAACAAACTTGAATCTACGCTACCCGAGGATGCTTCCATATAAATATGACTCATCATTGCTTTGCTGTTCTTGAGAAGAAGATTTTCAAAGGTTTTTCCTATATATTTCTATGTAAAACTTTGATCCTCCATTGTGGCCCCGCCCTACCCCCGGGGGTCATGATTTGAACAAAATTGAATGTACACTACCTGAAGATGCTTCCACATGAGTTTCATCTTTCCTGGCCCTATGGTTCTTGAGAAGAAGATTTTTAAATGATGCATTTATTTTTTCACTAATTCTTAATTATCTCCCCTTGAAAGAGGGCGTGGCCCTTCATTTGTACAAACTTGAATCCCCTTCACCCAAGGATACTTTGTGGCAAGTTTGGTTGAAATTGGGTCAGTGGTTCTTGAGAAGAAGATGAAAATGTGAAAAGTTTACAACAACAACAACAACAACGACGACAGACAACGGACAAATTTTGATCAGAAAAGCTCACTTGAGCCTTTAGCTCAGGTGAGCTAAAAAGCAGATAAGTATTACATTGTAATTGTGTATTTCACCTTAATTCTATATTTTACAAATATTTAACGAAACATGTTGATAGCACATATAACTTGCAATACATATGTTTTAGACATACTAAAGTAATTAAATGAAACTTGATATGTTTCTCTTTCTTATCAAATAATAATCAATCAAATTAATTAACCAAACAAGTAATATTATTAGAACAAACCTGTACATTAACGTGACCTTTAACCTTCTCCATCTCTCCCAGCATGGCGGCTACAAGTGAAGATTTCCCTGCTCCAACCTGTCCTACAACGGCCACAAGTTTTCCCTCTCCGATCTTGAGGTTAATTCTGTTTGAACATAAAAAAAGAATTAAATACATGTACAGGCATAGAATACAATTCCCCCAATCCCCTTTTAAAAATAAAATTCATTCTTTCTTCAGTAACAAATACAATGATATATGTCGTACCTGTTTAAGGTAGTCCTTGGGTTTTTTCGGTCCCAGGTAAAATATCCATTGTCTATAGCTATAGCATATCCTACAAAGGATTAATGTTATCATTTACATAACACCCCATTTCCACTCAGATTCAGCATTAATAAGATGTAGAATTTTATTTTTTTTCTTTCACAAAAGGAATTCCATACATAGAAGAAAAATAATAAGAGCATTGTTTGAAATCTTTATTTATCTTTACGAATTTTACCTCAGAAATGTATTATAACTTATCATTTTTCTACGATTGCTAGTAAATACCTGTGTTTAAAGAGGTTGACACATTCTTTAGGTTGAGGTCCTCCTTGCAGAGGAATTTTTCAATTCTTTTAATAGACACCAGCATCTGTACAGTACATTTAACACAACTTACAATGCAAAACAAACAAACAAACAAAAAAAAAAAAAAAAAAAAAAAATAACAACTAGATGAGATCTCGTTGCGAGCAACGAGTAGGTCTTCCGTTAGATTTGGGAAATTTTGATTACAAGAAAGTAGAACAACTTCAAATGAAAAAAAATATTCATATTAATTCTTCAAAATATGCTTAGCAACACATGAAAGAGTAAAATCTATCAATTTCAAACAACTTCCGGTCTTTTATATTCACTTCCGGTATGACCGGAAGTACTCAAAATGACTTTTAACTCCTAACTGAGTGTGGAGGAGTCATCCCTTAAAGTTTCGAAGAAAAAATGAGCATTTTCTCGTCTACTTCCGGTTTGGAAGAAATAACTTCCGGTGGAAATAGTATGACTTGAAGCAGTCTATTTGCCTCTATTATCTCTATTGTGAACATTTAAAAAAGAAAAAAAAATAAAAATTTGCATTTTTTAAAACTACTTCCGGTGGACAATGGACGTCACGGCAACATACACTAATCAAGAAATTCAAATCTACTAGTCACAATCTATCATCCCTGAAAGTTTCAAGACTCAATCACAAAGCGTTTTTGAGAACACTTTCGGACAAAATGCAACTTTTAAAAAAAGAAAATTGGCCGTATCTCGCGACCGGAAGTGACGACGGCAAAATAAAAAAAACGCCCTAAGTTCAGATGATTTGCCATCATTGCTGAAATTTCATGAAAATCTGTTGAGGCGTTCTCGAGAAATCGCCTGCACAAAATCGGTAAGAAAAAAAATAATAATAATAACTAGATGAGATCTCGTTGCGAGCAACGAGTAGGTCTTCCGTCCGATTTTTCGATGAGATGAGATGTGATTTTAATTAAGTTTTCGTTAAAAGATAATGATATAAAGATTTCCCTACTTAGATTTCATTCTTTTGATTTATATAATATAATCTTGAACATCTTTCGTTCAATAATGCTTTTCAAAATGTTTCCCCTTTTCGAGATATGAAGCGTAAAAGATTTAACATTCTGACCACCCATGGCTCCTAATTACGCAATAGAGAATCAAAGTTTTACAACCTATTGTTGCATATTGAAGAGTTACATATTAGTCTTTTGGCCCCTCTGAGCCCCTAATTTGAAGGGTTAGCCCCTTTTATTTGATATTAAATAAAAAGGCTTGTGATTTTAAACATTTTTTGCTCAGCAACTATTCAGAAGTTCCTTCTCATTTTCGAGATATGTAGAATAGAAATATTTAGGGGCCAACCCTTCAAGTTCTTAATGGGTCCGTTTTGCAAATATTAAAAGGATATATATTGTTCAGAACAATATTCTGAACATCTTTTGTTCAATATTGTTTATCAAAATATATCCCCTTGTTGAGATATATAGCGTCAAAGATTTAGCATTCTGGCCCCTTTTGGCCCCTTATTACGTAATATATGATCTTAATTTAATAATATATAGTGGCAAATCGTTAAGAGGAGCATTCTTGCTTCAGTAATTGATAATAAAGTATTGATAGTGAACAAGTTATAGATGAAAGACTTTTAGCCCCTCTGACTCCCTAATTTGAGGGGTCAGCCCCTTTTTCTTGATATCAAATGAAAGGTCTTGTAATTTTGAAGACTTTCTGTTCAATACCTATTCAGAGATTTCTTTTCGTTGTGGAGATATGCTGAATGGAAATATTTAGGGGCCACCCCTTCAGGTCCTTAATGGGGCCGTTTGACAAAAATTGAAAGAGCGCATATTGTTTAGAACATTATTCTGACCATCTTTTGTTCACTATTGCTTATCAAAATATTCCCCCTTTTTGAGATATAGAGTGTCAAAGATTTAGCATTCTGGCCCCTTTTGGCCCCTTATTACATAACATACAATCAGAATCTTATCACATATTGTTGTAAAGCGTTAAGATAAACATTTTTGCTTCAGTAATGTATTACAAATCATTGATCGTTAAAGAGTTATAGATTAAAGACTTTTGGCCCCTCTCAGCCCCTAATTTGAGGGGTCAGCCCCTTTTTCTTGATATCAAATGAAAGGTCTTGTAATTTTGAAGACTTTTTGTTCAATACCTATTCAGAGATTTCTTTTCGTTGTAGAGATATGCTGAATGGAAATATTTAGGGGCCACCCCTTCAGGTCCTTAATGGGGCCGTTTGACAAAAATTGAAAGAGCGCATATTGTTTAGAACATTATTCTGACCATCTTTTGTTCACTATTGCTTATCAAAATATTCCCCCTTTTTGAGATATAGAGTGTCAAAGATTTAGCATTCTGGCCCCCTTTGGCCCCTTATTACATAACATACAATCAGAATCTTTTCATATATTGTTGTAAAGCGTTAAGATAAACATTTTTGCTTCAGTAATGTATTACAAATCATTGATCGTTAAAGAGTTATAGATTAAAGACTTTTGGTCCCTCTCAGCCCCTAATTTGAGGGGTCAGCCCCTTTTTCTTGATATCAAATGAAAGATCTTGTAATTTTGAAGACTTTTTGTTCAATACCTATTCAGAGATTTCTTTTCGTTGTAGAGATATGCTGAATGGAAATATTTAGGGGCCACCCCTTCAGGTCCTTAATGGGGCCGTTTGACAAAAATTGAAAGAGCGCATATTGTTTAGAACATTATTCTGACCATCTTTTGTTCACTATTGCTTATCAAAATATTCCCCCTTTTTGAGATATAGAGCGTCAAAGATTTAGCATTCTGGCCCCCTTTGGCCCCTTATTACATAACATACAATCAGAATCTTTTCATATATTGTTGTAAAGCGTTAAGATAAACATTTTTGCTTCAGTAATGTATTACAAATCATTGATCGTTAAAGAGTTATAGATTAAAGACTTTTGGCCCCTCTCAGCCCCTAATTTGAGGGGTCAGCCCCTTTTTCTTGTTATCAAATGAAAGGTCTTGTAATTTTGAAGACTTTTTGTTCAATACCTATTCAGAGATTTCTTTTCGTTGTAGAGATATGCTGAATGGAAATATTTAGGGGCCACCCCTCCAAGTCCTTAATGGGGCCGTTTGACAAAAATTTAAAGGGTGTATATTGTTTAGAACATTATTCTGAACATCTTTTGTTCAGCATTGCTTATCAAAATATTCCCCATTTTTGAGATATAAAGCGTCAAAGATTTGGTATTCTGGCCCCTTTTGGCCCCTTATTATGCAATAGAGGATCAAAATTTTATAAAACATATTTCAAAACCGTTAAGAAAAACATTTTTGTTTCTGTAACTTATAACAAAATATTGATCGTTCAAGAGTTATACTTGAAAGACTTTTGGCCCCTCTGAGCCCCTAATTTGAGGGGTCAGCCCCTTTTCCTTGATATCAAATGAAAGGTCTTATTATTTTGCATGTCTTTTCTTATACATGTTTTATCAAAATATTTGCAGGTAAAAAGATATAAAGGAAAAAGTGACAAATTTTGCGAGATCCTTGTGAGCCTATTTTTCGAGCCCAGGCGAGCTTCGACGCCTTTTAAGTTGGAAAAATACAGATGCCAAATGGCACATCTATAATCTTTCCTCTATCTTCACTGAAAATCTTAACTCAATATCTTAAGTAGGTGGAGTTTCCAGGACAAGTCGACCCTCTGAAAATCAGAAAATCCTTAATATCTCAAGATAGGAAGTGACGTCATCAATAAAAAATTTCCAATAAGGTTCAGATCAATACCTATCAGATCTAAAAGTTTCATGAAAATCGGCCAAGTCGTTTACGAGAACTCCCGTGCACAAAATCGGTAAGAATAATAATAAGAACTAGAGCAAAGCTCGTTGCAAAGCAACGAGTAGGTCTTCCGTCCGATTCTCAGTATCCCTGCTTGTAAGATGGGTAAAGGAAGATAAACCATGCGTTAAAAAGAAGGCCTTTAAACCAAAAATGATGTTGATCAGTATTTAGTATATCATTCAGATTGAAATCTAGGCTGATTTTCGCAAAATAAAGCAATTTAAGACTACTTCCGGTTTGACCTGAAGTGACGCCAATCGACCAAAAAAATTAGGTCGGAAGTGTTGGGTGAGGTAAATCATTTGATTTTATGTAATATCTGCAAAAATAAGTCATTTCTGGCTACTTCCGGTTCAACCGGAAGTGGACGAAAGTGACGTTCCTTGATCGGAAATACAGTCAGACGTCCTCTGTGACATGTATAATTCAAATTCATGCCAATATCTGTGAAAATAAACAATTTTTGATTACTTCCTGTTTGGCCGGAAGTGACGTCATTGGACGTCTTTTGACGGTCTCACTAGCCTACTTGTCATTTTGAACAACTTTGCTTCTTTGATGTATTACGAATTCTTAATACTTTTTGAGATATTAAGAGAAAACTTTCGGCCCCTCTAGACCCCTTATTTTAGATACCAGCCCCTTTTCAATGATATCGTTGGAAAGATCTTGTAATTCTGCACTACTTTTGTTCTATATGTTTTAACAAAATCTTTACAGGTAAATAGATATTGTTGAAAAAGTGTTAGAAATTTGGAAATTCTGGATAAGCTATTTTTCGGACCATAGCGAGCGTCGGCGTGCAGTACTCCCGGTGAAAATGAAATGCGTTTGTCACATCTACATATATTGCCCTATCGTCGCTGAGAATCTCAAGTTTCTATCTTAAGCCATTTTTTAGAAAACTCGCGGACAAACTAACACTCTAAAATTCACGAAAATACGGAAATCTCCGAACTGGAAGTGACGTCATCAAAACGAAAAAAGATATATCTAGATTTTTTGATGTTCTATCAGACCTGAAAGTTACATGAAAATCGAGCAAGCCGTTTCCGAGAACTCGCGTGCACAAAATCGGTAAGAAAAAGAATAATAAAAACTGTGGAAAAGAAACCTAAGAATAACAAGAAGGTCTTCCGCTGAAGACGGAAGACCTTAAAAATAATAATAATAGAGAAAAAGAAACAGAACGAAAACAATAAGGTCTTCCGTTGGAAACGAAAGACCTTAATAACAGCACACACACACACACACACACAAAAAAACAAAAGCAAACCAAACCAAAACAAAAACAAAAAACAAAAAATGAAAACTTCGCCACGGAATATTTCCTAAATACGTATAATGGTGTACAAGTAAATTTATGCTAGAACTATCAAAATACCCATGATGATTTCATAATAAGTGTCTCTGCAAAGTCATTATTCAAAGCTTTTTACTTTGCTGTAATGGTCTCTTACTTCATCTGGTTAGGAGCAGCATAAGATTTCAGAGTAGTGTGAGTATTACGTTATCATTTGTGTTTAAAATAAAATAAATTCATAAATGGATTTTTCTTTTGAAATAGTACCCCCAAAACCAGAAGTAATTTTTCATAATTTTCATCGAATGACAGAATTATGATTTGAAATCTATAACAGTTATGATCACATGTTACAACAAAATACCGTTAATGTTAACTAGATGCCTAAAAATTAATTTCATAGCTCATACCGTTACTGTTAACCTAATCCTTAGAAATTACATGTAATCCTATAGCTCGTACCGTACCTGTATGATTCCCGTGATAACAAATGGAACCATTGTTATGGTGAAGCGTAGTGTGTTGATGATGGAGAGAGATACAAACACCTTACTGGCATTCAGGTAATTTCCTGACGTCATCAAAGTAAAGATCAGCAACACAAAATAGCTCATCTGAAAAAGATAACAGTCATTGGTATACATAATGTAAGCCAACGCTTTTTCAAGTAAACAACATTACTTTTGCAAAAGCTTTCTCATCTAAAACATCAAGTTATAAAATAGTTAAGTACTTAATTTTCATAATCATTATTAACTGTATAATGTATTTCATTACGTTTATTACTTTACGTTAAAATAATTTTTCTTTATTCAAATGAAAGATATCTTAAGCACAGAATGACAGTTTCAAATATAGGTTCAAATATACCAGTTTTTAAAAAAAAAAAAAAAAAAACAGTTCGCCTTTCTATGCTCATGCTTACAAACTCCGGGAAGGATAAATTTCATATCAATTATTTCACTTCATTTCAACTCCGCTTGGGAACATGGTACAAGTTTAATTTAATATATAATTTCTTGAGTGGGCATATTTTCAAAAAATACTAATGCTAAAAGAACTACAAATCCTGTCCTTCTAATATAAGCTTAATTATAATTCGTTTTTAGTTTTCGTATTGGCTAAAATTGTCATGGTGTTTAAAAAGATACATATAAAACACTTTCTTTTTTTTGATTACATACCATGAATGGACTGTGCACAGAGAAGAGAGTAGAGAAAGCTGTGACGACACAGACCTTCTTCAGGAACACCATCTCACGGGACCTAATGTTCAATAGTTTCTTTGTAAACGATGGCTCCCACGTGTACATCTTTAAAACCTAGACAGAGATTTTACTTTCATATATCAGCAAGATTCAGTCATATGCATTTATAAAGTAAAATTGGTGCCGTGATCAGGATATAAAAGAATAATATCAGGTAAGTCTAATTTTCCCTTTTCATTACATATGTGACAGAAATTCATCAAAAGTATTTTTCATTTTTACCTGAACTTAATGTTTGTAAATCATAAATTTGTTCCTCGCTTTTCAAGCTACACAGAAAGATTATCTCTCTGCTATTTCTCTTTCTGTCTATACTTTTGTCTGTTCGTTTATTCCACATTATTTCATTTAGAATGTATGACCTGTTACAGATATTTAAAAAATTGTATGCATTTTGCCCGCTTAAAAAATCTTTTATATAAGAACTTTGGTCATTTCCAACGTATAGGACCACATCACTAAGGTATTGCTTTCAGTGTAAAGTCCTGGTCACAAGGCATGAAATATCATTAATTGCTAGTTCTGTTTTTTTTTAGGTTGCACATCAATCGAAATATAAAAGTCCTTTTCTATAAAATTGCAAAATGCATTAAAAGTATGAAACATTTCTACATGTTCAAGCTTAATCATCGCACTTACTTTTATTCCGCTTAAGACCTCGTTTAACAATTTAATCCGACTAGACTTAAGCGCCAAAATGATTCCTTGATATTTCTGTTGAAGTTTTCCAAAGAATATGTTAAGCGCCGAGATGATTATGATCACTGCAAAACTCCCCAGAGTGGCTGCGCCCATTTGATTCCAAATAAGGTATAAACCTAGGGCCAGTGTGAAGAAGAAGGAGATGATCTCGTACTGGAACATAAAGGCGTCTTGTATACGCTGACAGTCCACTGACATCAGGTTAACAATGTCACCAATTGTGTACTGACTTTTGGCAGCGTTACTCATAGTTAAAGACTGAAAATATTTTCAAAGCAAATTCAGACTGAATCCTAATTAGATAAACAAATACATTCAATTGAAAAATTTAAAAATAAAAATGATAACCGTTGGTACTTGTGCACTTAAATTAAGCAAGCAACCATTTTTAAAAAAAAAAAAATTAATGTCAATTTTGAAAGAGACACTGGTGATCATGGTGTGCTTTTGTGTGAAACATTCATATATATATATATATATATATATATATATATATATATATATATATATATATATATATATATATATATGTATATATATATATATATATATATATAGATATATATATATATATATATATATATATATATATATATATATACCTATCACTTCATGATATGTATTGTCAAAAACTGAATCCCAACCTTCAGAATTTCACTTTTTAAGAACTTTTAAATTTATTTTTTATTTTGTCATATACCTTTTTATATATCATTCCTACTAGTGCTACTTTCACTTTCAGTCCTAGTGTCATCATACAAAATGCGCTCTGCGTGAAGAACAACGACTCTACTGCTCCACTTATAAAGAACAAGATGGCTAATCCCCAACCATTCCACAGTGGCCAATCCTGTGTGTGTTTGTTCTCCAGGAAATCTATCATTAGTCTGCAAAAGAAGCTGATTTAAGGTATACTGACCCTCTGATAAGAGAGATAACTCTCAGTGGGGGGATATATGACTACTACATGTATTTCTTTATAAAATTGTCAAGTTAAAATGCAACATCTGTCGAAATTTGCCCCGCAGGGTACGCTGAAATTATGTGCATTTTAATCATGAATTAAAATAATTTTGGAAAATCGAAAGTATTGAAACAAAAATTTTGTATGAATGACCAAAAGGATAATGAACTTAAATGGGTATTTCCAGATGTAAAGTATTCATCAATAACTAGATATAACAATTATTTTACTAAATTATTTATTCTATATTATATTGAGTCTTAGACTTCAAATACGACAAGGTTTATAGGAGCTGTATTTACATGTAAAGACTCAATTCGTTGACTTCTTGGAACAACTGAACTCTCATTCTAATGGCGTTTCAAAACCAAGAAAAGGATTAGAAAGCATAAACAAAAGTCAACAGAAGGTAATGAATTTATTACATCTTCCAAATCTTTTTCTTTTTATTTTAAAGAGTATTCAAATTTTCTCCCTTTGGAAAACACAAAACACATGGTTGACAAGTCCATCTGCCATATTTTCACATCGTATGAACTTTATCTAAAACATAATCTTCTTAAGAAAAAATAGGTACTCATGCCATCAATTGTTTTGAAAACTAATCGTATCACGAGAAAATTCCACAACCGCTGCATACTGTTTTAATAAGAATTTTTCCCTCTTCCTTTTGGAAAAAAAGAAAATTTGATTACTTTTTCATATTTCATGTGAAATATCTTAATATAAAAACATACATTATTAAAATCTTAATAGAATTTATCCATCAAATGAGGAAATAAAGCAATGTGCAGCATTCGACTTATTTTCATGTACCCTTCCTCAAAAGGTACATCAATATTTATGCATAATTTTACCATGGGAGAGTTTGTAATCGGCGTATTTCGGAGTTTGACCTGCTCACATGTCGTTAGGTCACTCATAAAACCCATAGAGAAAACATAATTAAGTGAAAATTAAGACTATGTTTATCTTGCTTTTTATTTGAACATCCTTAAAATGGTGCAGGTTTGTTTAACATTCAAATACAGGACGAAAGTGTTCTTTCAATTTTTTTAAATTTATTTTTTTTTTTTATTTTTCAAAATTATATCAAAAGTAATACTCATTTGAAAAGCCTAAACCATTGTAGTGCCTACCCTAAGATGCATCACCAATACATAAATGCAATAATTAAGGAAGCACTCACTTGAGAAGCAACGGCTGAATCATAGATAATACGTCACATAAGATTTTATAGAAGGAAGAAAGCAGCCATTGTTTCCAATACGTTTTTGCCACAACTTTAAGCAACGATGGTCGTGATCGGTGGAAATTTTCGGGATCTTCTTCATCGTCATGTACGTCTGCTTTTTGATTGGATATCAAAGGTGTTGATTCATTTTTGGTACGATTTTGGTAGAGATAAGCATGTGAAAATTTCCTCTGTTGAATTCTAGAATTATTAAATGATTCGCATTCAAGAAAGATCATCAAAACAGGACTTATGAACAATTAATTTCCTTCGATGTTCCATAAATCATATGCTATACATCAAAGGCTTCAGGTAACTGTTTTTGTGCTTTCTGTACATGACAGGATCAAGCCAAATTTTGATACTGCTCTGCCAAATCAATGCTATCAGACTTACCTGATGTTTTTTATTGCCTGTCTGTGGACTTCATCCTTCCAGTTTTGTTCTAGTTCCGGGACACACGTCTCTGAACGAAGATAGTTCACTTGCTTCCACAAGTCCTTAACATCCAGAGTTCGTCTGTACGCGGTCAGTACAAGTCTAAACCAATGAAAACATCTCTTTTTATCAACAGAGGTGATCACAAGATCACAAATCTAAACCAATGAAATCATCTCTTTTTATAAATAGCGGTGATTACAATCCAAACCAATGGAATCGTTTCTTTATATCAATAACACTTTTATGGCTGATCTTCATTACTGTTTTTGAAAGGTGTTATTTTAGTCAATATATTATTTTCTTGCTGTAAGTAATTGCTGTGCTTCAAGTCTCTAAAACTGATCTACGACGTAAATGAAAACATACCCGTTAAACCACCAGAAAACCCATCTGTTGAGGACAGATGCTGTCTCCTCAGGAGAATTTTCTTTCTGGGAAAAATAAGAAAAGTATAACATGAATATACACTATTCAAACAGGTAAGATAAAGATCCATAATCTTTATTGAAGACGAGGAGGCAACTTTTTAGAGACTATACTCATGGCTTGAATACTTGTATACAGTAGATTCTTAAATATACTATGTACACAAGGATTTAAGTATTAAATTCTCGCTTAATTTCGCGAGAAGCACCACTCGCTAAATAAATTTACTCGCTTCTTATGGTGCTGAAATACATTTATAAACTCTTGATTAACCGTTGCCAATTCGTGTTGTAACGATTCGACGTCTATTAGTCTTTTCGTGATACTATTAATAATTACTCGCATAAAATAATTAATATTCAGTACTTAAATAAGTAAAATTTGGAGAAAGAAATCATAACAAACCCTCTCCTTCCGTTTTCAAGCGCACCGAAGATTGAAGATAACCATCAGTATAATAATACCGGTAAGTAATGTTTGTGTTGTAAATACCGGTAAGTGATGTTTGTGTTATAAATACCGGTAAGTAATGTTTGTGTTGTAAATACCGGTAAGTGATGTTTGTGTTATAAATACCGGTAAGTGATGTTTGTGTTGTAAATACCGGTAAGTGATGTTTGTGTTATAAATACCGGTAAGTAATGTTTGTGTTATAAATACCGGTAAGTGATGTTTGTGTTATAAGAAAAATGTTATTTTTCTTTTCTTTGTTGTACTCACCAATAATGAAAATCATATCGAGTTTGTTGTCCATGTAATGTTACTGATGCATATATTTTGTTAGATATTCTGACAATATTTTTTTACGATGACGTTTTTATGTTTGTTTGTTTTTTGATGATTTGTTGATGCTTTAAGTTTTTGTTTCTAATTTTTATGATGACCCTGTTTCTGGAGTTTATTTTGTTTTACAATAACAATCATCCTGATGCCGTTTTTTGATACGATGGGAGGAGAACTAGAAGTGTTTACCTGTCCAAGGAAAGTGTAGTGGGGGTGTCCGGGCTTGTCCGCAAAGGAATAAAGAACAAACTGGACACAAATGATTGTAAAGTATACATAGTAGATAATACTGGTGACGCAACTTGGCTGAAAAAGAGATTTATACACATAAAGCAAATTATGAAAAAAAAAATTAATATTCATTCTATGTTACATAATTAATTTTTTTTCCATTATCTAGGAACTACTTTTATCAGTTTATAATTGAATTTACTTATTTCTTTTATTGTATTTTATTTTCTAATGTTATAATACAGGACAATATCATACTGAGTAATTTTGCCCCGCGCCGCGAGAATTGCATCTTTGCAGGGTATTACCGTAAAAGCAGAAATTTTAGCGGGGATTCAATTTTGGCATTTTTAGCGAGGATGTTGAGTTCGCTAAATCAAATATCGGTAACAATTTATTCCCAATTTGAGGTTACTGTTATCTTTCAAGGCAATCGCTAAAATTACTTCTCGCTGAAATTAAATACAGATTTTTAAAAAGAAAAATCGCTAAATTTGCGTTTCGCTAAAAAATAACACTTAATACGGTATATCACATGTACCATGTGTTTACCCTGCATTACTCGGTATGATATTTCTCTGTATTATATGCATTATAATTCTTATGATAATGACATTGCCCTGTTTGCATGATGCCATATCTGATCTTCGTAATATTGCCCTTGTATGATATATATAAGATTAGCAGGTATAATATTGCCCAGCGAGATATTGCCCTGTATTATAACATTTCTTCTATATGATATTGCCCTGTATTATAACATTACTCTATATGATATTGCCCTGTATTATAACATTACTCTGTATGATATTGCCCTGTATTATAACATTACTCTGTATGATATTGCCCAGTATTATAACATTACTCTATATGATATTGCCCTGTGTTATGACATTACTCTATATGATATTGCCCTGTGTTATAACATTACTCTATATGATATTGCCCTGTATTATAACATTACTCTGTATGATATTGCCCTGTATTATAACATTACTCTATATGATATTGTCCTGTATTATGACATTAGTCAGTATAAAATTGCTTTGTATTATAAGATTATTTTGAATGATATTGCTCTGTATTATAAAATTACACTGTATAATAATGCCTTATATCATAACAATTCTCTTTATGATATTACCCTGTATTATAACATTACTCTGTATGATATTGCCCTGTATTATAACATTACTCTAAATGATTTTTCCCTGTATTATAAAATAACACTGTATGATATTGCCCTGTATTATGACATTACTCTGTATGATATTATCCTGTATTATAACATTACTCTGTATGATATTGCCCTGTATTATAACATTACTCTGTATGATATTGCCCTGAATTATAACATTTCTTCTATATGATATTGTCCTGTATTATAATATTACTTTATATGATGTTGCCCTGTATTATAAAATTACTCTATATGATATTGCCCTCTATTATAACATTACTCTGTATGATATTGTCCTGTATTATGACATTACTCTGTATGATATTGCCCTGTATTATGACATTACTCTGTATGATATTGCCCTATTATAACATTACGCTATATGATATTGTCCTGTATTATAACATTACTCTGTATATATTGCCCTGTATTATAACATTAAACTATATGATATCGCCCTGTATTATAACATTACTCTGTATGATATTGCCCTGTATTATTACATTACTCTGTATGATATTGCCCTATTATAACATTACTCTATATGATATTGCCCTGTATGATAACATTACTCTGTATGATATTGCCCAGTATTATAACATTACCATGTTTGATTTTGCCCTGTTTTGTAACATTACCCTGTATTATATTGTCTTGTATTATAACATTACTCTATAATATATTGCCCTGTATTATAACATTACTCTATATGATATCACCCTGTATTATAACATTACTCTATATGATATTGCCCTGTATTATAAAATTACTCTGTATGATATTGTCCTGAATTATAACATTACTCTGTATGATATTGCACTGTATTATAACATTACTCTGTATGATATTGTCCTGTATTAGAACATTGCTCTATATGATATTGTCTTGTATTATAACATTACTCTATAATATATTGCCCTGTATTATAACATTACTGTATATGATATTGCCCTGTATTATAACATTACTCTGTATGATATTGCCCTGTATTATAACATTACTCTATATGATATCGCCCTGTATTATAACATTACTCTGTATGATATTGCCCTATTATAACATTACTCTATATGATATTGTCCTGTATTATAACATTACCTGTATGATATTGTCATGTATTATGACATTACTCTGTATGATATTGCCCTGTATTATAACATTACTCTGTATGATATTGTCCTGAATTATAACATTTTTCTGTATGATATTACCCTGTTTTATAACATAGCTCTATATGATATTGCACTGTATTATAACATTACTCTGTATGATATTGCCCTGTATTATAGCATAGCTCTATATGATATTGCACTGTATTATAAAATTACTCTATATGATATTGCCCTGTATTATAACATTACTCTGTATGATATTGCCCTGTATTATAACATAGCTCTATATGATATTGCACTGTATTATAACATTACTCTATATGATATTGTCCTGTATTATAACATTACTCTGTATGATTTTGCCCTGTATTATAACATTACTCTATATGATATTGTCCTGTATCATAACATTAAACTATATGATATTGTCCTGTATTATAACATTACTTTATACGATATTGCCCTGTATTATAACATTACTCCCTGTATTATGAAATTACACTGTATGATAATGCTCTATATCATAACAATTCTCTTTATGATATTGCCCTGTATTATAACATTACTCTGTATGATATTGCCCTGTATTATAACATTTCTTCTATATAATATTACCCTGTATTATAACATTACTCTATATGATATTGCCCTGTATTATGACATTACCATGTTTGATTTTGCCCTGTTTTGTAACATTACCCTGTATGATATTGTCCTTTATTATAGCATTACCATGTATGATATTGCCCTGTATTATAACATTACTCTATAAGATATTGCCCTGTATTATAACATTAAACTATATGATATTGTTCTGTATCATAACATTACTCTGTGTGATATTGTCCTGTATTATAACATTACTCTGTATGATTTTGCCCTGTTTTATAACACCATTTTAATTGTATGATTTTGCCCTGTTTTGTAACATTACCCTGTATGATATTGCTGACTGCAGTGGAACAGTGCTGCAGCCCAGAAGTAGAATCCAGAATGTAATCAAAATCCCGGAGGAAATCACGTGATTCTTACGTAGTGCCTGGGTGAGTACAGCTAAATAAACCTACAACAATGAACAGATTTAAAGGAACTAAACTTAGTCAAAAATTTTGTTGTTGTATAATCAAAACCTATTGACAAAATCTATCTATAGTAGGACATACGTCATTATATAGGCACTTACGAAAACAAATATCAAAGCGCCGGCGCCTATGTAGAATTCCTCGGGAACCAAGGCGGCAGACTCGCAGTGGTATCCACGTGTAGAAGATAGAACCAGATTTGCGCATGTCAAGGAAGCCAGAACTATACATAAGATCTGTAAGTGTTCGTAATATACAAATAGGATTTTATTTCTTGAGAATAACTTACGTATATGTACGTATAATTCGAAACTATACACAAAGGTTATATAACATGTATACATCGAGGTTAATTTTAAGAAGGGAAAACAAGTTCAATTCACAGTCGAACAATATTTGTATAATCTATGGCGATCGATACAGATATAAGATTTGTAATTTATGGTATTGATAAGCAAGGGTTCTTGTCTTTCAAACTAAGTCAACAACTATCGATGGCTTATTCCTAATATTTCAAGCAAGGAAGAAACTTGAGAGTATGCAAGTCTCCCCTTTGGTACATGAACAAGTTTATTCACAAAATAAAGTTTTAAAAAATTAAATATGCAGTGCAAGTTACATACAGATATGATTTACCCTAATAAAAGGTCTTAATTGCTACTAGATACTAATAAAAAAAAATTTAAAGACTATAATAAAAATTTAGACGAATTTCGTTTGGTAATAGTCATTTAACATCAAGAAAATTGAAATCGCTTATAAATCTTCTAAACCATGATGTGCAAGTTCTTAAACTGTAATTCCAGTAAAATCTTTAAAAAGTTAAACTATAATGAAAAATCTACAAGACAACACTGCATACATGTATTATTAAAATGATAGGTTAAAATTTTTTATCATAAGTTTGTAAGTTTATACAGTGAAAATTACATATATACTAAAAATTCTCGATCAACTCTTTAGTGTATTATTATAATTATTAGATTAATAAATTCATATAATAGCCATGTAAAATTTATGGTATATAAACAAAAGTACTCTAAAGCCCGGTTTACACGCTTTGCCTTAGCAGCTGCTTTTCACTTACTGCAAAGCAGACAGAGAGTTTACACCATCTGCTTACCAGGCCTGCTCTCACTTTTTAACCAAATAATTCCATATCAGATTGGTCAGGTACGTCTGCTTTGCAGACTGAAATAGAGCGAGTTCTAATCTGTCTGCTTGCAGACATGCAGTCCATAGACCCTAGTTTACGCGGTCTTCTTTTGCAGCTTTGCTTCAAAGCAGCTGCAAAAGCAGATCGTATAAACCGGGCTTAATTAAGGTATTTATCGGCGATATTGTAATTATATCAGAATATATGTATCAGGTATATAATATTCATGTTTCACTTCTATCGTACAAGGTAAATGAACGGTCACCATGAAATTGTCCACCTGTCACGAAACTGTCACATAAGTGCAAAGTATCCATAATTACAACTTTTGTTGTTTTTGACGTCAGTGCGATGATATAGCCACCTGAGGAATACAATATTTACCGAGCCGAACAACGAGGTGAATATTGGACTTCGAGAATGGATAAATCATCGTATTGACTGGGAAAGAAAACCACAGCATTTTTTTATTATACGATTATTATAAGATTCAACGGTAAAATTATACAACTCGTTTAATAAATATTGTCATGTATTTCTTTGTTGTAAACATTTGTAAAATTAATTGAAGTCCTAGCCGAAAGCACTTGGAGAGGCGAGATTAAAATAAACATACCCACTTGTAAAAATTTGGAATTTCTTGACTTATTTTTGGTGTAATGTTGAAAAAATATGATTTCCTGAAAGTTGGTTGCAGGTTAAATAGCTTTTCATAACAAATCAATATCGATTTAGAAATTTATACGGTGTAGATCTATTTTTGGTCCACTGAAGAAAAAAGTTACTATTATGTTCTCTCTCTCTATTTTTTTTTTTACCCACACTTTTCATAACACTTCTGATCCCTAGAGGCAGCGGATAACCGACATAATTACTGCACAAGCTAGCGATCTGGAAAGGCGAGCATAGAAGCAGGAACCCACACGGAACCCAGACCAAAACCGTGTTCTGGAAACAATCCGGAAACTTTGGAGCTGACCCGGAAAATATATCATCATTCTACAAAAAGAAGAATTACGGAAGCCGGTTGGTGCCAAGTAGAAAAAATATTTTATCTGGCGGCCGCCAGATAACTTTCTGGCGGCCGCCAGATAAATAACTGGCGGCCGCAAGAAACTTATCTGGCGGCCGCCAAATAATTTTCTGGCGGCCGCCAGATAAAAAGATCTGGCGACCGCAAGAAACTTATCTGGCGGCCGCCATATATGTTATCTGGCGGCCGCCAGATAAAATATTTTTCTGCCTGGCACCTACCGGCTTCCGTAAAGATTTAATTAAATTATTCAATTTATTTTCCTCTTTTAATTAATTCTACTTTAATTCACATCCCTAAATGTGGTTCAACTTGTTATAAATATGAAATTCTCTCTCTCTCTCTCTCTTTGCGCCTGAGACTAATGTGTTAAACTTTTCATCACTGATCCGACACAGAGTTTGCCGCTTTATTTTCTTACCCATAATGTTGTTTCCTGACAGGAATAGTCCACTCTAGTTATATTATCGTCGGTCATCTCTTTTAACATCATTAATCAAAAAGGCAAGAGGTCACCAGAGCATGAAGTTCAGAGGTCACACAAGGGTCACAAATGAACAATTTTAAGATCTTCTTAAGATATGGCCTATGTCGTGTTCAATCCAGGTGAGATCTGTACAATAAACACGGACATGTATATATACTACCTATAAAGTCATAAGAACTCGATTTTTCATACTGCAAACTATTGTTATTCTAATTATTATATATACATGTATATTAATCCTACCTTCCGCAAGGGAAAAAACCAGGTGATATTAGAGTTGTAAAATAGTCAGAACTTTATCCCCAAAACGGTAGCAACATATTCCAAAAATCCGTCGCTCATCAAATTCAAAGAAATGAATTTTTTCATTCCTGCTGAGTTGTTATATAATGAGTAAACATGTCTCTTCAGCATATCGTTACAAGGATCAGTTACACTCGGCACTATAATATGTAACAATCAACCTATAGTGTGACATACATTTTAATCCGTTTACAAACAGTCAATCTTTTATTTAAAGTTTTACACTTTTCTGGGCAAGTCAGGAAACATCAAACATCCCATAAATTGAATTCCTATAGATAAAGAGTCACATACAAACTATACATGTACATCCTTACTGACCAACTGTGTGAAGTTTAAGTTGCCGAAACTCCGTCTTCCATAACCCGGTAGTGAGGGTAGATCATTAATATAGTGACTCCGTATTTATAATTAACCGCATCAGCGAAATATACAGCATACGTTAATGGATTGCACGAGCATGCCTCTCTATCCTTATATTTGCATGTATACAAAGTATACAGGTCTACACTGTCAACATGCGTAGATGACACTGTAAAAAAAATTCACAGGCATGTGCGTTCTATAGAAGTATCGTCTGTTGGATTTTTGTGTCTTAAAAATTTTGACGAAAGAGAAAAAAATTAGAACTGCAATTTTGTGAATTTTCAATAAATATATCTGAGGCATGAACGTGACTGTGTACTATTTTACGGTTGAATTAGATCCGCGCCGCCTTTTGACATTTTTCCATTTGTATTCAAGGACACACTTTCAACAAGATATCGAATGTGTTTACATACTTGATCTTGTAAACATACACAAAGCCCCTGCCCCAATTAAGCTGCCCAGGTTTCTTGTCAGGGTCAGTATCGTCAACAGCTAGGTGATCCATACAGGTAAAAACACAAAACATGGTGTTTCCCCCGTATTGTCAAACTCCGAATTAAAGTAGGAGAATGGGAAATGGAAAAATGGGTGGCGGAACTGATATATTATACAATCACGTACTGCAATATTTTGGCTTATGCAGCAAATGAATAACAGATATATATAATAATAAGCACTATGCATATAACTATTTTGTAATAAATTATAAATTATAATATTACGATTTTTTATATATTTACTGAAATTTCGGTAAAATAATTGATGGGTATGCCAACTCCTGTGGAAAGAGAGATATTTTGCCTAATTTTGACAGTATATATATAATTTGCAAAGGGACTTTGATTTTTTTTTCATAGAGGTGTATCTGCTTGGTTAGGGATTGAAGTGGGGCCTAGGGTGTCCCCCCCCCCCTTTGTGTCCAAAAACATAAATAAGATTTAACAAAGCAATTTTTGGTGTGGCCCTGGGCCCTCACCCCGACCCCCAACTGGTCGTCCCTTTGAAGAATCCTGTATCCGCCACTGGATTGCAGAATATGAAATGACAATATGAATAGAAGAAAAGTTCCCCCCCCCCTCCCTACGGGAAATGATTAGCGCCAATAATACATATAAAATGTCCCTGATCGAGTTATGTTTTAAGAACAGATTCATACCTCTTTCTAAAAGTATGAAAATAGCCACTAAATCTATGCTTATATAAGGAAAGTGAATAAGATTAGCCACATAAATGATTAAAATAATAAATTTGATATTTATAATAATAAAATAAAAATTTGAATTTTTCATTCAAAATTTCTCAAAAATGTCCTATAAAGTGATAAAATATTGGGATGATAGCTAATAGGAAACAAATGACAATATATATAGAAAGTCTACAATTTTTTAATACATCCAATTTGTTGTTGTTTTGTTTTTGCTTTTTTTTTTTTGGGGGGGGGGGGGTGTAGCATGTGTCCTTAATTTGAAATTATTGGGATCGAAATCCAAAGGGGCTAAAGAAACTAGTCAAGTGGATTCCTTATGGCATGACATTTTTAAGATTGAGGTAGATGTCTCTTCTCGGAAATTAGATATTACACTGTAACATACCCCCAGGTCCTGTATTGTTACATGTATATAATCCTTGTACATGTGATGTAGTCACTATATGTAAAGTTATGTAAATATTACGTCATATCCGGCCAGTGAACAGTAAATAGAAGGACATATCCTTTAAAGCAATATCAGCTGCAACTTTGATGTCGGAAATTTTTGTTGCAATATTGTAATTAACTATTTCAATGACAGAAAAAAAGAACGTTTATAAACTTTTATTGTTTATATTTTCGATGGAAAAACTAATTTTAAGCTTTGATTGAAGCAAAATTACATGCATTATTTTCGTCCTGTACAATATTGATTTCTTATATAATACTATACATTCCATTGTACAGAAATCTTTCTTTTGAAACAATTTGATACTTTAATTCAGTCTAATTGATCATAAAGGTTTAAGTTACTTACAGATTTATCATAACTGCACATTTTAACAGCAAAATAAAATTCTCAAAAATGCAGCTCATATTGCTTTAATAGAGGTGTTAATGTCCCTGTAAATTAATGGCATTAACTCCTGTTATTTTGTGGATGATCAGGGGCGGATCCAGATTTCTAGTCGGGGGGGGGGGGGGGGCTTTGAATTTAATAAAACAAACAAAAGAAACTGATCAGTATACATACACGTACATGACATGTGCTTGTAGTTATTGTGATTTTAATAGTAAACTTTTATTCACGACTGTTTTTTTTTTGGGAGGGGGGGGCGCTCTAGATCGATCTACATATGTATATACTAGCTTCCACCTCCCCAAATGATGTCGCCCTACTTGCACTAAGTACTCTAGCAGTCTAGACCTGGAAAACACTCCGGACACTGGGGCATGACAGAACGACTATAGCAGTCAGTGGCGGATCCAGGAATTTCATAATGGGGGGGGGGGGGCACAGTAGTACTAAACCGAAGGTAAATGCTTGTTATATATACAAACAAAATTTCAACAACAAAAAAATCAAAGGGGGGGGGGGGGGGTGGCGCACCTTTGGCAGCATAAATTCATTAGCCATTCGGTTCTGGGGTACTTCCTTGCAAACTATATATTACCGATTCTCGTTAATTGTTGTTAATGTATAATATTAAATTATTTAACTTTCATGTTCTAAATTTTGAATTTACTGGATGGGTGTACATGTATATATACAAAATTTAGAACATGACACACATGTAACAATGAATGTTTTGTTTCGACGACAGCGAGATGGACAAAGCACTTCTCAGGCCTGTGTATCGAGTTTATTGAAACTGCACGGTGAAATGATTTTTATTGATCATGCAAGTCCGTCAGAACGGGAGTCCGTTCGGTGCGATCCCTCCTCACCCCCTTTCATCGAAAATATCATTTCTGAAACAAAATAAGTTCATCAGTCATCTGTTTAAAGTATAATGTTGTTTAGACTTTGCTTATTTTAAAATATGTGAGAAACTGATTTGAAGAATGTACCAAAAATCCACCAAAATGGTACCCATTAAAAAAATTATGGCCCAA
The DNA here is from genome assembly GCF_033153115.1 of Saccostrea echinata. Classification (NCBI taxonomy): domain Eukaryota; kingdom Metazoa; phylum Mollusca; class Bivalvia; order Ostreida; family Ostreidae; genus Saccostrea; species Saccostrea echinata. Next base: position 15,969,167 of record NW_026889754.1, read on the forward strand.
AGGAGGGTTACCTCTCCCTGACCCTACCCCGCATCAGTCTAGACGAACTCCAAAAACAGCGTTTCCGGAAGTAAGAAATTGAGACTGAAAAAGACTCCGAAAATAGAGTCCGCGCATGCGCACACGCACAAAAAATGGCGATTTTTCGGCAAAAATGATGAGTCTGCAAAAACTGTCTGTGCAAAGTTTTGGAAAGCATGGCAATTATGCCAGTACTCAGAAATGCTAAATAAAAGACTTCGGAAGAGATCGTATTTGTCAGATTTTTGATTTTATTTGCAAAAAAGGAGATATTTACTTTCAAAGTTGACGTTTGAAGTCAGATTAATAACAGAGAAAATAATACGTTTGAGAAGTAAATATGCATAATAAAAGGGATATATATGCAAAATGGGACAATATATATTGTAACTGTTAAAAACTTGACTGAATTTTACACATAAATTAGCAATCCGGTGTTTTATTTGTGTACGACATCTGAATTTAACATGTAAGTTCTTACCATCGTTATTTACCGATTTTTTATCACATACGAACAAATATCATTGTGAAAACATTTTTATCACTATAATCTATCAATATGAAAACTTTAAAAACCGCTCTTCTAGAAATTAGGGTCGCAACATGTCTTCTAAAAATGAACCTGTGAATATCTCTGCTCCGTGGTGAAAAATACGCATTTTCTGATTAAAATAAACACATGCTGGGTGTCTTCAAAAACAAATAAAAGCACCTTTATTTTAGGAACGACATAAAATTTAAATCAAGAGGACAATGAATCAAATAAGAAAATAATTCTTACCGGCAGTACTGAATTCGATGTCTTATATCCAATTTACTATTATGCAAGAGTTTGAAGCGATAGATACGTAAGTCAGTATCCACAAAATAATTTAATAAATGTTTCCATTCAACAAAAATTGAAATAAAGTCACAATGCACTAAATACAGCCATTATGCAGCCGTATATTTGGAGAAAGCGAACGACAATCCACCGTTTGTTTACATTGGACGCCATTTTACCGCAATGCATGATGGAGCCAAAGACTTTGTTTTCGGAGTTCACGCCGTTTTTGGAGTTCGTCTAGACTGCGCATCCCCTCCTTTTCCAGAAACCAAGCGATGGCCCTAACATGAATGGACTCAGTCAAAGTTGTATAAAACCCAAAATGTCTAAATAGGGGGAGGAGCAAACAAAGGATATATACATAGGGACCACCGTGCATGTAAAACATACAATACTCTTCAATTCTATTTTTCAAATTCAATATTCTAACTCAATAAATAGAAATTACTTCATATTATTCGAAAAAAAATACATGTATGTTCTGCGGAGTCAGCAGCTTCCAAACCTCCGAACACCTCCCACCCACCCATTTGCATGATTTGGGCCCTTCGTTGCCGGTTTTGTTCCCTCCCTCCCTCCCCCTCCCAACAAACACACCCCCTTCCGCACTTGAAAAAAGATTCTACGTGCCTCTTCTTATAAACTTTCGAAAAAATAACACTGTTGATATTTTGAGATAAATATATATGGGGAAGCATCCAGTCCTCTCTCCTCCAATATTTCTTTTTTGATCCGGAATTATGAAACTCGGTTTTAGCTTTTAGTTACTTTTGGAAAGTGTCGGTAAAAGTCGAGAAAGAAAGAAGTTTGTCAGAATTGACAGGAGATGAATAAGTAATCTTTTATTTTGATGATTTATTATTAATTATAGAGTTGAATGTGTAGACATAGATCTGAAATGAATATTCAAAGTAGTATAGATTTCAAACTCGAATTATCTTGGGAAAAGTCATTGACATTTTGTTCCATGTTTATGAATTTTTACTTCATGCCGAAAAAAGGTCAAGTAATTTAGGGTTTTAGGGCAAAATCAAATTTCTTCCTGAGATAAATTAAAGATTTGCAAATCGGTTGTTAGAGGCTACGAGGCAGGGGAATGAAATTCTATTTACATTTATGTATACGTTATGTACAGATACATATTATGTATTTATGTATACATGTACAGAACAAGAAGTTTGTTGATTCAAGAAACATAAATTAATTCAGTATTCCTAGCTTCCAAAACTGTGAAATAAAAACACGTAGAATTTACCCCCAACTTAGGGAAAATGCCTAAAAATTTTATTTAAAATAAATTAAAAAGCAAGTTTCAATGTTTAGATTAATCCCATCTTTCATCATTCAGGTTGGGACCAATCGCCCAAATGGGATATATTAATCCATCTGGGATATAATATCCCAAATAGATATAAATTTACAGTGCAAAAAATGAAAATAAAATTATTTTGGCTATAAATATCACAAATTCGCATCAAAATACTTTTAAGGAATAATCTGCAGGTACCAGGTACTTTTACCTAGCTGAAATCATGATTGTGCCATCCAAAATATTTGATGAAAAGAAAAATTGATAACATATTTAATAAAAATCACTTCCACAAGGTACCTCTATTTTTATAAAAGTACCATCTGTTTCTTATCTTTTTGAAAACCCTGTATATTTCAGGCATGAATGAAATTCCTGAATAATAATGAAGCAACTCTGAAAAAGCCTTATATTTTTTAGCAGGTATAGGGAATAAGCATAGAAAATATGTAAATGTTTATATGTAAATCCCTCCCCAATGCTCTTTTGACAAGGGAAGTTTCCCCCAAGAAATAGTATCAAAAGCTATAGTAAAACTATTGTTACTAACGCATCGCATTTTAATGGAATTCTGAAACATGTAGCAACATTGACATGATATGTGTGAAGTTAGACTTCACCTGGCTTTAGTGGTCTATGTTCTCAAACTCATCACTTCAATAACTACATGTACGCACAATTTTAAGGTGTGGTGAAATAATAAAGTTATTTGCTGTATGAAGACACTTAAATGCATTGTTTAAATTTATCGTAGATTAACGTTGTGTATGCAGTCTGGTTGAATTGAATGTTGGTTAGAAGTCCGTCAAAGAAGAGCAGAATCATGAAACTAAGTCAGTGACCTTCAGAAGACAACAACAAGTGATCCTTTGTGGCCATGGCAACTGAGATACCTCCTGACCTCTCAGAGGTTGTGACCTCTGGGACAACAGGTCAAATTTCCAGCTTCTGTCCACAGTCTTGGAGATCACTGCACCAAAATGTGATTGAGCGCCGGAAACTCATCACCATGCTTGCGAGTCGAGTCCCTGGTTCATTTCATTTCCGCACACAAACTACGCCAAATGACACCAAGACAAGACTGTACTTTTTAGGCATGACTTCAAAGGGACGTGAGAATACCTTACTGTATGTAGACCTTCCTTCAACTACTCCAGAAGTGGCCAGTGTTCTCCCTCAGTGGCCACTGTTAGAATCATTCTCGGCCAGTCTTCCAACGTCCCAGCTCTCTCGGGAGGAACAACTGATGAGGGAGAGGAAGAGGATGGGTACTTACGGAATCACATCATATGAGCTGATAGAGTGGCAGGGAAAGTTTGTGTTTCCAGCCTCCAACTCCCTGTACACCTGTGTGGATGTGGATATCACGGTGAGTTTTATTATATGTCCATGGACTGACAGTATGTGGCACAGATATGATAAAAATGACATTCTTGGAAATTAAAATAATTAATATTTCATATCATGATATAAAATATATAAAGAATATACAATTACACAAGGCACACACAATCACACAAAAGAGTTATGCCACCTTAATTTTGATTTACCAAAAATTCATTATTTTTAATTTAAGACACAGTCATCACAGTGCTGGATAGCAACTTTCTAAAAGAATACATGCACCCTGTTTCTTGAATTAAGCTCTGTTTAGAATCTTTATTCTGTGTAATTCAGACCACAGATCCTGTGTATCCTGTCAACATAGGGACCCGGGTCGAGGGGGCCAGATTGGACCCAAAAGTCTGCCCCACCAATACCCAGCTCCTCGCGTTTATCAACCAGAGTGACATCTGGGTCACCAACTTAGAAAACGGAGAGGAGTGTCGACTCACATTCACCAAGAAAGGTATTTTCATCAAAGGAGAGATATTTATTTGAATGTAAAAGAGATTCAGAAATAATTTCCAAGCATGAATGAGTATATCTGTATATAGGTACATTGTACGTCCCTATTCTTAGTGGGGCCAGTAGTTAAACAAAAGTGTTTATAGCTTTATTTATGTGTGATAAAAAATTATTTGGTAGTGACTCTAATATTTATGTATTTCAAATGTTAACCCATTAATTGTGGTGTAGGGAAATTAAGTTTCAATTTTTAATATAACGCAAAACTTTTAAGTTGATGATATCCAAATTTTATTTTAAAAAGCTTTGGTATGTAAAGAAGAGACATAAAATTGGACTGATCTCAGTAGTTCAAGGACCGTTCAGAGTTTCATCTTTGTTATCTCGAATATTCTATATCTATTCTTGAAGTGTGTGACTATTATTGCTGAATTTTAAAAACTGAGGTTTCATGTAAGAATATACAGTAAAACTGTCTAAAAGCAAAGTGTTAGAGAAGAACAAATTTAATTGATTATAGATGCAATTCGCAATAAATTTATAAGCCATTTTAAAACTATAGGGAATGAACATCACTTCACTGTGTGTGTGATTACATTATAGATATGTCTGCTGTAATCTTCCTTATATGTAAAATGAAATATCAATTTTTTAATTTATTTGTTTTTATTATAATTTTTCAATTTTCTGTGTAGGAAGTGGTAATTTGGAGGAGGAGCCTCTGTCGGCGGGTGTGCCGTCATTTGTTGTACAGGAAGAGTTTGACAGATACACTAGTTACTGGTGGAGCCCCGCCCCCTTACAGGGTCACGACCCTGATATCTCTGACCAGTCAGACTCCTCCTACTGTTTACTGTACGAGGAGGTGGATGAAGGAGATGTGGAAATTCTGAATATTTTTTCTCCATCAGTGGAAGGGAGAAATGTGGATCAGTATCGATACCCCAGGGCAGGTGAGGGGGAAATGTGGAGGAGTGTGGAGTTCGCGGCTAGGATAAGGCTGTCCGAAGAATGTCACAGTATACCAGCTGTAGTAACTTCTATGAACTACCTAGATATGACGTCATAATGGCATATGACGTCAAGTCACTGCAAATTTGAGCAGACATGACAGGGAAAGTGTCATAACTTTTACGTTCCATTCACATCACATGTAGAATTTTTTTTACGTTGATGTTTAATTCATTTGTTTTGATTGTTGTTTTCGGCTGTTATGATGGTGAATATTTTCAGTATAATATCGTTATTCCTTTTTCTTGTATAACATGTACGTATTCAAATAATTACAAAAAAGATTGTGAAATGCTCCCCCTTACACGTCCTTAGACAAATTTTGAATTTATAAATCTTATATATATTAGACTGGCACAAATGAATAATAAGGATTAATTTAAGATATTCTGTGTGAATTTACTAGAAAAATATGTCCTCTAACTGAATTTTGCTGGAGGAATGTATGTAATTTTTCCCATTTTGTATAAATTGTGATGAAGAGTGGAAAATGACCCCTTGTATGTAGGTAAGTTGAATTTCTCGTGAAATATTTTCTTAAGAAATAAAATTCAGACTTGCCCCCAGCACTTTATATATACCCAAGAATACGTCTAATTGATTTATGTAACAAGCTGTTCACAATAATTTTGTTTTTCACTTGTGCCAATTCGATTTTTGTGAAAATTTAAGAAAATTTATAAGTGTCCGTCACATGATCAACACAGTCATGTGACATCACAAAAATGCTTTTTTTTTATAATACCTTATTCAACTCTCTTTACAACTTAACTTTGTATGTATACTTAGATTACAAATTAAAAATCAAAACAGCTCAAAATAAAATTGTATATATCTAATGCATATAAAGCCTTCGGACAGCCTTATCTCAGCCGCGTTGTGTGGATAGGAGAATTTCTTGTAGAGAATATGAAGGAGATGTGGAATTCTCTTAATGAGAGATCCTCATATAGAGAATGTGGAGAAATGTGGAATTCTCTTAATGAGAGATCCTCATATGGAGAATGTGGAGAAATGTGGAATTCTATTAAGTGATAGCCATACATGCCAACTTTTGAAAATTCCCATGGGGGATTTTGCGCGTGACGACAATTTTCAAAGCTTTAAATTCACGACATTTTGTCGTGAAAATAAATGTTTATCCCATTTTTTTTTTTATTATTTATAATATCAATATCACTTGTTAATACAATTTAAGAATAAATAATACAAACAAATTTTTTCCTTCCAAAATTCAAATATCTTTTGCTTAAATAGGTACCTCTCTCACTAAAGAAGTGATATCTGTTTAGTTTAACAACATTATGTTTGAAAAGACACAGAATTTGGTGAAAAATGTGAAAATGTACAACTTTCAGTTCAGTAAATTTTGTTGTAAAGTTTTAGAAATATATGAGGTTTTGTTACTGTACAGTTTCTGGGAAACATTTGTAAAATTCTCTATTTACATTTTACACAATTAGAATTTCCTAATTAGACATTAGATTGAAAGAAATATTGAAAAATTACAATGCACTGTGTGTGTGAGGGTGAGAGAGAGAGAGAGAAAGATAAGAAAATTTGTTTGTTTTGAAGTGTCATTTTATTCCCTTTTAATAAGTAGACATCATGATGATTAATTTAATCACACACACAAAACAAGTTGAAGAAATAAATTTACTCTTGAGATCATCAATTATTTAAAACAAGGATACCCCTATCCCAAACAAAAATTAAAATTGTTATAAACATGATGAACTTTTGCATAACATTGGCAGTGTCATGTGGGTATTCCGTTGTCATATTACATTGGGGGGGGGGGGGATTCAGTGTACTTGAGGGTATAAGACTTTGTTGTTTCATCTAAATTATTTTCATCTTATTTTAACCGGTAAACTTTACAATATCTTAAAATCAGCAGCTATGCTTTGTTGTTTTCTACTTTCGTTTTTAAAAAACGAAACATGGATTAATTCCGATTTTGTTGTTAGTTTATCATATCACTGTATTCAATTTTCGTTTTTAATAAAATGATATTTAATTATACCCTAAATCTATGTGTTTCACTATATGCATACCCCTTCTGACTGAAAAGTTTAATCCTCTAACTGCTCCAGGCTATGTTACCTGTACCTGGACAGCTGTGTGCGTTCAAGCGAGAAGTGATTTCCTGTGGCTAATTAACACCTCTGCATGCGTTAAATAAACAAAGAGACTAATCTGTGTGCATTGAATAAACAAGTCTGATATTCTAATCCCGATTGACAAAATATTGCGGTAGGGAAACTCAGAAAATCGGAAATTTTAGGTTGAATGTTTTCAAATCGGGATTTTTGGGCAATTTTGCTTTCCCGATCGGGAGAGCGGGATCAAAGGGTAAAATCGGGAGGATCCCGCCTAAATCGGGAAAGTTGGCATGTATGGATAGCAAAGATAGTTTATTGTTATCAATGTGAACACGGTAAAATTATACTGATGATTCTTAAATTTTTTTCAATTTGTATTTCAGGAACTCCCAATGCTAAAAGTGTTCTAAAGCTAGTCAAGTTTTCTCTGGGTCCTTCAGGCAAGGTAAGAATAATGTCAAAATTACATACTTGATCTGAACTACATAAATAGTGTATTCTCTTTTTTGCCATGTAAAATACTTTTACAAAAGAGTATGAAAGATCAAATCAAAAGCAAATACAGATATGGAATTAAAAAAAAAATTTAAGATTTATCGATTTCCAACCGAAGGAAGCGTACATATGAAGATAGATCCTTGTATATTAGTATTTTCATTGATATTTGAGTTATGACTTTATAGTTTGGGCAAGTCCAGCATTACCAGCTGTATGAACCACTGCTGACATTTTTCCCGTGGATGGAGTACATGGTTAGGGCAGGCTGGACCCCTGATGCTAAACAGTAAGTCATGTTTACCTTCCTTAGATTGGAGTACATGGTTAGGGAGTTACGCTTTAATTGTTTAAAAATCACGGGTCACTGACGAGGCACATTCAAATGGCTTCAGGTAAGAAATCAATAACGGGGACATCTACAAGCAGCATGAAAAGAAAGGATAAATGCGGGCGTTTGATATTCTGTATAAAGACAAAATGTGCAGTAAATTTTATATTTGAAATCAAATACATAGGATATATATATTTATTACTACGTAAATGAAAACAATTCAATAATTGGTTGTATAATGGTGATAGAGTATATTAGATAATGTACAGACTAGCAGTCTGTTAAAAACAAATAGGAAAAATGACATGAAAATGAATTTAATTTCAATGAGTACTTGACTATCGTTGACTAAAACCTCCGACTTATCGACTAAGCTGTCCGAGTAAAATTGACATCCCTAATACTTATAGAATGTAAGATTGTTTTATGATTTTTGTAACTCTTTTTGAAATTATTTTTATAATGAAACAAAATTTTCACCATAATATGTTTGAACTTGAATATAATACAAACCTGCAAATTTTTAAGCACAGTATGTTAAATAAAACTAAAGATATTCAAAATCAAAATTTTGACTTAAGTCTGTTCTCAGTGTATGGTCTTAAGGCCAGGTTGGATTCAGTGGTTTAGGATAAACTGTATTGTCCTCTGTAAGTCAGCGGAACCTGTACACTGTTACACTCTCCATAGGTCTTCTTATGGTAATACAATTCTAAGTTTTGATGTATAAATATATATTTTCAGTGTGTACGCAGAATTGCTGGATCGAGAGCAGAAACACTTGAGTGTTGTCTTGATTCCAGTCGATTTTTTTGTCCCAGTTCAGAATTTCGGAGATGAGGACATGAACGTAGACTCTGTCAGGAAGACTGTTCCTTCACTCAGTGTTATATATGAAGAAAATTCTGATATTTGGGTCAATGTGAGTGCATTTAAATCAAACTTAAAAATTTATTTTGGTTCATGTTCAAAATGGTTTCAATTGTACAAAGTGTATTGATTATCAATGTAGATGGTGTCTTGAGTTACTGTATGGATGAAATGAATAAGTTAAATAACATGTATTTGTGAGTCACACTGCCTGTAAGATTTTGCCAAAAAGTTGAGATGAAATTAAAATTAACCAGAATTTTGATGTACTATAATTCTTTTTTTATTCGATAGTTGACATTAGTATTCTTATTCAATGGAAATTACAAATTACAATGTATTTTTTTCAGACTCATGATATTTTGCATTTTTTACCTCACTCTGTGCCGACGGAGGTTAAATTCCTGTGGGCATCAGAGAAGTCGGGCTTCCGTCATTTGTACCGCGTCAAGTCAAAGTTAGAAAGCTGTGATAAACAACTCTGTGCCATGGATCTCCTCGAAGAGGGTCAAGGTATATGGCTGTGTTTAAATGGTGCCCAACATTAATCAAACAAACACTAATGTTAACTTGATCATGGTATTTTAATATTCAGTGAACATTGCTTCATGGATACAGTTGAAATGTTTTTTTCTTCCTACAGATGGACACTGTAAAGCCAATGTGATACAAGAAGAAATGCTTACCTCAGGGGATTGGGAAGTCAACGGAAAACAGGTCAGTCAAAAGGTCAAATCCAGTGGAAAAAAGGGGGTGGGATGGAGGGGGAACAGATTCAAAGAAAAACAGGTCATGTGTAAATGGCAAAATTTAGTGGATCAAAAAAGATTGGGGGAAAGGAATGTTAGAAAAGAGTTTGGAGATTTGGAAGTTAATGGTAAGCAGGTCAGGTGACTAACTGCCAAATCTAGTGGATCTAATTGGAGGGGGGATGGAAATGTTAAAAGTAGGTAAGAAATTCAGAAATGCATCATACTTTTAACACCATTAGGCCTATATGGTGAGAATTACAATACACTTTCCACACTGCAGACCACAGTTCACTGAGCCTCTGGGTACACTTACATCAAAAACTTCCTTGGTATTCACAAGGAGTTATCTTTCTTGATATATGAAATAAAAAAAAATATTAACACATTATACGGTAGTGTCTGAATTATTTTAAAACTACATGTTGTAAACATTTCAAATTAAATGTTGGTAAAAGACGTCCTCTTATTTATAGATCTGGGTGGATGAGGAGAGAGAAATTGTTTATTTCATTGGTCTAAAGGACAACGTACTGGAAACACACCTGTAAGTATAGTTAGTATACAAAGTAAAGTGTATGGTTCTAATATGTGATAAGTAATTCTCATGTGTGATAAGTAATTCTCATATGCATAAACAATCTCGTGCCTAGTTATGATTAATTTTCAGAATAAAGCGTGAATTCTTCAAGAAATTTTGCACTTCGTATATTCCATTTCTTTGTGGCTTTAACTTGTGTAAAATTTTACTTAAAAAATGATGTTGTTTATAAAATGTTTACATTCAGTGTAATTTTTTTTCTTCTTTGAAATCCATTGGAAATCTACAACATTCAACCCCCTATGAACACACAGAAAACCTTGTCACATAAGAACTATATAAACTTTCAATACAATGGGAACACGTTAATGTATATTGGTTTAATATAATAAAAAAAATTACCCTATTATTAAATATAACAATTGCATGTAAAGAATTTTTTTGTCATTTGTTTCCCCTTGCAATATTCATTTGCATTATTTAACTTACCACATCAAAATGGCTCTTACATCTTTAACCTGACCAGTTCTGAGAATAAAGATGAATGAAATTAACTTTTATGAATAGGGCTGAGTATCAGCTGGGATTTTTGTATTGCGATATATTGCAATATTTTAAACTGTATTGGGATAGGTATTGGAATATTTTTAATACATGTAACAGTGAAAATACTCTTTCATTATTTTATTAACCCTCATTTACAATCAGAGTGAATAAAACTACATATGTGTTATAATTATGTTGTAGCAAAGAAAATTTTTGTCAATTTCACTTCAGTTTTGCAACGAAATACAACCATACAACAGCAATTTTATATTTCGGCATGATTGAAAAAGTTTTTGGCATCTTAAATTTCATAATTTAACTTTAGAAATCCCTAGCCCAAACGTTTTACCGATATACTGGAAAAACGTATCACAATATGATATTTTTTGTTAAGGAATCACAATATACAGGGATATCGATATTATTGAGCAGTCCTTTTTATGAAAAGAGAAAATTAGAGAATGTAAATATAAGCATTGGATGTCATTGGTCGTTTAACACCACATGTCTGCATGAACAAGTCATGCTGGGCTAACTGCAGTATTCATGGTATGGCCAGGTGCTGTTATGTGACCAACAACATCCAAAAATAAGAATTTAATCTTTATTAAAAAGAAAACTAAATTCTTATTAAAATGTGTCAGAATTTCAGCATATCTTGTGGTGCATAATTTGACAGAAATCACCTCTTCTTAAACTTGACAATTTGAAATGAAATAATTATCATTAATCAAATTCAGAATTATATCTCGAAGTCTCTTATCAGAGGGTCTATCATAATGATTTTTAACTGTTCTTTCTTTTCTATATTTAGGTATGCAGTGTCCTATACCAGACCCTCAGAACCGGTCCGACTGACCGCCCTAGGCTATTCCCACTCTGTGTCTTTCAACTCTGTAAGTCTCAAATATTAATGCTGAACAGGGCAGCTCCACACTGAGTCCTAACTTATAATTCTTTTATGTCTGTAACACTAAATCATTTTTGTTTTACAACTTTGTCAGGATTGTCTGTCGTTCGTGAGCGTGTACAGCTCTGTCAGTGAGACTACTTCCTGTGCTGTGTATAGGATTCTCCATGACAACGGTCCGATCCGAACAAGGACGTGGGGGATTATAATGCCTCCAATAGGTAAGTATAACACAAAGTCAAGGCTTCTCAAAAACTGTTTGATATGTAAATGCTGAACTCAGAAATAAAATTGTCTGATTTTACAGGTATATGTTTCGATTAATTTATACAATCATGTAATTGTACAGATCGTTAAATGACTTACTTTTTACTTTGAAACACTACATCATATCTAACCTTTGTTGTTGTGGAGTAAATTTAGCCATTGTTAAAGTGTTTGAATATGTGTTTACAATTTAAAAAATCTTTAAACTAAATTTATGGCATTTTAAGATAAATACTGTGAAGTCACTAATTTTTATGGGGGCTTATAATATTCCTTGTTTCATGGTATGAAGACACCCACAATTTATTTCCTCCACGAAAAGCAAAATTTGGAATAAATAACAAAGCAACACCTCTAAAATCATGAAATCAAATTCCAACAAATCAATATTTTTTCTCAAACCATGAAATTTTGACCCAATGAAAATACATGATTATAGAGTTGGGGACATTTTGAAAAGATTTCTTTAGTGGACTAATTCAGTAGATACTTTTTGTAGCATGCCCAGATTATCATGCTCCGGAACTCTTCTGCTATCAGAGTGACTCGGGATTTGTACACCATGGCTTGTTTTTCCATCCCCACGGTGAGGAGGGGGGTAAGAAATACCCCACAGTCCTGATGGTGTATGGAGGCCCTCAAGTTCAACAGGTTACCAACAGCTTTAAAGGAATTAGGTCAGTAAAGGTCAAAAGGTCAGTTATAATCTCAGGTATAAGGTTAAAAGGTCATTCACTTGACAGGGTCATAAAGATCAGTGCTGACTTTTATATGAATTTGATTTTAAGTTTTATATGTAATAATTCTTTAAATCATGTTTTAAAAGTACGAATAATATTTTGTGTAAATCACATGGTCTTAGATCACATGATATATTTCGTTGTTCTGTTTTGTTTAAAAAATTATTTTTATCTAGATAAAAGAGAAAAAAATTGGATGAATTGATAAATTCATTGTCTTGTGCATTTTTCCCTATGATACATTAATTCAAAAAAATTTTAATTTGTTTTGTTTGATATGTAGCAATGTTGGTAACAAATCTTGTTTGACATTTATTTAACTATGGTGTACAAAATTTTATCTTTGAGGAGGAAGGAGGTTGGAAAAGGGAGGAGGGGGGGGGGGGGCTCTTCTTTTTATTGGTGAATACTGATTGATCAAGTGCTATGTTTAAGGTATAAGCCAATTTTTTGTTTTTGATTTTGTTTTTATCCTAGATTTTTTTCTATGTATGTTTAGGTTTTTGCGTCACCATGCTCTTGCCTCCAATGGTTATGCTGTTGTTGTGATTGATGGGAGAGGTTCTTGTGGGCGGGGCTTAAAGTTTGAGTCCCACATCAAAGACAGACTAGTGAGTAAAATATCAGTAAATGGGATGAGATATTGACAGAATGATTTATATATATATAAATAGGGGACACAGTGAAAGTGGGGGATACTTATTTTCATTCAGTGTCTATGTATAATTTTTTTTGTAATAATTTTTATGCATGACAGTAAATTTCAAATGTTTAGATATCAGAAAACACCATCAAAGACATTTATATAATTTTATATGGTCTATTTGGTCTTACTTTTATCCAGGTTTAGACTGTGTTTTATTTATTTCTACCAATATATACTTTGTAGGGTACAGTAGAGATAGAGGACCAGATTGAGGGGCTTCAGTTCCTGTCCTCGGCGGGGTTCTGTGTGGACATGGACAGGGTGGGGATACATGGCTGGTCCTATGGAGGTTACCTGTCTCTGCTGGGCATAGCTCAGAGACCTGATGTCTTCAAGGTATACACAAAGTGATAGTATAATTCAGTCTCAGTTTTTTCCTACATAAAGGTAATTTTGTCAAGTTAAAATTGACTTTGAAGTTATAGAGTGGTACTGCTAAAGGAAATACTTTTATGTACATGTATGTTGTATTATAGAGTGGTACTGCTAAAGGAAATACTTTTATGTACATGTATGTTGTATTATAAATTCAGTAGTTAATGCCCTGACTCCGAGTCACATCAAAATTGTAAATGAGGAGTAGAGGGTATAGTTGTATCACTGTATCCGTCCATATTACAGTGTACAGGATTTTTAATGCAAGGTAAAGCCTGGGGGTTAAGACAGTTTCTAGCTAACGTCCCCCAGTGTCTCATATCTGATCACAAAAAAAATATGAAACAAACTTGATGCAGTGCATTTTCTAATTTGCGCTTCGTTAATCTGGACACTTGTATTCCTGAGCACCTGAATAACTGAAACATGTTGGTATATATAAATACACATTGTTCCCCATATTTTGTCTGGGTGGGGAAGAGTCAGGATTGATGAGGCTCCACTGTACTTTGTCTGACATGTACATTGAAAGCTACATTTGACGTAGTGCACTTCAGTGAGGAAGACAGGATTGGCCCCATGTGAAGCTTATCATAAGTAATACACATTACTGTCTACTGTTTGACAGGTAGGGATACCTGGGGCACCTGTTGTTAACTGTTGAGAGGGATTCATTATTGTGTACTGTTTGACAGGTAGGGATAGCTTAGGCACTTGTTTATTGAGAGGGATTCATTATTGTGTACTGTTTGACAGGTAGGGATAGCTGGGGCACCTGTTGTTTTATATTGATTGGGATTCATTATTGTCTACTGTTTTGTGATAGGTGGGGATAGCTGGGGCACCTGTTGTTAACTGGCAGCTGTATGACACAGGATACACGGAGAGGTACCTGAACGTTCCCTCCCGAAATGAGGCCGGCTATAGACAGGGATCTGTCCTGAGTCATGTAGACAAGTTCCCAGATGAGTAAGCCTCTATTAACGTTGCATAATTATCATGTGTTTGTGTAAATGCCTGTCAGAATTTTACATAAAAGAATAATTTTTTTCACAATGATTAAATTATTTTTTATGTTATACCCTTTCTTGTTTGCAGGGAAAACCGGATTTTAATTATCCATGGATTAATTGATGAGAATGTCCATTTTCATCATACCAGTGCCTTAATTACAGCCCTAGTTAAAGCTTGTAAACCATACAGATTACAGGTAACTCAGTCCTGATGACTAAAATCCAATTTTCAGTAAAAGCAGCTAAAAATTACACTGCATTCTGATGTATTTTTTTATGTAAAATTTGTTTCAGATTTACCCAAATGAACGACATGGAATTCGTAATCATGAAGCAAGTGAACACTACAAGACAATGATTCTTAGCTTTCTACAAAATCATTTATGAATGAGACTACATACACACTTTTATATATACATCTACATTAAATTCAATGACTTAAGATGTTAAACTCAACAATGCAACAATGCAAGAGAATGAGGAATTTTCTCCAAAAAAATAAACCAAAGATGGAGAGAAGAGTTGATGAATTGATGAATTCTATGGAATTGTTTTATCATGTTTTTTTCATCATCCATATGATTGCTTACATGTTAAGCATCATAGTTTACTTAGTCTGTGGACTAGACTTGGAACTGGACTAACCATATTTAATCTTGAGCTTGAAGATTGAGTTATATATTGCTCTGTTTTTTTTTCAATTTTATGTTTAACTTTAGCTAAAAGAAAGTTCATGTGAAAAAGGTAAAAGTGAAATATGTTGGTGTAAGAGATATGAGGGATTTTGTCATGTGGTTGTGTCAGATTTTACAAAACATGATTTTGAACAATCTTTAGTTTTGATCTGTATTTCAGTATGATTTTCTCAATCTGTGTACCTCTGCTCTTTTACTAGATATGTTAAAAAAATCTTCCCAAATTCATTATACATACCAGCTGAGACCATTTGCTAATATACCCATCTCTCACTCCCTGCACTGCTTGAATGATTTAAATCTTTCTTTAACAAGGAAGAGCTTTAGATCTCTCTAGAATGTACATGTATATGTGACTCGGTATTAATACTTTCACTTGAGTCAAAGATAATTTTTATGCACATCTTGAAAAATGGGTCATAATACTTTGCACCTGTCAGACAGTATGTTGGTATGTTGGTCAGTAGACCATGTGTTGTCCTCTCAGTATATTGAGAACCCTTTGCTTGATAGACAACAAACTGGATACAGTGGTACCCCATGAAGAATAGATGACCCTCAGTCTTAGTATTATGTTTGCCCCTGACTAAGGCATGATTAATTGTTTGTCACTATTATTTCTGACATTCTTAATTTAAATGATATTGCTACATGGGGGGCATATATGTTACCCAAACTGTTTCTTGTTTAGAACTTCCTTCTTTGTTGTTTGCTATACGGGTACCATTGGTGTGTTTCATGAAGCAAAATATAGCTTATTAAGTATACTTCTAATATGTTGTATTTCCTGCACAATTCTTCTTAGATTTATTTATTGAACATACAAGTCTAAACAAGGAACATATGAAGTAGCTTTATTTTTGCACCTCCTTGTGTTGAATTCTTATTCAAGAGTATTTTCCTATCAGAAAAAAGACACTTTTTTCAATTTTGGTTGTGACACAAACAATTCCATGAAATGCTTCAAAGTCAATTTTCTCTTCCTGATTTAAGATCTTTGTCTGATTTCTGTTTCACTTATGTGTCATACCTAATCCAAGTCACGAAAGTGTTGACTCCACCTTCAATAAAAGTGGGATTTAAAAATATATGGGTCTTACTCATACAACTTGCTTACACTAGTTATTGATTGCTGTCTAACCAGTGTGATTTCTTGTATAAAATTGTAGATGCAGAAATATTCATCTTAAGGTCAGACAACACGTTCCTCGAAAATATATAATTTTTCCCAAGAATTTGACACTGAAGTATTGCTACTTAAACAAGTTTCCTCACCAAAAATTGAGGTACCTTACCAGGCATTTGGGCAAGGTACCAGAGGGTGATATTTCCTATATAATCCATATAGGTAATCTTTTGAATTGCCAATGTTACAATTTTTGGTGTACTTATTTTTTGAAACATGTTGAAAACAATTTAGAAATCACAAGAGAATGACAATTATGAATAATTTTTGATATAATTCCAAAATATAGAAAACATATAATTGAGTAACATGTCGTCTCCTTAAGCTAAGGACAAGACTAGAGATATAGGAAAAAATGCAGTAGTTCTTTGAAAATGCCTTTCTTTACTCCATCAGATAAAGCTTGCAAACTTTTTATTTGATTACAATAAGATTTGAACCCTTAACTTAAATTGTAAAATTAATACCACGTGGGTCTAGAGTTCCAGATCCACATGATTTGTTTGACAATCATTTTATACTCAGAATAGTGCCAAGGGCATCCGAGGTTAATTTTATTATTTAATTAAGTAATTGCAATACATACAACAGCAAAAATATGGATGATGCATGATGATCCTTGCTTTTTTGTGTATTCATTTAGATTCAGTAGATAAATAACATACAATGCATCATTTGTTCCTGTTCCGTAGCTTTATTAACTGAGATAAAAAGAAGTTCCTGGTTGCTTTAGGGCTTTGTAATTCCCAGTCAGTATTACAGAGGATTTTGAATGCGTCATCACTTTAGTTGAGTGTGTATGATAAGTAGATCTTATGAAGCACACACTCGGATTTCTTCTTTCTAGATTTGAAGAGAACCCAAAATTGTCACGCTTTCAAGCAGGTCATCGTTTTTTAATCCCTATAACTTTTTTTTAATTAGACACGCATTTTCATCATTGATTATATTGTATATTTTGACTTTATGCTATTTTTAGCATAAATAATAATTTAATAATTTAAGCATAAATAATAATTTAATAATTTAAGCATAAATAATAATTTAATAATTTAAGCATAAATAATTATTTAATAATTTGAGCATAAATAATGATTTAATAATTTAAGCATAAATAATAATTTAATAATTTGAGCATAAATAATAATTTAATAATTTGAGCATAAATAATAATTTAATAATTTGAGCATAAATAATAATTTAATAATTTAAGCATAAATAATAATTTAATAATTTAAGCATAAATAATAATTTAATAATTTAAGCATAAATAATAATTTAATAATTTAAGCATAAATAATAATTTAATAATTTAAGCATAAATGATAATTTAATAATTTAAGCATAAATAATAATTTAAAGAGCAGATAACTCTCTACAATTTCATTCCTTAAAAAATGTTCCATCTTCATCAGCGATTTGTTACAAATTTTGGCCCATTTTTCATACTGAATTTCATTTTTTTTTTATCTTCAAGTACATATCCTTTTGTTGAAAACTATCTTTGTCCCATTTTTTAAATCTTCTAACAATCTGCATATCACTTCTTAATAAATAGAAAACTTCCCTAAAAAGCTACAATTTAGTTAGCTTGGGTTGTTTTACCGTAAATGACTTACTTAAATTTTAACAAAGATAACTGTTTATGGTCCATTTTTCTGCTTAAATTCTGGTCATAATAGATATCTTCATTTTCTCTTAAAAAATATAGCAGTTTTATATCTTTGCATGTGAATTTAAAATGAGTGAGATTGAAATTGCTATGACTGTAAAAGCTTGTTTGTAAATGATGTACTTTAAATATCTGTATTTGTCATGCCACATAAGATTCTGTGATAAACCTGCAATAAAAGCTTAAAATGACGTGTGTATTATTATGATGGATTATGTACATTAGTATCTATAAGAGGAATATGCATCCACTATTTTCAAAAGTTCGGGGTGAATTTCTATGAACGTTTTACAAATGATTGTGTTGGTTGAGATGAAAGTAAATTACTATTATCTCTTGCTGCAGATAACCAGATGATTAGATTTCACTTTTCTTAGTACAGTAATTAAAATACAATAATTCTCAAAGTATTGATTTTATAAGTGAATAACAACTTAAATATTAAATACTAGTGAGTTCAGGGAAATAAGGCTGATATGGTAGAAATTGGTATCAATGTGTTTAGATCTTTATATTTCTAGGTAGACTTCTATGTCCTTGTTGTGGCCTCATGTAGACTTGAACTGTGAGCAACACACATTACTTGATACTTTCAAATTGAAAACAGAGAATGACTTATTGATAGTGCACAGAAGAAGGTTCAGTTGAAACTTACTATACAATCAATTATAAAACTAATGATGAAATAACTATCTGAAACTTATTTTGTTTTGTTTCATCGATGATAAAATCAAAGAAGAAATAAATTCCTTGATAAATTTTCAGAGTCAACTTTCATATTGATTCAAGTAGAGCATTGTGTGCGTTTAATTGTCATCCCGTCTGGTATCTCCTATTTCTCTTGTGTTATGCAATCATGTCAGTCAGTTGCACAAAATACAGAATTTTCGTATTTAAAACAAATGAAATCAGAATGTGATACAAAAAGGGAATTTATTATCATCCTGATACAAGCTGAATTCAACATGCACTATTCATAAGACCGAGTAGACAGCCGTCTTTTGATATACAAGCAGAGAGCCCAATTCCCCATTTTTGGCAGTATTATAAACTTGATCAGAAGAAGTTCCTCATTGCTTCAGAGTTTTTTCATTAGATCTAGATAAACATCCACTAAGCGAACAGTACTTACATACAGTGTAGACAGAGGAGTATACTCATTATTTGAAGAGAACACAATTTTTCCCTCTTACAAGCATATCATTATTAAACTCGTGTCGCTTTTTAATTTGATACACATTTTTGCTTCGATATGTGCACTTATGGAATACCTTATATATATTGTAAACAATCCCTTGAGGTGTCACAAAAATGATAAGTGTAAAGTTATGAAACAATGGGCAAACAAGTCAGACATTGAGGGGGGAGGTTGCAATAAGCCTTTGTGTGCTTCTCTCAAAAAGCACAACGTATATCCAGATGAGGAAAACTGCTTGGTCAACGAAAACAACCCTTTTATCAGGTGGAAGGTTTCGAATTTTTGCCAGCATCACACATTATAAAAATCACAGACATAAAAATTTATTGATGATTGCATTATACACAGGAAAACTATGACTAAAAATTCATTGCTATAAAACATGCAATCTAAAGCGTCATAGAAAAATGATAAACTTTAACTATTAAAATGATACGGATAATCTTCATTTATTTTCTCAAAAAATATAGTTATAAGTACTGAAAAAATGATTTGGTAGGGGTGATATTGACAGATCGGTCGGAGTAAATAAAAAAAAAAAAATCATTTTTTATTGTTGGCCTTATCTAAATTTGGTGAACTGTGAGTTACGCACATTACATAATGCTTTCAAGTTGAAAACAGATATTGAATCACTGGTAGTCCATAGAAGATGACTTTGTTGAAACTTACTATATATTCAATTATAAAACTAATTATATATGATACAGCTATCAAAAAACTATTTAATTCTCATTTCACCAATGATAAAATCAGAGAAGAAATTTCTTTGATATTATAAGAATTACACGTAACTTTCATATTGTTTCAATTAGAACTTCTGCCTACATTTTTCATCCCTTCTGATTTTCTCCAATCTATGCCTTAATCATTTCAGTCAGTTGCACAAGATACTGAATTTCCATATTTAAAGTAAAAGCAGAATGTGATTAAAAAGGGAATTTATTAATATTGTCATCCTCATAGAAGTTTAACATGCACTATTCATTTAGAACAAGTAGACAACCGTCCTTTGACATATAATTACAGAACTCATTTTCTTTTTTGGCAGCATATGTTATAAACTAAATCAGAAGTTCCTTATTGTTTTGAAGTGTTTTGTTATATGATCTAGATAAACATCCCCTAGGAGTAAATGCTGCAGCACTTGCGTATAGTGTCGACAGATAGTATTAAGGAAGTATGCTTATCATTTGAAGAGAAAGCCCCTCTTAATTCTCCCTCTTACAAGCATATCATTATTAAACTGGTCATGAGTTTACTATTTTCGATTTGATGTCACATTATGTGCATACTTGTAAATGGAATATATTATTGGTATACTGTAAACAACCTTCATTTTTAGCAATTCTGTGATGTTGGCAAATGTCGAAATGTTCCACCAGAAAAAGAGGGTTAGTTTCCCTCATCTTTTATTTCTTACATACGTAGCGCTTTCTTGGAGAAGCACTCCATCCTCCCTCTCTTAACGTATGACTTGTTTGTATATTGTTTCGTTACTTCGGGCTTGTTTATTTATTATTTTTGTCACGACAAGTGGTAAGCAGCTCTTCCTTGTCTACAATTTCCCCCAAAAGTGAGAACCATACTCCTAATATGTCTTTGTGTCAGGTACAAAATGATGCGAAAATTAATGAAGAGTAATTTTTGTATAAGTTAATCAAGGGGCTTCTAATTTGATTGCTTATGAACATGAAATAACCAGGAAGTCTGAAAACAAGTTAATAATTACCTTAACCGGTTCCTTATCTGTTGTAAATAAAGTGAATTAATAGAGTTAGTTATTGCATGTATTAAGAGCAAAGGCTTCTTGACTTTTTTAAAATTGCATACAATAATTTTATGAAACACTACATGATACACCTGTTCGGTGCCTGGTAGATGTGAAGTTGACTAATTTATTAGTAATGGATACTTTAGAAACGAGTCAATTTAATTTGCATAAAATAATTAATTTTGTGACACAACAGGTCATATACACACATGAAGGACTGAAAATGCATGGGCTCTTTTGGATAAGTATACTAGTATTTAATTTCACACCCAACAAGCATTGTAACCGCCAACATCAGATGAAGTACGGTGCTTTTACAGCTTGCTTTTCTAAGATTTTTTTTAATTTTTCAAACAATTTAAAGCTTTGTTATTTTTGTACACTAAGGATAAAAGTATTATTCTATAATATTTTGCAATCAATCAGTTATACCTATTGGCAAATATACCAATTGTTGAATATATAGTCAACTCCTATATTTCGTATTAATTCGTGAATACTTGAATATACATACTCCATACAAGTGAAACGAACCAGTCTGTCGAGATTTCTTCTTTATGGTAATTGTAGTTCCAGCAATGAGCAAATGAAAAATGCATTTTTATGAAAATAAATGAAAATTTAAATTATTTTTTCTTCCTTCTAGACACATAATTATAATTAAATGGTTTTTATTTTATGCTCATCTGAGTCTATATGCAATAAACTTTTGGTATTCCATGTCGAAAATTTAAATAATTTTTTAAAACTCTAAATAGATGTATACAGATAAATACAAGACTTTACAAAAATATTTTACAACTCTAAATACAAATATACAGAGAAATACAAGCCTATACAAAGAAAAAAGATGTGAAAGATCAATTTATCATTAAAAAAAAATTTCTTCAATTTCCAGATATAAACCGAGTTTATTAGAGTATATGTTTGAACATCTCGGTGATAAAGATGATCACGTGGTATTATTTTGGTGGCGCCTTTTTAGAGAAATCCACGAACGTGTACTCTGTTCGCTCTTCTTCTCCGTGTATGATCGGTTTCCCTTCTGTGTCTGAACTTTGGGGATTTTTGGCAAATTCAACATCGATGTAAACTAAACCATCCTGATTCTGTAAAAATAAAAGATAATTTTAGCTGTGATATTTTAAAGAATAACTCCTGATCACAGAAACAGGAAGTGGATTGTTTTGTGGGGGGGGGGGGTGCAGAGTCACGTCTATCACAAAAGGGAAATACAGTAAAACATGTCTAATCCGGACACCACTGGTTCCAAAAAATTGACCGGATTAGGCAACATTCCGGATTTGACAACATTTTAAACAATTGAATTAATTGAAATATATGGAGATAACGAACAGTATTCAAGCTCAAAAGTCCATTATACAATACAAAATAGGAGCAGAGCAAACACGGACCTCCAAACATCAGAGGTGGGATCAGGTGCCATGGAGGAGTGAGCATCCCCTGCCGACCGGTCACACCCGCCGTAAGAGACAAAGTTTAAATCGTATTAGGCAAGATTTCGCAATACACAACATTCGGACTACACAAGTGTCACTGTAACTTGGTTTGAGAAAGGATAAAAACTTCTAACATGTATATCCTATGTTTTTCTTTAGATAAGGAGAACACTTTGCAGAAACACAAGGCCAAAATCTTTTTTCCTAATATTTAATAGCCAAATAGAGAAATCAGGATTGTGTTAGTCTCAAGAATTTTATTTCAGTTATAAAAGGAATGGTACCAGCTGAAGGGACGGAGGAATCTTTCTGAATCAGTGATGCCCTATCTCTTCATTATAGAGTTTTAATGTATATGGATTTACACGATACTGTAGAATATACATGTACAATGAAATGACCACTTTGGATCGATCTCTCCTGACATTATAAAATTTGGAAATATTACTCTCATATCAAAGTCGATCCATTTTCTTTCCGTTGTTATACCTAGTTTTTTCCTGCTTGTCGGACAGTTTTGGGATTGGGTTTTACACTATGCATGATCCACCTCATGAGGAATCTTAATTCAATCATTTTATTATCACTTAAAATTAATCGTTTGCTGACAAACTTTGTGACAAATATGTAGGTGGATCGTTTTAATTTGTCTAAACTAAAACTTCTCATACTACTTGTATAAACATCATACCACTGTACGTGAATCGTCATTCCTGTTAGATGCTTTTGCTTCTTCTTTCTTTCCTTGCAACTCCTTTTCTCCATTTTTCTTTTTTTCTTTCTTTGAATCTGTTTGGTTATGTATATTGGGCTTTTTTGAATACATGGTTTCATTGTCATCTAATTAAGAAAGGAACACTCATTAAACATATTTTCTTAATTACTTGTGGAAGCATTTCCTAGAGCAAATATAGCGATTAAACGTTTAGGCATTTATCAGAAAGTTTAAAAGATGAAGCATTGCTCTGAACCAAATGTAAGGAAAACGATATTTGTTGAAACTGGACTTACATTAAAATTTCAGATTGATTATAAAAACATATAGAAATCATTTAAATTTCAGAATTTTGAACAGGTTAACGTGATGCAGTTTAGTGTTTGTAATGATTGGAGAGAGAGAGAGAGAGAGAGAGAGAGAGAGAGAGAGAGAGAGAGAGAGAAAATGCGCACCATTTTTATCCTTTATGACATCACTCTCCGCTACGTCATCTTGTTGTCTGTTCTTAAGTAGGACACTCTTGTCAACAGCAGCGTAAACAACAACATCCGCCGGTGTATTATCCTGTTCTGTGGCTATAAAATATGAATTAATTGGAAATGTGAAATATACACAGACAAACAGATTTTAATAATTTACAGATTTAGGCAATCCAGGTCATCCAGAGTAGTTCTAAACGCTCCAATATCGAAATTCCCTTGCACTCTCATATATATATATATATATATATATATATATATATATATATATATATATATATATATATATATATATATATATATATATATATATATATATATATATGTGAAAATAAAAAAAATAACAAGGCAACAATGTTAGTAAAACGTAAGCGCTTTACTTCTTCAGACGTTTTACATCCAAAACAGAGAAAACACTACTAGCAACTAACTCAAGACAACAGGAACTGAGCTATGCTGAAACGGTCAGTAGACAAAAAAACATATTTAGTAACAAGGAAACCACTCAACAAATTAACAGGAGTTCGTTTCAAATCCCCGATAGTATGTATTGGAGAAAAACATGGAAGATGCAGCATCGAGAAAATAATCCTTCGACAATGAGGTGTAACAAGAGCAAATTCCACCAATCTCGGGGAAGATATTCAACAGAAAAACAATCATATAGAAGCAGAAATCCTGGACAGGGACCTATGAAGTTCTTCAATCCTTCTGGAAACTTATTCAGAAGAAATGGTACAACTTACATTGGAAAGAAATCTTCACATTATATTTTAGGAGGAGGCAAACAGAGCCAAGGACAAAGATTTCAGCAATACCAATATCTATATACAAGGCCAGAGGAAAAATTGGGAACTATAGACCCAAAAGTGATAAACCTGTCAAGTAGGCGATTAAACGCGGCTGAAATAAAATTACTGTCAAAAGGATTAAAATTTACACCAACACCAAGTGACTCTAATCTTCAGGAATTATCTAAGGATATCAAGGAATATACAAGAAAATTAAGACTAGCAGAGTATTTTCATGATGATGATGACGAAGACAAAAACACGTCTGAAAGTGATCTTGTTAGGAACAAATCAAATTTTAATCCAAAGAAAGGAAGAAACAGTCTCCTTGACACCGTGTAATACTCTGCAAAATATACCTCTAAATAATGAAAAAATAATACAAGAAATAATTTTTTACGAAAAGAAGAGGAAAAGGCTGTTCAATCATTGACAAACGATAGTTCAATCGTAATCAAAAAAGCAGACAAGGGTGGAGCAGTAGTAGTTATGAACGCAGAATTCTACAAAACAAAAATATTACAAATGCTCAAAAACAGCGAGTTTTACGATGAAATATCTGAGAACAGTGATAAAAAGACAATGCGAAAAATTAAAAACTTAATAAAGAACCACAATACAACTTCCTTCTTAACAGCCAAAGAAGGGGACTTTTTAACTAATTTTGATTTTAGAGAAAGTGCCATTTATGGACTTCCTAAGATACACAAATCTAAAATAATTAAGGAAGCGATCAAAATACAAAACTCTGCATACATTACATGTAGCGATCCCGATGACCTTACATTTAGACCTATCGTGGGTGGACCAAAAGCTCCAACACAAAGGCTGAGTCATCTTATGGACATATTACTGAAACCTTTATGTTTACAAGTAAAAAGTTATGTTCGAGATGATCTAGATTTTCTGAAACATCTTCCTGAAAAAGTTAGTTATAATGCCAATCTAGTCACAATGGATGTTACTAATTTGTACACTAATATTACTACTTCTCTTGGTGTCAAGGCGCTCAAATACTGGATTGATAAATATCCACACAAAATTAATGGGCGTTTCAGCAAAGACTTCATCTTAGAGGCTAGTAAAATATTATTGAAAAATAATACTTTCTCTTTTAACGACAAACATTATGCACAAAAGAAAGGAACGGCAATGGGTACAAAGATGGCCCCTACTTATGCCACCCTTACACTAGGATATCTAGAGGAGAGGATGTATGAAAAAACTACTCAGTACTTTGACCAACAGACTTCAGAAAATATAAAGAACAATTGGAAAAGATACCTTGACGATTGTTTTATCATTTGGAATGACAGCGATGCGAATCAAGCAGTTTATCTAGATATTATGAACGATCTTGATTCTGACATCAAATTTACAATGGACGAGAGTTTACATAGCATTCCATTTTTGTACGTCCTTATAACAAAACATGGAGAATGTCTTTCTACAGAAATATACTACAAACCGACAGACACCCATCAATATCTCCATTTCAGTTCCTACAAAACGTTCGATCCCTTACAATTTAGCTAGAAGAATCTGCACTATTGTTAGCGACAAGAAAAGAAGAAATGAACGTCTGAATGAATTAAAAAAAATTCTGCTTGAACAATGCTATCCTCTTGGAATCATTGAGGACGGAATCAAAAAGGCTATAGAAATCGACAGAGAAAAAATTATTAATTCTTCAAAAAGTGACACATCAGATTCCGCAATATTACCGCTTGTAACTACATACAATCCAAGGAAGTGGAATATAACCCCTACAGTGCGCCACCTCAACAACACTCTGCAGACTGATGAGAAAATGTCCATAGTACTGGAAAAATTTTAATTCATCAACAGTAAAAGGTTCAACAGTAAAAGACAACCTAAAAACCTCCGAAGAATATTGTGTAAATCTACATTTCACTAACGGAATTCATATATGGTCAATAAATGCTTTGATTCACGTTGTGGAACCTGTCAGTATATTAAAGAGGGAAGTACTTTACGCTCGGAAATAAAGAATTTACTGTCAATGCAGACATGACCTGTGCATCTAAAAACGTTATTTATTGTATAACATGCGCTGGATGCGGACAATTATACATAGGAGAAACGGGGACCACACTACGCACTCGTATACGCATATACATAGACAACATATCAACCAACCTGAGTACAGAAAAATAAAACTTCAGTGAACATCTTGCTGTTTGTGGGCTGGGACAATTCTCAGTTTATCCCTTTTATAAACTCAAAACAGAAAATCTTTTAGAAAGACGGGAAAAAGAAAAACATTTCATCAAGATTTGTAAACCGTCCTTAAATAGTTTAATATAGACTGTTTCATGACTTTATTATTTATTACGCTATTGATGAATTGCGTAATTTTACTTTGACTCTATAATTGTTTCCTCTATAGGCATTGTGACGTCATTGCATTATTGTTGACGTTATCATCAGGTAGCGTTATAACGTCACATGTTTGAATTGTTTTGGAATGTAAAACGTCTGAAAGAAGTAATGAAAGTGCTTACGTTTTACTAACATTGTTGCCTTGGTTTTTTTTTTCATATTAATTACCGGACACTGTGATATTTCTTTTCATTTTTGGATATATATATATATATATATATATATATATATATATATATATATATATATATATATATATATATATATATATATATATATATATATATATATATATATATAATTTAATATTGGTTGTAACGCATCATTTCATTGGATAAAAAATAAAGAATTTAAAATAAATCGTATAACCTGGGTTGCCTACGTCACAATGACTTACGTCAAAAACGTATCAATCCGCTTGATGTTACATTTGAAATACGTACAATTTGAAGGCATTTTCGAAGGAGAAATTGTCGTATTTTTTACACTTAATAATGGAAAATTACATTATAAGGAATGAATTTAATAGCTAACAAAGTTATACTGGTATAACCTGGATTGGAACAGTTTACACTTTTTTATAAACCACTTCGCGGTTTATAAAGCGTAAACTGCCCCAACCCAGGTTATACCAGTATAAGTTGGGTAGCTATTAAATTCATTCCATAAGGAGGTTCGATCCTGAGCTTTTGAGCAGATTTTGTTCTGGACCTTTATTTCTAAAATTCTGCATCATTTTTAAGTTCTAACTT
The DNA here is from genome assembly GCF_033153115.1 of Saccostrea echinata. NCBI lineage: Eukaryota > Metazoa > Mollusca > Bivalvia > Ostreida > Ostreidae > Saccostrea > Saccostrea echinata. The sequence goes on from NW_026889754.1 coordinate 15,996,961, forward strand.
TAAATCTGGATTCTACAATGCAAATTAAACTATATCCAATGAAAAAACCGCGATTAAATTCCATCCAAATAGGATTAAGTCAGGAACTATATTTTGTGGCGGAAGGTTTTTTAGAAGAAAATGATCAATTTTTCCCTTTTGAAATATATACAGTACTGTTATGTTTAGATTCCTATTTTTCAGTGCTGGTTGCACACAGGGCTGTTTTTTGCAGTGAAATATTTTATGCTGGCTCTTAAATATCTATTACATTATTTCTTATGAATTCTTTCATTATATTGTGACAAATATAGTTAATATATTATGTAAGTCCAAAAAAATTGAACCAACTTTAACATAAAATTAACAATTTTTAGGGAATGTCTAAAATTTTACATCATAGACCCCCACTTTTGTTTTTCTTTTCTGAATATATAAGATAACTTTGATCAATCTGCTTAAATTCAGCAAAAGTTTAAGACTTTAAAATAATTTTCTTGCTTGTGAAATTTTTAATGCCAGAAAAACCACATTTTGTGAGTGCAGAAAGGTCAAATAATTGATTATGCCAAGCAATATGAAACTTTTTCTTAGTCAAAATTTTAATGTGTCTTTTTTTAAATAGAATAATAGTTTATTTTGTCCCATGATTTATATGGATAAAAACATTGAAGGGAAAACGTCGAGAATGTGATTTTTGATTAAGACACAGATTTCAGTGCAAAAAGGTCATATTAAATGTACTGTAGCGCCAAAAGAAGCATATTGACCCCCATTTTTTGTTTTGATTTTTTTTAAGCTATGTGTGTAGAAACTAAAAATATACTTGTAAAAAAAAGTTTAAGACTTTAAATATCAGGATCCAACTTCGTAATATATATATATATATATATATATATATATATATATATATATATATATATATATATATATATATATATATATATATATATATATATATATATATATTAGGAATGACTCTAATTCTTGGCCAAATTATTCGAGTATAACCTGGTTTTACGCTTTATAAAACAGCGTAAACTGACCCAAACCAGGTTATACTCGAATAATTTGGCCAAGAATTAGAGTCATTCCTTATAATTTAATTTTTAAATCATTAAATAACTATAGGTGTAAAATTTCGTTGCTTTTTATTAGTATGCTCAGTATAAAGTATCTTTACCATTAACTGCCTGCTTACATCCGATTAGTCTTTCATCAGTGTTTCTTTGCTGCGGGGCTGATTTTTTCGTTTTACAATACATCGTCACCGCCACTGTTAGAATTAAAACAAGGACAAAAACAGCTGTGGAAGCTCCAATTACAATCATCATTGTAGTATTACCAAACAGAAACGACGAGGCAGGCAGAGCTTTAAATAAAATGAAAACGTGGTCATCAATATTTTGTAGTATAAATTATTCTTAATTCTTACAAATAAGACTTTCAGAATAGAACGATTGAAATGAAATTGATTTATTCACTTGCATACCCCTAAAAATACTGAAGTAAAATACGATATAGTAAAGTGAGCTATAGTATACCACAATAATCAGTTCTTAAACTTTATCTCTTGTAAACATTTAAAGTGTTTTTCCCATAGTTAAGTCATTCCAAGTTTTTTTCTATGTTTATCGTCCGGGTGCGCCCTGGTTTTTGACATCCAATATCAGAAGAAAAAAAAAACAAACAAAATCAGGAGTCCTGAAATTGAGTATTCTGATCGAAATTCTTGAATTCTGTAAATTTCTCTGAATATCGTCTACAATATGCCATATTTAATGTATATTTTAAGCATTTAATGCCTTGATTTTGCAATAAAAAAGATGTTTCAACGAGAAAAAATAAAATAATGAAATCAAATCCTTTGAATGAAATGATTATAAAAGTCTGTGTTATATTTTTGGCTTGTGTATTTTTTGCGAATGGGCGGGTAGGTTTTTGAAAGATGGGTGGACGCTAAACAGAGAGAAAAAAAACTTGGAATGGCCTAAATGAAAGTGTCAAAAATTTCACAATGGTGAATTCATATTTTTCTTAAATAATGTTAGAATTCTTATTTTTATTTTTTTTTTATTAAAGTTTTGTATGTAAACATTTTTTTTTCTGAGTTTATGTTCATGAATATGGATTTAAGGAGATATTTTGCCTATTGAACTCAAAATAATTATAGAATAAAGTTTCACAGTAAATCTGATTATTATAATGAAGTATCAAATAATTTTTTCAAAGAGTAGTACATGTTTAGAAGCTTGATAATAATTCATAGTTATAAACAATGTATCACAATAAATTAAGATAACCAAAATGTTTTAGCTCGAGACCTCCGATACTTTAAGTTCTGGCTATATTATAACCAAGAATTCATTGTATGAGAATTCTTTATTATAAATAAGTTTTTTTTACTGCACTAGTGTGTAAACAAAAAGAGTTCTGTAATACTAATAATAGTTTTCGTCAATATTAGGAGATTACTTTGTAAAATGTAAGAAGTTACTACACCTTTAGCTTTGACTTTAACTTCCCTAGGGCTGAAAGAACAATTGATTCTGTTACAGCTCTCCAGTCTATACAAGTATTCGTTTCCTGGGGACAAAGATCCTAGATCATAATATCCAATGTTATCTTTACCAGGGTCTGTCAGATTTTTAACAACTCTCCAGTTGGGCCCCTCTTTCCTGGACAAGACAAAGATTTGTTCTGGTCCTCCATTAAAGTCTGATATCCAGGTAAGGTTGATGTATCCACTAGCGTAGGAATACCATGAAAAGTTCAAAGGTGGTTGGGGTTTATCTGATAGTGACGTGAAGAAAAATATTACTTCAAGGTAAGTAAAGTTCTATACACCATATTCTCGTAAACGCATTGTTAATAAAACCACACAGTGCTAGTTATGTTAAAATAATATTTCAAACCAGATGCTTAAATCCATGGTCATAAATTATTTTAAAAGATACAACCTTCGGCTTTGATTGTTATATCAGCTATGACGTTTTTTTTTATACATCAGTGATTAGCTTCCGAAAGATCTCCTTGTTTATCTAGTAGTTTTCTCAATAATGTAATTTTCATTTTATACCGATATATTTTGTTTAACAAAATGTAGAGAATTGTTTAATATGTCTAATTTTGTGATGAATTCGTGACAAATAAATTACACTGTCAAATTCTCTGTTTTCTATATCTGCATCATTTTCTGTAAATTCTGAAGTAGTACACTTTTTTAAATCTTGGAGAAGACTAATTTGTTAAAACCCTTAGGGGAAAATAATGCATATCAAGATATCAAGGGATTATTCATGTTTGAATATTTACATCCACTGAATATTATTTCCTTTATTTTAAAAACCATTGCCGTTAATCAGTCCATAAACAACATTAAGCAAGCCACCTGCATAGATTTCTTAAGCAACGGCTGTTCCATCAATTATGTATACAATGACATACAAATCTATAATACAATATTTAACATATTTAATTTACTTTGAATTTTTTTGTTTAGAAAAAGATATAAATATAAACAATAAAATGTTTTTCTTTGTTTGTTAGAACGGGAATTAACGTCGCAGCTATTGCAGAAAAAATTCACATGACCCGCTTACGCAGGTTATGTATTTTTTTCCTGCAACAGCTGCGACATTAATTCCCGTACTAACAACCAAAGAAAGCATTTTATTGTTTAAATAAAAAAGAAAATTGACATAGTTTTCATGCTATTATTTGAAAGAGTAAACAGACAAAAAGAAGCGACATGTACAAAGATTCTGAAAGGAAATCCACATATAAATAATGTGCTTAAAAGTATCTACATTTTTTTCGGCAAAACAAATTTATGCCGTGAAAAATATCAATATTTTTTTAAGAATTTGATAAAAAATTGAAATGATTAATCATATAATTAATTTCGTACTTTTAGTGAGTGAAATATTCTCGAGTAGGCAGCAATGATGGACATTCACTGAACTTATTCATTTATCGATCTATAATTAAATAGCAAAAATAATTTCAATGTTTAATTTATTACAATGATATTGTTAAACGCCGAAGATCTGGACGACAATAGAAGGGTCTGTACACCTCGTCTTCATTGACAAACTGTGCAGGTATAATTTTTAATTGGTTCACAAAATGTACCGACATTCAGAAGTGCAAAATGTCGAACCGCAATATAGGTAGGCGACAATACGTGCCGCCGCGTGCACTCTCTTCTCTTCTAAGGGTTGGAAAACATCGCAAACTTAAGTAGGAAAACATAATTTAAAAAGTGTTGCTTAAGGGATGTCACTCATAAGCTTTTGAGAAAAAATTGGTCAGAATCTCTAACTTCAAAATTATTTATTACAGTTCAATTTTTGTGAGATATTTGAATTAAACAATGCAAATTATACAATATTCAATTTAAAAACTGCGCACAATATTGTAAAGAAACAAGATTTATGGGGGAACTACTTCTTGTGGTAGAGGAATATTTCTAGTCATTTGTTTGATATAAAATCTTGGAACTGTAGCCCTATATATTTTTTATTCGGAGAAATCTTTTCGTTATTATATGCTAGGAATGTTAAATATAGGTTTCAATTAATATTTTTTAAACAATATCATGCATTCACTCAACAGCCTTTGCCAAAATATGAAGCTTATTTAAAGAAAACAAGACAAAATTTACATTGTTTTTCGCCTGAAAATCGCATATTTTGACCAATATCTCAAAATGTATATAACTGAGTCCAGTTTTTTTTCTTCATTATTTTAAATTACACGATACATTCATCCGATCAGCACTAAAATCATAGAAAGCTTGATACAAGAAACTATTTATTGCCTATCTAGGTTTTAAAAACCACAGATTTGATATTAATATTTTAGTGCAAAAAGGCCAGACAATACTTTACGCGCATTAATTTGCTGCATTTTTTCAATAATAAATATTATTCAAAATATTTAAGCTAAATAGAATTACATTTATAGCCATGATTGCATTTGGTAAAATATGATAAAGGTTAAAATGATTAACCTAAAAGTTACAATACAAGTGCAAAAAGGTCAAGTTAATTGTACCATTGCTCAGTAAGATGCACACTGACCCCCAATTCTATTTGCGATTTTGAGTCATGCTTTATGTGTAGAAAATATCTAAAATATACTTCTAAAAAAACCTTGATATAACTCATATCGCGAATGACATACCTTAAAGGCATTTGAATTCTAACTTAAATTTAAGCCTAACTTACTTAAACTAATACAAAGTCTGTTCATTCCTTGTTGAAAGTTCCGCATGCTTAAAAGACTTTAACATGCATAAGAATGTAATGTAGAAAAATCACTCGAATGATGTTAATACAACCTTCAGCGTTAATTGTTATATCAGCGAAGACATTTCCTTTATATTTCAGTGAGTAATTTCCGAAGGATCTCTGATTAGGAATAGGAATGGTGCTGTTGATCCATTTTTTGTAGATAACGTTATCTCTTTGTGAGATTTTAGTTAATATAGACTGCGGTGTAGGTCCTGACCATGTGAACCCTGATGAAGATGTTAAGGGATTTGCAATAACAGGCAAATTAACATGAACGTTGACGTCCTGGCCACTCTTTGACCCATAGATGCTTTTGAATAAATTGGAGTTATCAAGGCGGGGGTCACCTAAAAGATAAGATATATAGTTGCAAATAAATAATTCTGAATATCAAGCCACCTTAAAAAAGATATTATGAATAAATCTTTTATATTCATGTTTTTGTGTTTTTAATGTAAAATTTTGGTTTATATAAATTTCTAAAAATACAGTTTTATTGAGTTTATGAGATTGTGATGGGGAATTCTACGGGAGAAGTCAGTGAAAATTAAACAAATGATCTTCATAAACAATGCATACATCAGAATATTTCTTTTTACAATCTTGTAATTTATAAAATATACAACATGGTTACTTCTACTATGTTCATTTGTAAAATATATATCTTTTCCGATCAAGGTTTCTTTTCTCACCAAGAGAGTGAACTGAAAACTCCTTGCTTGCAAAGATTTTTCGTGCATGCAAGACAGAAATTAATTTTTGAAAGAGTAATTGGTTGCTTTGAGTTGTAAATACATATTATATATAAATGTATATAACTATTGAAACAAAAGCAAAATCATCAGTATTTTTAATCGGTATTATTCACGGTGTACATATTTTGTATGACCGGTCGGCAGGGGATGCTCACTCCTCCATGGCACCTGATTCCACCTCTAAGTTTTGAGGTCCGAGTTTGCTCTGCTCCTTGTATCGTTTCAGTGGACATTAGAGATTGAATATTGTTCAATATCTTCATGTTTCATGACAAATATTCGTATAAATATATACATACATACATACATACATATATATATATATATATATATATATATATATATATATATATATATATATATATATATATATATATATATATATGTGTGAAAATAAAATAAAAAGGCAACACTTCTTGTTAAAACGTAAGCGCTTTCATTGTTTTCTTCAGACGTTTTAAACAATTTAAACTTATGACGTTATAACGTTACCTTGTGGTAACGTCAACAACAATGTAATGACGTCGCAATACTCATAGAGGAAACTATTAAAGAAGTCAAAGTAAAAAAGCAATGTAGTTGCAAAAAAATGTTTACGTTATACATTAAATATGAAAGTGTCTATAGTGAACTATTTTATGAAGGTTTTAACAGTTTGATAAAGTATTTCTCATTTTCTCGTCTCTGTACTACATCGTCCGTATAAAGTTGGTAAAACGGAAAAACTGAAAATTGTCCCCTGCCACAAGTATCAAGATGTCCGCTTAGATTTATTTTTCTGTATTCAGGCTTGTTACTGTGTTGTTTGTGTATTCGGACACATATACGTAGGGTGGTTCCAGTTTCCCCTATATAGAAGTGTCCACATCCAGCGCAATGCAGTAAATTACGTTTTTAGACTCACATGTCATGTTTGCTTTGATGGTAAAATCTTTATTCCCGAATTTAAAGGTACTTCCAATTTTTATGTACTGGCAGGTTCCACAACGGAGATCGGCACATTTTTTGACTGAATATAAATTCTGCTGGTGAAATGAAGATTTGCATAATATCCTTCGCAGATTTCTGGGTTGTCTTTTACTGTTGATAAACATATTTTTCTAAAACTTTGGACATTTCTTCATCGGTTTGTAGAACGTTGTTAAGGTGGCGCACGGTTGAAGTTATATATTTCTGTTCCTCGGACTGTGCGTAGTAACAAGAGGTAATATTTTTAAATCTGAGGTTCTGGTTTTTGAAGGATTAATAACGATAGGTTTTTCCTGTCAGGTTCTACTGCCTTTTTGATTCCGTCTTCAATAATTCCCATTGGATAACACTGTTCAAGAAGGTATTTTTTAATTCACTTAAACGTTCATCTCTTATTCGCATGGGTTATTCGCTATAGATTAAAAGTTTCTCATTTAAATTTAAATTTGGATTATCTATCTATCTATCTATCTATCTATCTATCTATCTATCTATCTATCTATCTACATGTATCTATCTATCTATCTATCTATCTATCTATCTATCTATCTATCTATCTATCTATCTATCTATTAGGGATGTCAACGAATATTCGAGTACTCGACTATTGTTCGATCATATCGACTATCGACTAAAATTTCTATAAAAACATCAACTATTATATGTATACATGTATCATAAGCCGAATTCGTCAAACATATCCACAGTCTTCAAGTGAAATTTTCCTAGTAAGTTCTCCGCAAAAATGCCAAGAAAGCAGAGCCGGAAAGAAAAAGGTTGCTATCACAAATATGAATATCAAGGATTTTCTACCTCTTATTGTTCTAAATGGAGAGGGAGTTCAAGAATTGTTTGGATTTGTAGATTCAAATTATAAAGTTTCAACCTGCAACTCCATAAGATCTGATCTAATTCAACTAATCATAAAGAATGATTAAACAGCTGTACAAAATTATAAATATATGTGCATTGGGGGACAGTTACAAGCGTGATTAAATGGTGTTTCTCTCTTATATTCATATCATACAGTCATTTTAAGATTGTATTGATTGTTTGCACAAAATCTCATAATTAAAATTTATCGCAAGCTCTCTCTGCTTTTATAAGAACTAGAGTTAATTGTTTACCGGTCACAGGTCACTGACACGACAGAAATGGCTTCAATTAACGGGTACCTGTACTAGCGTTATGAAAAGAAAGGACAAATGTGAGCGTTTGATATCCTGCATTTAGATATTAAATGTGCAGTAAATATTATATTTGAAATCAAATACTTTGGATACATGTGTATTTATTGTACTACGTAAATGTTTACGAATAAGAAATTCGTTGTATAAGGTGATAGCGTAGATCAAAAATTCCACAACTAGTCCATAAAAAGACAAATAGTGAAAATGGCATGAAAAATTAATTTCAATTTCAACGAATATTCGACTATCGTTCGACTAAAGCCTCCGACTATTCGACTAAGCTGTCCGAATAAAATTGACATCCCTAATATATATATATATATATATATATATATATATATATATATATATATATATATATATATATATATATATATATATATATATAAAATTTCAGAAACAAAATGAAGAACCGGTACAGTTTTGTTGGGTGTATTAAATATAAAAATCCAAAAAAATCACAAAATATTTTCTACAAGCGCTATCTCCATGTTAGGCTCCTCAGGCAGTTATACAAATGTCAGATAGGTTACCTGGTAACGTCCAAAAGCAAAAGTTCATTGTGACGTCAAAATAGATCAAGGTAGTGTAAAGTTGCCGTATAATGAACAAATATTGCATTAACTTGAACACATAATATGCATAAAATCTTACAATATGTTATATAATAAAGTATCATTTGCGATTAAGCTTTGGTTTAAAGAGTTTGATAAAGTAGTCCTCTTTTGCCAAACGTAGATTTTCATTTTCATTGGGAAGTTTATAAAAAGGGAAAATCCTAAATATTCCTTTGTCGCATTTTGCAAAATGTTCACAACATGGTGTATTACGCACACTAGGGTCTTTAATTTGTTGTTTGTGTATACGAACCCGGACATTAAGTTTTCCCGTTTTTCCAATATAGAATTCTTTGCACGTCGGACAGATTGCACAGTAGATAATGTTTTCGGATTTACAGTTCATTGGTGAGTTGGTTCTAATTTCCATTCCTGATTTAAGTTGGATTCTATTGAAATTCCCTCTTCTAAATATGTACACGTTCCGCATCTTGGATCTCCGCATTTTTTAATGGTTGGAATTTCCTCCTGTGTAGTAAAACGGGCCTTGGTCAACAATTTTTTAAGACTGGGTGCCTGTCGTCGACTATTGATAATATCATTTGGTTGTATTAAACTTTTCATATTTTCCGATTGTTCTATAATTGGGTAAAATCTTTTAGCGTCCATAAGGATATTTCTGTTTCGTGGGTTATGGGTCACAACAAGGGCTATTTTCCCGTAATCGGTGGTGTCATCTACACGGCGTGGATTTCTAAGGTTCTCTATTGGAATTTTTGACGCCTTGTCTATTCCAGCGTTGATTAAATCAATTGGATAGTTTTGTCGTCGTAGATATATTTTTAATTCCTCCAAACGTCTAGAACGCAGGGTTCTATCTGTAATAATTGTACAAATTCTTAGTGCTAAATTAAACGGGATATTACGTTTTGTGTGGGATAGAATGCACGATCTAAAATTCAAATACTGATGCGTGTCCGTAGGTTTACAGTATAAGTCTGTAGTTATACAGGATCCATTCTTTATAATAAGAAGATCTAAAAATGGAAGTTCCGTACGACTTTTTTTCTATTGTAAATTGTATAGAATCATTGAGGTTATTAAGAAGTGAATGGAATTTATTTAAGTCTTCTTCTTCACTCTTGGTCCGAAATATGAAGTAGTCGTCTAGGTAACGTTTCCAATTATTTCTAATATAGTTACCAAAGTCGTCATCAAAGAGTTCCGATATTTTCCCATATAATTGATCTTCTAAGTATCCCATCACCAAGGTTGCATATGAAGGAGCAACTTTTGTCCCCATACATGTTCCTTTTATTTGTAGATAGAACTCATTGTTGAAGTGGAAATGATTATTTTCTAGAACTAACTTAAGTTCTTCTAAAATGAATTCCTTTGAGAATCGTTCATTTATAATTTCCGGATGTTTGTCTATCCAATAACTTACTGCTTTCCAGTCCTAAAGCATGTGGGATATTTGTGTACAAACTTGTTACATCAAAACTGACGAGAATGGTGTTTGGGTCTACATTTTGAGGAATATAATTAAGGAAATCCATATCATCTCTTACGAAGCTAGGTAATAGTTTACAGAGAGGTTTCAATAATATGTCCAACAAGTTACTCAGTCTTTGAGTGCTTGATGCAGGTCCAGCGATGATTGGACGTATTTTAAGGTCAGCTGGTTGAGGTATTTTAATATATGCGTTATCGCAATTTTTCACTGCTTCTTGGATTTCCTTAGATTTGTGGACTTTTGGTAATCCGTAGAAATTACTAGACTTCAACTCAAAATGTGCTAAGAAATCAATTTCATCTTTTGTTAAGTTGTCGGCATATTTTTTAGTTAATTTCTCAACTTTGAGCATTGTGTGACGATCCTCGTAAGTGGTTAATTTCCTATAAAACCAACAGTTTTGAAGCTCGTTTAACACTATTTCCTTGTAATGGAGTTTGTCCATAATGACAACAGCGCCTCCTTTATCAGCTTCTTTTATAATTATAGACGAATCATTCCGTAAATTCTTTATAGCATTTTGTTGGGATTTAGATATATTACTTTTTGTCCTTGTTTTTACTTTGTTTGAGTGAGCGGAGGACTTAAGGCATGTTATAAATTCTTCTAAATGTTTGTCTCTGTTTATTGGTGGTCTAAATCCTTTTTTGTTTCTAGCAAGTGATTTATCGTCATAAAAAGAATTTTGAAAATATTCTCTTAAACGTAATTTGCGACAAAACTCGTCCGTATCAGCAATTAAGTCCACTTCGTCCCTGTTTGGTGTTGGTGTAAATTTTAATCCCCGTGTTAATATCTCTTTTTCAGTATCATTTAAATCTCTCTTTGAGAGATTAATAATTTTTGGACCTGTTGATTTATTTTCTAATGATTCTTGAAACGAAAAGTCACTTGTTTTTTCGTGTCCTTTGAGGTTGGTGTGGTCCTAAAAAATATTTTCTGTTATTCGAATTTTGAGCAGTGTTCCGTCTTTCTCTAATCTATAATATATATATATATATATATATATATATATATATATATATATATATATATATATATATATATATATATATATATATATATATATATATATATATTAGGGATGGCAATCGATTACAGAATTGCTAATCGGTTAACCGCAAGACGGTCCGACCGATTAACCGGTTAATCGTATCAAAATTTACGTTTTCTTGACAATTGTTTTTCAAGTAGCTCTGTCCAAATACACAAATAGACCCAAATAAGACGATAGAAGTTAAAACACTCCATTAGTCTTGATTCTGGATCAGAAAACTACGGGTACATATTTTTTATTTAAATTTCAGTTGACAAGAAAAAAATTAAGAAAACCATGAAAAAAGCCTAAGGAATCTTTGATAATTTTCCAGAGCAGATGTCACAAAAGTTCTTTCTGCATTTTCACTATGATAATCAAAAGTACATGTGAACTCTATAGCCCTTAATTTTCAATGTTTGTTTAATAATTAAATTGGATTGAAAACTGAAAACCACAAACACGCCAATTCACAGTGTTCAGTGATTCAATTATTATCTTTCACAGGACAGTCGGGGTAACGACATGGTGTTTTTACAGTAATAAATTACAGTAATTAACACTGGACATAAACTGACCAATTACGCTACGGTCTCAATCTGGAGATTCATAATTACATGTATGTCCAAGTTAGATCCGTTAAATCCTAAATGATCATCCTTTGTGCAGAGATTTCTTTTTTTTTTAAAATAAATTTTGAAAAAAATGTGTTCAATTTAACAAATATTTTATTTTTTTTCGATTAACCGATTACAGATTTTCTAATCGATTTCCATCGTTCCGACCGAGTAATCGGTTAACCGGTTACAAATTGACATCCCTAATATATATATATATATATATATATATATATATATATATATATATATATATATATATATATATATATATATATATATATATAAACCCAAACAGATAAACGCATAACGGGCTTGCAACATCATACAATGAAAATAAACTTGGTATGCACAGGATTACGAAGTGAATTTAGATGCCAGAACACAGAGCAGAAATTGCGGGAGTTCATAATGAACGAAGTAGATATTGGTCACAACATAGAATTTGTAAATATACACAGATTTGGCAGATTCCAGAGAGAAAAACCCAGACCAATTGTCGCACGTTTCATACACCAGGCAGATATCGACGCGTATTGGAGAGGGCCAACTGGCTGAGGGGGACACCATGGAGAGTCCATCGTCAGTTCCCAGCTGCAATAGACGAGCGACGCAGGTCTCTGATTCCGGTGATGAAACAGTTTAGAGAAGATGGCGCAAATGTTAAGCTTGTAAGTGAATGGTCAATTATACGACCCAGACAGTCATGAATCTGCTGATTGCGACCCAACAGAACTTATGAACTATGTTCAAGTTGTGCAGGATGGCACAAACACGAGAGATGCATCTGATCAGATCGATAGGGACGCGCGGCTGCAAAGCCCAGGACAAATACGGAACACTATTGAAGCGGCCCAGGACAAATACGGAACACTATTGAAGCGGCCAAGACTGCCCATACGGTTTAAATATTTTCTCATGGAATGTAAACAGGTCAATTGTAAATAAGCTAGATGATGAAAATTTTGTTGCAGTTATTCGAAAATATGATACTGTATTTCTTTCTGAATGCTGGATTGATAAAAACTATAATTTTTCAGAGCATATTTTACATGTAAGTGCAGTATTTGACATAAATATATTTCACAGGAGTAAAGGAAAAGGTGGGGGTCTCATCTTCAAAAAGCATCCAGATAAGAGTGTACATATTCTGAAATGCATGTATGATACTGCCGTTTGGATTAAATTAGATAAAAGCCTTGTTGTATGCCCTAAAGATGCATATACGTGTTTTTGTACACATAAAAATAATGTTTATTATAATCTGTATGATAAGAATATTTTCGAGGAGCTGGAATATGATATGTTAAACTATAGTGAATAGGGTTTAATTGGTCTCATTGGTGATTGGAATAGTCGGGTGGGTACTCAGAATACATAGAATCTGATGAAATTTCGAATGCGTTACATAAAACGCTGGAAGATATTTTTAATTATGATTCAGATAGTGATATGTCAGTGCGTTAAACAGAAGATAGTTATACTAATAATTTTGGTAAACGTATGATTGAAATGTGTAAATCTTTTTTTTTTTCGAATATGTAATGGTCGAAGACCCGGAGATATTAACGGTAAACTGACTTTTTACAGTCACCTGGGGAGTAGTGTAATAGACTATGCAGTAGCTGATTATGCATTGTTTGGACATGTAGTCGATTTTGAAGTTCTTGATTTCAATGAATGGTCTGATCATGCCAATATATCTTATTTTGGGGAGCCACTGGACCAAATTTCTCAGGATTTCAATGGTATAAGTGGTACTGATTACTTTTACATCTGAAATAACAGAGAATTTGAAAAATGTACTGCACGATTCAAATGGTATAGCATAGTCAATGGAGGATGGTGTAAATATCTCGGAATCTATTTCTAATTTTACACATTGTCTGAATAAGGTGTTTGAGCAATATTGTAAACATAATATATGTAATAAACAAAAACGTAAGGATGTTGTTAGAAATAAACCCTGGTTAAATGAGAGATGTAGATAATTGTATAGAATTTACAAAGAGAAACTTTTTTATATTCAATAGATGTAGAAGTCATTTTAATAGACAATTATTGATTAAATCTAAAAACGATTATAAAAAAAAATGTATGTATAGGGCAAAATGTGAGTATATGCGATGTCAAGGTAGCCAGTTAGAATATCTGAGGCGCACTTCACTAAGAGAATTCTTTAAAAAATTTTAAAGAATCATAGGCCAGACAACAATTGTAATCTCAGTGTAGAAGAATTTTATGAACATTTCAGAAACCTAGGAGTCTGTAAAGATGTTACATATACTGATTTTCCGAATACAGAATATGATATGAATGCTGTATTTGGTGAACTAGATGTTAATATAATTGTTGAAGAGGTTATAGATGCTATAAACTGTTTAAAAAGCAGAAAATTGCCAGGAAAAGATAATTTGATAAATGATTATTCAAATATACATGTGAAGACCTTATCCCACTTTTAACAAGAATATTTAATGTTATTTTTGATACAGGTAATATTCCTCTCACATGGTGTGAAGGTGAAATAGTACCTATCCTTAAAAAGGCCGACCCAGAAGTAACAGATAACTATAAGGGCATTGCCCTCATGAGTTGTATGTTAAAAATATTACAACAGGACTATACTTAATAATAGACTGATGAAATTGTCCGAAAGTAACTGTTTAACTGATGCACAGTTTGGATTCAGACCAGGGGTTGGTACCATAGACGCAATTTTTGCACTGCAAAGTATAATTTATAAACATCTTTCAAATGGGAAAATTCTACTGTTGTTTGTGGGCTACCGTTAGGCATTCGATAGTATTAATAGAAATTCTCCTTTAAAAAAGCTCATAACAGTAAGATTCAAGGGGGAAAATGTTTAACAGTATATGGTCTCTGTATAAGAATGCCAGGAGTTGTGTGAAATACAAAAAACAAAACAAAACAAAAACAAAAACAAAAAAACAACAACAACAAAAAAACAACAACAAAAAAACCAACAATTTTGTGACTTTTTTTTAGAGTAGAACAAGGAGTCCTTCAGGGAGAAGCACTGTCTCCTCTACTTTTTTCTTTATAAATGATTTTGAGAATGCTTTTATCATGTCTAATTGTCAAGATATTAATCTCCAAGAAGTGTCATTGTTTTTAATGTTTTATGCATATGACATATTATTTTCCGATTTTCTCCTTAGGGATTACAAAATTGCTTGATGTCCTTTTCTCATATTGTAATGACGGGAATTGTCTGTAAATGTAAGTAAAACTAAAATAGTAGTATTTAGGAAATCTGGTCGATTGAATCAAACTTTTAAATGTTATAATAATGATGAGGAGGTTGAAGCTGTCAATCAGTTTACTTATCTTGGTCTCTCACTGACATACACAGGTAATTTTTATAAATAAATCTCAGGTAAAATTGGCTACTCAAGGGAGGAAATTTATGTTTAAACTTTTGAAGTTAATGAAAAATGTACATTTTAAATTACGTTACTCGTTTATCTTTGTTTGATACTTATGTAAGTAGTATATTGAATTATACAAGTGAAATGTTGGGATTCCACGAAGGTGATGCTATAGAGAAAATACATTTAGAATATCTCAAAATTATGTTGAAAGTGAGAAAAAATAAGTCGTCGTTGAGGATCTATAATGAACTTGGTTGCTTACCTCTTTTTATTCAAAGGAAAATTCGTATTATAAAATTTTGGTTAAAATTATTGGAGTCAGAAAATTGTATATTGAAAAGTATTTACCAAGATAAGCTTGAAAGAATCGAGACAAGTCCTTGTACAAAATACAATTGGTTACTTAATGTAAAATATTTACTATTTTCATTAGGGTTTGGAGAAGCTTGGTATTCTCAAAATATTACGAACAAAAATATGTTTTAAAAAATCTTTAAACAATGATTTCTTGCTACATTCAACAAGAATGTAAGGCTTTTTTTTTCTTCCTCACCAATGTGTTGTGTGTATAGATATCTAACAAATAAGCTGTGCATGCAATCCTACTTAATGAAACCAATTCCAGCCAAATATATTCAAATGATTACAAAATTTAGATTAAGTGCACTTTTTAAATGATTTAGAAGGGAAGATTTACTCATATTCCTAGAGAGAATAGATTATGGCTTTTTCTGTCAATTGGAGGTTTAAGATGAGTACCATTTTATTTTGAAATGTTCACTTTATCATGAGTACAGGAAACTGTATATTAAAAAAGTATTATTGGTATAGACCTAATATGTATAGACTTTTACAATTATTATCAACTAAAAATTTGAGTGAACTAAGTAATACAGGAAATTTCCCAAGAAAGCAGAAGCACTTAGAGATTCACATCTGTAAACTAAGGATTTTTTTCTGTAATGTTTTGTTGGAAATATTGTACACAAATAATATGTTAAAACAATGTATGTAAATATTTTATGCATGTACATTCTTTCTGTTCTATACATCCTGTATTTTGTAATTGCTTACTGATAATATAATCTAATAAGCCACATGGCTTAAGGAATAAATAAACAAATCAAACATTTATATGTGATACCTATCTGATTCTCACCCAATAGTAATGTGCGACACCTATCTCATTCTCGTTAACTTTTTTTTTCGCTTTAAGAAATGAAACGACACAAATCTGCAAAGGTCGAGAAGCTTAGCTGTCTCAGAGGTCGGGGACAAGCGTCTTTATGAAGTCATACAATACTGACTTGCAGCGATGACATGAATCTACCTTTTCAAACATTTACCTATGTCTTTAAGACAAAAAGACATAGAATATGTTCCCAGGAATACTATTGATGACAAAGTAAACTTACAGGTAACGTTGATATGAAATGACTGAATCCTGCTCTCAAACTCAGATGGTTTTCCTTCACAGCTGTAATTGCTTGTGTCAGAACACTTAGCATCTTTTATCCATGTGTAATTAAAATGGCCTTCCCCAATGATCTTCTTAGCAGTGAGTTTTCTGAGGATAACTTCTGGAGTGGGATTTCCTCCAATGAGACATGTAACATTAAGAGGAGTGCCTTCATTAATTGTTGATGAATATTGAAGTTTTTCATTAATGTACACTCGAGGGTCCTCGAAATCTGGTTAAAAAAAAAAAAAAAAAAAAAAAAAAAAAAAAAAAAAAAAGGTTCATAAATTAAGCTGAAATGTATTCTTCAAAACCAATATTAAATCATTTCAATTATTTTTTTTAAAGGTTTTATATTGATATATAACACCATTCACTAATAATTGTCAAAACCTTATTACATATATACCCCGCTTGAAAAGCATGAGTATATAGTGATAGAGGTGTTCGTCAGTACGTCTGTTAAACTTAGGGGTAGCCATCCCTTAGCCGCAACTCCTCCTATACAACTGAATAAAATTTAATGAGACTTTCAGCGAATCTTTAATACAGTGTGCCATTGTGCACGTCCTATTTTGCATTTCGATTAGAAATATATTTTCCATAGAAATGAATTGACACAGCTATTCTTTCTAAAATATTGGGGGCACCCATCCCTTATCCAAAACTCCTCCTATACCTCTAAAAATCTGTATGTGACTTTCACAGAATCTTTCTTAAATAGTGCCATTGTGCTCTTCCTATTTTACATTTCGGTCGGACAGATATTTTGGGGTTTCCAATAGCAAAACATTGACTTTGCTATTATGCTCATATAAGAAGGGGAAGAATCATTTTGTGAGCTCACAGTACCTCCATTTTTCATATTAATATTTAATGATCAGTATGGTTACAAACTTCGTCTGTCAATAATTTGCAAACTTTGATTGAGATATATTTGAGGATATTCAAGAGTCAGGATCTACCTTCAAAGATGCAACTTAAACATCCTTGTCACTGGTCAATCCTTATATATATATATATATATATATATATATATATATATATATATATATATATATATATATATATATATATATATATATATATATATATCATATACGATTCCGGAATATTATCTAAAAAGAACACTAAATGTTTCCATTGTATAAGTTTAATATAATTTTTTGCATTTTTGACAAAATATTTCTTCGATGACCTTTCATGTAAAGTTTGCCAAGCACATTTCATTGGTAAGCCATTGATTCCTTTTTCTTTCAGTCATATGATATTTTGAGTATGTTTGGAATGCAATCTGAATCAAGATTTTCTCCTCACATGACCTGCACTTTGTTAATTCACTCAGTCCAGAAGATAAATATTTCTTATTTGCATTGAATTTTTAAAGTAGTTGACTGAATGTAATAAGCTAATAAAGAAATTAGAAATGAAGAAATCCGGTCCATTGCACAATTGAACAGTATATCTAAACATATTTACAGTCACATTTTTTATCTCGAAGAGTTCATATAAATCGAGATATTGAGGTTAAAAAACATAATATATATTAAAAATCCGTAAAAATTTCAGTGAATAAATAATGTAAATTTTCCAATACATCCAAAGACCTATAATGAACACAACTTGAAATTCCTTAGTTTTTAGCATTGTATTTTGAAAATGCACAACAAATAGTTTTCAATTAAAGAAAAAAAAATGAGGAAAAAAAAAAAGAAACAGTGTGTGCAAATGCATCTGGCCCGTCTTTTTCTTGGACGGGGAGTGGGTTTACGTGTCGGTTTGTATAGTTCTATTTGTTCTACTCTCTCACCAATTTCCGAAAAATTCTTTCACAATAGATAATGGCAATTGGTTATTGTACAAAACACTTACATAGAATTTTCAACTCGATGTCTTTATTCGCACTTCCTACTCTGTTGATGGCTACACATCGTATAAGAGTCATCCTAGTTCTGTCTGCGTTTAGCATTGGTAAAGGTAATGAAGAAATGTTATAGGATGTAACATTAACAAAATCCCCTGACGGATGTTTATACTTCCAATGTAAGGTACAAGGTGGATTACAGTGAGCTGAACAGGTGTACGGACCAAATGGTTTCCCATCTTTTATTGTTATTGTATCATTACCAGGCTTAGGGGTTATCATAACACTTTCTGGACCATCTACAAAAAGAGAAAGTGCATGGGTAAAACTGATTGTTCAGAACATCATACACACTGTATTTCCCTAGCCTCCTTGGCTGATTGTAAAAATATGCGTAATCCTGAAAAAAAATTTTTTGTTTAATTTGTGAATTTTGCTAATCTACAATATAAAATTTGTTTTTCTTTTTGGGGGGTTTGTAAAATAAATTTACCTTTCAGATTATTGTACATATTTGAATAAAGTAAAATGACAGAAAAATTATCAAAATATGATCAAGGAAATGGTGCAAGAAAAGGTAAAATTGGACAGCTCAAATATGCCTTTAGTGACGAAAGTCATGTAGTAATAGGTAAGAAATTAGTTTATTTATGAAAAACCACAGGTACAGTGTCTAGCTAGTTTGTCCGCCATCTCAATACCAGTTGAGTGTCATCATCTGGGATTGTATGTGTGTAAAGGGAATAAGAATTTTAACTGACGTGGAAGGTTTCATAAATGCTAGAGAATATATATAATGAACTCTAAACCTGTTCTTTTGTCTGCTTTAGCCATATATTTTCGAGTTAATCAGTATGTATTTATAATTAGGGACAGTAATGGTCCTCTGCACAGAGCTTATCTTCGGCCGTCATTAAACCTTATCCTTTCTTAAATCCGAATCAGTTTTTCTCAATGTATTCACATTTTTGACTTCCTTTACAAAGTCAAAAGTAGACCTATCCACAGTTTCATAATGATCATCCCGTGCGTCGGTCACTGATTTCGTAACTGCTGGTAATGGTATATTTTTAACATTTTCATCGAGCACTGAAGGTACTGATTCTGATTCTGATACATAAAACCTGATAAACTCTGTGTTATTCTAACCACACAGGTATTTTAGTTCAGTTAATCTATCTCCAAGCGCTAAAAAGTTTTTTTTTTTCAATTAGGAATTTCTGTTGTTCGTCATTGTTCGTCTGCAAAAACACAACCTAAAAATCGGAGCGAACCCCCCCCCCCCCCCCCGAGGATTTTCAGATTGAGAGAGATATATTCGTATCAGCCCTACAAATCCATATCAGCCCTGCAAAATCCGTATCAGCCTACGGGGCTGATACAGCGAATGAAAAGTAAACTGTATCACATATGCCAAAAGAGAAAAGAAATAAAACCCCTGTATTTATTACTAAGTATGTAATAAAATGAAAAATAAGCACGACCTGTCCATTTTATTTTAACTTTTACTAATATACACAACTTTTCCAAATCGCATCAACTCGGGTCTTTCCGTCAGAGGTCGGAAATGTATTAACATAAAAAAATTATACACGATGAAGTCGCTTCCTACTTGCATTTATTAAAGTATTGGAATAACAAAATTAAAGATCACTCCTGTAGAATATTTGAGATGATATCTTTATATTCAATAAATTTGAGCTCCAAACTCTACAGATAAGAGGTCCCCCTACATTTATTTCAAAGTTTATGAAAAGGGAGGTTGTGATGGACGCCTACGTAACACATCCGAGGTTATTTTTCCGCTTGTCGGAAAGGCCCGAGAAGTTTCGATTGAACTTTTCCCCGCGCTAACGTCATAATTGCTGCGTGCAGCCGTTACCCCTCACGCAACGCATCAGCCATTACAACCGTGAACAACCTGAATGCCTTATTACTATACGATGATTGAAATTAGACTGAAAACCGCCGATATAACTTTTTTCTTAAAATAAACAGAAATGTAGAAATACAATATTTTAAAAATTGCCAGTCTTATCTACAAACTAAAAGCGATATGTTTTGTTAATTTATAGAGGATTTATTTTATTTATCACAAAAATGCCTTTGCTCACGTACGGTGTTTCAACCTCTGGTTACCGAACTATACGGCTATAAACGGATTCCAATGTAGTTTTTCCCACCTCGGAAACATGGAGTCTATATAGAAACTACCTGGTTTGTGTTCGATAATTCACTTCATTGGTTAAAAAAAAAAATAAAAAAAGAATAACACTTTAAATGTTAAATAACCTTCAGATAAATATGTAAAATTAAGGATAAAAATATTCTTGTTTATTGGTTGATTTGATTGAGTACCGGTATTATAATTTCATTTTTCTGAAAGATTTAAAACATTAGTATTAGAGTTTTATATTCGAGGTTTTTTTTTTAATTTATTTTGTTTGTTTGTTTGTTTGTTTTTTTTATTTTACAGATTTTTATTTTAAATGTTTGTATCAGCGGTTAAAGGGATAACACATAAAATATGATCTATTATTGGGGGCAACTAGCATCTGAGTGAAAATTTTCTAAAGCATAATACAACCCCCTCCCCACCCCTGAGTTCTACGGGTCGAAAAAAATACTTATTTTCTCGCTTCCTTAAAAGAGCAAACAATATCTTAATAATATAATCGTTAAAAAATCCCGTAGTAAGAATGTAAAATAATAATGAATACATATAACGATTAATTTTTTCTTTCAAAATATTGTACAAAAGAGTATTGTCAGTGTTCATGATTTTATGAAACATGATTATTATTTGGCATTTAAAAACGTAGTTTTGTGGCAATTGTCTCACACCGTTTAGGTATGTTTCTATTTTAAATGTGCCTGATCGTAAATTGAGAATTCTTTTGTCAATTAGACGATCCTTGCAATCAGGTTTGTCCTTGAACTAGAAATAGAAGCGAAGAGTGGGAAATTTAAACTTTATGGATTTATTAGCGCAATCATAGAAGTGTCCTTTCTGACATATTTTATTTTATCAAATAAATTCTGCAATATGACTACTTTGATGTAAAGAAATTTGAGCTTTCATTACTTTTTTTTTTTTTTACATCATCACACTTTATATATATTATTTAGTGTGATTCTAATTTTGTTTAAAATTTATATTTTTCAGTTTTATTCTTTGGAGTAAAAGGTAAATAGCGTAACAAAACCTTTTTAAATTACTTTATGCTTATACATTTGTTTTGTTTAAGTTAACTAATGAGTTCCGGAATTTGAATTGAATCGTGTAACCTTTTCACTTTTATATGTTCACAATATTAACTTTCTTTTGTCTGGAGATAGAAATGTTTGTTTTAGCACTGACCGAAAATGCGGGTAAATGTTTTATAAGTCTCTTTTTATTAGGATTTTATTGATTGTTTTTATTATATATGTAATCAGATAACTAGTAATGTTGAATTCAATTTTGATATCCTTTAATTGATTTAATGCTTTATTTCTTTCTATATAAAGTGTCAGTTCGAATTTACTCGGTAACATTTACATTGTGTTCATTGACTACGGCTATTAATATTTACTTATTTTCTCTTTTGTTTTTATTATTTATTTTTTTTTTAGATTTATATGTGGAGTGGGTATTTTTACTAATGTTTGACCACTTTATTAGTCACCAGATGTTAAGTAAGTTAGAGCAGTTAGTTAAGTATTTTTTTTTGTGCCTGGTGACTATTGTTTGTAAATATTCATTCCAATCGGAGACCTGAATAAAGAAAGTTGTAATTTTTAAAAGCGCTTCCTTGTCATATTTTGCAGCACTCCCAAACCGTTATTGGACTGGAGATAGCAAACAGAAGGGTCCTCTCGACAGCAAGTAAGAAAGTAAATTCCCTAAATTAGGTTTAAGGCGCGACAGGATAACTGGTGGAGGTATCCAAATCCCGAATTATAAGGAAACCAACAGTGGAACAACGATACAACTTTTCGTTCGAGAAGAAATATGCCGGCTCCAAACAACAGAGGAGAGACAGCCGACAACAGTGAAAGTGGGGCAGAAAACTCCATGCTACAGGTGAGCCAATTAGAAAAGGCTGTTCAAGATAGAGAAGAACGTCTGGTCTAGCTCGAGCAGGAGCGAGAGGAAGAGAGACGCTTCCAAAAAGAAGACTGACAGAGAGGGAACAGACTCCTTCAAGAACAAGAAGAAGAACTTCGGGCTCAAGTTCGACGCCTAAGAAGCAGTCATGGGGTACAACATTAAGACGTAGCCCACCCAGCACCAACAGGTACCCCAAAGGTTAAACTTGAGAAATTTGATGGAAAAACTTCCACTGTGCAGTAGCGGCTCAAATTCATGACTTTCATAAATTTGCAAAGACTTTCAGAGACTATGGCCATCCATACACTACCTTTATATTTGACTGGGGCAGCTGAGAGTTGATTTATTTCACTAGATGAAACCTTAAAGATGTCTCTAGCGTCAGTTAGATAAGCCATATATGACCGATTCAAACCATCCTCTCGTCACAATCTAGAGCTCATGGATGTAAAACAAAAAGACAGTGAATGAGTAGAGGATTTTATCCATCGAGTCACCTCTATGACAACCGACCGAACCGTGGACCAGGATTGGCTGATTACAGTTATCATGAATGGGTTGAGACCAGAACTCAGCGCTGAAGTAATCAAGGTGGACCCACAAACATTAGAGCAGCTGAGGAATGTGGCAGCCAGAGCGGAAGTAGCTGAGCGACGCCGGTCGACCACCCCAGCGTTGCAGGAATCTACTTATATTGAACTTCTTCACGCTTTACAGGAAATCAAAGATGACGTCAGAGCCAGTAAGAAGTATCATGAACGGAATGCTTCCTACCACAAATCAACACTTGCTAGACGAGGGTCCCATCAACCACCATAGTGGGGATTCCAGCCTTCTCAGCAGCCACCCACACCCAGCTACCAGTCTACTCAACCTCAAAACTACCAGCAGCCTCAGCAAGGTTACAGACAACAGGGGCCACGTAACAACTACTCCAAAGGCCAGCGGAATAACCAGGCCACCAGAATCCCACAATGGTGAGTTTTGCGATGTTTTTTAAAACCCCTCATTTGATAGATGTTATTTTTGTAATGAAGTAGGTCATTTTAAGAGAGCATGCCCCCAAATACAACAACCTGAATTCTACACACCATCAATGACTTTTACACCTAATCAACATAAGGGGTGCGGGAAATCCTTGCCATTCACAGGATTCCATCCAGTGACAAACAACACCCGCGTCCTGTGATTGTGAAGTTTAATACAGCAGAGGCGAGAAAATCTGTGATTACGAAAAGCGAAACGCTCAAAGATGACTTCATCATGTTAGACCACATTACCAGCATGAATGCACAGCTCTTAAGAACCTTAAAAGCAGAGAATAGACAGCATCTCGTGGATAGTGCCTGGTACTTCAATGGTCACATTTTTGCTTTGGATAAGAGTGGACACTGACACCGAATTGATGTCATGGATAATATTGATTAAATATTGAGAGCTAAAAAAACCGTTACCAAGAATTTAAAAAAAATGAAAACAATCAAATGTTAAATTGTCTACATTAAGCCAAATTAGCAGGGGGGGGGGGGGGGGGCGGTACAGGTGGGACAATGACTTCAAGGCGAGGTATGCCAAATGTATGGTTGACTTTTGTGAATGTAAGTGTGTGTGGAGTGTGTATGTATGTAAAGTTGTTTTTGAACTCTAGTGCACCTTTTATACCTTATAAGTTATGAATAAAAAGAATGCTGAAATACATTCATGACATATGATAAAACTAAAATGAGCAACAAAGTGGAAATGTTCGGTATATTGAGTATGAATGTAAGAGGTTTTTCTTCGTAGAGATGTGTTTAACTGGGCCAGAAATAAAAATAGAAACACACAGTATCATGAGACTTCAAGGTTATGGGAATCAGAGTGGGGCTACAAATCCTTTTTCAGTTGTTATACAAGCAGCTCAGCCGGAGTTGCAATACTTTTCAAGAAAAACTTTGAATTAGATATCCATTCAGTTAAACATGATTCTTTGGGTAGATATAATGGATATTTCAGCAAATAAATTTAGATTTACTTTAGTAAATTTGTATGGTAAAATAATGATAGTCCAGAATTTTTTTTAAACATTAAAGAAGAAATTACAAAATTAGAAAACATGTCTATCCTTATGTATGGGAATTGGAATGTTGTTCAAAATAAAGAACTTGACACTTTCAATGTTAGGAATCTTAATAATTCAAAGGCAAATAAAGTAATAAAGAATATAAAAAATGAACTTGAAATTCATGATCCATGGAGAATCTGGAATGAGGAAGTAAGACAGTACACATGGACAAGATCAAATCCAGTTACTCAAAGTAGAATCGATTTTTTTCTTGTATCTGATTACATTTTCATTATTAGATACCAAAATAATTCCAGGGTATAGGACTGACCACTCAGCAATTGTATTAAAATTAAATAAAAATGACAGTACTAGATGGAGAGGTTATCAGAAATTTAACTGTCAATTATTATATGAAAATGAGTATATACATGTAGAAAAAGTAAAGCAATGTATTTTGGAAACAATTGAGGAATATAGGGTATCAGGAGATATTGAGCAAAGGGACAGTATTCAATTTAGCATAAATAATCACTTTTTCTGGGAAGTTTTGAAAATGAAAATCAGATCTTTAACAATAGAATATTCATCTATAAGATAAAACAAAAAACAAAAATTAGAAAGGAAAAAACTAGAAAAGGAAATTTTAGATTTGGGAGGAAAAGTAAATACTTCAGGAAAAGCAGAAGATATTTTGACACTTGAAGAAAAAAAGCAAACTTTACAAAATTCTAGGTCAAATTATATAGAGGGTTTAATGTTACGCTCAAAAGCTATCTGATATGAAATGGGGAAAAAAATTCTGACTATTTCTGTAAATTAGAAAGAAGAAATATCTTAAATAAAACAATATCTGAATTATTAAACTCAGATGGTAAGCATATTTCAGATCAGTCTGACATTCTGGATGAACAAAGGTCTTTTTTCTCAAATTTATACAAAAATAAAAAAAATAAAAATAATGAAACATTTTTGTCTGAAAATATCTTTTTACAACATAACGTCAAATTATCTGATGAAGTGAGAGACAATTGTGAAGGTTTTCTGAAACTTCAGGAATGCACAAAGACACTAAAAACATGAAAAACAAAAAAATCACCAGAATCAAATGGGTTTACAGTGGAATTTTACAAATTTTTCTGGAATGATACAGGTATCTTTGTTATGAAATCTTTAAAAGAAGGGTTTTTAACTGGAAAACTTTCAAAGTTCCAATCTCAGGGGGTAATTACCTGCATTTCTAAAGAGGAAAAGGATAGAAGATACATGTAAAATTGGAGACCTATTTCATTATTAAACGTAGATTACAAAATAAGTTCTAGTACCATAGCAAATCACATTAAGAATGTGTTGACCAGTATTATAAGTGATACCCAAAAAGGTTTTCTAAAAGGGCGTTTTATAGGTGAAAATACCAAGTTTTTATTTGATTTGATAGATTACCTTAGAAAAAAAAAACCGGTTTGGTTTGCTCCTTTTATTAGATTTTGAAAAAGCTTTTGATTCATTAAAATGGGATTTTATTGTTAAAGCATTAAAGTCCTTTAACTTTGGGGAGTCGTTAGTTAAATGGTTTAATACTTTTTACACATTCAGCACAGGCTGTGTGATAAATAATGGAAACTTATCCTCCTTTTTTACTCTTGAATGTGGGTGTAGACAGGGAGACCCATTAGCACCATATATTTTTATCATTACAGTAGAACTACTAGCAATTTCATTGAAGAAAAATGAAAAAAGCAAAGGCATATTCATTAATGGGAAAGAAAACAAGCTAGGACAGTATGCAGATGACTCTTTTTTAACATTAGATGGAAGTGAAAAAATCACTGAGAGAATCGATGAAATTAATTGAACAATTTGGAAATGCTTCTGGTTTGAAACTTAATATTTCAAAATCTCAAGCAATATGGTTAGGAAGCAAAGCTGGATCAAAACAAACTCTATGCGAAGACTTAAGAATTAATTGGGGTGGTGACACCTTTAAGCTTTTAGGAATAATATTTACAAAAAAAACTTAGAAAATATTGTGACTATTAATTATCAATCCAAAATAAATTCTATCAAAAATTACTTGCATCATGGGCAAAAAGAGATTTAACTCCAATAGGAAAGATTACTGTCATTAAAACGCTAGTTATTCCAAAAGAGCCAGGTTCACTTTATGCATAAAATGGCCCTGTAGATATACCAATTGATTGACTAACACTTCATGTACCAGTTTAAACATCAAGATAAAGTAGAGACCTAGTGCTTTCCTTTTCTATTAAAAACTTTCTCCTTGAAGCCAAGGTCTTGGAAAACAGGCTTCATGGAATTGCAATGTTCTTGAATTTTAAGGAAAACAGGTATATTTGAGTACTTTCACAGAAGAGAAATAATATGAGCGCACCCTTTGATCTAAAAAATAAAACATGTTTTGTAATCCTCAGAAATAGTTCTATCATTTAAAAGTTATATATTTTAGATCAGAGGTTGCGCTCTATATTAAATATCGAAAAGTAGCTTTAAAAATTGGCTGTTTTTGTGGAATTTTTCAGGATATGAGGAAAATAACGCATTTCATGACGTCATAATGCATTGGCTAGCCAGAAAATTACGTCATTTTTTATAGATACGCAGTCATCAAAGGTCTAAATGATATTTAATGCACTGTCAACTAAAACCAAGCAGTTTCATTTTTTTGAAATTCACAGGGCCAAAAAAGGCCCTAAGTGAACTTTGTTCTTTATACACTTATTCTCAGCTTTACCAAATCCACCAAAAGAACTACTTAATGAGATCAATAAAATTTTATTTCAATTTATTTGGGCATACAAGTTGGAAAAAGTAAAAAAGGAATACATTATTTGGTAAAATTGAGGAAGGTGGACTAAATATGATTCATTTATCCTCCTTCATATCATATATAAAGCTTAAATGGATAAAGAGAGTCCTTACAGACAACAGTAGAGCATGGAAGCAATTATTATGCTGTATTTTAAATCGAAAAGATATTAATTTTGTATTTTATTCAATCGAAGAAAAACTTTCAGAATTGTTAAATTACATTGGTAATGATTTTTTGAAAGATGTTATAAAAGCTCTTATAATTGTTAAAAAAAAAAAATCCTGTGAGTGTTTTAGATTATTTATATTCTGATATCAGAAATTTTGTTGATGTTAAAAAATGGAGATTTTACACTTCTTGGGTGGAAAAAGGTTTTAGAGTACTGAAAGACTTATTGTCAGATGATGGAAAATTTAAATGTTTTAATGATGTCAAGAATATGGTTGGTACTAATATTTTTTAAACTATTTTTATATTGTATCAAGAGTACCATCAAGAGTCAAAAGGGAAATAATTGTTTTTATGCAGAACCAGAGAAATGTGTTATACAAAAAATGATGTCTGTGACAAGTATGAAATTTCTGTATAAAGTTATAAAAGATAGGAAATTTGTGGCACCAGAGCCAAAAAAGTTAAAATGGGAAATTTATTTAAATGAACCTATCACAGAAAAACACTGGAATTTTTCCCTTCGAAATGCATCCATAGGCACAAAGGACACCAAAATAGTTTACTTTCAAAATAAAAATTGCTGAAAATAATGTTTGTTCTTTCTGTAAAACAGATCCAGAAACATTGATTCATCTTTTTTTATGATTGTATACATTTAACCAGGTTTTGGAGAGATTTTGAAAATTGGTATCATGCTAATGAAAATGATTATGTAATTTCAAAACAAAAGGTGATGCTTGGTAACATTGATGGAAGTTGTTTAGAAAATTTTCTTATCTTGTCAGGAAAAAAGTACTTGTATCACTCAAGATCTCAATGTACAATACCTAAATTTACAGAAGCAATTAACATTTTTAAGTATTATAGAAAAATTGAAAAATATTGTGAAAGTAATTTTCACTGTAAAACTAAAATGTATAGTAAATGGGCAATGTTTGATTTGATTTGTTAATATAAGAAATTCTAATTAGTTTTACTATAGCTGTAATATTGAACAGTTGGTATTTTGGGAAAGGTGCACAGTGAGTGTGTGGGTGTGTATGTGTGTGGGTGTGTTTGTACATATATATGTATATGTCTGTGTTGTTTGATCTTATGTATATGAAAACGTTTTCAAAAATAAAACATTAAAAAAAACATAAGGGGTGCGCGCCTGTCTTTGGGTGAAATTCTAAAGATAGGCACACAAACCATCAGAAAGTACCTCAGATAAACTTGATAGCTCACATGACCAAAATACTATTCAAGTACAGGTGGTGGTCGCAATACTAGTGCTTTGGTTGATTCTGGGGCTTCAGTATCAATCATCAATAAGGAATTTTTAGGGAAAACTTCTCATGTGCTACATAGGTTATCATGCAGCCCCTGCTTTTCAGTCTGTCAAGAGTGCAGGTGGGAAATTACTACCTGTCCTAGGTCAGCTAGATGTAGATATTGTTATAAATGGGAAGAATTACACATTCAAGGTCCATATGGTAGATGGCCTTCATCATGTCTTTATTTTAGGTGTTGACTTTCTTTGTGCTTACAATACAGTGCTTATGTTCTCTACTGAAAATACCATACATATACCAAACTGCAATGGAGATAACAATGTGTGTGTTATTTCAACTGAAAATGGGTTTGCTAGTTCTAAATGTGCTATTACCTTCCCCAAAAAGGTGTGAAATGAACATTCCTGTCCATATTTCTAGACAAAGAAATGGTGACCAAATTTTGTTAGAGCCCCATGAAGATTTACAAACTTTGCATTTGTCAGCTGCCAGATGTTGTGTACAGGTGAACAATAGTCAAGCCTTCTCAGATTAATCAATCCAACTTTTGATGAGATAGAGTTACCTTCTAACTTCATTGTGGCACATGTGTCTGAAATTGAAAATGAAGAAATTGTTTCTTTGAGGGTGACTACGTGGGAGTCAATGCTTTGGATACAGAAAGTTCAAAAGGTCAACAAAATCTAGTGACATTCATTTCGACTTAGACAATTCAGATTTAGACCCAAATCAAAAAGAAGTACTTTTAAAATTTTTGGCAAATCACAGAGAAAATTTTGCGGTAGATCTCAGTGATTTGGGAAGAACATGCGCACACAAACACAAAATTGAAATCAAACCAAACTCAAAACCTGTTCGGCTTCAATTTTATAGAACTTCTATGGCATTCACCTGTAGTTTTGGTCAAGAAAAAAAATGGTCAGTTCCGATTTGCTTGCGACTATCGTGCATTGAACAAAATTACAGTGTCCATGTCCTTCCCACTTCCACATTTAGAAAGTGTGTTTGACGCTATCAGTGAGGCAAGGGCAAACTTTTTCACAAATTTAGACTTGATGTCAGGCTTCTGGCAAATGGAGCTAGATAAAGAGAGTAGACAAAAAGCAGCATTCATCACTCAGGGGGGAGTTTTTGAGTGAAAAAGAATGTCTTTTGGTCTTACAAATTCCCCAATTTCTTTTCAAACCTTGATGTCAAATGTGCTTCGTGGATTAAACTGGAAGTCAGTGCTTGTCTATGTCGACGACATTCTGGTTTTCTCACGATCATTTGATGAACATTTGAAACCTTTAGCTCAATTATTTATCCGTTTAAACGAAGCCAATTTAAAGTTACAACTTTCCAAGTGCCACTTTGCGGTTAAAGAACTCAGATTCTTAGGGCATATAATTTCGCGCAAGGGAGTTTGCGTGGACTCCGAGAAAACTCACGCAGTTGCTGAGATTCCAACACCAAAAACACAAAAGCAGGTACGTAGCTTTCTGAGTATGGCCAACTACTACAGGAGGTTTATACAAGATTTTGCCAAAATTGCAACCCCTCTTAATGCTCTTTTGAGTAAAGATAGAAAACTTAAATGGTCAGAAGCATGTCAGCTTGCATTTGACATTTTGAAGGAAAAATTGGTTAGTGCCCCTAGATTGGCATACACAGACATCTCTAGATCTTTTATTTTAACTTGTGATGCCTCTGACAGTTCTGTTGGCTATGTCTTGGGACAAGTTGATGATGAAAACAGAAAGTACGTGATAGCTTATGGAGGTAAGTCTCTGTCAGCAGACCAAAAGAAATTCAACACAACTGAAAAAGTGTTTGGCAGTAGTTGAAGGAATTCAGGCTTATCGCCCATACCTAGTACATAGTAGATTTACAATTGTGACCGTGTAAATTTGGACGGTTCTTAGGATTTCGTCTGGAACTGCATCCTTTGTTTGCAGAACGAACGGGGTGAGGGAATGTTGGCGTAGAGGGTACAAAGTATAGGTTGAGGCGCTGAGTGGCCGTAAGGTAAAAACGAAGTATAGGTGTGTCGTATTCCCGAAGGTCCACCAATATGCAATTCCAGAGATAAAACAAATGATGAAGGCTTCCGTATTTATTACATGAGTTTCAACGATGGCAACAGTTTAAATGAATCAACAAACAGGCATATTAAACATGAACGAGTCTAATCTGGTCGAAGTGGCCTCGGACTCAGAGTCCTGACAAGTCGGACGTGGCTGAGACTGGCGTCCGTTTATTCCAGACTAATGATTGAAATTATACATGACTATTTAAAAGAATGTACATAAAGAGTAAATAAATGACAGGTGTTGACATTAAGTAAAATGAGTGAAAGATTCACAGGTATGGAGTAATTAAATGAAGAACAGATGAAAAACAGATAGTTATACAGTGTTGTTATGAGATTAACAGTTCTTGAGACATAGCACTCTGTCTCTTTGAAATAACAGATCAATTGTCCCAAAAGTGTCAAAAGTGTCACTCGTAAATTAAATTAAACAATTACAGATTCGTTGAACATATCGTGAGAAATAAAATATGACCAAAAAAAAAAAAATAAAAAAAAAATAATAATAATAAGAAGAAGAAGAAGAAATTGAAAGGTAAGGTCCAAAATAAAGTTTTTTTCTTGAACAGTGAATTTTACACTGTGATAGAAGTGATACACCTTTTTCAACTCTTCCCCACTTTAAAAAATTAGTTCCTGCATGAAAAATGAACTATCAAAAATTATAACTCAGGATTTTTAGATAACAATTAGTGAAAAGGCAATTAACGAGTAATGATAATTAAATGACAGTTAGAAACAACTTTTAGCTAAAACAACTCAACTTGAGTAAATAAGGTACTCAGTTATGACATTTGCTGTTTGAATAATTAACTGGTTTACACCTGTCTGTCAGCAAGAAAAAAAATTACACCACAGATAAAAAGTGAATCAAATGCAATTAGGCTCAGATGTCACAATTTAAAATAAATACTTTGAATCCTGACGTAAAAAAAAAGACATTTCACACATTTACTCAACAAACAGAAAATAGTGTAATAAGGAAAACACATGTCACAGATAATTTTAGTATTCTAATTAATCATATTTTAATTTATAGGACAAAATTATAAAATTATCTTTACGCTAAAATACTAGTAGAGGCTTAACATGCGACTGAATGGATTTATACAAAATGTAAAAACCTTCAAAATCTAGGTGTGACACAATGATGATTACGTAAACGCTTTGAAAAAAAAAGTGGTAATCTTAAAACAGTTAAAATCAAATTAAAAAAACCCAAAAAACTTTGTAATAACGCTTTATTCGAATACTTGCTACAATCCAACTTAACTTTCAATTTAGGATTTTGGGATGTATTCACATCTACCAATCTAATGTTATGATTTTAAATTAAATCGCTATATATTCATCGATAAAGTCTCCATTTACACTTACGTCTACAACAAAAAATCATACCTTCGCCTTCGTAACTGTATACATATATTAAACCCAAAAAAATATAATGTAATAAAACATCAATACCCCCCCCCCCCCCCCCCCCCGAAAAAAAAACCCCAAATACATTGAAGTTAAAATTACAGTCATTTATTTACGTGTCAATATGACGTATTCTAATTAGCCGATTTTCAGGAGCTTAGAGAGCCTCCCCTCCTAAACCTGACACTAACCTGCTGGGGACCTCGTTGGTCAGACTCCTTGCCAGGTAATAGCCCCGCCCCTTTTATAAAGAAAAATCCTGGATCCTTTTATCATGATCAAGATCATGTTTACATCGATTGTTGATTCAAATTATATGCAAAAAAGAAAGATGTACAGGGATTTCATAAATGTATATAGCACCTTACTAGTGCGCTGATCAATTACAGTTTTTTTTACGTGTAACTGAAATAGTTGATACAGAGTTTGTTTATGCAGCGTCACGGATGCAATGGTGGCTGCTTTCTGCGGCACCTATCGGGATGAAATTTTACTAATGAACATAACTGAAAAAGTTGTCTATATTAATGAAATTATGAAGATAAAAAAAAATAATGCAGTAAATTATTTATAGAGGAGAAGTATTTATTTATTAGTCCCCTACCGGTGAAACCGGAGGGGACTATAGGTTTCCTCTGAGTCTGTCCGTCCGTCTGTCTGTCTGTCTGTGTTCACGAGAGGACATTAATTGGGTATGATTTTTGCTATTGGAACACTTATTGGGTACTTTTGACTTGTTGGGTATACCCAATAATCCTTTTGCTTGCATAGTGTTCCAGAGGCATTAATTGGGTATTTCATGACATATACCCAATAAATGTTTGTCTGAGATTTGTCTGTCAATTTTAGTCCAACTGTTGGACTTTCCTGTCAGCTGAAATTGAATTCACGCGGAATGCCTTTGGTTTTATCACCAAAAATGAAGAATCCAGAAGAGTTCCAAACAACTGTGACATGTGATGAGATTATCCAATCAGATGATAGTAATGGCTGCCAACATAAAGAGAAAGGCATTGGATCCCTGAGTGTTACTATTAAATTACAACTTTTAAAGCCAAATTCTCTTACCATAAAAAAGGTAGGCTATTTTCCTAGTTATATAATGGATATACATGTATTTCTTTTCTGACAAAGTAATGTCATGATTTATTTTGATTGTGTTAGTGCCAATTAAGGTGTACCCAACAAGTTTGTCTATAAAAGACAAGTATTTTCACAAATTGTCAGTTGATTTTATAAAACTTGAAAGTTTCTGATGTTCTTAGCATTAATACTGATTTTAACAAACTGCATGTTCTTTCATGTTATTCATATTAGCCTGTTTTATTTTTATTTATATATCACCGGGGAAAATAAGTGTCAAAACTTTCCGGCAACAATGAAACATAAAAATGCTAACGATGGAATAGCACTTTATTATAACTTAGGTCGGTAGGGCGAATTCTGGAAATCCAAAAATTG
The DNA here is from genome assembly GCF_033153115.1 of Saccostrea echinata. Taxonomy (NCBI): domain Eukaryota; kingdom Metazoa; phylum Mollusca; class Bivalvia; order Ostreida; family Ostreidae; genus Saccostrea; species Saccostrea echinata. Next base: position 16,030,958 of record NW_026889754.1, read on the forward strand.
CACCCGAACAATCCGAAGCCTAGGACTTGACTGATTAACCAAGTTGCATGTAACATATAAATAATAAAGTATAACAATGACAATTAGCACAATTCTTAGCATGAGTGACAGATGGCTTAGATAGAATAACTCATGACATTTTGAGTAAATCGATTAAATTGACACATTTTGAGTTGCATGGTAATTAGCATAATTAGTCTTTTATGATGTTTTAAGTAATTGCAATAGATTAAAATTATATTTCAAAGATAGTTAAAACATGCCACTAAAATTGTTTTTATCAAAATTTACACCGTGATAATTCCCTCTCGCTTCGAAAAATGAGACGTCCTCGTCTCAAGAATCACCGGGAATTGAAATGCGGAGCACTGGGTTGTTGGTACCAATAACGCCTGGTTGGGGTTGGTAGCGGGAGGAAAGGGTGTTGTTTGTCGACACGTCTAGTTGACTGGTATGGTCTTCGTTCGTGTGGTCTGTTCTGTAATTTTGAGATTTGTTCGTGAAGAGCGGATGCCACGGTCTGAAAATTATCACATTTCCGTATTAGTTCACTGACTTTTGTCTTAAGGGCTTTATTCTGAGTCTGCATTGCAGCTAGTTGGTTGCTGAGGCCCGTTGATTTAAATAAATTGCGGACGTCCTCAGAATCAAGGTCTTGAAATGGTAATAATTTCACTAGCTGCAGTCTGTCATAATATTCCTTTATTCTTCTTGAATCCCTGCGCCGTTTGCTTACGGACGTAGTCTGCAGATAAAGTGCACTCTTCCTTTGCGTCTCCGCAACAGCAACACTCTTCGGACTACTATTGGAAGTAGTCCGAGAAAAACACATACCTGCAGTAGAATCGCATTTTGACGACTTGTCAGGCGATCCTACAGACGGGTTTCCCGGGTTTGTCTTCAAGCAGGCCCGTCCTGACCCTTTGGCTTGATCCTTTTTGATCGTTGAATGATCGATGGACGCCAACGGAAATGTATTCCTTTGGGAGGAACGGTAAGGTGTGGTTGCAGAAGAGAAACATACTTTCGCATGGTGACCAAGTTTTCCGCACACGAAACACTCGGAACGTGTAGCTAGACACGTGAAAAAGTGGCCGTGGAAGAAAGTTTTCCTGCACCTATATCACCGTGGACTGGATCCCGGTGTCGAGAAAATTCGTGCTGGTCCTGGTGTATTCCAAGGACGCCAAAGACAATGGCGCTGGAAAGATGTTCGGGAGGAGCGGTAAAATCCTTTTCTCCGGGTTTGCATGGTGTCGTTGAGGTTATAGCTGTTGGCCGTCTTGCGGAAACTCGCTTAGTTGCTGGTACTCAGGATCAAACTGCTACAAAATATATGCAGCAGTCCCGGGTGTTATACCCTTAGGATATCTCCACCAAATTATCACCGGGGAAAATAAGTGTCAAAACTTTCCGGCAACAATGAAACATAAAAATGCTAACGATGGAATAGCACTTTATTATAACTTAGGTCGGTAGGGCGAATTCTGGAAATCCAAAAATTGCACCCGAACAATCCGAAGCCTAGGACTTGACTGATTAACCAAGTTGCATGTAACATATAAATAATGAAGTATAACAATGACAATTAGCACAATTCTTATCATGAGTGACAGATGGCTTAGATAGAATAACTCATGACATTTTGAGTAAATCGATTAAATTGACACATTTTGAGTTGCATGGTAATTAGCATAATTAGTCTTTTATGATGTTTTAAGTAATTGCAATAGATTAAAATTATATTTCAAAGATAGTTAAAACATGCCACTAAAATTGTTTTTATCAAAATTTACACCGTGATATATACAAGAAATTCTCATATTATAAATTAATCCCTGGAATAAGTTAACATGCACAAAATTGATGATATTTTTATTGCTTAACAGCTACATTTATTCAGTATAGCTACAACTTATCTCATTATCACACAGAAGTGTGCTGATGGGGCAGGGAGGGGGGTTACTGTATGAATGAAAGTCAGAAAGTTTACTTATGCCCAGTTTACATCACGGGTACTTGTGGACAGGACTGTACTTTTACCTTTTCCGTGCACCCCCTTTTAATGATTAATTATTTATGACCATTTATAAATCAATTTATTTTAATCTCTAAAATAATGACTTCAAAATTAAAATCCAGATGAGAATTTAAATATCATTCATTACCCCCTTTACATACATGTACATGTACATGTATAATTAAAGAATTAATTAAAACAATAGCTTTATTTTATACATGTACTACTAAATATTGAAGTTGTGCACTATTAGTGGCAACATTGTCATCTGTATTTTTGTGTAACCCAGCACAAACTTTTTGTAATAAAAAATAAAAACGTAAATAAATGTTAACTTCAAAGATTAAAGTTTAATTGTAATTTGATTGTAGGTGAAGGTATACAAAGACTTAATTGAAATTCCATCGTATAATTTAACTGAAAAATCCAGAGAAAATTATTCACATCAACAAGTCTACTGAAGTACAAAGCAACAATTGCGAAGGTAAGATTTTTGACCATAAAGCCACCTGTTATAATATATGTTGTAGGAAACAATTTCTAACTCTGCATCCTTATCATTAGACAAAAAAACAAATTCTATTAGCAAAAATTATCAAGTGTAGTTAGTAGGTGAATAATTGTTGATTTCATGTGCAGATCTAGAGGGGGGTCCGGGTGGTCTGCACCCCTCCCCTCCCCCCCCCCTTGGAATTTGCAGGGATATCAAAATTATATACCCATTGAAGCAGATAAAAAATGAAAAAAATGACTGTGGACCCCCCTTTTCTTTTTAGAAATTCAGACCCCACCATCACCACCACGAAATAGGTTTTTTCTTACCTTTGGATTTTAGGGGGGTGGGGGTGGGGGGTGTTTTGGCTTGTCAAGAACTTCCTGGGTTGGAAATTTTTGACTGGGGTGAACCCCCTGGATTCGTGCCTAAATCTAAGTGTCAAATGTCATACATTATAAGAAGAATAAATATTAGAATATTTACAGACTCTAAAACGTACTTCTACTCTAAAAAAAAAACGTGCAATTTTCATGCACATTTCCTTTCGTGCAAACTGTGCAGCACTTCGTGTAAGCTTCATAGCGTTTTGTGCAAATTGTGTAGTACATTGCGACTTTCATGTATGAACTGTGTGAGAAAATTGTGACTTTCCTGCAAGAATCATGGGGGAAATGTCTAGGATTCATTTGGAAGTCATTTTATTTTAAATATGGCTATCGATGGGTTAGGATGTCAAATTAAGTTGTTTGTATTGAAGCAATCCTAGCCACTCTGCAAAGTAGTGCTGAACGTACGTCATGGGTGGAAGTGGCCGGAATCAGGCTAGACCGGGGCATACTAGAAACTTCCCCCGGTTTTTATGAGAATAAGTATTAATTTTTTGTATAGAAATAGCACTTTTCAATAAAGAAATAAATATTTCTAGTATGCACACAGTGTTTGACATCAGAATAATTCAAAAAATGTTTCTGTCAATGTCTCGTTTGGCAAAAATACGTAAAATGTCGACTTGATATTGCCTACCCATCTTAGCGTATTGGAAATCAAAAATCGCCCAAAATAATCTAAAATATTGAGATTTTCAAAATATAAATATATGAATATAAATATTGGCATTTTTTACAGTGAATACATATAAAACTTAGAGATATAGCATTGTTTTTTAAAGGGGCAGCCAGCGAAAAAAAAATAACTTTCCTAAAAATCTTGACAAGCAAGAAAACAAACCAAACGCTGAAAACGTTAGTATCAAAATATTGTTTTACATTAAAAAAAATTTCGGAAACTAAATTAAAGGGGGAAGTTTCGCTATGAAGGGGGAAGACAGGCTATATAGTGAGACTTCCCCACAGAAGACTGGTTATATAGTGAAACTTCCCCTGGAGAAGTCTCACTATATATCTAGTCTTCCGAGGGAAGTCTTACCATCTAGTCAGCCTTCAGGGGGAACGACATCGGCAGGCGCGTAGCCAGAATGGAAATGATGTGTACGCAGAGAAAGGCAAGGGGTGGAGTGGGGGGTCTTGAGGCCCCCAGTGTGTCAAGGGATCTGGTCAGACACGTATTATAGTTTCTGCCGGTCAGGAAAAATTACAACTTTAAAAACTTTGACAAGCAATGAAGAAAAAAAGTTAAAATTTGAAGTCCTATTTCTTGTGTGTTTTTGTTGGGGGGGGGGGGGGTCCAACTTATTTATTTATTAATACATTACCAAATACCATGATTTAACAATGCTACAAGAAACAGTGGGGTCCACCCTTTCAATGTACATTTTCAATAGTAAAAGGTTGGGTTTGAAAATAAGTTGGGATGGAGCCCCCCCCCCCCCTACTATGTGCCTGCTGATGAGGGCCTCTAATTAAGCTCCTGAGTTTTACCAAATATTTCATTCATTTTCTTGCAAAATAAAAATTGGGCGATTTAGCTTTTGTTTAGAAAATAAAAGACATGGTAAAATAAAAGACATAGTAATATTATTTATTGTTTTAACAAAGTTAAAACTTCCATGGAAACTTATTGTACATGTAGTTGACGCTTAAAATATAACCGATATATCGGTATCATATTTTTTTTTTTCACGTTTAAAAACACGTATACTAAATTTTAATTATGAACAAAAAATATCGTATTGCAAATCATACTAGTAGATCATAGCATTCAACGATGTGGTTGAAATTTAATTTTTCAAAGATCTTTAAAAAAAAAAATGTCGATGTATGGTAGAACAATGACAAAATAATGAATGATTTATTTGGATTTGGCAGTAATTAAATGTAGAATTTCAAATTTTATCACACAACCATGATAATTCACAATTTAAATCGAAAAGTATGACACAGAATAATTTGAAACACAAATATTTCTTGGATGGTACTGAGATTTTTTTTCCGAATAATTCTTTCTCTTTTTTTTTTTTTTTCTTTTTTGGAAAATGATGTGTACGCACTTGCGTATTTGCGTATAGGCAGCTACGCGCCTGATCGGGTATATGCCTGAACCTATAACATACATTATTTGAAAATTTGGGTTCGATTGATAAAGTATATAGGCGGAAAATTGAAATCACGAATAACACCGGCCTTGGTTTGCGTACCTAATTTTACCAACACTCGCAGCGTACACCCTGCCACCTAGCGTTATAATGCCACATTAAATTCACTTCGTCTTCATTAAATGCGCTTCATGGTTTGCGTGACTGAATTTACATTTTTAATAGAGATGATCATAATTAAGAAACTGTATCAATTTAAAAGAAAAAAAGAACGTATTTACAAGAATAAAGCAACATAGAAGTAAGGACAAAATGAAGAATGAAAAAAGTTCAAAGTGAAATGTAATAAAGACGAATATGAAAACAATAAAGTGACTTATAGTTACAATAATAACAATGAATAAAGAAGTAGGCAGAATAAGAATAAAAGCAAGATAAATAACTTTTGGCAGTTATTCCCTTTCATAAACGCCTCAGGCCTTTCCGACAAGCTGAAAAACAACCTCGAATATATTACACACACGTCACGACCCCACCCACCCCCACCCCCCTTTCACAAACCTTGAAATAAATGTGAGAAGACCTCTTATCTGTAAAGTATGGAGTTTAAATTTATTGAATGTAAATATATTACCTAAAATATACTATAGAAGGGACTTTCGACTCCGTCTATCCAATTCTTTATTAAAGCGGAAGCGACCTCATGTTGTGTAAATGATGTTAATACATTCGAGGTCGTTTTTCCTACCTCTGACAGAAAGGCCTGACATGATGCGATTGACACACATATGCACAGTAGCGATGCTGTATCCCCTCTGCAACTAGTCGTGCGAGGGGATAATTAAACACTATGACTTGGCGCTTTTAAAAAGGGGCAAAATTGTTTGCAAACTGTATGAAAGGGCGAAAATAACATGAGGACGAAAATAACCCTGTGTACATTTTATTTTAGGGATAAATAACACAAACGAAAAATTGATGCATGGATTGATTCATATTTCTTGACTGATTTTGATGACATAAATTTTAAAAACCTGAAGGATGAAGAAATTGTAGATTTTAATTCTTGGGTGTTCAAATAAATCTCCATGAAATATATGGAGATAATGAACATATATAAGTAAGTTTGTGCCATTTTCTACGTTTTGAACACGTTTTATGACGTTACAAAGTTTCTTTTAAAAAATAAAAGTTATTTATCCTTGAGATAAGCATATGTTTCCTTTTTTTACGTATCAAAAGATACAGTGTCCATGTTCATGTATTTTATAAGCTACAGTTTATATCAGCCTATATTAGATTTGTTCATTATCCCCTCACAACGGAATAAGAGGGGATATAATAACACGCATGTGAGTGTGAGGGTTGGTAAGTTTGTCCTTGAGTGCATAACGGAAGTGACACACACTGGGATCAAAGTCGTATGCTGCCTTGATTTATATTTATTATATATTTAATTTATTCAACTATTGTGCGATCTCCTCGTATTCCAGTTGCATAAATTAAATTGACGGGGGGATAATAAAGCATAACATACAGTATTTAACTTTTTCCAAGTGTAAATATTGAGTTGGGTTCAATCAATTTTGAACTTTTTGTTAACATCATGCATTAGATTTAGCTATAGTAACTTGAATTACCTGCATAAAGTGAATTTCAAATTACAGGTATACGTTTCCTCAATTATTCTAGGTACTTTCAAACATGTAAGCATTTCATTTTTCAACAGCACTTGTACAGTCACTATAATAATCTTCATAGCTTGATTTTCTACATGCAGTGAAGTCGCCAATTACGCGTTGTCTCAATACCTGGTCACTCGTTTTTTTTTTTAAATTCCATGTTGTTAAAATCACTGTAAAAATACACTGGTCATAAAACAATAAGTTTTCCTGTCTGCAATCTATAAGAAAAATTTGAAAATCGATATCGATCAACATTAACAGAAAATCCGACAAACAAAATTATGAAATATGCTCATTAAAGACAGAGATGTTTGTACTTTCCATGACAATAATTTAGTTTTTGTTCACTTGTAGCATGTAATGAAAAAGTTGTATGTAAACAATAATAGTTGCAAAAAATGACACATGCACTCAGTTAAAATAAGAAATCATTCACGATTATCTCTGCTCAAATACATTTACACTGATTAATAAATCAAATTGTAGCAGTGTTTTCAACTGCGGTTCACATACCTCATGCCATTGAACTTATCAAAACTCAACATTCAATATTGAAAACCTAGTGGCAACTTTTTATTTAATATTTAGAATTATACAAGGGTTGATCCAAAAGTTCGTGGAATTTCTTAATGTTATATCTATTTATTAGTGGAAGTGATTGAAAATTACAGATGAAAATATGTACGCTTGTTGAATTTTCTTATTAAATAAATATTTTAAATATTCATGATAACATTTTGGCAGTTGCCATAGAAATGGATGTTTGAAAATGAGGGAGAGATATTCATTCGTTCATCATCATTTCAATTCTGAGAAAAAAACGCACTAAGTGGTATATAAAATGAAAATGATGCCATAATTACAAGTGCTTGAACTCTTATAAACCTTTGTGTAAAAGTTTTATCCGTTTCACTAGATATCTAGTTTTCAAACTGATGATTTGTTGTTCATCATGAAAATGTCGAAATTTGGTCAGGTAGTAAGTTCTGTGAAAATCTCGAGAACACTCTGACTTATACGCATATTTTAATGATAGGGCAGAACAAAAGTGCAGTAGCAACTAGTTTTCAAATGACGTGAGAAGATGATGAAAGATATGCAATGCAGGGGCGGATCCAGTAATTTTGGAAGGGGGGGGGGTCCAGGTTGGTGCCCCAAAAACTCGTACATAGAATCACACCACAGGCACTTGAAGCCTGTAGTAACGGTTTTTAAAGAGAGCAACCTCCAAAAAGAGTTGACAAGCAAAATAAAAAACATGCACCACGCTCTTTCAGGGGACAGGGGTCCATCTCTAATTTTTTGGTACGTTTTTTTCTTTCAAATGCTTGAATTTCCGTATTTTGATCTTCTGGCAACAAAAAGTACGAGGGAGAGCAAAAACTTAGATATTAAAACTGCATCAAAAGATTATTCTTAGAGAAAGTGAGCCCCCCCCCCCTCCTGCATATTACGGGGACATTTTAAACTTTTCTCTTCATTGATAATATAAAGGAAAGAATTCAAATATTCTCTTACACATACTCCCTTTCAAGACTTTTTATGCCTATTTCTTAAAGTTAGTTACTTCAGAAGATGGTCCAAAAATGGCATAGCTAAAGTTCGTTAGAATCTTTCGATGATGCCAAAGTGAAACCTTGCATGTTACTTATGGGTAGTAGGGCCCGGGGCCGGGGTTGTGAAGGTACTCGGAGGAAAACAAATACGCAAAACTAGCAAGTAGAAATGGAAGAGATTGAACTACTTATTTTATTCAAAATATTAGACATGATAGACGTTAAAATATTTATATTACAGAAAACTCTCTCTCTCTCTCTCTCTCTCTGCAAAAATAAAGGAGGGGTTCCAACCCTCGGACCCCCCCCCCCCCCTCTGGATTGACCAATGGTATGGCTGTCTACCGGAAGGTCGTTTTTTCCTCATAAACAAATTGAGAGTGTAAATGAACATGGATTGCCAATATTCTGTGCTTAACATTGCTACTGAAGTCGGAACATCATAAGGAATGGATTTTAAAAGTGTTACAATGTTGAAAAATGATAGTAATATGAAGGAAATGGATGTAAGATGGATACCCAGGCTTTTTCTTGAGAGCAGATTTTGTAGAATTTCTATGTCGATTTGAACGTAAGGGTGAGATTCTCCTAAAACGTGACGCGATATACCCGAACTTCGACAGACATTACCTCGAAGTCTCCCCCCGATTTTACAACTGTCCATGTTAAGCTTTTTAAAGACTTTTATTTTCACTAAATGAAACTACTTTAGGTGCTTGATTATAGATTAATATTGCTTCCAGTGCCAAAATAATCAAACAATGCCTTATTATGGTGCATGGAAGTACATGAAAATTAAGATGGAAATAAGTGCCGATTTCGGATATAATTATTTTATGAAATTAATACAATATACATGTAAATTAAGGATACACTAGCCGGACAAATGCTTTTCATTGTCTAAAACCTAAATTAACATTTTATTGTCCCTTTTGACTGCATGACCTGAATAAGTATCTTTACTTATCATTACAGGTATAGAATGAGAAGAGGAAAGAAAAGACATAAAAGTAACTGAATCCTGCAGGTAATGCAAAAGATATTTTTAAGTTTATGTGTTTTATATATATGGTACAGTGTGTATAATGTTTAGGCCACAAGTCACTCAGATGACCTATTTCCATCTGTTTTGTTTTCACTTGTTGTGCATTATGCCTAATCAATAAAAAAATCAGTTCTCTATTTGAACAACTGAACCAATTTCAACTTTTTTTGGTGAAAACCATCAAAATTACTGAATTCTTTATTGGTATTAAGCCCATATGCGTGCAAGTACAAGTAGGTACGAATATCTCAAGATGGTGTCTAGCTTGAAAGCTTCAAGAAGTTACACCAGGATTTTGCTATTTCGTATTTCATTAAATGACTTGGATTGAACTGTAGATCTATATATTTAGTATTAACTAGTATCGGCATACAGAGTAAAATAAAACCCCAAAAATAAATGAAACATGTATATCTGGTATAAATGAAAATCCTGATGATACGCATACTTTGATGTTTTGGACATACATACAGTGTATCATACGTGAAAGGTACTGATACCTGCTACCTTTTTATTAAAATTTGTGTCTCATCCCATACCGAAATAAATTATAACTAAGTTATAACTTTTGTAACTAAAAAAAGGTACAAAAAAGTTATAACTAAGTTATCGGAGTTAGGAACCGCCTGTTTTAAGTGAGGTATAATTTAGTTATAACTTAGTTACAAAAAAGTTATAACTTTTGTACAAGTTTTCATTTTTTATTTCAACATAAATACAGCAAGTGCAAAAAGTTACAAAAAAGTTATAACTACAAAAAGTTATACTTATTAAAAGTTACACAAAAAGTTATAAAAAAGTTACAAAGTTATACTTTAGTTATACCCAAATAAACGGTGGAAAAAGTTACAAAAAAGTTATACCCGGAAAAAGTTATTTAAAAAGTTATAAAAAAGTTATACTTAATAAAAAGTTATGAAAAAGTTATAACTAAAAAAAGTTATACCCATGAAAAGTTATAACTTTAAAGATTATGAAAAAGTTACAGAAAAGTTATAACTATGAAAAAGTTATGAAAAAGTTACAGAAAAGTTATACCTAAAAAAAGTTATAACTAGAAAAAGTTATACCTAATAAAAGTTATACCTAATAAAAGTTACAATAAAATTATACACTTCATGTTAACCTGTGGTGGAATTACTCAATTATAGGCTTTAAAAAAGCTACTCATTAAAATTTTTACAAAAAGATTATTAAAATTTTTACAAAAAAGATTATTTAAAAAAAATTAAAAGCACTTACAATTTTATTTTATAAACATGATTAAGAGAGCTTGGTTCATTGTCAAATACAATTGAATGAATGCACATTCATGTTTTCAAGTCTACCTTATTTTTCATCAAGCCATCATAACAGATTGAAATTTCTCAGAATGGTTGTTTTCTTAAAATACATTTTTTAGCATATAGTCATAAGAGTTTTTGTAAAATTCCCTAGTAAACTGCATTCTACTCTTGTGAACTTTTATGAATAGGCATCACTGCCTAGATTTTAACTCTCTAGTTTTTCATGTTAGCGCCATGATCTAGCTGTACTTCAAAAAAAAAGAAGGTTCTAAGCAGTGATTTCGGTCACAGTTCTTAGCTGCATACCACCCAAGTCCTTGCACAGGTATCCTTGTGGATGTACAGTTGTGATTTTTATCTGGATTATTTAAAGACGGGCTGCACCAGTAGTTGGCCGAGCTGGTCGAGGGACTTGGCCGTCCGGCCAGCGGTCTGCGCCCCTTGACAGGTTGTACTGGTAGTAGGCTGAAGTGGTCATGGGACTTGGCCGGTCAGCAGTATGTCCCCCTCAACAGGCTGCACTGGTATTTGGCCAAGCTGGTCGAGGGACTTGGCCGGCCAGCAGACGGTCTGCACCCCTCAATGGCCTGCACTGGTAGTCGTCCGAGTCTTCATTTGAAATATGCTTGCAATTTCAACCTTCTCTTCATTTTTCTTCAATTCTGCAAAAATTAAAAGGTTCAAACTTTAAATATTTTAATTTTTTCTTTAAAAAAAAAGTTGAAGTGTTTCCTGCACTCAAAGCATATCAGATTGGAACCACTCTTTAATATCAATTCATTCAAATTCAAGGCATATGCATCTATAACTTGGAAAACAAGAATTAGAGTTCTGTTGTGTAATTGAGAAAATTCAACCTCAAGGCTCATCACATAAACATGCATTAAAAAAAAATTAAACATAAAGAACAATATAGAACCTGACAGCTTTATAGGCATTAGCTTTAGATTTATCGAATTTGAAATAAAAATAAGATTTGATTATTTACTTACCTAAAACAGGTGATATTTTTGAAGGATTTCACTCCAGCTTGGCACAGACATGAGATGCTCATGGAAAGAAATAATGTACCAGTATACTGCTGAAATTAAATAAAAATTAGAAATTTTATTTTACTCATTTCAGTACACTATATCATGTTATGATCATGTGGTGTTTAAAGGCTACAATATGTACAATATTAAAACAGTTCAGAGAATCTGTTAAACAATTACACAATATAGGTCATTTAATAATTAAACTGATCTATAGGAATATTTAAAGAATTAAATATGACAAAGAATAACATTTTTTGTTCCTATACTAAATGCTGAAAAAATATTATGTTTCAATTTCTTCACTTCAGTCTTTGTCATTGACATACCAATCAAAACAAACAAGAAATCTGAGATTCACATGCCTAGAATTTTGTTCATTCTACATATTTCTTCTTTTTTGAATGCCCATCTAGAGGTAATAAACATTTCCTACCAAAAACATTAAAATATTAACATAAATATTGCCTTACCGAATGATTTTGTCATCGTTTTTCTATCAACACTTTCAACACACCAACATTCAAATCGTCCATGAAAAAATCCGCGCTCTGTTGTTGACCAATCAGAGACTTAGAATAAGTCACGTGATTGAAAATAAATAAATAAATAATTCATAATTAATTTATTTTAAATCCAAATAAACATAATTGTGTATTTTGAAACATATCTTAAATATTAAAAAGCCAGTTGGTGTTAAAATTTTGAAACAGAGTTCCAACAAAACGGACAAAACGGACGTCGGGGCCGCCATATTTGTGTCGTTGCCGCCATTTTGAATTTAATATTTTATTTATTTATGAAAATAACTAGTAAAACTGGGTTTTTTATTCAGGCAAATAATAAAATTCACATGTCCTAGTCTTCTGCTAAAATCTTAATATAACTGGCAGTCTTTATTACCAACATCGTAATATCTGTTAATAAATGAACATACACACACTGTATGTTGTTGTTTATCTTTCTAGCCACCCTTATTACGATTGATTTACTTTAGATTTCAAACAACCCTTGTAAAATTGTACCATTGCGTAATACACAAGCTGAAATTTACGAAGTGTAGGCCAAAAAGGTCATCTAGTACAAACACCTGTGTCACGAGAAAACAATGGGGAAATTAACACTGTTTTGCACACGAAGAAAAATCTGTGCAAAATATTAAATGACTTCATGAGATTATAACATTTGACCACTGTTTATATCTCTTGAACATTTATATTTCTCCAGAATTAGGGAAATTATTCCACCTTAAGATGTACATGCATATAATTTACAAAACATGAAATCTATATAATACGTATTTTCTGAGAGAGAGAGAGAGAGAGAGAGAGAGAGAGAGAGAGAGAGAGAGAGAGAGAGATTATTCCCAACTTTAGATGAAACTAGTACTTACAAGACAAATGTTAATTAAACAACAATATTTATTAATGAGAGAGAGAGAGATTTATTCCAAACTTCAGATGTAATTTACTACAAGTCTCAACTTCACATCTCTTCTGTTGAACTTAACAGTGGATGTGGCTGTGGACTGTAATGGATGAGAAAAACATTGGTATTAAAGATGTCTAAGAAGCCCCCCTTTTTCTTTAAAAAAAAATCTCAACTCACAACAAAACAGAAAAATAAATGTCTGCGTAAGTAATAGCAGTATATAATGCAATTCATTATATGAATAATTTTTAGATAAAGAAAATTCTGCATATAAACAGTGGTACCTTTATGTAGCCCTTAATCATCCCCACCTTTTTATTCATATCCTCTGTAGATATTACAGGTATGTAAAACTGTATTACTATACTAATATAATTATGCTTATTTATTATTTTATATGATTAAATTTCAACAGTTATATAAAAAAATAATTAATTTAGCTGTATGGTAAAAAAAAAAAAAAAAAAAAAATATTCAGTTTAACTAAGTAGCCATTCTGCAAAATGACTAAGTCCAAATTAGGTACAAAAAAGTTACACAGAAAAATGACAAAGTCCTGAAAAGTTATGTTTTAGTTACATCTGAAAATGGCTAAGTCCAAAAAGGTACAAAAAAGTTAAACAGTAAAATGACAAAGTCCAGAAAAGTTATCTTTTAGTTACACCAGAAAATGGCTAAGTTCAAAAAGGTACAAAAAAGTTATACAGTAAAATGACAAAGTCCAGAAAAGTTATATTTTAGTTACATCTAAAAATGGCTAAGTCCATTTTAGGTACAGAAAAGTTATAACTAAAATGTAACTTTTTCTTGAGGTACAAAGAAGTTACAGAAAAGTTATAACTTAGTTATAACTTATTTCGGTATGGGATAATTTTCTCAGTTATATATTTAAAAGATATTTGTTTTTAGTTTTATCATTGTAAATTAAAGCTAATATTCCCTTTCAATCCTTTGCATGCAGTTCTAAAAAAAGTTCAAAAATTTGTACATACACTGTATCTGTAAAAAATATAAATCAAAAATGACAAGAAACTCTTCAGGTCCATAGCACGATTGTACAAAATTCACCTTAACAATAAAAAAAAATGGGGATTAGGTAGTTGACTCTTTACAAAACTAAGACTAAAAAACCTGGGAGAGGGTGTGGGGTAATACACTCATTTTTTTCTGCAGAAAATATTATATTCTGTACAATATGGTGAGAGCGGTCAACTTACTACCACAATAAGAGGGGAAATTGAAGTATGAATACTACCATATGTAAACATGTATCTGCAAAATATGGAAAATCCGAATTAGATGCAAAGAAAAAATACATGTACCGCTACTTGTAAATACAATATGTTGATCATGAAATGATTATAACACGATTCACATTGCATACAATTGCATCTTAAAACAGTAACAATGTTTCTTGTACCTGCTCATCGAAATTTTTCCTGTTTTTTCTTTTCTTGGGGGGGGGGGATCCTTTTTGTTTATTTTAAAAATATATATCGTTCTAATGCACAATTAAAGAAAATATTTATTGGAAATGGGTAAGGAACAAATACCTAAATAAATGGACTGTCTTTGTATCTGTGTGTCCTTCTATACTCGAGGAGATGGAAGCAATACTTTTTTTTTTATTATAATTAGACATTTTGTATAAATTTACTGTAACCTTTAAGGATCGTAGCTAGGAAGGACATTAAAATATGTTGAAGGAGGTGGCAGTAATGTTCTGTTAAAAAAATTATAATAAACAACCACATATTTCAACAATTTGATAACATATTTCTCTTCTCTTCTTCTGGGTAGAGAGAGAGAGAGAGAGAGATTGGATATTTTCATGCACGCATATCCAGTAGCTCATAAAATAACATTGTACCTATATCTAATTTTGTAGGCAACAATATCATCAAGATTTTTCATTTACGTGTAACAATTTATCATTATTTTGCTTTTATGGATTAAACTGCATAATGCTAGGTTTAGAGACTAAAACTATCATCAAATATTCTTATTCACTTCAAGACAAGATTTAAGGGATATATATAAGTATATCTAGCGGAGTAAATTTTCGAAGCTGTCGAGTTTTCGCCATCTTGGGCTATGCATATCTACACATATTGGCTTAACACCAGTGATTCTTCACATTATTAAAAAAAATTCTTCTTTGCTCATGGAAAAACAGTTGGCAAAATTAAAATAAGAAATTAGCCCTTGAACAAAATTGCTCAGAGCCCAGAATGGGGTACCGTTTGCCATTAACAAAATATTTTCTATTTTTTCATGAGCTCTACATATCAGACAAACTGTTTGCATGGTTGTAACAGGTATAGATTTTTCAAACAAAATTGTAAAATTCCTATTCCCTGGGTCAATGGTTCAAACCCAAGGGTAAGGTTTAGTTGATAAGTTAGTCAAATTATGAAATCATGACATCCCTGGAAATTTTAATCATTTATTTACTTATTTGCATCCAGTGACAAATTCTTTGCATAAATTGTAATGAGCGTAATAGTTATAAGCTGAGATCAGGGCTTAATTGACCCTTTTGGTAAAGGGTCCAATTCAATAGAGAATTTTAAAAAATTAATCAAAGTGGCAAAATCAGGAAATATTGGTGACTTGCATAATATTACTTAAGAGAATTAACATAATTAAACAATCTTAATTTATAATGTATTTTATATACATGTAGCTGCAAGAGTAAAAGGCTTAAGAAGAAGAAGAGGAAGTCAGGAAGAATCTTGCAGATTGACATCAACAAAAACTTTTCCAGGAATGAAAACTTGTTTAATTCAAAAAAGTTGGAGCAGACATGGATGGCTATAAAAACAAAATTGGAATGACGTGAAATGATTTAAATAAATTATTAAAAGTCTCATATGTGTGTCTTTTATGTGAGAAAATGTCATTATCTGGTCATGATTAAAGAATTTTACATACTTTTAACATACTTTGTTGATTTATTGGTAGTAATAACTTTCAAAGATTATGATTTTTCAAACAGTTTCATATACTGAGATTATCAAAGTTAATTTTCGAAATTTGTTGTTTGTTTTTTAATTCACCCATATGAATCAAGACATATTCTATTAAAAAATAATAATAAAACAAAACTTCTGATGATTTTTTTTTTAGCTTTTAGCAAATGTATTTTTTGACAAAACTCAAAGTTGTTCAGTAGCTGACAAATTCAAAAAAATAACTTAATGATTACAAGACATTATTAAAATAATATTCAATAAAAAACATCCTTGAGTTGATCTGCTCGTTTTAATTGCACCATCCATATATTGGTCCTGCCTTATAATGGTTGAATTTACAAAGCTTCACAAGTTTCTGGACTCTGTCAATTCGAATGTCTTTTTTTAATATTAAGCTTTTCAACTTCGGTCGCTTAATCTTTAGGTTTGTTTAAATATTGTTTTGCAGATCATGGCATTATTACAATTATGTTGAATTTTGAAGAGATTTCCCTGTGAATTAAATTGTATTATCAGTAAGCCACATGTATATAATATACATGTACTTGTAATAACAAGTTAGTCACAAACTTGTCCATACTTTATTGGGTAATACAATATATCTACATGTAACACCCAATAAGTCACAGAATTGTCCATGCTTTGTTGGGTAATACCCAATATATAGATGTATAACCCATTTAGTCGCACACATGTCTATGCTTTGTTGGGTAATACTCAACATGTAGATGTATAACCCAGTAAGTCACAGACTTGCCCATGCTTTGTTGGGTAATACCCAATATATAAATAGATTACTCATTAAATCCCAGACTTGTTCGTGCTTTGTTGGGTAATACCCAATATATAGATGTATAACCCATTAAGTCACAGACTTGTCCATGCTTTGTTGGGTAATTCTCAACATATTAGATGTATAACCCATTAAATCACAGACTTGTCCGCGGTTCCTTGGGTAATACCCAATATATAGATGTATAACCCATTAAGTCACAGGCTTGTCCATGCTTTGTTGGGTAATACCCAATATATAAATGTATAACCCATTTAGTCACAGACATGTCCATGCTTAGTTGGGTAATAGTCAACATGTAGATGTATAACCCAGTAAGTCACAGACATGTCCATGCTTTGTTGGGTAATACCCAATATGTAGATGTATAACCCATTAAGTCACAGACTTGTCTATGCTTAGTTGGGTAATACTCAACATGTAGATGTATAACCCAGTAAGTCATAGACATGTCTATGCTTAGTTGGGTAATAGTCAGTATTTAGATGTATTACCCATTAAGTCACAGACATGCCTATGCTTTGTTGGGTAATAGTCAGTATATAGATGTATTACCCATTAAGTCACAGAAATGTTTATGCTTTGTTGGGTTATATCTTAATATGGGTGGGTTATTTACATTAAATAGTAATTAATTAACTTATTTTTCTTGAATTAAATTACATCACTCATAAGAATGTAAATTTTTCCCAATTATTAAACAGTCAGTAAAATGGAGATATTATCCTATTATAGAATAAATATTATATTAAATAATTAAGTGCAATGAATTAAATTACAATAACAAGTTATCAAAAAATGGTCAATTAAAATTAGTTTTAATTGCTATGAAGAGTGTACATAAATACATTCAATTACAATAACCTTTTTCAACTAGACTAATCCATGTTTTGTAAACCCAATACAATCATAGACAGATAATTTATACCCAATAAAGTGTTTAAAGAATTCAACCCAATAAATGTCCTCTCGTGTGAAACCCTTTCAAGTACCCAACAATGAAACCCAATAACGTTTTGGACATAAAGTACCCAATGTGTGTTTAAATGTGTGTCTGTCTGTCCGTCTGTCCCTCTGTCTGTCTGTCAGTCTGTCCCACTTGGTTTTCCGCACATTTTTCCTAAACGCTTGCAGATATTGAGCTGATTTTTGGTATGTGAGTGTATCTTGATGAGTTACAGATCAAGTTTGCATTTCGTTCCGCTTCATTGATATCTGACGGAATCACGGCCTTTTCAATTTTTACGGGTTTTCTGCAATTTTCTTCTAAACGCTTGTAGATATTGAGCTGAGTTTTGGTATGTGGCTTTACCTTGATTAGTTATAGATCAAGTTTGCATTTCGTCCCGCTTCATTAATTTTTGACGGAATTATGGCATTTTCAATTCTTAACGGGAGCGGAACCAGATTACACTTGCCGGTAGGGGACTAGTATTGCTAAAGCAATACTCTCAGAATGCTTGTTGTTTAAAAGATTGAGCATATCTTGGTGCGGAAATACAAAGTAGTTTTTGAAGTGGCGAATAATTATGCCCCTTTAATATTGCAAACGTCCTTAATTACTCGTGTTTAATATTTCACGATTTATTATATTTGTACATTTCACGATAGATTTTTTTTTACGGACACTGACCTTCTCATTACTAAATATGACGGTTTCAATAAAATTAAATGTGTAAACTTGTTCACAACTTCTCAAATAACGTACAATATTAATGCTTCATAAATTGGTACATGTATGCTAGAATGAAATGACTAAGAAGATGCCACTATCCTACAGAGTCAAAAAGGTAAGGCTTGTTTTTATTTGACAATAACTTTTATATGATATTTTGCTCGATGGTCAAGTCTCTTATAGAGGAATAAGATTAATGTTTAGAAATGGACTGGGGGGTGCACAAATTTAAGTTAGCACTTGAAGAATTCCTGGCTGCTCTCAGAGTAAGCGGCTGCGACATAAAGTCAAAAGAAACTCTAAGAGTTTACTTATCTTCTTGCAGAACAATTAAGTTTTACAAATATTGCTCACTGGTTACAATTTGTTTTACTTACATTGTACTAAAAAATAAATAAAGTATATTTTCACACAGGTAAAATAATACAGGATGATCTCTATCATACCACTTTTTCAAAATAACTTTTTGTATTTAAACTGTCAATTAAAAGCCCCCTCCCCAAATTCTGTTGCATTAAACTCAAATCTTCCCAAAGGAATATGTAAATAAAATGTTTGTCGAAACGTTTTACGTCTCCTCCAAGGAATAGGATTTTTTTTAGTTTGGATACCTCCTTTTTTCCTTGTCAAAAATTGTTGACATAAAGGTTTTTACTGAATGCCCCTTTTTTTTAATAAACGATATTACTGCCTAAAATAGCAGAGACAAAATATTACATTCCACGGTTACTTCTGTGACATAAGTAAAGCCAGTAAGTGAATTCCAGGGTTTCTGAAAAGGCAAACTTGTTAAACAATTAAAATTAAATAAACGTTGATAATATACTTCCTGATTTTATGCAATTATACTTGAAAAAAGTATTATATTACAGAACAACATTAAACTCAAAAATACTCACACAAAGGTTTGATCTGGACATAAGCACTTTGATCAGACATATCACCTTGTATAAACTTAAATTTCTCCTGTGATTGACATGAATAGCGGTTGTATTTAATGGCTTTTGTCACTCGGACTTTATAGGTCCCATTTCTTTCATTGCTTTGGATTGTTTCATTGATGTACCACAAGTACGACCAAGTTGCAATCCTCGAGTAATAATCAGGAGCAGAGGTTGACTTACTGGAGCAGATCAAAGTAGCTAGGGTGTTTACAGGTACGTCAAGGTTTCCTGTGACTACTGGTTTTGTTGGTTTACCTGAAAATGGTCATCACAAAACAAGTTTGCTTGTAAGTTAAAGAATTTGGCATAATTCACTATAGGATTGACTATATAAATTATATTTTTATCGAAAATTAATGTAGAAGAAAAAAAAAATTGCACACTTTATGAAAGCCGAAGGTTTTCATAAAAAAAGTGAGAGATTCGTTTTTTAGACTCCTTTCTCCATGAACAAAATAATTTATATAGTCAATGCATATAATTCACTTTTAGTGACCCACATGCTAATTTTTATGTACATACTCATTATCTAGCTAAACATTTGCACAACATTCACATGCAGACGGCTTCGTAGAAATATATTGATTCTCCGAAACAGATCCAAAAGCCTTTCGTACACAAAGCGGGTATAATTTTCTTAAACAGTTATAAAAATAAAGAATTCTCCATTGTAATGTTATCTACAGTGTATATAGAAATTTACTAACTTATCAATTACGTAAGTTATGAAAAAATCTGCACGCGCAATCTGTTAAGGCTGCATAAAGGGGGCGGGGCCTAATTTATACGGGAAAAGTTTACTGTGACATCACACAAATAAAGCAATTCCTCACAATAACAGAAAATGAAATAATCTGCGAATCTAAACTGCATAACAGTAATGAACTACATCAAAACTTACCACTGCGTTCATTTTTGTCGCTAGTTAAATCCCACACAGCAAGATATAAACAAGTCACTGATCGCAATGCACTTGTCGACATGATGGTAAAGTTTGACGCATTTTATGTGCAGTGAGAGGCGGATCAAGTGTTCTTTTCTCAGTGAAAAATGCATTATATTATTAAACAGAATATTATTTACAAATCTTATGTAGAACATTAATACAAATCTGAAACCTTTGTTTAGTGCCATTATCTAAAAAATATCGACAGAATGTATTGAATTGATTCTACCGTGTTTTTGTCTATAGGGTGTGCATGTTTCACGCCGAGGTGCGTCATTAAATCGCCTTAGTTTTCGCAAGGGCATACACTTAATAGATCTTGACCATTTTTTGAATACACATAAAGGACATATTCCTTAACTTGAAAAGTGCTGCTGCTGTCCTGAAATCGAGAGCATCACTTAATAAATACACAAAATACTTGGTAAAGGTCACACATATTTCGACATTAGCAAGATAACTTGAAATTTAAACTAATAAAATGCGAATTCTATTTAAAGCAGCAGCACTTTCCATAAACTACAAGTTATGTAGAAACAATCTATTACTTTAATTTTTAATTTTAACTAGGGTATGCGATATTGCAATTTGTTTGTGACCTTCATACAGTGCACATTACATGCATTTATCACGTGACTGTCAAATAAAGTGACCAAACCAAATTCAGTACAGAGCGGGGTATACAATGTTATTTGAGAAAATGTTAAAGTCATAAGATAATATAGTACCTTTACAAAATTAAAATTCATTTTAAAAAGGTATGTATTTATGCAAGTTTATATTGTGTTGATTTCTTCGAAGTACGCCTTAACAGTGCTGCGAAGCGATTACAACACGAAGAACTCAGAAACCTGTTTGTTGTCAGTAAGCAATTCGCCAACGGTCGATAGGAGTGCAACAGAAATGAAAAATGGATATTTCACGTTTAATTAAAGAGGGTGTTGCAGAAACTCGTGATTATTCCCTAAATCGAGAAGGTCATTTAAATACCCACGTCGCATGAAGAGTTATCTCTAAATATAGATAATGCTACGTAGATGGCTTTATTTATACAGCGGGTATGTCCAGCTTGTTATAACGAAACATTTCATATTTTATGTTAATATCATGCATATAGTTTTTCCTAAATAGACTCGCACATCATTTTGAAAGATGTACTGTAAAAAGCGTGCGTTAATATGTTTCAATATATACAAATGTGTCCAATTACACTATTGATGCAATATCCAAGAAATTCCATTGAGTCATTTCAATTTATTGTTTCAAGTCAAATCTGAGCCACTAATTAACAGAACAATAAGGAAACAAAATAAATATGAATAAATTAAATTATTTTAAATGATAGTACTTTATTTTTTAAGACATTGCCACTAAATAATAACATTAAATGTATGTCTTTAGTTATTAGTTTTAGACACAATATTTAATTCTGCATTTATTCAAAATATTACACATCAACTTTCTGACATTCTCTCCCTCTCTCTTTCTCTCTCAAGAGAGTTGTTACATTGTAACAATATACTATACTTCCATTATAGTGTATAAGAAAAAAAATGTATATACCAGCCATTCCAGGATTCGAACCCATTCTCAGGTAAAAAGAATCTTCGCATAGAGTCCACACGCTTCACCGCTATACCAGCTCCGACACTGAAGTATAGGGTGCTATTTTATGTACACACTTTTCATTTCGGGTGCATAATAATTTTTCTTCGATTTTTATGATTTTCAAAAATATGCCTCTTTGAAACAAAAATCGGAAATGGCAGTTTTGAAGAAAATTCATGTCTCTTTATGCTTATATCAAATTCATTCTGTTTCAAGGAGGCAGTTTTTCAGAACAATGGGGATTCCCTATTTGAAAAACAGAAAACTTGACTTATTTTGCTATATGATTAATTTACACTTCTTTTAATGGCAAATTGGTAGTCGATGTGCATTTTGCAAATATTGTTCTACATTGTGCTGTATATACTGTTGTATCTGAAAAAAATTAAGACCGTTTTCTGTTACATAATTTTTTTCTTTTAAACTGCTACAGCTTTAGGGAAAATAACAAAAGAACTCAACACCCTCTTTCTGGAAATTTATGGCGACACACATTAGAACATGTACCCACTTGATTGACAGTCAACACCCTCTGTAAAGTTTAAGTGCAGACGAAATACAATCAACACAGTCAAAATGGGAAAAACATTCACATCAAGAAAAACTTATTCTAAGGTCCTTTTTATTATTTTTTCCTAAACTATATAATAAGTTTGTTTAATTTTATTCCCTAGCTTTGTTTTTAATTTGTACTTAATTCAATGTAATTTTGTTACTTGTAAACAAAATACATAGAACACGTGCTTCTTACCAGAGTTGCTATAAATCCCTTGCCATCCCTGGCATTAACCAATGACAGCAATTATCTCGCTTTATAATTTATTTGAATATTTTTCTTTTCTCAACTTATTAAGATTTTTTATTGTATATTTTGGAAATAAAAACATATGATTAAAATATTTCTTTTAAATCAAAGAAAAAAAAAATAATAGAAGATGAATTTATATACTCATTCTTTTTGGGAGAGTGTTATTTTATAATTTTGTCACACTCTTCTTATTATTATACTACTTTCACATACTGAAAGTAATTCGTAAAATACCTTGAACACAAACAGATAAGTGGATGTTACAGGGATTCGTTTAAGGTCATCATTTCGTAAATTCGATTGGTCGATTTAAAAATTTTGTCTGCAAATATAACCTATCATTAGGTCTTCTTTGGTTGAGGTGTTTCAAACAAATTGTTAAGCATTTGTGTTTAACTTGACTACGCAGGGCTCATGGTGGGTGTTACCTGTCAACAGGGAATACTTCCTCTTCTTAGGCACCTGATCGCACCTCTTCTGGTGGATATTACGAACAATGGTAATTTTTATATAACAATATACTTGTTAACATTTTTACACATCGTCACTCAGTGTAACACTGACTTTTATTTTGACAGCCTTGGACAATTTTCAAAGGTATCTGACTTAAGGAGAACCTCGAGATAATGTATTTCTGTACAATACTTACACTTTCCAAATTTTTGATCTCATTCACATTTGAGATTATTATGTATGTATTTCATACTGTATGTTTTCACTTTGAGATTTTTCTTCTAGATATCACATTCATGTATACATATTTTCCCTTTATTTTTTTCTTGTTGTCTTTTTGGGGTTATCATCTTGACACATCAGAAACATTTTTGTTCTATAAAATATTCAAATTTAAATCTGACTTATGTTGTTTTTGTCTCTCTAAAACAACCAAGGATACGAAGATCTATAAGGGTATCAATGTTCCTGCGAAAATCTAATAAGTAAATATTTCACATTATTTGATATAATTTTCTCTTAGTCCAAAACATATTATAAGATATTCTTAAGGTGGCTGCACATATAATGGTTTTTTTCTTCTTCCAAAATCAGATTGTGAGGCACTTTGAGAAAAAGAAATCACCGGGTCAAGAGGACTGTTCTGGGTTGTTTCGCCCTTTAAATTAGAGAAATAAACAATAGCAATTATTTTATAAGGTTTATATATATCTAAGATATTTTATTTTTTTATTTGTAGCCAGAAAAACCTACATCTATCACTGTATCAAAACTTGACTTACAATTATTTCTGATCAATAGTCAAGAACTAAAAGTTTCCATTTAAAGCTCAGAATAGAATAAAAGATTTACAAAATTTAAATTGTGCTCATATCATACATGCAAGGCTCAAATTAAGTAAAAGTTTGTATTGATTGTATAATTAGGCACTTTGTACTCTATATTTTGAATCAAATATTTTTTCAAACAATACAGTTGCTAATATTTCGTTACTAATGAAGAAAGAAAACAGCATTACTTATTATTTTTATTATTCAATTACCGTGTCTGCAAAAGTCAAGTTTCCCTTTAAATTCTTGCATAATTAATGTAGAGAACAATTATTATTTAAAGTAGAATGATAAGAAATAAAGAATGGTTCGAATAAATCAATGAACTTTTGAATCCTCTCGGTTGCCAAATATTTCGGCACTTGTTAAGTTGTTCCATATACAAAAAGCAAGCAAGCAAGCAAACAAACAAACACAAAAGAACCTAGTACGAAGGTCCTTCAAAAATCACGCGGACATGTTGCACACACACACAAAAAAACATAATGAAGCAAAAGTTCACATAATATAAAAGTATCTTTATTTAATATATGGTTCCTTAAAATTTCCTGTCAAAATGTTGTATATTGATATCAATATGTGATGATTTAACAGGACATAACATGAAATGGCGGTGCTTGAACTTCAATGGCATTACAAAATATGTCTTCTTTCACTTTCTCAACATTTTCCCTTTATGTTCATGTTGTATAGTTTGAATTACTTTATCCACTCAGCATAAACATCCATATTCCATTTCTGGTTCAGCTTAAAAACTAAACAACTAGTATAGTATATTCAAGTTTGTATTAATCCCCAAAACTGTCGATATAATTATCTGAAATATTGCGTAACGTCGATCACTCTCAGAGTCCAGATCAAGTTTTCGTCGATATTCTTCTTCCGTCCCCTCCCGGATTGCATTCTTACTGAGATCTAACCTCTAAAATTACACTTTGCTGTTTGTGGACAGATATCTGAAATACCCTGGTTTACTTTATCTTTCGTATTTTGTATTTTTATATTTTGGGTCTATGTTGGCGTTTATAGAGCATTACACATAAAGTGATAGAAGTGCGCTGCTCCGTCAAACCAAGAGTCGTCATTTTTGCATCTGTTTTTATAGGTATCGCATAGGAGATAAATCACAATATTTCTGATAGTACTTCAAATGTTACTTCATAAATCTAACTACATAATAAAAGAATAATAAAAAGAATCTTTTAAGAAAATTGTCGAATAATTGACAAAATTTAAGATTCCACGAGTTTTGCCGTGCTCCGTAATTATAATCAGCACTATCAATAGAACAATAATTATAGGAACTAGAAACTCATTGCGAGCAATGAGAGGTCTTCCGTCCGATTTTGAAAGTAAAAACGTAAATTCAAGCTGAAAAGGTGATAAAAGAAATTCAGACACTTTGGAGATTCAACCCTGGTTGTCAGGGTGAAAATCCAAGAAAGCTAACCATTAACCATTCACTTTTTTGCATCACTTCCTGTCACGACCAGAAGTAACGGCGATACAAGATTTCCTCCCGATTCAAATAAACTGATGAATGACTATCAGTTCTGAAAGTTTTAGACTTCAGTCGTTTACTGTTGCCGAACAATATTGTGAGAACAAATTCTAATTCTGAGGACAGGTAAACACGCGACCGGAAGTGAATTTTATAAAAAAAGAAAATCTCTGACGTTTTTCTATACATTTGCAGTATCTACAAAATGCATAAAAACATTTCAAGTACTTTATCGATAAGCAATATTTATGAGAAGGTTAAATATCGAAGAAACGTAGTTTATCACCTAAAACCGGAAGTTGACGTTTTTGTTTCCGGTGGAATCTAACATGTTTGAAAACAGCGAAAGAGATGCAATAAAGTGATGCAAACTTTGATTTAAAAAAGAAAAGTTAAAATTTTTGATTTCTTTGATCACTTCCTGTGACGACCGGAAGTTACGACGGACGCGTTTAACCAAAATGGTTTTGCGTACTCCTCAAGGTCTGCTACTCATAAGAATTTGGTGTTTTAATCTTTTACCTGTTTTTGAGATCTCGCTCAGACATTTTTTCAATGTTGAGGACAGAGAAACACGCGACCGGAAGTGAATTTTTGAAAGATATTTAAGTTTACTTTAGACCTTTGCAGTCTGAATAACATAATTAAAATTCATTTCAAATACGTTATCTATAAAGAATATTTATAGGAAAGTAAAATACTCAAATTTTGTAGTTTTTCTCTTATATCCGGAAGTTGTCGTTTTTGTTTCCGGTGGGACCAACATCTTTCGAATCTGCGAAAAAGATGCAGTAAAGTGATGCAACCTTAAAATAAAAAAAAGAAAAGTTGAAATTTTCGATTTCTTTGATCACTTCCTGTGACGACCGGAAGTAACGGCTGACGCTCTGAACCCAAATGGTTTTTGCTATATCTTAAGGTCTGTTGCTCATATAAGTCTGGTGTCTTAATCTCTTACCGTTTCCTAGATCTTGCTCAAACAACTTCTCATTTTGAGGACAGAAAAACACGCGACCGGAAGTGAATTTTTGAAAGATATTTGAGGTTACTCTAGACATTTGCTGTCTGAATAACATGTTTAAAATTCATTCCAAATACTTTATCTACAAAGGATATTAATGGGAACGAAAAATACTCAAACTATCCAGTTTTTCTCTTATAAGCGGAAGTTGACGTTTTTGTTTCCGGTGGGACCAACATATTTCAAAACTTGCAAAACTTTCAAAACTTTTCCGGTTTTGAAAATAAAAACGTAAATTCAAGCTGAAAAAGTGATAAAAGAAATTCAGACACTCTGGAAATTTAACCCTGGTTGTCAGCGTGAAAATCCAACGTGCTAACCATTAACCATTCACTTTTTTGCATCACTTCCTGTCACGACCGGAAGTAACGGCGATACAAGATTTCCTCGCGATTCAAATAAACTGATGTCTGACTATCAGTTCTGAAAGTTTTAGACTTCAGTCATTTACTGTTGCCGAGCAATATTGTGAGAATAAATTCTAATTCTGAGGACAGGTAAACACGTGACTGGAAGTGAATTTTATATAAAAAAAAGAAAATCTCTGACGTTTCTCTTTACATTTGCAGTATCTACAAAATGCATAAAAACATTTCAAGTACTTTATCGATAAGCAATATTTATGAGAAAGTTAAATATCGAAAAACGTAGTTTATCACCTAAAACCGGAAGTTTCCGTTTTTGTTTCCGGTGGAATCTAACATATTTCAAAACAGCGAAAGAGATGCAATAAAGTGATGTAAACTTAAATTTGAACAAGAAAAGTTAAATTTTTTGGTTTCTTTGAACACTTCCTGTGACGACCGGACGTTACGACGGACGCGTTTAACCAAAATGGTTTTGCGTACTCCTCAAGGTCTGCTACTCATAAAAATTTGGTGTTTTAATCTTTTACCTGTTTTTGGAGATCTCGCTCAGACATTTTTTCATTTTGCGGACAGAAAAACACGTGACCGGAAGTGAATTTTTGAAAGATATTTGAGGTTTCTCTAGACCTTTGCAGTCTGAATAACATATTTTAAATTCATTTCAAATACATTATCTATGAAGAATATTTATAGGAAAGTAAAATACTCAAATTTTATAGTTTTTCTCTTATAACCGGAAGTTGTCGTTTTCTTTTCCGGTGGGACCAATATCTTTCGAATCTGCGAAAAAGGTACAATAAAGTGATGCAATTTTTAATTGTGACGACCGAAAGTGACGGCTGACGCTCTGAACCCAAGTGGTTTTGGCTACATCTTAAGGTCTGTTGCTCATATAAGTCTGGTGTCTTAATCTCTTACCGTTTCCGAGATCTTGCTCAGACAACTTCTCATTTTTAGGACAGAAAAACACGCGACCGGAACTGGATTTTTGAAATATATTTGAGATTACTCTAGACATTTGCTGTCTGAATAACATATTTAAAATTCATTACAAATACTTTATCTACAAAAGATATTAATGGGAAAGAAAAATACTCAAATTATGTAGTTTTTCTCTTATAACCGGAAGTTGACGTTTTTGTTACCGGTGGGACCAACATATTTCAAAACTACAAAAGAGATGCAATATTGTGATGTAAGAATTGATTTAAAAAAAGAAAGTTGAAATTTAACGATTTCTTTGATCACTTCCGTAAGCGACCGGAAGTGCCGACGACGAACGAAAAGGTGCCCTCTCCAATCTAGAAATCATGTTCTATCATCTCTAACAAGTCTCCAGTTAATATCTTAAGCCATTCTTGAGAACACTCAAGGACAAAATTGCATTTTAAAATCAGAAAATTGTCCATAACTTGGCACTGGAACCGAATTTACCAAAAAACGGAATTTTATATAAAATTCATATGAATACCTTTTATCCCTGAAAATTTCAAGGAAATTTATTGAACAGTTTTCGAGAAATCGCGTGCACAAAATTTTGTCTAAAAAAAGAATAATAATAATAACTAGAAACTCATTACTAGTAATGAGAAGGTCTTCCGTTATACTACTTCCTGTTTGCATCAACATGTCTTTCCCAACGTCGGTATTAGCCTAAAACTTATGTAGAAACAAAATAACTTAAAAAATTACTTTTTTGCTTCGTTTCCTGTCACGACCGGAAGTAATGAGGACGCACGATCTTTACACGATGCAAATGAACTGATGACTGACTATAAGTCCTGAAAGTTTTAGACTTCAGTCTTTTATTGTTGCCGAACAATTGTGAGAACAAATTCTAATTTTGAGGACAGGAGAACACACGACCGGAAGTGAACTGAATAAAAATCTCTGAATTTTCTCTTGACTTTTGCAGTATCTACAACAGATGTAAAAAGCATTTCAAATACTTATGTATAAGTGATATTTATGAGAAAGTTCAACCACGATATAACGTAGTTTACCTCTTAAGACCGGAAGTTTAAAGTTTTTGTTTCCGATATAATCTAACATATTTCAAAACAGCGAAAGAGAAGCAATAAAGTGATGCAAGTTTTAATTTTAAAAAGAAAAGTTGAAATTTTTGATTTCTTTGATCACTTCCTGTGACGACCGGAAGTGACGGCTTACGCGTTTAACCCTATATGTTTGCCTACTCACCAAGGTATATTACTCCTATAAGTTTAGTGTCTTAATCTCAAGTCGTTTTCGAGATCTTTCTGAAATAAGTTTTCATTTTGAGGACAAGAAAACACGCGACCGGAAGTGAATTTTACTAAGATATTTCACGTCACTCTAGACATCTGCAATCTCAATAACATATATAAAAATCATTCAAAGAACTCTATCTATAGGCGATATGTATGGGAAAATTAAATACCCTTTTATGTAGTTTTTCTCTTATAACCGGAAGTTGTTTTTTGTTTCCGGTAGAACCAACACATATCGTAACTGTGAAAAAGATACAATTATATGATGCAAGTCTTATTCCAAAAGAGAAAAGTTTAAATTTTTGATTTCTTTGATCACTTCCTGTGACGACCGGAAGTGACGACTGACGCTTTTAATCCAAATGCCTTTGTCTACTCCTCAAGGTCTAATACTCCTATAAGTTTGGTGTCTAAATCTCTTACCGTTTTTGAGATATCACTCGGACAAGTTCTCATTTTGCGGACATTTGAACGCGCGACCGGAAGTGAATTTTACCAAGATATTTGACGTTACTCTAGACATTTGCAGTCTTGATAACATATTCAAAAATCAGTTCAAATACATTGTCTATAAAAAATATTTATGGGAAAGTAAAATACTCAAATTATGCAGTTTTTCGCTTATAGCCGGAAGTTGACGTTTTTGTTTCCGGTGGGACCAACATATTTCGAAACTACAAATAAGATGCAATAATGTGATGCCAAAAAAAATTCAAAAAAGAAAAGTTGAAATTTTCGATTTCTTTGATCACTTCCTGTGACGACCGGAAGTGACGGCTGACGCTCTTAACCCAAATGGATTTGCCTACTCCTCAAGATCTATCACTCAAATAAGTTTGGTGTCTTAATATCTTACCGTTTCTGAGATATGACTCGGACAAAATATTTCTGAAAAAAACGGAAATCGGACATATCTGACGACCGGAAGTGAATTTTGAAAAAAATCAAAGATACATTTATAGGTATTTTCATTCTCTGTTATCCCTGAAAATTTCAAGAAAATCCGTCCAGCCATCTCTGAGAAATCGTCCGAAAAGAAAAGGGGAAAAAAATAATAATAATAAAAAGAAAAAGAAGAAACAGTAGAATCACTATAAGGTCTTCCGACTGAAACGGAAGACCTTAATAATAATAATAATAACTAGAAACTCATTACTAGTAATGAGAAGGTCTTCCGTTATACGACTTCCTGTTTGCATGAACATGTCTTTTCCAACGTCGGTATTAGCCTAAAACTTATGTAGAAACCAAATAACTTAAAATATACTTTTTTGCTTCGTTTCCTCTCACGACCGGAAGTAATGACGACACACGATTTTTACACCAAGCAAATGAACTGATGACTGACTATAAGTCCTGAAAGTTTTAGAGTTCAGTCTTTTACTGTTGCCGAACAATTGTGAGAACAAATTCTAATTTTGAGGACAAGAAAACACACGACCGGAAGTGAACTGAATAAAAATCTCTGAATTTTCTCTTGACTTTTGCAGTATCTACAGCATATGTAAAAAAAAAAAAAAAAAAAAAAAAAAAAAAAAACATTTCAATTACTTATCTATAAGTGATATTTATGAGAAAGCTAAACCACGAAATAACGTAGTTTATCTTTTAAAACCGGAAGTTTAAAGTTTTTTTCCGGTGGAATTTAACATATTTTAAAACAGCGAAAGGGAAGCAATAAAGTGATGAAAATTTTAATTTTAAAAAGAAAAGTTGAAATTTTCGATTTCTTCGATCACTTCCTGTGATGACCGGAAATGACGGCTGACGCTTTTAACCCTATGTGTTTTGCCTTCTCACCAAGTTTTATTACTCCTACAAGTTTGGTGTTTTACTTTCATGCCGTTTCCGAGATCTCGCTGAAATAACTTTTCATTTTGTGGACAAGAAAACACGCGACCGGAAGTGAATTTTATTAAGATATTTCATGTCAATCTAGACAACTGCAGTCTCAATAACATATATAAAAATCATTTAAAGAACTCTATCTATAAGCGATATGTTGGGGGAAATTCAAAACCCCTATTATGTAGTTTTTCTCTTAAAACCGAAAGTTGTCGTTTTTTGTTTCCGGTGGAACCAAGACATCTCGTAACTGTGAAAAAGATACAATTATATGATGCAAGTCTTATTTCAAAAGAGAAAATTTGAAATTTTCGATTTCTTTGATCACTTCCTGTGACGACCGGAAGTGACGACTGACGCTCTTAAGCCAAATTGTTTTGTCTACTTCTCAAGGTTTAATACTCTTATCAGTTTGGTGTCTAAATCTCTTACCGTTTCTGAGATCTCACTCGGACAAGTTCTCATTTTGCGGACATTTAAACGCGCGACCGGAAGTGAATTTTACAAAGATATTTGACGTTACTCTAGACATTTGCAGTCTTGATAACATATTCAAAAATCAGTTCAAATACATTATGTATAAAAAATATTTATGGGAAAGTAAAATACTCAAATTATGCAGTTTTTCACTTATAGCCGGAAGTTGACGTTTTTGGTTCCGGTAAGACTAACATATTTCGAATCTACAAATAAGATGCAACAATGTAATGAAAGAAAAAAATCAAAAAAGAAAAGTTGAAAATTTCGATTTCTTTGATCACTTCCTGTGACGACCGGAAGTGACGGCTGACGCTCTTAACCCAAATGGTTTTGCCTACTCCTCAAGATCTATTAACCGTATAGGTTTGGTGTCTTAATCTCTTACCTTTTCTGAGATATGACTGGGACAAAATATTTTTGAAAAAAACGGAAATCGGACATATCTGACGACCGGAAGTGAATTTTGAAAAAATGAAAAAAACGCCTAGGGGTATTTTCATTCTCTATCATCCCTGAAAATTTCAAGAAAATCCGTCCAGCCATCTCTGAGAAAACGCTCCGACAAGAAAAGGGGAAAAAAAAAATAATAATAAAAAGAAACAGTAGAATCACTATAAGGTCTTCCGTCTGAAACGGAAGACCTTAATAAGAAACAATAGAATCACTATAAGGTCTTCCGTGGAGACGAAAGACCTTAACAATAGAATCACTATAAGGTCTTCCGTGGAGACGGAAGACCTTAATAATTAATTAAAATAATCAAAGAAATTACCAAACTGTATTGGAATCTATAGAAGCATGTTTCTATGATTTTTTATGTTAATTTGACATCTGTAACAGTAAATAATAGCAGAGTCCGCGTACAATATGAACGGCCTTCCTGCCTTGAAGCATTTTATTAGATAGTTACTTATATTATCCATTTATTGCTTTAAAACTACTTGTCAAACTTTCAATAAGTGAGATTATTACTGCGTAAAGGAGGTACTAGAAGTAGTAATATGCTTGTCAATCGAAAGAACGATTCAAATATCTGAAAGTAATTGGG
Source organism: Saccostrea echinata (assembly GCF_033153115.1). Lineage (NCBI taxonomy): Eukaryota > Metazoa > Mollusca > Bivalvia > Ostreida > Ostreidae > Saccostrea > Saccostrea echinata. Next base: position 16,063,546 of record NW_026889754.1, read on the forward strand.
GACAACTTGGTTTGTTACTAAACCATTTGGACAAAATTACATAGAATAAGACTCTCTCAGGAACAATACTGTCTATATCAAATACAATATCTTAACTGTATAATAAGTTAATCACTTTTCGTGAGTGGATGTATATTGTATCAAATATAATACATGATGACTTACTTTTTACTACTAAGACTACATCTCCCTCAGAACCAGCGTCTAATATTGATTGAACTCCAGCATATAGACCGGCATCTGTAAGCTTTATGTTCCTAACCTCAAAGGTGATGTTAGTAGAGCTATATGGCCGGCTGTGGTAAATGTACTTTGATGAGTTTGTCTTTACTTCACCACCTATTTGGATGATTTTGTCTTTTGATTCCTTGTACATGTGATATATATTGTATCCAGCTTGTGGGAAAAAGGCAGCAATCCATGAAATTATCTTTGAATCTCCAATATTAGAGTCAACCAGAGAAACTGAAGAGCAAATCAAAGACAAAAGTGTGTTAATAGAGCACTAAAATATGTCATCAGTTAAAATCTTTTCAACTTAAATACTGATATATATATATATATATATATATATATATATATATATATATATATATATATATATATATATATATATATATATATATATATATATATATATATATATATATATATATATGTGTGTGTGTGTGTGTGTGTGTGTGTGTGTGTGTGTGTGTGTGTATACCTTTACTGATGATAACACCACCTTTTCATGATATCTCAAAAAAGACGTAAACATCAAATGAGTTTTTGGTGAAGAACTGGATATGATTTTGCCTCCCTAATACTGAATCAAAGTATTGAAAATATTGAAAAGTATACTTCTATCTGGATTTTACAACGAAATTATTTGAAAGAAATATTGTTATTAGAGTACAGTAGAGTTTGAGTTCAAAGACATCAGAGAAGCAGAAATACTGAACTTTGCAGAATTTTGCTAATTATCAAAGCTAATAACATCTCCTATGAACATGAAGATTTTCATTTTTTTATCATGAAAGTTTGTGATGCACTATTATTCCTGACGTTATGTAATTTTTGTTAAGTTTCTACATGTAGCATACGACTAAAAAAAAAATATATCTCACAATCTTAAGATTTGTAAATTTGGAAAAGAGACACTTCAACTAATTGGATCAAAAGTAAAACTCTTCACCATAGTTTTCTGGTAAACAAACTCCTAGAGTATAGATTTAAACTTTCAAATGTTCAAAGTTGAAAGTATGTATACTATATATTTGACAGGTGACCTGCAGGAGTAAGCATTTCCTGCCTACCGGTCACATCCACAACATCCACGGTGTGCTCTTTGTCATGATTGACTGGATCACCGTAGTTAATTCAGTGTCAAATAATGGCAAAACAATTTGTATGAAAAAAGTCAGTCAACATGCGACCTACATGTAACAGATTATAATGTTTGGAAACAACGTCTTTGTATCAGCTTTGCGAAAGTTTTCTTTAAAATAGATTGTTAATATCTTTGTATCTTCAACTTATTTGTCAATAACCTTCCTTGTTTTAAAACTTGTTCGTATGTAGAATATGCTCTTGCATATCAAATCAACTGGGAAACATAATCTCCATGAGCAGGTGATAAACGTATTTTGCTACATAAGTAAGGGGAGTTGACAAAAGAAATGTTGAAATCATCACTTTGTCATAAAGTTAAGTTGTCAGTTTGCCATTAATGTCTTTCTCGTGTAAAACATTCAAATCAAATATGGAGATAAAAACAGTAATTAGATGTATCGGACCCTGTGGTGTCTTTTATTTCGAGTTCATTGGGGTATATCGAATCAAGCTTGGAATGAAAATAATAAAAACGGTGAAGAAAACGAACAGTGATCGATCCCAGAAAATATACAAAAGCACAATCTGTGAACAGGGCAAAAAACACGGACCCCCGGAAATTCCAGATGTAGGATCAGGTGCCTAGCAGGAGTAAGCATCCCCTGTTGACCGGTCACTTCGCCGTGAGCCCTGTGTATTGATCAGGTAGACGGAACATTCCGTAGTCAATAAATAAATAAATCAACCAAAGGCATTATAAAACACATCATCCAATGTACGACCTAATGATAGGTTATATTTGTTAAGAAGGTCATTACAACGACCATAGAAATTAGGAAATGCTGACTTTTAACGAGGTTGTTGAAATCCCTGTAAATAAACTTATCTATCATGTAGCTTGCCTCGGTTTAAAAAACAAGTCGTACTTAGAGCATGCTCTTGAGTATCGAAAAAGTTGGGAGACATAAACACCATATGCAGGTGATAGCTGAATATTACAGCATAAATAAGGAAAGTTGTCGATAGAAAAAGTCATCTCGATTATAATACAATTTAGATTTTAGTTGTCCTTAATTGTCAGTAGTCAGTAAAACATCCAATGAGATGTGGCAGACTATGTGGTGTCTTTTATTTCAAATTCACTGACATATATCGAGTCATCATAAGTAACTATTTTTTATTGATAAAATATCGAGATAACGAGCAATTTTCAAGCTCAAAAGTCCACTCAAACAATACAAATCAGGAGCAGTGCAAACACGGACCTCTAAAACATCAGAGGTAGGATCATGTGCCATGGAGGAGTGAGCATCCCCTGCCGACCGATCACACCCGCCGTGTACTTCTTGTCATCATCGGGAAAAACGGAAAAAATCCGTAAACAATTTAGTGTGTAAATAATGTAAACAATTAGTATGAAAAACTTCAGTCAGCATTTGACGTAATGATAGATTATATTTGCTTACAAGGTCGTTGTATCGACCATAGAACTTGCGAAATGATGACTTCAAACGAGACTGTCAATATTCTTCATCAACTTCTTTGTCATAAAACGTCGTCGTTGTATCTAAATATCGAGTTAAAGGCCACAGCAAGTGTTTCTCGTGTAGAAATTTTTGAATAAATTCTGCTTTATAGGAAAACAAAGCAGATCTGCTAATAACGGGATATAATTAGTACCCCTGGGAATTCCAACAGATTGTCGGAAGACCTTTTCTCCAAAAACCACATAGATACTTTCATTAAGATATTCAAGAATCTTTTTAATTTCAATCTCAGACTATTTGTTTGTAGAATCAGAATGCTTTTTAAAAACAATATATGCTTTTATATGACCAATGACATAACATGCAAATTAACGAGTTCCATATTTATTTTAAAAAAAGTTTTCTATGATGTTAGAGAGTCTGGTCTTTAATTATAGTTGGAACTATTTGTATAAGTGTTGAAGACTTAAGAGTAAGTTTTTATGCTATTGATTTTAGAAAAAAATGTACTTTTAAATTTAATTTTCTTAAAGCCTTAGAGTTTTGAAGTATCCAATTTAATTCATACCCCTTATCGAATATTTTCTTGTACAGCACTCCTGAAGTTTCTCCTGTTAATATTTTCGTGAGGGGTAGAAAGGGGCTTGGGGAATTAAATTTGATTTTAAAATTTTAAGTTAAATTATACTTTATACTAACTTATAAAATACAATTTTTTTTTTTTACTGTTCCCCGAATATACTCTGCCGTAGTAATTCTGTATTCCTATAACATTTTGATTTTCTTTTTTTACCAGTAAAAGAAAAAATGTCCAGCTTCTACATCTCTTCTAAAATAAAGATATATCGTATAAAGTTTTCCTCCCTTTAAAACAATCTTACCGTTGTATTTCTTATTGTAATCCACAAAGACTTTCAAATTGTTTGAGGTGTTAAACTCCCGTACCGTGATTAGTACATATTCATATTGCAAGACGTCTTCTACAGTGTAGTTGTCACCTGCAGGGTTTTTCCATTCATCTAATGAGTCCGTTCTGATTAGTATTTGATTAGGGATTGCTGAAACATTGGTCCATGTGCATATCAGCTTTCCATTCATAAACCTTGTCGATATCGTAAAAGTATGCCCTAAAAGGATTTAAATATAAAAATATTTTTTTCTTTACATGAAAAAATAAGAAATAAAACAGTGAGTGTTGTCTTATAAATAATGTCCTTGTGGGGCGAAGACTCGGCATGTTTAATCAATCTTGTAACAGTTTCTACAAAATTGGAGAGTTTTTAACTTACTTTCTCATTTTACATAATACAAAGACTTAATTGTATTTACATGTCACCTTTTGTTCTTATTTAGATAAACAGTTCTTTCTTTGAAGTCAATTTCTAGCTCCCTATGTAGATATCTGACATGTATATAAAATCATTAAAAATCTTTTTTTATATAAGGAAGGAGGGGGCTTTTACATCTGTGGATTAGCAGCCTTGAAATCTTTCATTTGATCGAAGATACCAAATTGCATAATGATGTTGAGAGACCTTTACTTATGAAATGTAATCTGAGTCCAAAATAATGACAAACTTTCAGTTCATAGGCAACAGCATACTAAAGTTTGAATCGATTTCAGAAATATGGCCCAAATGTACTGAAAGGAAAAAGAAACGCAAGGGGTAAAGTTTGAGAGTGATTTAATGGTATTTTTTCAAAATTATTTTCCATTATTATTATATAACATTTAAACTCATCTTTTAGTTTTAAAACTCATATGATGGAACCCCAAAAAGTGTAAATAAAAAAAAATCTTATTATCTCCAATGCCTCTCTCGCGCATCTGTCACAGCCTTAATTCTCCTCTGTATGGAGTTCATCAGTGCATTTATCTTCCCCTAAGGAATATCATTCAACCCATTATTCATTTCCGACAAGGCAGCCCTTAGTAGCTTCAGCATTCCGACGCCTTTAAACCCTACCGTCCAGTTAGACCACAGATTTTCCATTGGAGAAAAAGCTGGACTTTACGGAGGCCAGTCGAGTGGGTTAACATGATTGTTTTTGAGAAAATCTTGACAATCTCTTGCTACATTTGGCCGGGGATTAATATGCTGAACAATAGGCATACAATGTACATGTGGCGAGTGAAAGGAATACCGACGTAAAATTGACGAGCTCACGAACCAAAATTGCGCAATGGGTTTCTTTCAATTTTTGGGAGAATTTAACGATTATGATTGTTTACTGTACTAAAAGCGGTTTCTGTGGTAGTGAGGTGGCGATTACACAGATGGCAGGATAAATAGCCCAATTTTAACGTTATGCGCCAACATCATCGTCACGGTTGGTTGAAACCCTTCCAGTTCCTCTCTGATGATGAACAATACATTCTATTGTGGAAAAATTCACAACAAACTGCACATTACAGCAACTTGTTGTTGCTTTTTTTAAAAGCCGTACCCTGATAACAAGAAATAAAATTGTCTGTAAATATTGAAAAACGATGTGTATACTTCGCAGCGCATCAAGTTGTACTACGAGGTGTGTAAACAAACCTGCCATTATTAATATACACGTGCTTTAAGCTTTTTCCCACTTTCCCCACGTGACATCATACATTTCACGGTGAGTAATTCTGAACATCGATTTTAGTGCACAGTAATCAAGATAGCCCTCTGGCCACGCGGGTATGTTAAGTTTACAACCAGATACTTACATGCCTATACAATATGACGTCATAGTAAGCTGTATGACGTGAACTTTAGAGATAATTATTACCGTTCAAGGTAGCTCAGTCGGTAGAGCGCTCGCTTCGTGATCGGGAGGTCGTGAGTTCGAATCTCGGACGCGACTGACCTAAGTCGATACAAAATGGGTAGCAACTGTTCCTTCGCCATGCGCTCGGCACTTTGAAGTGAAAGTTGCGGGTCCTTCGGATGAGACCCTAAAAACCGTGGCCCCGTGTCACGGCAGGCGTTGGCACGTTAAAGATCCCTCACTACTCAATGGCCCTGAGTGCCGAGTAAAGGTCAAAATTTAAAGCCCTTCACCGGTATATGGTGACGTCTCTATATGAGTGAAAAATTCTCGAATGGGACGTAAAACAACATAAAATCAATCAATCAATCATATATGTATTTAAAATTTAATTTCAGGTCCAAAAAATAATTGAAATCATTCAAAAAACATAATAGAAACCAAATCTTGTCGTTTTTGGGGTGGTATAAATAGCTAAGTATTTATCACAGGGGTTAAATACCAAACCCATGACGTCATAACTATTGATCAAATATTTGCCGAGTTAAACTTAACGTGACGAGAATTCATGTAAACAAATATATGAAATGGGAGTTTTAAAGCAAATACCATGAATGGTAAGGACCTAAAGATTAAGAATCAAGTACGCTAATTTATTCTTATCATATTTTCTTGAAATGAAAACATGCAGTGTTTTGAAATCTCGAAAAGCCTTTCCTCTGTCGTTCTATAACAACAAAAATGCAGAAATTCAACACTACGCAGCATTCTTTGAAACATAATTTTTGTTTTTATCGAAAAATGTATTCTAAAATGCTTAGAAAGTGCTGCTAGAGTCGTGGGGTTAACATGAATTAATGACAATTCCTTGATCGTATGTACAAAATGTAAAAATTTTGGTAAGGTTTGCTGCAAAACTTTGGAATATTTTTTTCTGTGTCGGGAGAAAAGGATTCTAGCAGCACTTTTCATGACCCATTGATGTTTTTACATAATTATTTTCACAAAAAGAAATGAATTATCCCCGGGGTAGTGTTGAACTTTTCACTTTTTCGTTAAGGCAATTTTTCTATTTATAGATGTCACGTGATGACGTCGTAGTGGAGTGAGCCTAGGCCTCAATGACGTCTATACAATGGATAATAATAGTAAATGTTTTATCTATGGCTTTTCTGATTTATCAAAGCTAAGTTTTCCAAAAAAAGTCTAAATTCGCCGAAAAATGATCTGGGTACTGCCTTTATATACCTGCGCAGTTATAATAATTTTCGGCCATGCAGTTAAATATTTTTCGCATATTATGTTACCCTGCGTTTCTTTTTCCTTTCAGTAAATGATTGTACGACAGACTGAGAGACATATGCAGATAATATGCATCCCTACTCCAAAATGTTTCCTCCCATTGAGAAAATTTATAACTTTACGTATATTCAAACTATAGTTTACTTTCTTTAACTAAAGCATACTATGGTGACTTAAAGAATCATGTATTTAGTATAGTAGAACAAAGTGTTCTAACTATGTAATTCGTATTGCCATATTTCATTTATCTCATTCTCAAATGATGTGTTTGAAATTAAAAGGAAATTATATTACATGTATTTTCAAATATAATTTTCAAAATTACCGTCATTATATGGAGTTTAAGTGATACTAGAAATCTCAAAATATGTTCTAGTAAGAATTAATGATAAATCAAAGTTCAATAGTAAAGTTTCAAGGTATAATAGTAAACCTAAGTATGATAGTAAAGTATAATTAAACTTAAGGATATATAATTGTAGAGTATAAATTAACTATAATAAATTTAATTTTTTTCTGTGTATCTTATTAAAAAATCTCGTTTGATTAAGTATGGAAACAATGCAAAATCCATTGGGGGTATGTTCAATCTATAAGCGGGGTGTCGTCGGAGTTGATCGTCAAAAATACCAATCCTTCGATCCTTAAAACCGTTCACGGTAGCTCAGTCGGTAGAGCGCTCGCTCCGTGATCGGGAGGTCGTGAGTTCGAATCTCGGCCGCGACAGACCCAAGTCGATAAAAAATGGGTAGCAACTGTTCCTTCGCCATGCGCTCGGCACTTTGAAGTGAAAGTTGCGGGTCCTTCGGATGAGACCCTAAAAACCGAGGCCCCGTGTCACGGCAGGCGTTGGCACGATAAAGATCCCTCACTGCTCAATGGCACTGAGTGCCGAGTAAAGGTCAAAATTTGAAGCCCTTCACCGGTATATGGTGACGTCTCTATATGAGTGAAAAATTCTCGAATGGGACGTAAAACAACATAAAATCAATCAATCGATCCTTAAAAAGCTGAATCCATTTTAAAATTTTGGTTTATGTTATCAGTGAAGTGCTTCAAGTGAATTTCTAATGTATGTCTTTGTTGATTGGCATATCATCAGCCAGATATTTATTTGGCGGCCGCCAGAAACCTATCTGGCAGCCGCAATAAATTATTTGGCAGCCGCCTGATATTTATGTGGCGGCCGCCAGAAACTTTACTTGGCGGCCGCTAGATAATTAAGTGGGGGCCATCATGTGAAATATTTTAATCACTGACACTGCTGGCTCCAGTACTTTTCTTTTCACTTTAGAAAAGGAAGAATATTGATAGCATTATATTTAATAAGTCTGATTAAACAGTATTCCTAATTATTTGAATGAGTTTTATTGTATTCAAGCAGTTTGAAGTTACAGACAAATTCAGCAGTTCTTTGGGTTGTAAATCCGAAAATTGTTGTGAAGGGGCTGATGGTAAGCTATGATATCTACTTTGCTGCATTAAAATTGAAAACCTTTTGTCACCTTGTATGGCGTCAACATGCTAGCTTAGTATGCTACAGTATTTGCTGATACATTAAGTGCATAATTGTCAAATGAACGTTTGAGGGAGCTTTCCAGGAACCCGGGATAAGTAATAAGTAGCAACTTGCATTTCAAAAATGAATAGTCAAGTAAACTTTCAAACATATGCATATGAATTTTAAATATATGTATTTAACCTTAAATTACTATGGTAAATTTAACATAAAATTGACACTTATGAAATTTAACGTAAATTAACATTAATTTGACGTACATTTTTAAACCTAAATCCATGTAAAAAAGCTACTGACATTAATTTAATTAAATATTTAACGTTAAAGAAATGTTATTTTAACGTTTAATTAATGTCAGGCACAATTGGCTGTGTATACATGTATGTTTTTACATCTTTATTTCAAAACTTCGATGTTGATTTCTGACGTGTAATTATACGTGCATTAAGACTTAAATATTTTTCAGTTTTTAACTGTTACTGTGTCTCTATTCACATTTATAGTTAATATTATTTTGAATGAGTATAACTATATTGTCCAATCCAAGGGGAACAGTGTCCAATCTTTTGCAAAAATGTCGACATTCTATTTTCCTGTTATATAGTCATTTACAGTATCCATAAAAAATTGTAAATTATTTTTACCTTTAAACAAGAGTAACAAATATATATAGTATATGGCTCCAATTTTGAGTGTCAGATCACCATTTTGTCTTACCTTTAACAAAATAAAACATCCCAAATAAAGTAATGGACAGAAGCTTGAATTTACACATCTCTCAATTTCTAAGCCCAATCATGTAGAAACAATCTCAATTTCAGTTCCACACTTCCCAGCTTCGATGAAAGCCTCGTTCTTTAAACGATATACTACGAGCAGCTGAATTTTTGAATTACAAAGCAACAGTATTCCTTGCTTCTGCTCTGCTCTTATATAATATATTAATTTGTTCACGAGGAAGAAAATAAAACATGTAATTAACAAGGATGTGATGTAGTATATAGTCTCAATTGTACATTTCATTCACTTACATTCTTCCCTCTCTGTCCCTTTTTGAAATATATTTCCTTCATTTATCCTTTTTTTCTTTTTATTTACATCCACAGACTTTTTTTCTTCTTTATTTCTTATGAAAACCATTGCCGTTTATCAGTACGTAAACAACACTGAACATAACACGTTTACAGATTTCTTTAGCAGTGGCTGTTTCATCATGGGAACTTACAATGACGTTCATATAAAAAAAAGCAATAGTTGAACTTTTTAATCCTTCTTTAAATGATTATTTATACAGATTTGAATATCAACAATAAAATGTTTTTTTTTCTGTGATTGTTAGAAAAGAAAATGCCGAGGCTGTAAAAGATAAGGAAAATTATCCATAAAAGGAAAGACCGAATTCAGTCAGCGAATACACATTAATTTTTATTTTAAATTTCTCGCAAATCAACTCAGCTATAAAATAATCTTTTACATTTTATAACTGGTTATTGTTTGTCCAGACGGTGAAAGTTAAGATATGAACGAAACATGTAAAGTCTATTTATTTTTATTCAAAAATATTATGCATATTACCCTTGTATATTTCTGACAATGTTTATTATCTTAATCTCTCTATTTTTTTCTTGTGAAAGTATATTGGAATCTCACAAAATAAGCATCTAACTGCCATCAGTTTATAGAAATTAAAGAAAAAGATTTCAACGGGCTCAAGATCTTTTATCAACTAATCTACGGATTGTGGTTAATATGAAATCCTATTAGACAGATCTAGGCCTCTTTTATGTTATACTAACATTGTTTCCTTATCAACTCGAATTATTATAAAAGATATTAAGTCATTGTCAACATTGTAAACATTCATATTTATGGACATTGTTCCTCTTGGTTCGGTCTTTCTATCAAAATTCTGTCCCTGTTCTTCTATTTCTTTTTTGTATATTGATTGTTGACTTCATTTGTTTGTAATACGTGGAACGTTAGTAGTTTTTTAAGGACAGCAAAACGTAATATTTAACACATATAAACACAAAGGGACTATGCAAGCCTTTTGTAATCGTAATAATTTCTTTTTGAAATAGATGAAAAAATGAAAACTCAAAACGAACCAACAAAATGGTAGAGTCTTATAAATGCCTTGAAATAAGTAATATAGGACTACGTAATAATTTGAACTTTATTATTGTTAGTAAGAAAACTATTCAAAATATAAATAAATCCAATATATGTAGTTTTAATCCATAGGAAATTGTGTAACTTAACAAACGTTATGCTTGATCATGTTAAGTGGTTATGACTATTTTTTTTTTTTTAAAAATTCTATTATCAATATGGTTTATATATTGTATTTTAAGACAATTTCTTGCAGATACACATTCATTGTTTCAGCATGGACTAGCTTATAATATCCCATTTTCAGGCTTTTTACTTTCGATTTCGAAGTATCTACTTAATTATATTTCCTTATACAGGACCTTGTCCTTACAACGTGTCACTAACGACACAAAACAATAAAATGGTAAGGTGTATGTTGTTGAACGCTCTACCAAAGACGTGGTTAAACGTGCTGTATGGCCATATCTCCTCTCCCTTAGATTGTCCCAGATATTTTCTTACAATCAGTATGCTATAATGTTCGACTGAGATGTGGTCAAAATTTATGCGGAAAAGTCTAATAAAATGCTATCAGAAAGTTTGCATAAAGAACAATGACATTTCTATGTTAATTATTTGCTACCTATTGTCTAGAATGACACGATTGCGTCATGACTAGTCGTCCGTGTGGCATATGGTTAAAACGTTTGCTCTAGAGTAGCGGTGTATGGAGTTCATCTTTACGGGTTCGAATCCCACTGCTGGACGTGGAGACCGGTCCTTCGGATAAGACCATATAAACCGAGGCCCCGTATCACAGTAGGTGCTGGCAGAAAAAGACCCCTCACTGCTCAATAGCCCTGAGTGCCGAGTATAGGTCAAAATTTGCAGCTCTCCACCGACAAGTGGTGCCGTTTCTATATGAGTGAAAAATTCTCGAGAGGGACATTAAACAACAAACATCATGACTAATCATGAATGCGATTCTTCCTGCACTCCTTCAAACATATCTCTGGAAAAAGAGCGACAACTCCCTTTCAAATTTTGATAAAATTATCTCGAAACTCTTATATTATCTATTGCTGGTATGCTCTATATCCCCACAGTCATTATCGGAAAACGTAAATCTACACTGCCTGAGATTCTTAAATGAAATGTGATGATAAAATAATTTTTCTCAGTCCAACCAAACAATACAAATTATGAGCAGAACCATCTCGAAAACAGATTGCATCAGGTGCCATGGAGAAGTGAGCATCCCCTACCAACCGGTCACATCCTCAGTGTGCTCTTTGTCATGACTGGGTAAACGGAAAAATCCGTGGACAATTCAGTGTGAAAATTTATAGAAATACATAAGACAACGTACGACCTAACGAGAGATTGTACTCCAGCAAGGTCATTGTAACAACCATAGACTTTTCGAAATGTTTAGCTTCAACAGAATTGTTCATATCATTGTATCATCAACTTATTTGTTAATTTCACTATACGCCGTCGTATGAAGTTATTTTTAAGGATTTTTTTTTGTATCTCTAAAGAATAACAACAACAGAAAAAAATCCAAACATAATACAAACAACTATAATTTTAAAAAACCCCTATCTACCCCGAACTTCGATTATGGGGGCATAAAAATGCATTATATTCATTCACATACCATAAGAAATATAGCAACAAAACAATTCATTCTTATTACTAAAGAGATATGCGTGTTTTTCTTCACACTTTAAATTATATAATTGATCAGTTTCAAAGGTACCAAAAAAAATCAATTTGGAAAATGATTATACTAAAACATCCAAGTGTATGTTTTTTCAACTTAATTTCTTGATGGAAAAGGGAGAGTAAATTAAAACGCCCGCTTCTAACAATCACAAACTAAAAACTGAATGTACATATTCAAGAGATGAAATATATGGAGATAACGAACAGTATTCAAGCTCAAAAGTAAAAAAAAAGAAGTAAAAAAAAAAAAAGACTACCTCAAAAGAGGTAATCTTTTATAGAAAAAGACGATTATGTACCTGTCAAAAGTACTTAAATATACTTGAATTTGACATGTTCTACGTCTGTTACATTTTTTTTAAATTACAAGCACTATCGTTGCTTAAACTCACAAATCTAGCGTTCAATATAACTTTATGTTTGCGTCTGTAGTATAGAAAAAAATATCATTGGTGTATTTTCTTTTCTATTGTATCATACATTGTACGGTATATATCATTTAATAATGAAAATATACCACTTAAATGGAGGATAAAAATGAGTAACCAGAAAACGGGAGTGTGCTTCTTATTGTAAGGGTTCAATAATGCATTGATGCATTATGATGCAGAGGGTCGAACTGATAAATCGGTACATAAAAAAGGAAGTTTTTATTTTTTCGACACTCTTTGGAAGTATATAATGAACATTTTTATAATTAAAGTAAACAACAAGGCGGAACTCATCTAGCAAGTTTTGAAGTTTTTATACATTTTATACATTCCTACAATTCCATACATTGTATCTTCTATACTGCGAGAGCGTTTCAGAACTACAGATTTTAAACGTAATTAGAAACCTGTCTTATTTGACAATTTTTAAAAATTACAAATATCAATTTAGCCTTAGACTGCCTTGGATTAAAAGTTGTTCGTACTCTAAGCATACTTTTGCGTATCGAATCAGTTGAGAAACATAAAGGCCAAATGCACGTGATGTTTTAATATTTCTACATAAATAAGGGAAGTTGACGATGGAAAAGCTGAAGTTCTCCCTTTTGTAATACAGTGTAATCATTAGTTGGCCGTTGTCATTTATAGTCAGTAGAACGTCCAAATATGAAAGAAATGAGACAGACTATGTAGTGTCTTTTATTCATATTTTGAGTTCACACTTTCTTACTTAAGTTCTCACGTCTTTATGTTTTCGTAAAATAAACTTACAACTTTGATACCAGAAAACAAAGTGCAATTTTATTTAATTTTAATCTCAATCCATTGGCCAAAGACTATGGAAAGCAGTGCTTAGTTTTAATTGAATCAATCTTTGTTTTCGATCGCATTTAAGAAGGAGATGATTTTGTTTTGCTTTTAAAATCAGTTAATTTCTATAAAATAATTGATTCTTATTGGATAAAAAATTCTCTCGATAATCTGGAGTTCACTTGCACTTAGCAGCCGGAACTACTTTAACTGACTTTACATGTATATTTTCCGCTTCCAGATTACTTTGTGAAAGAAAAGTGAAATACTTTTACTCTATTTTCCTAAATTTCAAAAATTGTGCGTTACTTTCCTGAGTTATTTTCTACTTTTGTTTCTTCTCGAATTATCCCCCTTTGATAAACAAATAATGCAGTTGCGGGAAAGAAGGAAAGAAATCATCATACGTATGGTAAATGTTTGTCTTTGAGATAACTGGTATAGATAATAGAACTGTGGAGAATTGATTTTTGCTACCAAGGCTGGGAAGTGCCGTCAATCTGTAAGTGCATAGGAAAGGAATGCATGAGAAAAATGACACTGAGCAAGGACGGAATTTGCAAATCGGCAACAGACTCTTCCAGATTTTACAGATGTATTGTTGTGTTATGTTGTTATTGTTGTGTTATGTATTAACAGGTTGTGGTACGTATTTCAATGTTCGGTTTGAAATTCAGATGAAGAGATAGGCAAATGAAATCCAAAATTTCTGTGACCTAGAAAGAGTTGTAAGGATTATATTTGAGTAACTTCCCTTTTAATTTACGAACCTAAAGATATCAGCTTACCGGGGAATATATACTCTTTGGGATATAGCATAGCATATATTAATAAAACAACAGGTAAGTTTTTTGTATTAAAACTGTTATTGTTAGAAAAAACTGCTAATGACACGACATTATTCGAGAACTTTGTTTCTTCGTTATGTGTAACTGTGCATCTGAAAATTTAGGTAACTAAGTACTATGTTGGACAGTCATTCGTTCTCAAGTTAAATATCATCATTGAAAGATAAATAATTAATGTTAAGAAATAAATCTTATAATTTTTACTTTGATCGATGTATCAAAGAAAACTTTGACGGAAAACTTCATCAATGCGCGTAAATCTGTACATTCAGCCATTTCGAATTTCAGCAATGTTGTTGTGATGTATTCCTGCTTACAGTCTCTGATGCGCAAATTAAATTTTAAAGTGAAAGAAAGTTTCATTGTATTATTTTAAAATCATAATTAAATAATAAGAAAAGAAAGTAATAATTTTTTTCTTTGACCGAAGTATCCAAGAAAAAATTAGACGGAAAACTTTTTATCAATGCGCTACGCGCATTGAATAAGTTTTCTGTCCAATTTTTTCTTGGATACTTCGGTCAAAGAAAAAAAAATTACATTGATCGATAGGATAAGGTAAAATGTATATACAAGGAAGTACCCTCTGGATTTTTTGTTTTATTACGATGATAAATAAATTTCTTTGCGTGATAAGTTTATGCATAGACACCATTACATTAATATGTTGTTTATCTATTGCTAGTCATATGAATACTTTTAGCCCCGGCCTGGAAATGGGTCAAATGTAACAATGGAAAAGGAAAATAAAAATGTTCAAATAATCACGAAAAATGCAAAGTAGTTTAAAAAATATATACTACGCATTTCAAATATGTATGCAATTAAAAAAAAAATTATAAGTTATCATCGACAAATGATCAAGAAAAAAGCTTTTGTCTACATCATAAAAATGGCATTGATTTTAAGGCAATGTGTATTGAATTTAATCATGGTACGCCTATCAGAACTATATATGTCAAGTTACCTGATAGCTGATAAAGACATATATACTTATGTGTACTTATTTCAGATATGAGGAGCTATGCATTGGCCCTTACTGTTTTACATTCACAATATCTTATTACGCAGCTAGGTTAAGGACGCCCATGAAATATACGCCTTAATATATTCAGGGAAAATGAATACAATTTTAATATTTTTTTTTAACAGCATTAGTTTTGATAAATGTGATATGTGGTGTTTGCACTTGTATATATAGGGTCTCTGCTGAGTTCGGCCAAAACGACATCGCTTACATCAGCTGTTTGTCACGTGACAATTTTAAAATTAGAACATATATGTACTACTACAAAGATCGTAAAAGTTCAACGATATACGGGCATTTTTACGCTATAAAATTTATTCTGTTTTCTTTGAGACAAATTCCTTAACACGAAAAGTGCTGGGAGCAACTTCCTCATGCTCGGGAATTGTTTGAAATTTAGCCGTCTTTCTAAAAACTCCAGTCAAAAATGTAATTCGCATTGGAATAATATTACATTACGGAATAAATCAACAAAGCACAACCAGCTCCCAGCACTTTTCAGAATAGTAGGGATAATAGCTACACGTGTTTAAAAATTTATAATTTATAGTGAAGCGGATATCGTTGAACTTTTGATATTTTCGAGGGGCTGGACCTGTCATTCTAGCATGTTACTGTACAAATGTGCTCCCTACGGCCTAATATAAAGTCTACACATTATCAATTTAGTTTGACAATAAAATATGGATTAATATATTTCAGAATATTTCTCTCTTTTGGTCCGACTACGCGTGTTTCGTATTTATCTTTATTTTTACAAGCTACGATAAAAGCTTGATCCACGCCTCAAGTACAGAGAAACTGCGTGTCAAACTAAGAAATGACGTCATCTCAGTAAGTACAGCGAGATCAAGCTGGCTTTCATTCTACATACGCTAAGTGCTATTATGGCAAGATAAGTTGCACATCCATTTATCTTTATAATATTAATGATAAACGAAAGTATTTAATGTGTTTTAAAAAGAACATATAGTATTTATTCATCGAGATTCATTTGTATTGTTTTAACGTGACGTCATAATAGCATTACCGAACCTCTGCATAGGCTGACGTATATATGGGAGTCCTTAACCTAGCTGCGTATTTGGCGATGGATGTGTAAATTATGCATGATATAGTAAATTACCTTGTTTTGAACGTCAAATCTGAACAAATATGAGAATATTTCATTATAGGTACAATTCTTCCTTACAAGATTCAAGATATACAGATATGACCATAAGTGAGTCAATTTCATTTTAACAATATATATCTCATTGAAAAACACATTTTAATAAAAACCTATTGTGAGGTCAATTTCGCCAAATTTACATGACATTTTCTGTAATTTGTGCAGAATTTTTCTAATTTTCTTGGCAATAAATGGTAAACGAAATAGTACACTAAACATTGAGAATAATTTTCGAAATCGTCAAGACAAGAATTTTTAAGCTCCAATTACTATAATTTCTTAATAAATTAAGTTGTAAAATTTTATTTTGAATTTAACAATAGATTTCACTGCAATGCTCATTGCTAAAATGCTAAGAATTCTACATTTTATGGCGTTCAAGTCATAAAAAGTAAGCAACAAATAACTCTGCAGTAATACTTTTGAAAAATGCATTTTTTAATAAAATATATAGTAGTAAAATAAGATTTTGACTAATTTATGGCCAGGCACTGTAAATATTACAATCTAAATTATCAATTTTTTACTTTACTTTTGTTATTCAAGATAAGATACATATACACATTGATTGGGTCAATTTGATTCTATACAATATATTCGACATAAAAGCATAAAACAAAGTCCTAGAACTATGAATGTACGATGAGGTTCATTCAAAAAGTACTTTGTAAAGCAAAGGTGAAGCGGTTAACTTTTATTGGTCAATTTCAGTACTTTTCTAGTAAACAATCTAATTGACTATCGTCTTACTAGAGACGAGTTCACTAGAGGACCAATCCAGTGACTGATCAGGTTTTACTTGACGTCATCCTGCGTTTTCTGTATAGGTGGCCCTTTTTTGGAGAAATCCACGAACACGTACTCTGTTCTCTCTTCTTCTCCATGTATGACTGGTCTCCCCTTTGTGTGCGAGTCTAAGCTCTTGTTTGTGAATTCCACCTCGATATATACTAAACCATCCTGATTCTGTGAATCATAAAAGATATTCAAAAAAAAAAAAAAATTAAATTTTGTCAAAAATTTCAAAAATAACTCACTTGTTTCTACAGAAATACAAAACGCAAGTTTTTTTTTCTAGAGATAGTAGATTTGGTTATAGTCACTATAGTTACTAAATTTTATCTCCGAAGAAGTAGAATATGGTTCAAAAATTTATTACATTTTAGTACGTATACATTTTAAACAATACTTGAAATAATGACTCTATGGAATCACTCGATCATTCTCTCTTATAGTAAATATATTTGTATAGTATAAAAACACAAAAATAGCAATAATGATCTTGATCTATAAACATATCAATCATTTTTCAAATTATGGTAAAAACAGGTCCAGCGGATAAAATAAGAAGGGGATCTGTTTGATTCGATGATTCTCTCCCCTATCGATAGTTATTTTTTTTTTTTCGTTTTCTTAAATTTGTTAAGTACATGTACCTGAATATAAATATAAAATTGGCGTGAAATCCCTTTATCTTTATGCCACTCACATAGTAAGATTTTTAGTGTTATTTTTTGTCCAAATGAAGTTCAAAAAATTTATTGCCCTTTGCAATATCCAACACTCTTTTATTTTTGCTAAACCGAAAGCTTTTAAAATCATAAAATGTTTACACGAAGGAATCCTCAGTCCACGATTTCCTGATAACTTCGAACTGGTCAAATGCTAGATGGATGTTTTTAAGCAATATACCACTAAGTAGATATATAATCATATCACTGACAAGCTATAAACATCATCCCACAGACAGGATACAATGATAATACAACTACCAATCTATAAACATTACACAACTGCTTGGTTACAATGATTATATCAATGACAGGCTATAAAAATCACAACACTGATTGAATACAATGAGTATACAACTGACAAGCTATAAACATCACACCATGAATTGGATACAATGATTAAACAACTGATAAGCTATAAATATCACACCATGAATTGGATACAATGATTAAACAACTGATAAACTATAAACGTCACACAACTGCTTGGATACAATGATTATCCAACTGACAAGCTATAAACATCACACAACGGATTGGATACAATGATTATACAACTGACAAGCTAAAAACATCACTCCACAGATTGGATATAATGATTATACCGATGACAGGATATAAACATCAAACCACTGATTGGATACAATGATTAAACAACTGACAGATTATAAACATCACACCACTAGCAGGATACAATGATAATACAAGTTTACAAGCTTTAAACATCACATCACTGATTGGATATAATGATTAAACAACTGATAAGCTATAAGCATCACACCACTGATTGGATACAATGATTAAACAACTGATAAGCTATAAACATCACACAACTGCTTGGATACAATGATTATACAACTGACAAGCTATAAACATCACACCACAGATTGGATATAATGATTATACCGCTGACAGGATATAAACATCAAACCACTGATTGGATACAATGATTATACAACTGACAGGTTATAAACATAACACCACTGATAGGATACAATGATTATACAACATTACAAGCTTTAAAAATCACACCACTGATTGGATACGATGATTATACCATTGACAAACAATTAATATCACACCAATGAATGGATATTCAGGTCATACCACTGACAGGCTATGAACATCACACCACTGACTGGATACAATGAATAAACAACTGGCAGGATATAAACATCACACCACGGATTGGATACAATGATTAAACAACTGATAAGCTATAAACATCTCACCACTGATTGGATACAATGATTAAACAACTGATAAACTATAAACATCACACAACTGCTTGGTGACAATATTCAACTGACAAGCTATAAACATCACACAACGGATTGGATACAATGATTATACAACTGACAAGCTATAAACATCACACAACTGATTGGATACAATGATTATACAACTAACAAGCTATAAACATCACACCACAGATTGGATATAATGATTATACCGCTGACAGGATATAAACATCAAACTACTGATTTGATACAATGATTATACAACTGACAGGTTATAAACATCACACCACTAACAGGATACACTGATTATACAACATTACAAGCTTTAAACATCACACCACTGATTGAATACGATGATTATACCATTTACAAACAATTAATATCACACCAATGAATGGATATTCAGGTCATACCACTGACAGGCTATGAACATCACACCACGGACTGGATACAATGATTAAACAACTGGCAGGATATAAACATCACACCACTGATTTGATACAATGATTATACAACTGACAAGCTATTAACATCACACCACTGATTGGATACAATGATTAAACAACTGACAGGATATGAAAATCACACCACTGATTGGATACAATAATTATACAACTAACAAGCTATAAACATCACACCACTGACAGGGTATAAAGATCCTACCACTGACATGCTAAACATCATACCACTGTTCGTGTATCCTCGGTCATGTTAGATGCTTCTAATTCTGCTTTCTTTCCTTGCAATTGCTTCCCTTCTTTCTTCTTCCTCTTCTTTCTATCTGTTTGCTTATGCTTGTTGGAATTTTTAATTACATCTGAATGGTCGGTGTCATGGCAATCTTATTAATAAAGAAAAAAATGTATGTGTTTCATATTTACTTTTAGACAAAAATACTTGAACTCTTCCTCGAGCAAACAAGATGACTATATTTACTGGAAATTTTCCCAAAACGTTAAAGCTTGAATCTTTGCTCTGAACAAATCTTACGTGTAACTGATGGACCGCAGTTTCGTTGCAAGAAGCTTTTCGTTTCAATGTGATCGTTTTAATTCCTTGCTGATTTCACTAACAAATAGAAACAGGAAGACAATGAATTTGTATAGATATGTTTTCAAGATGAGGCTACAAAATTGTAAATACGAAATACATGTATATAAATTCTACTAGATTGCAGTTCTTCAAGAAAAAGATATATATTTACGACGAAAAAATATATCAAACTAATAAAAGTGGTTAATTTTTTGAGAGGATTTGTAATAAAAATGTTTACGTCCAAAACGTTTAAAATTAAAAACCGCGATGAAGTTTGTTTATTGTAATTTTGGAGAGAGAGAGAGAGAGAGAGAGAGAGAGAGAGAGAGAGAGAGGTTATTTTCTAATGACAAATTATTATATGCTGATGACAATCCATAGTGCACTGAAAACAGATCCATTTTTCCTTTCATCATTTTTTCGATTCTGTTGGACTGACTTTTTCTTTAGGATATAAACTGTAATCACTACAGCCAGAGTCACAGTCAAAACAGCGATGAAAGATCCAATTACAAGGAGCATTGAAGTATCATTGGACGAAGAGGATAATGAAGGCAAGACTAAAAATAAATTTTAACATTCAGGATCAAGAAAAAGAAGAAAAGACTATTTCATTTATTAATTCAAACACATCAGAAGGGATGATAGAAATCAAATTTCGAAATGCTACAAAATAATCTACATCTCATATAATTTCATGAAATGTGGAGATATCAAATAGTGTTCAAGCTTAGAATCCATTAAAACAATACAAATCTGCAGCAAAGCAAACACGAGCCTCTAAAAACATCAGACGTGGGATCAGGTGCCATGGAGGAGTGAGGTTTCCCTGCCGACCGGTCACAACCGCCGTCTGCCCCTTGTAATGATCGGTAAATAACGAAAAAATCAGTCGAAAAATCAGTGTGTACATTTATCATTTACAATAGAATCTTTTTAAACTAAAGGTTCTGTTAGCGATCGCACAAAACAACATCACTACTGACACATATTCAGGCCAATGAAATCTTTGTCAGCTGTGAGATTCTTTGTTTCTACCATCCAATGTTTCTCCACTTAAAAAAGTTTTTCAAAGGTATTAACATTTTTTTTCTTTACACACTCTTAAATCATAAAAAAAATTTTGCGTAAAATATTGGATTCCAAAGTTTATATGGTATAAATAAAAAAAAATGCAAGTGACTCTGAACCTACCTAGCTGACGACCTTGGTTAAAGGTCAAACAATTTTCATGTGGGAATATTTCTTTGTTTTTACAAGCTTCCAATTTTTCGCCCTTAGAAAATAGCCATAATAGGAATTTACTTATTTGTCAGTGACCTTGCACTTGAACAAATGACCTTTGGTCAAGAACATGCCATACCCTCAGATCTTAAGATATATTCCTGTGACATTACAACTTTCAAAGTCCCCCATGCATAAAGATATGGACCAATCACATATTTTAAACTTTTGCGGAAAGTGAGATGATACCTACCCAAGTGACCCTGAGTAGGTCAAAATACAGCTCGAAGCTATAGGTTATCGTTTTCTTCATGATATTCCAACAGGTCACGTGGCCTAGTGGAAGGGCGTTCGCTTCGTAATCGGGAGGTCATGTTTCGATTCTCGTTCGCCCCGCCGCATCAAGACTTAAGACGTAAACATAGGTAGTGGATGTTCCTTCGCAAAGCGTCCGTCATTAAAAGTAAAAGTCACGGGTCTTTCGGACTAGACCTTAAACACCGAGGTCCCGTGTCACAATAGGCGTTGGCATGACAAAGAATTCTCGCTGCTTATTAGCCCAAAATACCAAGTAAAGGCCTAAATTTGAAACCCTTCACCGGCATTTGGTGACGTCTCTATATAAGTGAAAAATTCTCGAATATGACGTAAAACAAAACATGATCAATCAATCTAACCATAATCCTCCAATAGCATTGACGGATTATATGTATGTTTTTGTCATGGTCCTTAAACACAGGATGAAACTACAGCTTTCAGGCAACTGAAAGGCGACAGAAAGATTGCTGAAAAGGTGACTCAATGGCAGAGCTCTGCCATTCAGTCACCTTTCAGCAATCTTTGTCACCTTTCACTTAACTGAATGACAGAGTTTCATCCTGTAAAACTTTAACATGAAGTGCATGGAAATAACGAACAGTATTCAAACTCAAAGTCCATTCAAACAATACAAATCATGAGCAGAGCAAACGCAGACCTCTAAAACATCAAAGGTGGGGTCAGGTACCATGGAGGAGTGAGCATCCCCTGCCGACCGGTCACTGCCGCTGCGTGTTCCTTGTCATGATCGGGAAATAACGAGAAAATCTGTCGATAATTTGGTGTGTAAATAGTGGTCGAACAATTAATATGAAAAACGTCATTCAGCATTTGACTTAATGATAGACTGAATTTGCTTACAAGGTCATTGAATCGACCATAGAACTTATGAAATTATTACTTTAAACGAAACTGTTGATATACCTCATCAAACTTTTCCGATTTAGGGGTTATGAAACATCATCCATTATAGGTATATACACTGTGTGAAGTATAGAATTATAATTTTTGTACCTTAGGTACTTAAGACCAGACACGAATTATGCACTTTTTTCTGCAAGAAACTTTGAACATGCCTAAATGCCCTTGAATCAAGTTGATGACACCACTTTTGATCATAGAAATCTTTGTGTCACATTTATTCCCAATGTGTTTCCATTCAAGTTATATTGTCCTTTCACGAATGCACAGACAGACAGACAGACAGGAGGACAAACAAACAGTCGGAGAGACAGACAGGTACTTCCTGTTTATCGACATTTAGCATGTGCTTTTAACAAGCATCTTAAATTGGTTCTAAATTATCATTGAAATTGACATGGCTTATATAAATAAACACAATAAAAATTTTAAAAAGAGTATTCCCATATAGTTAAAAACCCCTATATCTTTAATGCTTATTAGAACTATGACAGGTTTGCTCAAATTTTAAGGAGGTTATTATGAATACTGATAAGGAATGTTACCCCGTATTTTGGCCTTTAATATATTAGGGCTTGAAGAACAGTTGATTCTATTACAACTCTCCAGTTGGTACCAGTATTCCTTCCCTGGGGTCAAAGGTCCTAGGTCATAAAATCCAATGTTACCCTCACCAGGATCTGTAAGATTTGTAATTTTTGTCCAGTTGGATCCTTGTTTGTGTGATAATATAAAGAATTGTTCTATTCCTCCATTAAAATTCGATATCCAGGAAAGATTGATGTATCCACCAGCATAAGAACTCCAGGTAAAGTTCAAAGGTGGCTGAGGTATATCTTTCAAATTATAGCGAAGAAAAACATAAAGGCATTTGCAATGATCGTGTAACATCTTAATGGTAATAAATAGATTTTATAGATAAGTAGAAAAGAAATACTATTTTAGTATTCCGCTGAATAAATTCCAGATATTTGTCAGATACTCAAAAAGCAAATTAATACACAGCAACCTTCAGTCTTACGAAAAATATATAAAACACAATAAAATGTTGATTAATAAAGCATTACATCTAATTAGAAGACTAAATATGCCTCTGTGACAAAAATAAAGCCATCAATATTACCTACAACGTTAATTACAATAATGACAACCGTTTTTCCATTGTGCTTCAATGAGTAGTTTCCGAAGGATCTGCGGTCAGCAACAGGAATGGAGCTGTTGATCCAGTATTTGTAGGAAACATTTTCTCTATGTGAAACATTAGTCTTAATTGACCGAGTATACGGTCCGGACCAAGCTATCCCTGCGTGGGAGACTAGTGGGTTTGCGAGCACAGGTATTCTCACGATAACCCTTTCACCAGGACCACTCACTGAACCATAATTGAGTTTGAACGACATGGAATTGTCAAGCTGAAGAACACCTGTTTTACATGTATAAAAGGTAGAAGTAATTTTTCTTGCAAATTCTTAAGTTAAAGTAAGTCATCTATTGTGCTTTTATTCCAACCACAGAATGCAGAAATTGAATAAACTTCGATATTTTACGTATAATTGTGCTTGAATATTATTTCATTGTACGTTCATTTTATTAAACAAGTTGTTGCACTGCTGTTGTTAATAAATTTTCTATATTTTCTGCATAGTGTTTAAATGTATCTTTCTATTCCCTTAGGAAGAAAGTGAATATAGTGAACAGTGACCAATCTACAAAAGTTCAAATCTATAGACAGGATATTCGACCAGGAGGAGTAAGCATCCCCTGTCGACTGGTCACAACCGCTGTGAGCCCCGTCTATTGATCAAGAAGACAGAACATGACATGACGTAGGTAAAATTAGTATAAAAAAGGTATAACAGTTGGTATGAAACACTTCAGCCATAATACGACCCAATGATATTCTCTCCTTCTCTCTCTCTCTAATTTCTCCCCTAATGTGGTCCACACATAACCCTATGGACCTTGATTAAAATACATAGTAAAATGAAATCAATGTTCTTACTTCGTCACGGGGTATTTGAAAAGAATGTTATTTGAATTAAGCATATTTTTACCATTCATTTATTACCTCTATTTTGTAATTGTCACAGTATTTCATTTGAACAAATGATATAAGTTTTTGAATTTTTTTTTTAGAATTTACATGTATTATTCTTACCCGGGGTATTTTTGTAATCTTCCCAAAGTGTAAATTTTAAAACATAAAAAAGAAACCTTCCAAAATATCATTTATGGCATAGTTTTTAACATTGTTTGTTTATCTAACTTTCGACCGACATGCAACGAAATAGTATTCTATATCAAGTGATGCATTATATTCGATAATAAAAAATATTACATTTAACGTTGACAGTAAATGACCGGATCTTGTTTCCTAACTCTTGAGAATGACCTTCGCAGCTGTAAGTTCCCGTGTCAGAACACTGTGTATCTTTTATATCCGTATAGTTCAACCAGCTTTGGAGGGCTGTCTTTAGAATACTGTTACCACCAACTTTCCTAAGTGTGACATTTGGGGTAGGATTTCCTGCTACAAAACACGACAGTCGTAGAGGATTCCTTTCTTTCATGTCTATTGCTTCTTGCATCATACCATTTATATATATCTTTGGATCTGATAAATCTGTATAAAAAATTATAAATATAAAGAATGGATATATAATATCAATATAATAGAAAAAAACTTGCTTCTGACAAAATATTTTCAATAAAATTCCAAACTTTGCAGTTTTTTAAAATCATTTATTGAGTTTTATTCTTTAAAGTGAGTAGGCGATAGTATTCTGTGTCATCTACTGGATGAAAAACGGTCTTGTTTTATTAATAACGTAATATTAAAGATCGTATTTATTTCAATAAAATAAAGCGATTATTACATTGAGTTCTTTTTATCTTTGATATTATTAAGTTCAATATAATAGTTGAATTATGTGAAGAATTATTTGCTAGTCATACATATTTTCATTGCACAAATACAAATTTTTTATATATGTTTTCGATTTAGAAATTTTGATGATATATACTTACATTGAATGTCTAGAGTGATGTTGTACTTCATAAAGCCCTCAATGCCTTTCGCTTCACATTGAATCCCTGTCATTGTAGTTCGGTTTGCTGTTTGTTCTGGTAAAGTAACTGAATTGTTACCGGGTGACGTAGCATTATACAAGTCGCCACTAAAAGGTCTTGAATACTTCCATTGAACACGGCACGCTGGATAACAGTCCGCTGAACAATTGTAAGGACCAAATTTCTTCCCATCAGGAATTCTAAGTGTGTTTGTTATAGGTTCTGGGAATAATACAATTATTTCTGGACCATCTGTTAAAACAAAAGAGAAAACGGTGCTCATCTAGATGTACGATGTTTGTACGCATACAATTTTGAGGAAAACAGACATCGTTTTTTTTTGCACTTAGTGATTTGATATTTATTTCCTGAAAAAAACATCTCACAGAATAGTCTTCTAAAAAATGAATATATTCATTTTTCGTACCACCTAGAGTGATAATTATTGGTTAAGCATGCAGTTGTTCTACGTATTGTGTAATGATTTTGAAGATGGTTGGACTTTCTACCAGTTTCTTAGCAATGCCTGCTTTCAGAAAAGGTGAACAATACAATATCTAGGGGGTGTTATTTATTGATTTCCATGTTATAAATTCCTATTTTGAAACATTTTTCATTCATTTTGATTGTTATGTTTGTTCTGCCATGTTAATTTAATTCTGGCCCCGGGAGTAACATTAACGAGTAACATTCTTATTACTGAAGAGAAAAAATAGCATAAACTCTTTTCTACATACACTGGACAAATTGCTAACGCACTAACATAGAAAATTAATATTTACCTTTCTTAAACTTAAGTCTGCTTCATTTAATGTATAAATATATTACTATTATTAAAATAAGATATTTAAATGCCCAAATTGGCAAGTGAATTATATATTTACTGAAAAGTAATATTTCCTAGAAATGCATGACAATTGTGCTGCTATTTTTTGGAGGAATAAGTTTTTATTATTTTGTGTGTTTGCGTTCCTTAGATTGCATTCAACAGAAACTCAGAAAAAAGTCTGACACCGGACACGGCATATTGCCATAGAGAACCATTAAGTGCAGTCATTGTGGTGTATCCAGGGTATTACTGTAGATTGGTTTGTAAAAACTGAATCAATTTAAACTTTTTTGTTTCGTTTAGTGAGAAAAATTTTAATCCTGCAATTAGATTACGAAAAAACATAAAATTGTTTAGGTGGGAACGATATTCATTAAGACTTTCGTATTCCTATTCCTTAGACTGCACTTCAGTAAAAAAGACAGAAAAATTTGTTTTTAACTTTCTTTAAAAACGGACACATTTTTACTTATTTATCACATTGCAAGTACTTTGTCAAACTACTTAAAACACATATAAATACAAGCCACATTAATCACTCACACAAAGGGTTTACCAGTACTTTTTCACTTCTTTCTGACTCGAGTTGTTCTTTTGCCTGACAGCTGTATCGGTTGTACTTCTCTGCTTTAGTGACCCTAAAACTGTACGTCTTTTGAGTGTGCCCCTCTAACCTTGTGTTGTTAACGTACCATGTATAAGATAATGGCGGAAATTTCTTGTAATACTGAGGTGCAGATGTCGATCTACTGACACATTCTAGAGAGGCCATGTTTCCTACTGTTTCATTTAAAGGTCTTCTAATTACAGGTTGAACTGGTTTTCCTATAATTATCTCAATATATAACGAATATTATCAAAAAATCCATATGAAAACAAATGGCATCATTTAGATAATCCTGATACTGCAAAATCACTAATTTTTATGGAGATTTGATTTGGTTATTTTAGTGGAATGTAGAAACCGCGAAGTGTTGGAATTTTACACTTCAGTATTATGCCTTTTCTTCACTGACGAAATCAATTCCCCTGCAACCAATATATTTTCCTCAAGCCAAAAATATTTGACCACACGAAAAAACGTGATTTTACAGTTGTATCAATTTCCATTTTATAACATTTATTTTTTGTCTCAAACCATTACTATATATATGTGTGAAACAAGAAGCTTTATGATTATAAAATTTAGGAGATTGTGCAATATGAATTTCGTAATTTACCTAAAACAAGGAGAACAACCCCTTCACCATCACTATATAACTCATCAGCTGTATAATACCCTCCATCAGCTACTGTTATATTCTTCACCTCAAATGATATGTTCACAGAATTCAGGGGTCTGCTATTATATTCATACTTTTGATTAGATGGAGGCGAACTATTCACATCCACCTTTATAATATTTGATTTCGAACCGTTATGTACATGGACAATAGTGTAAATTCCACTATTAGGAAAGTATGCAGCTGTCCATGATATATTTTGTGAATCTCCTGGATTAGATTCGACTCTAGTGACTGTAATGAGGAATAACATAGGTGACAAAAAACATATTATTTTACATACAAAATTTCTAAAAAATTTTATCTGAACAAAAAAGAATGGGCTTTTTGTTGACAAAGACATTCCGCCTGTAAGAATGAAGTAACTTCGATAAGTCTTCGTATACATGTACATGTATGTTTAGTGTGACCTTCAACAATTATATTCTGTTAACTTCGCATGAAGGTTTATGGGAGCTTTAAAAGAAAGATCTATATTCTTTTAGATGGCTGCATTTCAGCATAAGAATATTTATAATACCGCCATTTCAGTTGAAATAATCACTGAACTCAAAATTGATAAATAACGAAACTACAGATCAATTCTTTTTGTTCACTTTCTTCATTGAAATGAAATATTTTCAGTACTGCTTTTTGAGAAGCTGATATTATCAGGTGATGTTTTATCGAATGATTACCAAATGTTACTGGTTTACTAGCTATGTTGGGGGATGCCAAAGTATGATCGACATATTGTATCCTTAAATATAAATTGATTTCGATGTAAATATAAGTTGACTTAGTTGTTGAAATTATTCATTATGTTAAAGACTTCATAACTATTTTTTTACTTTTATTTTAAGATAATCACCTTCTCAGTTTATATGTTTTATAAAATTAGACAACAGTGGTTTGTGTACCATTTTAAAAAAAATACTTTCTCATGCTGTTCAAGATACATTTCAAAAAAGATTTTTAAAGTTTCCAATGAGGGTTTTTGAGGGAAACAAATAATGTTCCTTTCGATAAAGAATAATCAGCAAGAGTATCTGGTGATACATACAAAATTCATGAATTTCAATTTTTATTCATTAGTCCTCGAGTAAGCATTGGTCAAATAGAAAGAGATTATTCAAGCCCCTATAGTAAACTGTTAAAACTCCGAGATTGGTACACGCATGTACTCACTGATTGACTTTTCTTTATCTAAGGTCTTTGTTTTCTTTTTTGATCACTAATTACAAGTATATAATACAAGATTTAGATATATTGTATTTGATTGAAGCAATGAGGAATTCATTATTTTGGGTAAATAAATTTTACTTTGGAGATCATGGATTTTTTTTTTCATTAAAATGAGATTTGTGAAATGATAGGGGAAGGAGTCTGGCCGAGAAAGCTAATTCGATATTTAGCTCCCACACTACGCCATTTTATTTGACTTCAGTGTAGAATTCAGACCTTATCCTTATCATTACTTAGAACTATTGGGTAACAACTAGTAGGTTAATACTGACCGTTATATGTCTTGTAGTGATCTTCATAATCTGCACGGTTTGAAGACCTGTAATGTCGAACTTGGATCTTTACAAAATTATACTTTGTAACATCCTCCACTGTGTATTGGGCGCCAGTAGTTTTATTCCAGGAAGATACTGAATTTGTGTTCGTGGTAATTCGTATGTCATAAGGGTGCACTGAAGTATTTGACCATCTAAAAATCAGATCTCCATTGTTAAATTTCGACGATATTGCAAAAGGTTGTCCTGAAAAAAAAAGTTGTTTTTTTTTACTTTGAATCTTGCTTGTTTTGTTTACCACAACATGAAAAAAAAATTGTTTCATCCTCAGAAATAAGAGTGTTGTAATAATATTAGAGACTTCTATGAAGAGATAGAAACTGCATCTCCACTTTTATTTTATTTTCTTAGCATAAAAGAAAAAAAATATGAATTATCATTCATTAAAAATTTACAAATATTTTATTTCTCGGGAAGGCAACCCAGCTTTGTTTTTGTCTTATTGATTTGTAAGCTATTATGAATGTTTTTAATATTTTAACTTGCAAGAGTGGTATGTCCAGCACCATTTAAATTAGAAATTTGTTTTGGTTACCCCTTCTCAAAAACCTAAAGGATATCAACTGAAATTGTTATCAATATGTATTGATTAAAATTCATATATATGTACATCTTTTTATGTGTTTGTATTTTGTTTTTATTTTTGTTCGTTTGTTTCGTTTCCTGGTCATTTATTAATTTATAAATCTATTCATTTACTTATCTATTTATTTTGCAGAATTTCAATTAATTTTGCAATGACGTAGACATATTATAAAAAACAATTAAAAACAACGATGAAATAATAATATCCCAAAAGCTTGTTTTGAAAATCTTAAATACACGTTTATATTCAAATGTTTCTCATATTTGTCTGATTGGAAATGCAGAGAAGGGGATCTTACCTCATAAGCGAGTGATAACTGCACACTGCTCAACAAATAGGGGAAGTTGACAATACAAAAGTTAAAATCAAATAAATATATAACTTTAACATAATTTCCTTCCTTCCTGTTCATGTGGAAAATAATTGAAATTACCACT
Organism: Saccostrea echinata; assembly: GCF_033153115.1. Lineage (NCBI taxonomy): Eukaryota > Metazoa > Mollusca > Bivalvia > Ostreida > Ostreidae > Saccostrea > Saccostrea echinata. Next base: position 16,094,035 of record NW_026889754.1, read on the forward strand.
CAGAAATGCATGTAAAGGAAAACTAAATAAATAGATTTAAAGGTCTAAATACTGGAATATTCAGTACTTATATTATCCTAATGAGTGTGAATTATAGCATCGTGATTTGAAGCTCTGTATATATTCAGGTTTCTTTATTTTACTTGGAAAGAAACAGGAAACAAGAATAAAATTTCATTACTTATTAAGAACCATAGCTTACAGTCTATATAGAATTTGAATTGATCTTGAAACTATAGTAATGATAGGTATCACCAAAAAAATCGTATCGCGATATATCTCTATTCTCCCTTAAATATCACAATAATATCGTATTTTTTAAACTCAATTTTTATTATGTTTTTCAATGATTTTTATATTTTTCTTTCAAAATATGATATAAAAATATTGCATTACATTTTTTTTGTATTTGTATATATATAGAATAAAGCATGTTGGAATGTTAGAATGCCAATGTTTGACTGTTTTACAGCATTTGTTAACGCTTCAATTCAGAAGTTTGAAAAAGGAAATAAATTATCTTCGGATTTTACAACCATGTACCAAATACCGGTATTTTAGTCCACCTATAATGATACGTATCACTCATTAAAACATCACGATATAACAGTTTACCGATACAATCGCACACCCCTACTCTGTGGCACTACAAAACGATGTAAAACCCTGTTGCTGGCCAGGTTTTCTATAAAACCTTGGTTTTTAACGTTTCTTTGAATTGTTAATCGTAAATTCCGTCTGTGAGGGGATAATGACAACTTGTTGCAGTTAATTCCAGGCTTTTTTCTCACTAAAACAAGAAGCGCGTTTAACCATGTATAATTGTCTAGTATTCTACATACTGGGACATTTCAATACAGTGTAATCTATCCTCTGGTTTTACTTCGTAAAGAAGTCACTCAGTATTTTATTAGTGCTGGTTATGTTTCTCTATATTAACTTGCAGGTCGTAAATTAAATATTTGTTGCAATTAGTACTTGAACTATAACTTTTTTGAAAGCATTAAGAGAGTGTATACTTGGCGGTCAGAGTAGATGAGGATGTATACGCAAGTTTATCTGTTGTTTGATGTTCTGAAAATATGGTCTTTCGGACATTTCAATTTCATTTCTATTTTGTCAAAAGTCATCAACTTGTTTTTGCTTTGAACTTCCAGTGACAGACCTCTACTCTCTCATTGATATTCCTTTAAAGGTATAGTAGACCTGTCAGGTTATACTTTTTAACATCCTTATTGCCCTTATGATACAGTTGGTACTACTTTCAGATTTTATAATTAGCTTTCGCCATGTTATTTGATTAATTACTTTTGAGGGGTCTTTGGCTACATTTAGGAAAGTAGTAATAATTCTGGTGTCAATATACGCCTCGTTTTTGTTTTAATTAGCTCCAATCGAAGCTAAACTACTACGCTGTAGTATCAAGAAAGGTTTGAAGTAATTTTAATACCTTCCTTTGATATATATTGAAGTTTTCACGATCCATTTTCTATACATTGAATACCTGTAACTCAGCCCCATTGTGGAGCCTAGATTTGACAAATGTTGACCATATATTTACCGAATTGGCAAGAACGCCATTTTCTCAATGCGTGCCACTTCTAAATGGGACATGTTCTTATAATTCATGTTAACAAGCTAGAGTCAACCCTGATAATAAACTTTAAAATAGTTCAATCGGACCTGCATGTTAACATGAAATTCAAATGCAGAAATTTCACACATATTAACAAATCTTATGTTAAAATAGGTTATTTATTTTTTAATATATAATTGTCATGAAAATTGTGTTGTTTATGTTTATACCACGTTGTCTTTATCGGATATCTAATGTGAAATGACTTTCGATTTTATAAGAAACGGAAAAAAACTTCCCGAATTCGTTTGAGATTATTTGCTTTAATAACTCTTTCATTTAAGACATCTTGATTGTTTCCTCTGAACGGACTTAATTTTCAATTTTTTATATTCTCTGAAATTTATAAGAAATTATCATGTCACCATTTACACAGATGTATATTTACATGATATAGTTATATACATCAAAGGGCCCTTACCACCCCTTGTATGGATTGATTGATTGATTGTATGTTGTTTTACGTCATATTCGAGAATTTTTCATTCAGTTAGAGACGTCACCATATACCGGTGAAGCCTGCCGTGACACTGAACCTCGGTTTTTAAGGTCTACGCGGGTATGTTAAGGCTACACCCAGAGATATCCTACTTGCCTTTACAATATGACGTCATAGTAAGCTGTATGACGTGATCTTTAGAAATAATGATTTCTGAATATCTATATCTAAAGTTTATTTTCAGATCCAGGAAATTAATGGAATCATTCAAAAACATAATATAAACTAACTCTTGTCGTTTTTGGGTGGTATAAACAGCTAAGTATTTATCACAGGGGTTAAATACCAAACCCATGACGTCATAACTATTGATCAAATATTTGCCGAGTGAAAATGAAACGTGACGAGAATTCATGTAAACAAATAAATGAAATGGGAGTTTTAAAGCATATACATTGAATGTCATGTGTGATTCATAAGAAAGTAAAGATTAAGAATCAGGTACGCTGATATATTCTTATCATGTTTTCTTATAATGAACAGAGGCAATGCTTTGAAATCCCGATCAGCCTTTCCTCTGTCGCTCTATAACAACAAAGATGCAAAAGTTCAAGATTACGCCGCATACTGTGAAACATAATTTTTGTTTGTATCGAAAGCTTGTATTCTATAGTACTTGGAAAGTGCTGCTAGAATCGTGTGGTTAACATAAATTGATGACAATTCCTTGATCGTATGTATAAAATCTAAAAATTTTGGTAAGCTTTCATGCGGAACTTTGGAAATTTTTTTTTCTGTGTTTGAAGAGTAGGATTCTAGCAGCACTTTTCATGGTCCAGTGATGTTTTTACATAATTATTTTCACAAAAAGAAATGAATTATCCCCGGCGTAGTGTTGAACTTTTCACTTTTTCATTAAGGCATTTTTTCTATTTATAGACGTCACGTGATGTCGTCGTAGTGGAGTGCTTCTTTTAGCCTCAGACTCAATGACGTCTATACAATGGATAATAATAGTAAATGTTTTATCTATGGCTTTTCCGATTTATCAATGTTACATTTTATGAAAAAAGTCTAAATTCACCAAAATATGATATACGAGGGTTGTCCGTAAAGTTCGTGGACAAGCTAAAATTTAAATAAAAGTTGCGTCATATATATTCATTATTAGCATATTTATAATCCTTTACTATATGTGAATTACAAAATGAAAAATTCTATTCAATTTTAAGTGTATAATTACAATTATGACTTCATTATCAAACTTGGGAGGGTGACCCGGAGCACAACAAAGTTTTAATTAAAAAGTTATCAATCACTTTACACATTTCATTTGTATTTTGTAAAATTCCGCGGAAATTTGAATGGCTTTTACATTATAAGGTTGACAAAAGTTATAACGTCAAACCTGTAAAATTTGAACGTTCAAAGTTTCGAAATGGCAGAGAAATTGAGGTCAGAGTTTTAAGATAGTTTCGTCATTGTTCGAAAAAGGGACGTTTTCGGAAAAGGTGGAGCAGAGAGTAGTGGTAAAATTTTGTGTAGACATCGGAAAAACACCAACAGAGACCCATAAATTCCTTAAACAGTCGGGAAATCATGGTAAAGTAATCTATTCTTTAGTGTTTAAGTGGCACAGAAGATTTTCGGATGAAAGAGACTGTTTACTGGATGACATGCGTGAAGGAAGACCATCGTTTCGAGATTGTAGTGCTGTAAAAAATGAACTTCGTAACGTGACTTTGCCGTATTTCCGTACATACAGTCGTTTTACGCGGACAGAGGTTTGATGATTTGGAGGATCTGAGACAGGAAGTTGTTAAATATTATTTCATGTATGAAACCAGAATAGTTTGTGCACATTTTTGATGACTGGTTGAAACGACATAAGAAATGTGTTGAGTGAAACGGTGACTGCGTTGAGAAAACTTAAATTTATTTAGCATTTGACATCGAGTAACGTCAAGGATTTTCGTTTTACTGCTCCGGGTATGAATGTGTATCTTTTTTGTATCTGTAAAATATAACTATTTGTGCTTTGTTTGTGATTAAAACTTGCATATTAATAAACTGAAACATCAATTTAATGAAAATAATAGTTTCATATATTTTATCAATGTTTGTCAGTAAATATCAATGTTGTCCACGAACTTTACGGACAACCCTCGTATGTACTGCCTTAACGTACCCTCGTAATCGCATGGCGAAGGAGCAGTTGCTACCTATTTTTTATCGACTTAGGACTTAGGTCAGTCGCAGCCGAGATTCGAACTGACGACCTTCCGATCACGGAACGAGCCCCTTGTTTGGATAAGGGACTCTCTGAGAAATCCTTATATTGACTGTTGTAAATGGCTGAAAAAAAATGTTCAAAAGAAAGTATATTTCTATTACCTCTTACGATTGAAAACATCCCAAATAAAGCTAAACACAAATTCTTGTATTCGACCATCTTTCACCTTGCTTAAATACTTAATAGTAATTTTCACTTTAAGTCCCACCAGCTCAGCTTAGATGCAAACCACGTTCATTTAACGTCATGCAAAGAGCAACTGAACTTTGAAATTCCAAAATATCAATATTCCTTCTTCCTATACTGCTCTTATTGCATATTTTAGCATATATTTTCGAGGAAGAAAATGAAAAATATTCAGATTTATTATATATTCTAATTAACGTGGTTGTGATGTAGTATAAAGAGGACCACTTTATGACTTGGCGTATTCGAATCACTTAACACATGATTCATCTTAATATTTCGAGAATTTCCTCATGATTTGCTGTTTTCTCCCTATGAATAGTTAAAACATTCTTCCGTATCATTATGAATAATTCAAAACATATTTCATTATATGTTTATTGCTATTTAAATGATCTCTCTATAACATTCCTTTTGCACTGTCTAGCGTGGATGATATCAAAGAGTTCTACGTTTATTCTTTCAACCTAATCCATAGTCGCTATAAAACTCGTCGAGTTTTGCAAACTTCGGTGCCTTTCAATTAATGATTAAATTTGATAGCTACCCTAGTTACATAGTTACACATTATTCTAGGGTTTTGGCTATTTATGCTTTATATACCGCGAAGGGGATTACAAAAATTACCTAAAATTTTATTTACATGTACTATTTAAGTATGACGTCAGGCGTGGGGTATAAGATATGAACTAGATTTTATATCCAATCAAATGGTGCGTTTCAACCAATTTTCAAGTTTCTCTATTTCCTTAAGCCAAATGGCTCATCAGAATAATAATACAATCATGCTTGTAAGGAAAAAAAAAAACAAAATCATACAAGGAGAGTGAATGTAAAAATAGTCTTATATATCGATATTATTTTTTCTTAACAATGTGGCAGCATTCAAAAATTTGTCCAACTTTAAGAGATCTTTAGTATTATTAGAACTTAACAGTTGAACTAATTTAAAGATATTAGGCTTGTTATAATAATACTTTTTCAAAAATTTCTCTCTTAGATCAATATACAAAGGGCATTTCAAAATAAAATGAAATTCGTCTTCTATATCATGGAGAATACAACATATACATAATCTATTAATCTTAGGTATGTTATGGTATCGACTAGTTTCAATATTCAACATATGATTTGATTACCTAAATTTTGTTAAAAGTTGTCTAAATTTTTGTCAATAGGCTTTGTTAAGGATAAATAAAACAAACTTTTTTTCCAGAAATCAGCAATATTTCTCATAGATTTATATTCAAATAAGTAACCTGAGCGATGTTTACCAGATAAAGTTTGACAACTTAGTAAGAATTTGACGCAATGTTAAAAATACGAGTATGTGCAAACTTTTGTATAAAATTATATAGAAAACAAAAAAGTCGCATATTTAAGCACCAAAGAAAACTTACGATTTCTTTATATTTTAGGGATTTATTATTTATGTCATTTCTATTCAAAATCAGTCAAAAAATATATATCAATCCAGGCATTAAATTTTTGTTTGTGTTATGTATCCTTAAATATGATTGCAAACAGAAATTGGCAATTAAATTTTTACAAACAAGTTGATGAAACAAGAATATCAGCTGTCTCGTTTAAAGTCATCATTTCATAAGTTCTATGGTCGATACAATGACCTTGTCAGCAAATATAATTTATCATTGAGTCAAATGTTGACTGACGTTTTTTCATACTAATTGTTAGGCCATTATTTACACACTGGGTTGTCGGCGAATTTTTCCGTTGTTTCTCGATCATGACAAGGGGCACACGGCGGGGTGACCGGTAGACAGGGGATGCTCACTCCTCCATGGCACCCGATCCCACCTCTGATGTTTGGAGGCCCGTGTTTGCTCTGCTCCTTTTTTGTATTGTTTAATGGACTTTTGAGCTTGAATACTGTTGGTTATCTCCATATATTTCACAAATAACCCTTTGGAGAGTTTGATATACTCTCTATTATATTTTGCTATGAAACATCTAATAGTCGTTGTTTTAAAATGTTATTAGCTCTATCATTTAAATGGTTTTCTGTCCAAAGTTGTCCTAGTCTTAGAAGAGACAGTTCTTTTTTTAATTTGTAAAATCCATTTGTCATTTTGTGATACCGTATTTTCATAACAGGACTTAAGACTGCAATTTTCCGTTGTTCTTAATTTGATCCAATATTTAAATATCCTTAGTGTCATTGTAACAGATAGTGGAAAACGCCCAAGCTCTGAATAAATCAAGCTGTTTGAGGTTTTCTTTCCAACACCAAGAATATTTGTACAAAAAATTATGTGTGCCTTTTCCACATCAGAACATCTGTTACAACCCCATATCTCAGATCCATTAAGTAATACACTACATACATAAGTGTCGAAAATTGAATATACAGTTTCTACATTGAATTCATACCTCTTTAACTACTTGAAATAGCAAGCATATCTTTTCTACCTTGTTCAGCAGCATGTTTCTGCGTTTTTTAAAAATTCTACATTAAAGTTAAATAAAATACGTGAATATTCAAATTTATTCACAATTTGTAATTCAACATTATTTAAAACAGGATTCCTTATTACGTAATTTACCACCATTTCTAAAGACAACAACCTTAGTTTTTGTTACATTAACAGAAAAACACCATTCTTCAGCATAACTGCATAGTTTATAATATTGGTGATAATGCTCCTCCTTGCATCAGACCAATGTCGCTGTGGTAGTAGTTGCTGAGATAACCGTTGTATTTAACACAACTATTAACATCATTGTATAGAGATTTAATTATCTTTAACATTTTACCATGGATGCCTAAATGAAACAATTTCTGCCATAATTTTATTCTATCAACAGAATAAAAGGCTTTTTGAAAGTCTAAAAAAACAACATATACACTCTTTTCTTAGTAGGCAGGTACTTATTTAAAAGCGATTGCAGAAAAAAAAATAGCATCAATAGTTGACAATCCCTTACGAAATCCGAACTGTGCATCAGTCAATATATCAAAGGAATGTTCCCATTCTAATATATATCCTATTATTAAGAACACTTGTAAATAATTTACCAAAACAACTAACAATAGATATACCACGATATTTATTGTTGTCGTTTTTGTCCCCTTTTTTAAACAATGGAGTAAGGAAACATTTTGACTATGATTGAGGGTAAAAACCGTTATTGTTAAAAAGTTTTTGTAAGAGTGGGAGAAATTCATCGCGGCATTTCATGAACAATTTGTTAACAATACAATCTTCACCACAACTTTTATTTGTTTTTAACTTTTTTATTGCTGTACATATTTCTTCGAAACTGATCTCTGAATCTAACTCATCGCACACAGAATCCAGATAACATTCTTTTCTCAGGCTGTCGACTGTTTTAGAACCAAGATTTTTAAAATGGGCGAAGAAATCTTCTAAAGTTAAATTACAGTCAACACGGTTTGTCTTTTTTGTTTTTAAAAGTTTAAAGAATTGTTTTGGATTTTGTTTCTTCAAAAATGTTAGCATATCTCCCTCATGACGTTTGTACTGTCGTTTAAGTTTAATTTCAAATTTTTTACAAGTCAATTTGGCCTCTGAAAGAACTTCTCTATTTTCTGGTGTTTTCTTTGCATTGAACTCATTTAATTTTTCTTTATACTCGTTAAAAAGATGCTTACATTTATCATTGAAGCACGGCTTATCCTCGTAGTTTTGAGATAGTTTTGTACTTATGCCTTGATAGGGTTTAGATTCGGGTACATCACAGAAAGGGAGTACGCATGAGTTTAATAACTCACAAAAGCTATCTTCACAAGAACAAACATTCTCGATAGAAGTAAAATCTACGTCTACGATACTTTGAAGTCCTTGTATGTTATTATTTAAACACTCTTTAACAAGGCTGGAATTTTCGTCCTTCCACTTGACTGACCTAGCAGTCAATCTACCGTAACAATTGATTACTACGTACAAGTCATTTTGAATGGCCAAATCTCTCAATGAAACACTAAAGGAAACGGGTGAATGATCAGAAAAGACAGTAAAATCTTACTTATAATGGATAATTGGTTATTTTTAGTCAATACATAATCAATCAAACTAAAACCTCTTTTACTAAAAAAAGTTAAGTTACCTGATCCATCACCAATTATTCTGCCGTTAACAATTCGAAAAGCAGTAGATTAACAAAAATCTAAAAGTTGTCTAACCAAACCATTTATAGATTTATCCATATTACGCTTTACCGGTACCTGATCTTCATCATAATTATCTCTTAAAATATCTGAATGAATACCGTCTCGTGATAAATTATCGTGTCTAACAAAGTCGTCATATTCTGCTGTTCATGTATTGAAATCTCCAAAAATATACACTGGACCATCGTTCTTAAATTCACTATATGATTCCTCAAGTAATTGTAAAAAAATGACATCGAGTTTTTCATTAAAAGAACTATTTTCGGATGGAATATAACAATAAAATAAAAATATTGGGGTTTCAGAATGAACTTTTAAGCAAGTTACACTATCAAATAAGTTCTAAACCAATTTTATCCTTGAACTTAAAATAACTCTTATAAAAACGTACAATTCCTCCACCTATTATTTTTCTGGGAACACTGAAATGTTCATATCCTGCTAAGTGAAATTCATCGTCTGAATTAATCCAACATTTCCAAAGACAAATGACGTCGGAGTTGACAATCAGTGAAACAAATTCAGAATAAGACAATTTTTCGGATAGACATCTTGCTATATTCCAAGAATATACTGAGATTTCACTGCGGCCACTCTGATCGCGTCTCTAAGCGTTGCCACTAGAAGCTGAATTAGGTGGAGGCTCATCAGGACGTAAAGCTTGCCATTTACAAGAAGTTTGTCTCTTACAAGTTTCACACATTTACCCCCTTCACGGAGTCGGTGCTTAATGGGGACTAGATGTCTTCTTCACTCACTCATGTCTGCTGGTAACTGCTCCTGAATACCGTAAGGCTTGTTCTTTAACATGAATCCACGATCCTTCACCATAGCACGATCTTGACTGTAAATAAATCTGGCGACTATTGGTCTCCTCCCGTCATTGAAGCGGGGGTGCCTGAAATTTAGTTAGATACCTTCTGGTAAAAATAAGTAGGGGTACCCCGTATACGAAACAAGTGCCTGTGGATTTAGTCACAAAGGCGTTTCACACCGAAAATCACACTGAACTTCTCAGTTATATAATTTTTACATAATATAAGAGCGTCCCTTTATATATACACTGTTAGGCCTATATTGTAAGAATCAGAAAACGCTTTCCATACTACAGATCACAATTTATTACCTAGTAAGGCAGCTTACATCGAAGACATCAAAAACTTCCCCCTATTAAGGGAGACTTCTACACTAAGAGTTATCTTTCTTGACGTGTAACAGGTATTTCAAGACTCAACATTGACTATCGACTTAATTGTTTTTACCCTTTACTCATCAAAAATGTGCTATTTGATAGTCATTCTTAATTCAAATTAATGAATTGAAAGAATTTTTTTCTTCAACTGGTCTATTGGTGTGAAAGCTTTGACCCTTTCCTGAACAAAATTTTCCTGATTGGGCTTTTGTTTGCGCAAAGTTGCAAAATTAAGATTTATCCCAGTTTTTTATGTTTTGATAATAAATACACTTTAACTTTTAACTTGGAGAGTCATTGGTCAATAATTTAGTTGCAGTTGGACACGTTTTTATTGACCCAGCTGATAGTTCAAATCTTGTATGAGAAACATGAGAAGATATGACAACTCAATTTCTTTTGATAAAGTGTCTTCAGAAAAAAATACAATAACAGTATTTTTTATTCAGAAACATGTAGTATAGGTATTTTACAAAGTAAATGCTAATATTGAGAAATACGTTGTATGTGACGTTAGCTTATTTAAATTTTGAGTGTACAAGCAGTTTGGAAAGAACATAAACTGAAAATGAAAAAAATAATTTTAAGGAGTACCTGACTATCGCTCGACTATAACCTCTTTTCATTAAATCATTAATCCATATTATAAAACCTTCACCAAGCTATCCTATTTACGTTCTAAACAGCAAAGTACAATTAGACTATCTGTTTGTAAAATAATATATCTGCTTTTTAGATCTGGGTAGACGAGGAGAGAGAAGTTGTTCATTTCATAAGTCTAGAGGACAACGAATTGGAAACACACCAGTAAGTCGTGTGCGAAGTAAAATATTGGTTTTAATGTGTGATGTCATTCTAAAGTGCATAAACAACCATGTGCCTAAATATGATTGATTTTCAGAGTAACAAATTAATTTCTATCAAATTTTGTATTTTGAAAATGACATTTCTTTGTGGTTCAAAGTTCATCTTCCTTCTGGAAACTATCAGTCGTGGTAGTGTGATAGAGTGATATTTTAATTTATTTTATTAAGTGAATATTATATAGTTCAGTGACTTAATATTCACGTATATATTTTTATTTTTAGCATCGATCGCGCAGCATTTCGATTTCGCTGAGTTTTGCGCGCACCGTTAATAAAATTAATAAAATATTACAACTTCATTTGGTTTTAATCTTTACTTATGTTCTAGGAGTTCTTACTTATCCTGAGGGTATATAATGTTATTGGTCAGTTTTAATAACCAAGCTTGCGATTGGTTAGGGACGTTTTCCCGCCGATCTTTTTGTTTGATGACTTAGATATCGAGAGACCATTGAGAAAGATATACATATACATATTGTGGTCATTATTATTATTTTTACTATACCTAATATTGAGACGAGACCTCAGGACAGAGACTGTAAGTTGACTTCTATTTCTTTTATCTATACTAATTCTTATTCTATACTTTCCGATAATTCATCGTCTTTGATTTTTTATGTAATTTTATGAAGATATACTGGGTTCAACTTTATCATTATTAACTGAAGCTTAAAGTATAAATTCTTTGAGTATGTAAATATCAATTATGCAGAAGTGTATATAGAATATAATTATTGTTTAATAGGAGTCTATATATCAAGACCAGTTATTTTATCGGGTGGCCTTATTGTTTGAGCCTTGATCCACAATCAGGTATACCTACTATTATTTTCTATTTATTGTGTATATATTATTGTAAATAGATTTGTGAACTATTCATTTTTTGTAATAGTTCTATTTGGAATAGTTCGATTTATATTCTCGTTTTCAATACGTTGATGTAAGGGGAATAACTCTTACTTTTCCATGTATTTATTTCAATGCTCAGTATAATGTGTAATACTTTTATGATCTATTATTATAAAGTAATCGTATTTAAATTCATCATGAATATTATTATAAATGTAATATGTTTGTTTTCTAAATACTTACAATTTGTTATTGATATTTTCAAGTCTTTGTTTGTTGGTTTATAATACATTTACAATAAACTATATATGAGAACCTTAGCCGCAGGAGTTTGTCTTCACTAAGAAAACCCTGTTACAGAAATGGCGCCCATGTAGGGACCCTGCACTCCATTCCTTGTGTGAAGTTTCCCGTGTGTGTACTGTGGTGATTAACTCAGTTCGTAGTACTGCTGGACTGTGACAATGTCGGAAGTGAATATGACATAATATGACGTCTAAGATGTCCATGGACTTACCGGTATTATAAAACTTTAGTGTAGTGATTTGTGTATACATGTATATTTTGCCTGGCCAGTAGAAATACAGAAAGAGTACGTACGTACGGTAAGGTTGTAAAGTTGCCCTTTTTGCACTTGTGTTATTTTTTCACCTCTGTTAAGTACACCTGTATATTTTTTTTGTTGGTTAAACTGCAGCTGCATATTTTTTTACGATGTGAATTATCAGTTTATTTCATTTGATTTTGTTCAGTTTGAAAAGTTTCAATTGAACTCATTTTTTCGTTCAGTTTAAAGTTAGGAACCGCGAGTAAATTTTGCATGCTTGTACTAACACCCTCTTTTCATTTCTTACTCTCTACTTTCTGTTTGACAATGTTGACATTTGGACGATAGTAGTATAGTGTATAACGTGTGCCTATAGAACCACGTATAAGTTGAGCTTTGGGTATCAGTGTTGAGTATTAGTATATTACCTGATCAAAAGCACAGTCAACGTACATTTCAGGTGTTACATGTAGGTGTATTTATTCTGGTTAGTCCGTCATTCAAAGTCTGTCGGTAGAGTGTATATATTTAGAGAGTGTTTGGTTGATACACAAATTGACCTAGATAGTATTACACTGTCGGTTCTACATGTAATCGTGTCTTTTCTGAAGCCTTTGCCTGTGTTTACCTGAGATCTAGATCAATCGCGAATCGCGTTCAGTGGTTTGTATATAATTATGTGTATTTTATAAGTTAGAATTAGACAGTAGTAGTTATTGTAGTGTACATATATAGTAGAATATTATTTTGACTGGTTTTTTTCTTTATATAATACACTTTGAAACCATTAGTTTGTGCAGAGTATTCAAGTTTGTATAGTGCTATTAATAAATTTAAATTTCCAGTCTAGACGAGTGCTATCGCGAAGATCGTCACGCTTGAGCAGACACACCTTTGATCACTGTGTAGAATTATCTGCCCTTAGTTTATTGCAATTGACGATTTATCTTTCATAGAACACTTTATTACAGGAATACTAAATTGTGAATACTGTATTTTGCATTTGACCAAGGTTGAAAGTATTTATCCTTAATTTATTTATTTTCAGCTACAGACTTAGAAGTTAGTGTGTTTTCAATTTAAATTGAATTATTTTTTTCAGAATTTAATTTTAAATTTATTTCAGCATTTATTAATTTAATTTTTTTTTCAGCCTTTAATCTAGATTTTTTTTCAGCATTGATTATCATGTGTTAAATTTATTTGCAAGAAGAAACCTGACAACTGATTTGTAAAAAAGCTTTAATTATTTACAGTTCTTGAGTTAGATTCTTAATTAGTTTTACACAAGTTGATATACTATTAGAGCTTAGTTACAATAGTACTTAGTGATTAGAGATCTTAAGCAAAATCATGGCATCAGATCAAAGCGTTCATTTGAAGAAGGGTGAAGACAGTGCACTTAATCAACAGCAAATCCAACGTATGATCGATTACTTGTCTGAGCACACAGAATATAAGATCTTGACAAATGATGAGTACCAGCTATTGAGGACACCTTTGGACCAAAGCACACCCGCCGCGGAGGATGGAGCTAGGCCAAAAGTTCGCAAACCATCAACAGTCAAATTTGAACCTCAGGAACACATTCAACCATCACATTCGGATACATGCTCAGGATTTGTGTTTGATTCATCAACTGTTCGTCCTCGGTTTTCTGTATTTTCTGGAGAGAAAAAAAATGAGACAGCATTTGTTGTTTGGAAAAATGATGTGCAGTGTGCTCTCAGGGATGGTGCTTGTGCAACTCACATAATCTTTCAAGCAATAAGATCCTCCTTAAAGGATAAAGCTAGGAGTCTACTGCTTACATTTCCCACAGACGCAACTCCTCAGCAGATATTATCCAAACTGGATGGAGTCTATGGTAACATCTACCCCAGTGAGAAGCTGATTCAGCAATTCTATGCTTCTAAACAGGAGGAAGGAGAAACTGTAGTGGACTTTGGCATGAGATTGCAGAGCATCTTACAGCGATGCATTGAGAGGAAGGCTATCAGTAATGATGTGAATGAGATGCTGAGAACAATATTATGGTCTGGGTTTAGTGATAACAATCTCCGGAATGCGAGCCGCTACAAGTATGACACCATCAATGACTTTGAAACACTGAGAAAGGAATTACATAGCTTGACATGAAGTTATCAGCACCATCATCATCATTAAATGACAAGAAGAAACCTCAAGTATCCAAAATTGGAGACAAAGATTCTTCTATGGACCTGATCCTTAGAAAATTAGAGGATATGGACAAAAGAATAGGAGACATGGAGCGAGAAGTCCAAAAATCAAAGTCAAAGGATTATTTGCCTTCCAGAACGGAACCAACTTATACAGGGAATTACAATTATTCAGGAAACCCTGGAAGTTATGGGAGAAGTCGAGGATCATCATGTCCAAACAGAGGAGGATATAGAGGAAACCGAGGATCCACATACCAAAACAGAAGTGGATATGGTGGATACCGTGGTAGAAATTTCAATTTAAACCAATAGAAGCCACTAATGAGGGACAAATTGGCGGCTTTATGGAGGAACCTTGTCCCACTGAAATCAACTCACAAATTTTATGCATTAGATGTGGACAACATGGACACCTAGACACAAATTGCCATGTTAGACTAGACCATTCAAGACGTCAACATGATTTTATTCCACGAAAGACTAGGAAACACTTATCGAGACAAAATACAACACTTGTCGGGTCATCTAATGAGATAGAAGTGCAGATACAAGGTGTGCTGACACAGGCACTCATCGATACTGGATCTGCTGTGTCGACTATAAGTCGCAAATTTTATGATACCCATCTACAGGATATTCCACTGCAGCCAGTTGATTGCTTACTTACTCTTGAGTGTGCTGATGGGACAGAATTGCCATATCATGGCGTAATATCATGTGAACTACGAGTTGAAGGCATTTCTGAGGCACCAGCGACAATTGAGTGTTTGTTTCTCATAGTGAATGAGACTACTTACCATGAGTCAGTACCAGTTCTTATTGGGACCAACATCCTTTCTGTACTTTTTATGGAAACAAAACAGAAATTTGGTGTCAGATTTCTACAGAAGGCATAATTACATACTCCATGGTACCTTGACTTTCGATGTATGACCCTGCGTGAGCGTGAGTTATCCAGACGTTCATACGTGCTAGCACTGGTGAAGTCAGCTTAGGAGAGACCTGGGACTATACAACCCAACAGCAGTGTGGTCATCCAGGGATACCTGCATGATGAGTTACCTTACCATCCTGTGTATGGTATGCTGTCACCAACTGTCAACTCTCGTATTCCAGCTGATCTGGATATAGAGCCCAATGTCATCACCTACGATACTGCAAGGAATTTTCCAGTACCAGTGCACATCAACAATGTTACTACAAACAAAGTGACAGTCTACCCTCATGCGTTACTGTGTGAAGTGCAACAAGTCAGTGTCCAAAATTTTCCAAGGAACAACTCATCAGAAACATCAGATGTATTGGAGCAAATTGACCTGCCTCGAGATGAACTCTCTCAGGAGCAGCTAGAGAAAATTGAAGAATTGCTCAATGACTATGATTCCTTATTCTCAAAAGGAGACACTAACATTGGATACTGCCCTTTTGTGGAACACAGAATTGAGCTTGATGATGAAACGCCTTTTAAGCAACGTTTCCGTCGCATTCCACCATCTATGATTGATGAAGTGAGAGGGCACATAGAGCAACAATTAGCTGCCGGAATTATTAGGAGATCGCACTCATCATTCTCATCAAACGTCGTCCTAGTACGAAAGAAAAATGGACAACTGAGGATCTGCATAGACTATCGCCATCTTAACAGCAAGACTAAGAAGGATAACTATGCTCTTCCTCGTATCGATGAGATATTGGACTCGCTTGCTGGAAATACTTTGTTTTCTCTCCTAGATATGAAGTCAGGATATTACCAGATCCCTATAGCAGAAGAACACAAGGAGAGAACTGCTTTCACTGTCGGTCCCTTGGGTTTCTTTGAACATAATCGAATGGCAATGGGAGTAGTTAATGCTCCAGCAACGTAAGAGTGACTAATGGAGGAGTGTTTAGGGGATCTTCATCATCACATCTGTTTTATTTACCTGGATGATGCTATTGTGTTTTCAGGAGATAATTTTGATGAACATCTAGACAGATTGAGGATGGTATTCCAAAGACTGAAGGATTGTGGGATCAAATTATCACCAAAGAAATGTTCTTTGGTTAAGAGAAGAATAAAATATGTGGGCCATATTGTATCTACTAAGGGAATAGAACCTGATGATGATAAAGTTCAGAAGATTAAAGAGTGGCCTACACCCACAAAACCAGAGGAGGTTAGGAAGTTTTTTTTAGGTTTTTGGGGGTATTATCGAAAATTTATCAAAGACTTTTCAAAAATAGCCAGACCCCTCTTAAATCTTATACCATCAACCACCAAGTCAAAAACAACAATGAAGAAGAAAACTAGGATTCCTGAGTGGCATTGGGAGCAAGATCAGGAAGAAGCTTTCCAGATGCTGAAACAGTGTTTGTCATCCCCACCCATCCTTTCTTATCCTAATTTTGACCTACCATTTGAAATTCATACGGATGCCAGTTCAGTTGGTTTAGGGGCCATTCTCTATCAAAAACAGGAAGGAATCAACCATGTAATTACCTATGCTAGTAGAAGATTAAGTAAATCAGAACGCAACTATCCGGAACATAAATTGGAATTTTTGGCGCTGAAATGGTCAGTTACGGAAGAATTTCAGGACTATCTATTTGGCAAGAAATTTACAGTAATAACAGACAACATCCGTTAACATATGTACTTTCAACAGCAAAACTGGACACGACTGGACATCGATGGGTGGCAGCATTGGCAGCATTTGACTTTAATATTCTCTACAGACCAGGACGTAACAACTCAGACGCTGATGCACTCTCAAGATTACCTGCTGTAGAACCTAAGGATTACCTGCCAATCTCACAAGACTGTATAAGGACTATAGCAAGCATCCATGTTCAGCCTCAAGAACCTTACATAGAAAGCTTAAGTTTCAACTATGAAACTCTTCAGCCCTTGATGTCAGTACAGTGCCAGCATATTCATCATATTGATATTGAGAAAGCACAACATCAGGATCCTATCATAAGAGACTGGATATACTATGTGGAGCAGAAGAGATTTCCTAGGAAACATGAGTTCCCACCAACACAAGAATCAACAATATTCAGAAAGAACTTTGACAAATTCAAGATCATCGACAATAAGCTGTACCGAGAAACAACACTGGATTCCGAGACACATCAACAACTTGTTATACCACCTGACTTAGTCAACGAAGTTTTGAAGTATTCCCAAACAACATTGGTCATCCAGGGAGAGATAAGACAACATCATTTATTAGAGAGAGATTTTTCTGGCCTGGTATGACATATCATATCGAGGAATGGATTAAAGGTTGTAAAAAATGCCTGTTAAGAAAATTGCCAAACCACTGACAGAGCTCCTTTAGTCAACATACAAACTTCAGAATTAGTCTGTTTGGATTATCTGACATTAGAAACTTCAAAAGGCGGATATCAACATATTTTAGTAATCACTGATCACTTTACGAAATATGCCGTTGCCGTACCTACAAGAAATCAAACTGCCAAAACAACTGCCGAAGCTTTTTATAACAACTTTGTTCTTCATTATGGCCTTCCAAAACGACTACACTCAGACGCGGGGGTGTTAAGGAAGCATATAGAATTTGGGGAGCTAAAAATCCGCGAAAATGTTGCACTGTGACGTCACAATGAGAACTCCGCTGCAGTCTGCATACACAGTTATACATATGTTTTCACTGACATTTATAAACTAATGCATGATTCTCTTTTTTCATGGCTGTAATTATTCCAATGTATCAAATACTTAGCAATAAAAACCTTTTTCTGGGAATTTATTAATTATGCATCATGTTTTTCTCGATGAAAGGAAACACGTTATTGTTTTTCGCGCATGCCCAATTGGTGATCGGCTTCAGTCGAAAGCTTGATCGCGGAGAGCATGGTCAGGATTTTTTTTGAACAGGTGCTCGGGACAAGAAGGCATAGTTTATGTCATCGGAATGGTGAGAGGATTAATTTCAGGTATGTATATTAAAAGTGATACTGTTGACTTTATTCTTTTTGTTTTTTATGCTGTTTGTTTCGTTATTTAAGTGTTAAAAGCAATGTTGTACGTGGGAGCACGTGTACTACTACTAGGTAAAACATGCATTCTATCAAGTCTGTCTAAATGAGTTTGTCCTACGGACCACACGTGTACATACATCGTCAGATTATTTTCAGTTTTGAGAGAAATTCGATGCAGAAGTAGTTTATGGCATAACTTTGGCTAAAAGCTAGTATGTTCAAATGTTGATTTGTTTACCCTCGATGAGCAAATTTTTTTCGGTTTGGTTCTCTATGATGTAAATATTTTCATTTAGCAAATTCTGGTTCAGAATATGCTTAGGTCAACGAGTACTAGACCAGATGGGCTACTTCCTCCAATTTCGACTAGCTTTGTCCAGTAAAGCACTAGACCTGACCTAACATGCAAAAAAATACATCTTTCCCCACACCTGTATTGAGCATGTTGAGATAGATTGTTCAACAAGTCACTGCCAGTTGAATTAACATGCAGGTTTATAATATTGCAGCATTGGGTTGGGCACGCTTCCCTTCTTGATTATCTCAACACCCCTTCAGGTAATCTCAGAGAGATTCTGAGAGACTAAAAATTTTATCTGACCTCTCTACGAATTTCAGACTAGTGTCACACAAGCTTGCTCGGACTTCGACCACTTGTTTTTAAGTCCCTATCACTATCAAACTTTTGTTTCTTATCGTAAAAGGTTTAAATCCAACAAAATATAAAGGTTTTGATTTTTCGTAGCAATGTCCTATTCGGTTAAACATTAAACACTGAGAAGTTCCAGTGAAGGTCATAAATAGTCCATTTCAAAATATTTCGTACTATGATTTATATAGAAAACAGTGTCTGAAAGAACAGAACTTTAAATTTACAGTTGCAAATGTTTTCTTTTATATAACACTATTAAAAGCAATGCGTATCTATGTCTGTATAAATATGGGTTCCTCACGTCATAAATGTCTGACGTAATTTCTCAGTGACGTCATAAAGGGTCAACACGCAAGCAATGGATCACACACTTACTGTTGAGTTTGAAAAATAAAACATTCACACATTAAAGATTGTAATCAGGCAACTGTAAAATATAATAAGTCACAAATGTAAATTTATATAAGTAATAAGGTATCATTTTAAAACATCTATCGGGGTATAAATACAGGTTGTTACGAGATCAAATTTACCATAATTTACCATAATAGATGTAATATATCCCGATTAGATATTTAAAATGATACCTTATTTCTTAATTAAAAATTCATTGTCAGAAAACAAAAACAGCATGATTTAGTGTTGCCAGGATTTAATCCAACATTCATTCTACACATACAGTTGAGATTTAATTTATTTTACATTGCTGATTAAACAAGAAAAGTGAATAATTTCAAGTACCAATATTTTTCTCTATTTTGAGGTGAATTAGAGAATCGATTATGTAATAAAAAAGTCCCTGATGGAAGATTGTTGATTACATTTTTGTTAAGAAAATATAAGATGAAAAGCAAAATACACGTCAAGTGGAATTCATTGAATTCGTGTATAATACCCAAAATAAGGCTGCAGTTTTTTTTAATTTCTTGGTTTATGGAATTTTTTTTTAAAAATTAGGGTCAGTCGGAGAAATAAAAATAAAATGAAGCTTTTGCATTTTGATGACAGAAATGAAGGTACAAGCACACTACCCAAGAAAGCAAAAATATTACAAAATTGTATTAAGAGTATTTCTTTCACTCGCTTCTTTTTTCATGATACCATACAGTTTTTGTAGTGTACAAGAATGATATATGCATTCACAGCATTTGTTACCTGTTTACACAACATTTGTAAAAAAAAAATTGAATAAAAAATTTACTTAATTTTCAGGAACAAATTTAACCTAAAAATTTTGGGAGAGTACACTTATCTCTTCAAGGAAATGACTAACTACCTCTATTTTTTTTAACACTTTAAAAACTATATATATACATATGTTGTTTAATATTAAATTCAAATTTAGGTAGAAAAGGGTCAACAGGCAGCATATCAAACAGATGAACTTATTTAGTTTTTATTCATTAATGAATATTTACATTCCCAAATATTTTTCTTTATTAATAAGATTCTTTGCATAGAAGAAGACGGTTCAGTTTCTCATGAACTACCAAGGATGAGCATGAATATCTCAATTGTTACATCATAATATCGTATGTGATGTCAAAACTATAGTGCAAACTGTTTTGCTTAAAAAATGACAGTTGAATGACATGACTGTGGATTCTCGTCAGAAAAATAATGTAAATATAAGAAATGAATTTAATTTTTGAAAATTCATGAGGTGCATGAACTACAACGCTTCATGCCGGCATATTTATCATGAAGCACAAACACGCTTCATGAAATATGTCGGCGTGAAGCATCGTAGTTCATGTCCTCATAAATCTTCAAAAATTAAATTCATTTCTTAATTGAAACTTTATAAAGAAAATTATTTTCATAGTGTATATATTTTTTCTGAACAATTTTATTTCCTTAAATATACTGAAGTATAGCAATAATAAGATTTAATATACAATTAAAACAGAATTTAAAAAAACAACAACATTTTCTTCATTATTTAAATTGAGAAGATGAAAAAAAGATGAATGATGGGGAATTTAGTAGGGCTGTCAATGTTACCCAAAATAACCGAAAACCACAGTCCAAGTTGTTCGGTTTGGTTTCGGTTTCATTTTTCCAGATTTCGGTACGGGTCTGATTTATATATTAGAATCTGCAAGAGTGGTTATGTTGTAGATAATAGTCGGCCTATTTCCCTAAACACAGGCGTCAAGGGATTTACATGTTTGAGACTTGTTTTGAAAGTGAATTTAATGTAACCAAAAAAGATTAATCAATTTTTTATCCATGAAATTAAGGTCTAAAATAGGTGTAAATAATCAAAACAGAAAAATCCGAAATCGAATCAAAAATTTTCAGAACCGAACTGACCCGAAAAATATTTTAACTGTGACAGCCCTAGAATTTAGGCATTACTAATCCAACCCTGAATGTAAACGTTAACATTCTGTAATGCAGAGATGTTCAGATAAGTTCACTACCAACCATCATGATAGGCATTAGCTATTATATCGGCAGACTTAAATAAAAGAAACTGTGGCCGAATTGTTCAGTGAGTGCAGGATCACTGCAATTAATGAGTTGACATGCAAAATTTGTGACAAAATCAATTTTCAAAAAGAAGGAATGTTCAACATCTAAACTGTAACTTTAAGACTCGTATCTGTTTCTAACTGTAATAAACCCCCCAGTGCTGCAAGAGTTCTTCTGCATGCATAGTGTCTTGTGAGTTTGGATGACTTTGTTTCAATTCTCTTTGTTTTTTACTTATTTGGGTTTGAATTTTAGCCAAAGCAGATTCGTAGTCCTTTAAGAATGATTTGTCTTGCCGGATCAGTCGTCTATACCTCAATAACTTGTCAACATCTTCAGTTTTTCCGAGAAGACGCACAATTATATCTTCAGTGCGGAGTTTTTTTGCTGTGGGGGAAAAAAGTAAAAAAAAAAAAATTATATATCACTCCTAACACATTGTATGAATCTCTGATGCATCATTAAGCCCTTTTTTGGCTACTAAAGGTATGTAACATATATTTCAAATAAGCAAAACTGATGCAACTAAGTACTATTAATTTCATATCTGTAGAAGTCCTTAAAATTAAAAAAAAAAGTAAATGCAGTGATTGGGAAGGCTATGAAAGTCAATGTGACAGGGGCTCCACCTGTCTAGTCATGTCAATATTTTTACTGCGCCATTTTTAAAATTAATGGACCATTAATATATTCTAAGGGGCCTTTTTTAAAATAATGAAACCAATAAATAAATAGGATATATGCAACAACACACTTTTTTATTTACTATATCTAATCCTTCACGTATAATGTGGAATCAACATTGTTCGCAGAGGACTAATGTTCATTGATTTCGTGGGTCACCCTTACCCTAGAATTTACACCCCCATGAACAATTTTTTTGTAAACATTGATTCATTGATTCTTTTGCATAAATGAATAACCCATGAAATTGAGTTTCCACAAACTAAAATAAATTTTGCTTGCCCACAAACAATGACTAGACTTGCAAATTTTGAAAATTGAATATGTGCTTGAGTGGCTTATTTACTTAATGCACTATTTTCACTTCAGTGTGACTATGCCATTCCCAATCACTGTAAATGAATAAGAATTCAGGGATGCAACAGGTCTCATTGAGTAGAAAGTTTTTTTTAGCTCACCTGAGCCGAAGGCTCAAGTGAGCTTTTCTGATCGAAATTTGTCCGTTGTCTGTGGTCGTCGTTGTTGTCGTAAATTTTTCACATTTTCATCCTCTTCTCCAGAACTACTGGGCCAATTTCAATCAAACTTGGCACAAAGTATCCTTGGGTGAAAGGGATTCAAGTTTGTTCAAATGAAGGGCTACGCCCTCCTCCAAGGGGAGATAATTACGAAATAGCAAAAAATTAACGGCATTATTGAAAAATTTTCTTCTCAAGAACCAGTGGGCCAGGAAAGATGAAACTCATGTGGAATTTTTGTCAGGTAGTGTAGATTCAAGTTTGTTCAAATCATGACCCCCAGGGGTAGGGTGGGGCCACAATGGACGATCAAAGTTTTACATAGGAATATATAGGAAAAATCTTCAAAAATCTTCTTCTCAAGAACAGCAAAGCTATGATTGGTCATATTTATATGGAAGTATCCTCAGGTGGTGTAGATTCAAGTTTGTTCAAATCATGACCCCCGGGGGTAGGGTGGGGCCACAATGAAAGTTCAGACTTGTAGAGAAAAAAGTCACAGTCAAAAAATCATGTAAGCATCCTTATTTAATGTAGATTTAATTTTGTTCAAATCACCCCCCCCCCCACTCCCTTTTAGGGGTAGGTTGGGACCACTTATGCATATAAGCTTTTCAATACAAAACTGATTTTTCCTCTTTTCCTAGCCACAGTGCTCAGGTGAGCGATGTGGCCCCTGGGCCTCTTGTTAAAAATAGTAATACATAAACTCATAGAGTACCTGTTGAACATTGTTCATTGTCCTGTTCAGATGTATCAAAAAGTTTTCTTTTGCACCTTTTCCGATGAACAGCTGCTACAAACATTAAATATGAAGTAATATTAATATTTCAGATCAATTGTTTATAATAAATCAAGAATATTCTTGCTATGAATTATCTATTTACTTAAATCAAGAACAGTAATGGTATGAATTATCCAATGATAAACGAATCCGAATGGCTGATCAACAAAAACTGTTCAAACTTCTGAATTTTATCACATAATTCACAAAATCTATCAAAACATGGGACTAATTACCGTTTGTAGATACTCTGCTGCTGTGAAGTTGAGAAACTCCAACACTGTGATCAGTATTAGACTTTGAAGGTGGGAACACGTGGAATCCTGCTAAATTCTTGGTTCCAGCTATTTTAGACCCTGAAAATACATATGAAATATGTAAGATTGTCAGTTAAAAAGAACACAACAATGTTATTTAAATAATAATTAAACCTCGTAGCACAGAATATATTGTTATTACCATTTTCAGATATCCTGCCAAATTGAAGAGCAGTGGGTTCAATGTGTCTGACATTAAAGCCAGGTAAACTGTCAACTGTTGCTGAAAGCATGGAGCTACCTTTGGTGGACCCTAGAAGTATACGTAAGGCATGTAGACATTCCAACTAAATAATGCATTAATTTTATATTAAATATTAAGACAATAGAAATTATCATAGCACAAAGTATATTGTATTTGCCATTGAGGTATTTAAACTTGTCCATTAAAAAAAAAAGATAAAAATTTGAATTTAAATGTTTAAATGATTTAACTTATCAAAGTAAAATATAAGTATTTATTATTTTTACTATTTCCAGGTGCCATGCTTAAATGAAACTCAGAAGATTCAGTTTCCTGTCTGACATGAGTGCTAGGAGGATGTAAACTATCAACTCCTGCTGAGGTCATGGTGCCAGCTGTGGTGGACCCTGAAAGTACATGTGAGGTATGTAAACTAGTCAAGTAAATAAGCAATAAATTTATGTAAAAATATTAAGACAATTGAACTTATAATAGCACAGTGTATATTGTATTTACCATTTTCAGGTGCCTTACTGAGATGAAGCTCAGAGGGTTGAGTGTCGTGTGCGACACTTAAGCTGGGAGGAGGTAAACCTTCAACTCCTGCTAAAGGGGTGGTGCCAACTATGGTGGAATTTAAAGTACAGGTGAGGTATTTAGACTCAACTATTGAAAAAAAAGGGCAAAAATTTGAATTTATATGCTTTAATTTATCAAAATACAAAATATATTATTTTTACCAATTTCAGGTACTATACGTAAATCAATTTCGGAGTATTCAGTTTCCTGTCTGACATGAGTGCTAGGAGGATGTAAACTATCAACTCCTGCTGAGGTCATGATGCCAGCTGTGGTGGACCCTGAAAGTACATGTGAGGTATGTAAACTAGTCAAGTAAATAAGCAATAAATTTATGTAAAAATATTAAGACAATTGAACTTATAATAGCACAGTGTATATTGTATTTACCATTTTCAGGTGCCTTACTGAGATGAAGCTCAGAGGGTTGAGTGTCGTGTGCGACACTTAAGCTGAGAGGAGGTAAACCTTCAACTCCTGCTAAAGAGGTGGTGCCAACTATCATGGACACTGAAAGTACATCTGAGGTATTTAGACTAGTCTTGTTGACTTTTTTGAAAAATCGCTTCAATTCAAAAATCTTAAGAAATCAATTCATTTTGTTTTTACCATTTGTAGGTACCCTGCTGAATTTATACAGAGAGGGCTCAGTGTCGTGAGCAACACTATAGCTAGGAGGAGGTAACCCTTCAACCCCTGCTGAGGTCATGGTTTTAGGTTTTGAGGACCCTGAAAGTAAATGCAAAATATTTGGACTTGGCAACAGAAATTGAACTTACATAAATTTGTAAATTCAAATGTGTAAATGGTTAAACATATCAAAGCAAAATATATGTATTTTTTTTACCATTTTCAGGAGCCCTGCTGAAACGAAGAACGGAGGGTTCAGTATTATTTTCAACACTTAAGCAAGGATGAGATAATCCCTCAACTCCTGTATAAGTCACTCTGCCAGTTATTGTGTACCATAGAATATCAGGTATGAAGACTTGTCAACTAAAGAATGCAAGAATTTTACTTCAAATATTAAGTCCATCAAAAATATCATGGCACAAGGTATATTGTATTTACCATTTCCAGGTGCCTCACTGGGATGCAAATCAGATGGTGCAGTGTGGTTTGTGACACTTAAGGTAGTAGGGGGTAACCCTTCAACTCCTGTTGAAGTGGTAGTGGAAAGTATGGTGGGCCCTGAAAGTACATGTGAGGTATGTAGACTTGTCAACTAAATAACAACAAATTTTAATGTTCAAATGATTAAACTTATCAAAGTACAATATACATATGTATTATTTTTACCATTATCAGGTGCCATGCTTAAATCAAACGCAGAGGGTTCAGATTCATATTGGACTTGAGTGGTAGATGGAGGTAACCCTCCTGCCGAGGTCATGTTACCAGTTTTTATGGTCCCTGAAAGTACATGTGAGGTATGTAGACTTGTCAACTAAAACATCATTTCAATTCAAAAATCTTAAGAATTCAATTAATTGTTGCACAATATCATTTTGTTTTTACCATTTGTAGGTACCCTGCTGAATTTATACAGAGAGGGCTCAGTGTCGTGAGCAACACTATAGCTAGGAGGAGGTAACCCTTCATCTCCTGCTGATGTCATGGTGCCAACTATGGTGGTCCCTGAAAATACATGCGAGGTATTTAGACTTGTCAACTAAATGGAAAAAAATGTTTAAATTGGGATACCATTTTAAAAATGCCCTTGTGACAACACTCTTTTGTTTGAGTGCTCAATTACTTTTCAGGAAAAGAGAGTTGTGATGCACATTGAAGGGGTTTTTCTTAATACAAAGCTCCGCCAGTCTATTTACAATCATTCAACTTGCTACCAAAATCATTTTCTTACAACAAAAACAAGCCACATACATTCTGCTGCAATACCTAAAGTAAGCTGACACAAGTGAGCAACATGAATAGACATCTAATGTTATTTAACAATTTCTTAATTATTTTTTACCATTTGTAGGTTTCTTGACATGGGTAAACACAGATCCTTCCTCATCCAGCGGTTCATCATGGTTACTCTCCATGCAAACACCAGGTTCATCTAAGATAGTTGTTCAAATTGTAACATTTTTATACATTTATAGTCAATATAAAATTGAATTTATTTAGATTTTAAAATAATTTAAGAAAAAATAGTATTTATGAAAAAAAAATTATCTCATTTTATCTCACCTGAGCCGAAGGCTCAAGTAAGCTTTTCTGAAATTTTGTCCACTGTCGTCATAACTTTTCACACTTTCACCTTCCCTAGAATCACTAACTCAATTTCAACCAAACTTGGCACGGTATTTTTGGGTGAAGGGGAGGCAAATTTGTTCAAATGAAGGGCCACATGACAACCTCTTCTGAAGGGAGATAATTAAGAAATTGGGTGGGGTTGTTTAAAAGTCTTCTCAAGAGCAATTGGGCCAGAATAGATAAAGCTTACATGAAAGCTTCCCTGACAAAGTGTAGATTCAAGTTTGTTCGAAGCTTACATGAAAGCTTCCCTGACAAAGTGTAGATTCAAGTTTGTTCAAATCATGACCCCCAAGGGAAGGGTGAGGCAACAATTGGCAGTCATAGTTTTACATACGAATACATACAAAAGACTATAATAAAAATCTTTTGACCAACAGCAAAGTTATGATTAGTCATATTGATATGGAAGCATCCCCAGGTATTGGAAATTCAAGTTTGTTCAAATCATGACCCTAAGGGGTAGGGAGAGGTCACAATAGGAGATAAAAGATTTAATGGAGGAATAAATAGGGAAAAAATTTGCCAATGAAAAACAGAAGGGCCTTAGTCACTCAAATGAGCATTGTGGCCAATGAGCCTCTAGTTTAATAATCTATTTAACAGAAAAAATTAAAAAAAACAATGTCTGAATCTTAATTACGTAAACTCTATTTTATTTTAATTACCATATAAAGGTTCCATACTAGAAAGATCATGCTCAGCAGTCATTGGCAGGTTTGAAGCTGTTTCATTTTTAGCAGCAGATCCTAGAAAAAGATATTTACAGTAAGTAACAGATACATAAATTATTAATTTTTAAAAAGAAGAAGATGAATTGTGGTGTAGATTTCTACCTGTTGGGGGATAACAGAATTCCATTCTGCCTGCTTTGTTGTAGACTTCGATGCGTCTCAGTGGAATCTTGATTTCACCCGCCTTGAATCTTTGTACCACTGTTTGCCAGATGCCCTTCACTCTCTGGTGTTCTTGTTTCAAGGAGGTTGAACGATAATGACTGGTAGGTTTATTGGAACATGGAGTTTCCAAAGGACCATCATGAAACTCCAAGCCACTACTGGTCTCTGTCCACCATTGCTGGTCAATAACGAAATCAGAAATCCTTTCCAAATGACTTTGAACAAGGGAGGATTTGGAATGAAGCCATTCATTAGGTATTAAACTATTCTTCGAAGGTGGTAACAACTTTCCTTGTTGACTGATGACTGATTCCTGGATGGCAAGTGCATCTTCTCTGCATTCATTTTGTTGCTGTGCATTGAATCTCATGACGGCATTGTCAATGACGTACTCTGCCTGTCGATTACTTGTGTTCTCAGATATTTGGCGTAGGTCCCCAAATCCCCTTTCTTCTTGTTCAGGAATGATCGATCGCAGACAGAACAGTCGATAAACATCAGATGCATGAGTAGTCAGGCTGTGGTAGTGAGCACCATAAAACTTCCTGGATGTCATTTTTTGTGGTGTTGCAATTATTGTCTTGCAGAGGACGGCAAAGATAAAGGTTTGGTTGTAGAGCCTAAGAATGTTTCGTTTTGTTCTTGCATGATCAGGGCTGTAACCAATTTTGATAATTTCCACCAGAGATGATACCAAATTGAAAATGTTTTCTTCAACTTTGTTTTCCAGCAGTTTGTTTGCAGTGAATTTAGCTAACTTGATTGCATATAGTCTAGCATCTGAGCCTTTGATTTGGTTTTTTTTTTCTGCAATGGTGGAATTGTAGAAATTTTCAAACTCCTTTCGAACTTCTTTATTTTCAATGTGATGTTGAAGTTCTGTAATCATGTTCTGAACGACGTTAGTAATGTCGTGAAGAGGCTCACAACCAAGTACCTCATAATCAGGAACTCCTAGATCTTGGGAAGTTTTCAGCAAGTCATCAGTCATGAGAGCTGGAGGTCTTTGTATTCCATGGAGGAGGCTGTTTAGTTTGTCTTGGAGCTCAGGTTTCTTAAGTTGATAAGTGTCGACATTCCTTGCTTCCAACTCCTCAACCAGCTCATCTTTGCTGAGGTTGGCAAAAGGATTTATGAGGCCATCTTTAAACTTCCTCCATAGAATACCCCTTGTTATCAGAAGCCTCCGATCTTCAAGAGATATGGGCTCTTTCCTGAAACAGCACTCGAGGTTTGTATGCTCTTTTGCATGAATTCCACAGATACACGGGTAATGGCCACCACGCTGCTGACCAGACTCGAACTGTCTAGCAGGCCCATCTCCACTGAAGACCCTGATCTTATTGGTCAGTACAATGCCTTGGCTGGTAACTGAGGTGATGCATTCTGGAAGGTCTGCTAATCTTGTTTGCGTGTATGAAAGCTGATCTGCGTCTGTGCTTGGAGATTGTCCAAGTAAATAAAGACGAGGCCTTTCCACCAGACTCTGAACAGTGCTTTTTTTTGTCCATTGTAAAGCTCTGAGTACTCGCTATCTGTAAGGTAAATAGCAGGGTCATAGATAAAAGACACCATATTACTTACATATGATCGGTTTAGAAGATCTGAATGGTCGTGCCGAAGTTTGACATGCCGAACCCTTTGTAACTGTTTTAGTTTCTTTCTGTTGCTTCCATTGTCTCGAGTTGTCTCACTTAGCTGTTTTAAAATGCCTTCTGCCTCATCTTCTTGCAAATTATCATAATAGTGCTCAGGATGTAATCGAAGTATCTTAAGATCTTCCTGGCGTTTCGTCTCTTCATCGAATATTTTCTTGAGTGGCATTTTTCTTCCATAAATTACAGTTTTTTTCTCTTCAAGTGATCCTTCTTTATTGATGGTATGGGTTTTAGATATCTTTGGTGTGACTTTTTCTCCCATGTAGATTTCTCCGCTGTCTATTTTCTGTTTCATCTCTCTTCTCAACTTTTTACTTGATCGGGGAGTAGGAACTGACACCCTTGTTCCAATTTTTTTCTTGATTCTACGAATTCTTCTCCTGTAGTCTTTGTTGTTGGGAGTTGCTTGAAATTTGGTGTTGAATTTCCTTATCTCTATACCATTTTCTTTTGCAAACTGTGCTACAACTTGACCTGCATTTAAAGGAAATTTTCCATTGATTCGCACATTGTACCTTCGTGCCTTCTCTGTCCAGTTTACAAGACTGCCTTCAGGAGTACTCTTGATGTCATTGAGAAACTCTTTTTTGTCAAAGGAATATCTTTCAAACCGTCCATGGTGTGGCTTAACTTTGACTTTTCCCACCTTTTCCTTTTCAGTTCTTGTTTCTTGTTCAGCTTTCGAGTCTTCTGTTGACATGTGTGTGACCATCAACCTCTCTCTGTCATGCTTCTTAAAAGATTTTCCACTTGCCAAGAAATGCTGGAGGTCCTGCGCTTCTAAAGTGGTAGTTATTAATTTCTTGGCTTCTCTGGTTACTGAGGTTTTTACTTTTTGTTTCTGGTGATTTTTTGTCATCTAGGGAATACCTTCTCTTAACTATATCCTTAAAGGACATGCCAAACTCTTCCGTAATGGTAGGATCCAGGGTGTTAATAATTTTCATTGCTGCTTGTTCTTTTGTTTTGGTATTAGTAGAAGCTGATACTGCAATTTTTTTCACAGATTCTATTATATCTTGATTTTCTTTCAAGGTAGAGCTGTGTAAGGATGATGCGTTTAAACACGTTGACTGGCAAGGGGCACAGTTTTGCAACTGGTGTTTACTTTTTTCAGAGAGTGGTAAGAAGTGCCATTTCTTTATTGAAAAGTACTCCAGGAATTTTCTTCTTTCATCAGTTTTATTTGCATTTTTCCAGTACTTGGATGACCTGAAATATTCCTGGATTCGCCCTATTGAATATTGAAAGTGGGCAGGATCAATTTGCATTTTTGGTATGTTTTTGACAAACTTTCTATAATTTTCAAGTCTTGTCGAGAGAGTGAAGTTATTAACATAAGCCGTAGGAATTGTGTCATCCTTGTTCTTGTGATCTTTTTCCCACCAGGCAATTGCAGCTTTGTCTTTTGATGAATGAGCAAGAAGGACTTTTACAAAATTGCAGAAGTTCATTGTTATCTGAAAAGTAACATTAATGTGAAATATAAAAGCCCTCACCTAAAATCTAGTGAAAAATTTTCTTTCAAATTCTATACGTTAGTTTGTGTCTTAAAATTTGATACTAATAAAAGCTGAACATGATTCCTAAAAGGAAGAGAGTTATCTTGGTCTGCCATATTAGTTTTCTCAAGACTGTCCTTTTCCAGCCCCTATATAAGCTGAAGCATTGCTCATGGTTCAATGTATTTTGCTTCAGGGATTCTACCTGAGCACACGTATTCAACATTGTCATTGTGATGTACTTGGGTGTGACAAAAATGATATATATATATATATATATATATATATATATATATATATATATATATATATATATATATATATATATATATATATATATATATATATATATATATATACTTAAATAAATGAAAACAGAATGCTACAGTCCAAATTAAATAAAATCTTTACTGTTAGCGCTTTCAGCCATGTTGGCTCTTCAGACAGTTATGAAAAGTTCAAAACGTTGCCAATAACGTTGCTAATGACGTCGTAAAAATCTTAGGTATTATGACGTCACAATGAAGTTTGTGGTAGCGGCTACATGAACTTTTTCAACGCAGTTAAAATACAATGTATAATTAAAGCATAGAAATAATATAAAATCTGTGAACACATAATCTATCATTTGCGATTTAGTTTTGGATTAAACAGTCTTATAAAATAGTCCTCTTTGGTTACACGGGCGCTTTCATCCGATGTCCACATTTTGTAGAACGGGAAAATCTTAAATTTTCCTTTACCACACTCAGCAAAATGTTCTGAACATGGGGTGCATCTGACAGTTTCGTCCCTTATATGTTGTTTGTGAACCCTAACTCGTGCGTTGAGTTGATTTGTCTGCCCTATATAATGTTCTCCACAGGTAGGGCATATTGCACAGTAAATCAAATTTGAAGATTTACAATTCATACTGGTATTTGGTTTTAAAATTTTCCCGTTTTTAAGTGTAATATGTTCGCCCTCCTGAATGAAATCACACGTTCCACATCGGGGGTCACCACACTTTTTGACGACTCTCTGGTTGCTAGAGGAAAATTTCGCTTTGGTTAAAATCCGCCTCAGGTTTGGTGCTTGTCTTCTGCTGTTAATTATTGACGATTTGTCCAGAAGATTTTTCATGTTTTCAGATTATTCTTATATTGGAAAAAATCGTTACGCTGAATTTAGAATATTGTGGTTACGTGGGTTATGAGTTATCACAAATGGGATGTTCTCTACGTCGTTTTCCTCTGGATGGCGACTTTTTCTTAATTTGGTTATTGGTATGTCTTTTGCCCGGTTGATTCCGTCCTCAATAAGGTTTATTGGATAGTTTTGTCGCCTCAGGTGTTGTTTTAATTCTTGGAGTCTTTTCAAGCGTAGAGTAGGCTCGGTCACAATGGCACAAATACGTCTGGCCATATTGTATGGAATGTTCCTTTTTGTATGTGACGGATGGCAGGAATAGGTCTGTAGAAATATCTTCTCCGTTTTTTATTATGAGTATATCTAGAAAAGGAAGTGAATCACGATTCATGTCATTTGTGAAATTAATTGAATCGTGTAATTCATTAATGACCGAATGGAATTTTCTAAGATCCTCTTCACTCCTTGTCCAAAAGATGAAGCGATCATCCAAGTACCTTTTCCAATTCTCTTTAATGTACTGCGTAAAGTCCAGATCAAAGGTTTCCGGTAAAATAGTGTAAAGTTTTTCTTCTAGAAATCCCATAACTAAACAAGCATATGTAGGGGCGACTTTGGTGCCCATGGCAGTACCTTTGATTTGTAGATAATTTTCGTCATCAAAAAGAAAATTATTATTCTCTAGTACAATTCTAAGTCCTTCTAAGATGAAGTTTGCGGGAAATCTATCGTCGATTTCTTCCGGATATTTATCCAACCAATATTTGATTGCCTCAATTCCTAAATCATGCGTAATATTAGTATATAAGCTGGTAACATCAAAACTAACAAGCAGTGTATCTCTTGGTACTGTTTGTGGAATATAATTAAGGAAATCCATATCATCACGAACATAACTGGTCACTTTGGTGCACAGTGGTTTTAAGATTATATCTAGCAGATTGCTTAATCTTTGTGTACTAGATGCAGGTCCTGCAATGATGGGCCTCAGTTTAAGATCATTTGGTCTAGGAAGTTTTATGTACGTAGAATTACATTTCTTGACATTTTTCTGGATTTCTTTACATTTGTGTATTTTGGGAAGACCATAAAAATGGCTAGTTTTAACTTCAAAGTTCGTAAGGTATTCAATTTCGTTTTTCGTGAGGTTACTTTGAAACTTCTTTGTGAGGTTTGTTATTTTAAGCATAGATTGCCGATCCTGATTTTGCTCTAGTTTCTTATAGAATTGATTATCCTGGAGTTGAGATAGGGACATTTCTTTATAGTGTTCTCTGTCCATAATTACTATAGCTCCTCCTTTATCGGCGCTTTTGATAACAATTGTTTGGTCTCTTTTAAGATTTTGCATTGCTTGATATTGATTATGAGGAATATTTGATGTTACCTTTTTATCCGCTATGTTGGAGTTTTATTGGAATGCCATAAGAAGCGAAAATTTAGCCGACACCTACGAGGAATGGAAAAACAGTGAAAATGTTATTTTTCCTAGAAAATTCCGAGTTAAGGAAATAACAACAGAACCTAGTGAAGAAACCAAAATCCGGATCAACTTGGCACTTCAAAGATTTGAAGCTGAAATTACACTGCTTCGTCTCCGAGTTCCGAAATACAAAAACAAGTATGAAAATACTGACGCCATTATGTTAGAGGAATTGAACAAAAGAAGTAGTGGCAACGTTTGTAAAAAACTGATGGAGTTATGGAATAACGATGTTACTCGGGAAGAGGAAAAATCCAAGAAGATACTGGAATCAAAATCTGCATGGTTGAAACAATATGAGATCAACTATGGGAAAGAACCAACAAAGCCTAAAAAGATTAAAAGAACACCAACATTAAGAAACAAACAAGAAAATAATAAGGGGAACAATAATCGACGTACTGAACATCGATCTACTACCAGAAACGGAGAAAGTAGCTCAAAACGTCTATCATATGCGGAAGTACTGAGAAGAGGAATACCACACCATGGACCCCAAAGTAATTCAAAGAAGTCTTCAGAACAATACCCTAGGTATGTTCAAAACAGAGAACGCGATCAACACAGAATTGATCGAAGGAGATTCACTGCAAAGGGAAGAACTGCACCCAATGAAGCAAACCATAAAAACTCTTGGAGAAACTCAACACAAGAGACATATCAAAATGCTAGGAATTCTTCCTTTAAACAGAGGACAACTCAGAAAAACATAAGGAATAAGTCACTACAGAATTCCAGGAATTCTTTTTTAGGACAGGGTTGGACTCAAACGAAACGAAAGAAATAATTAACTGTCCTGAAAACACAGAGAACATAGTTTCTACAGAACCCAAAATTATCAACCTATCACAAAGAGACTTAAATAGTGATGAAATAAAACTTTTAGAACATGGTTTAAAATTCACGCCTACGCCGAAGTCTGAGAAGGTTGATGTCGTCACGGACACAGAAGAATTCTGCCGAAAATTACGCTTGAAGGAATTCTTTCAAAATCAAACCAATGATGATATATCTCTAGTTAAAAATAAGAAGGGTTTTAAGCCACCGCTTAATAGAGATAAACATTTGGAGGATTATATCTCATGTCTTAGAAAGGCAGCTCAATCCAACATAGCGGATAAAAAGGTAACATCAAATATTCCTCATAATCAATATCAAGCAATGCAAAATCTTAAAAGAGACCAAACAATTGTTATCAAAAGCGCCGATAAAGGAGGAGCTATAGTAATTATGGACAGAGAACACTATAAAGAAATGTCCCTATCTCAACTCCAGGATAATCAGTTCTATAAGAAACTAGAGCAAAATCAGGATCGGCAATCTATGCTTAAAATAACAAACCTCACAAAGAAGTTTCAAAGTAACCTCACGAAAAACGAAATTGAATACCTTACGAACTTTGAAGTTAAAACTAGCCATTTTTATGGTCTTCCCAAAATACACAAATGTAAAGAAATCCAGAAAAATGTCAAGAAATGTAATTCTACGTACATAAAACTTCCTAGACCAAATGATCTTAAACTGAGGCCCATCATTGCAGGACCTGCATCTAGTACACAAAGATTAAGCAATCTGCTAGATATAATCTTAAAACCACTGTGCACCAAAGTGACCAGTTATGTTCGTGATGATATGGATTTCCTTAATTATATTCCACAAACAGTACCAAGAGATACACTGCTTGTTAGTTTTGATGTTACCAGCTTATATACTAATATTACGCATGATTTAGGAATTGAGGCAATCAAATATTGGTTGGATAAATATCCGGAAGAAATCGACGATAGATTTCCCGCAAACTTCATCTTAGAAGGACTTAGAATTGTACTAGAGAATAATAATTTTCTTTTTGATGACGAAAATTATCTACAAATCAAAGGTACTGCCATGGGCACCAAAATCGCCCCTACATATGCTTGTTTAGTTATGGGATTTCTAGAAGAAAAACTTTACACTATTTTACCGGAAACCTTTGATCTGGACTTTACGCAGTACATTAAAGAGAATTGGAAAAGGTACTTGGATGATTGCTTCATCTTTTGGACAAGGAGTGAAGAGGATCTTAGAAAATTCCATTCGGTCATTAATGAATTACACGATTCAATTAATTTCACAAATGACATGAATCGTGATTCACTTCCTTTTCTAGATATACTCATAATAAAAAACGGAGAAGATATTTCTACAGACCTATTCTGTAAAGAAACAGATACTCACCAATACTTGGACTTTCGTTCCTGCCATCCGTCACATACAAAAAGGAACATTCCTTACAATATGGCCAGACGTATTTGTGCCATTGTGACCGAGCCTACTCTACGCTTGAAAAGACTCCAAGAATTAAAACAACACCTGAGGCGACAAAACTATCCAATAAACCTTATTGAGGACGGAATCAACCGGGCAAAAGACATACCAATAACCAAATTAAGAAAAAGTCGCCATCCAGAGGAAAACGACGTAGAGAACATCCCATTTGTGATAACTCATAACCCACGTAACCACAATATTCTAAATTCAGCGAAACGATTTTTTCCAATATAAGAACAATCTGAAAACATGAAAAATCTTCTGGACAAATCGTCAATAATTAACAGCAGAAGACAAGCACCAAACCTGAGGCGGATTTTAACCAAAGCGAAATTTTCCTCTAGCAACCAGAGAGTCGTCAAAAAGTGTGGTGACCCCCGATGTGGAACGTGTGATTTCATTCAGGAGGGCGAACATATTACACTTAAAAACGGGAAAATTTTAAAACCAAATACCAGTATGAATTGTAAATCTTCAAATTTGATTTACTGTGCAATATGCCCTACCTGTGGAGAACATTATATAGGGCAGACAAATCAACTCAACGCACGAGTTAGGGTTCACAAACAACATATAAGGGACGAAACTGTCAGATGCACCCCATGTTCAGAACATTTTGCTGAGTGTGGTAAAGGAAAATTTAAGATTTTCCCGTTCTACAAAATGTGGACATCGGATGAAAGCGCCCGTGTAACCAAAGAGGACTATTTTATAAGACTGTTTAATCCAAAACTAAATCGCAAATGATAGATTATGTGTTCACAGATTTTATATTATTTCTATGCTTTAATTATACATTGTATTTTAACTGCGTTGAAAAAGTTCATGTAGCCGCTACCACAAACTTCATTGTGACGTCATAATACCTAAGATTTTTACGACGTCATTAGCAACGTTATTGGCAACGTTTTGAACTTTTCATAACTGTCTGAAGAGCCAACATGGCTGAAAGCGCTAACAGTAAAGATTTTATTTAATTTGGACTGTAGCATTCTGTTTTCATTTATTTAAGTATTTTTTACTGTACCAAGAATTTAACTTATCAACGTATATATATATATATATATATATATATATATATATATATATATATATATATATATATATATATATATATATATATATATATATATATAAAGAAATAAGGTATCATTTTTAAACATCTATCTGGATATAAATACGGGTTGGTCATGAGATCAAATTCCATAAAACTCCGAAGGGCTTTATGGTAAATTTGATCTCGTACCAACCCGTATTTATATCCCGATAGATGTTTTAAAATGATACCTTGTTACTTATATTTACATTTGTGACTTATTCATATTATATATTAGTCTGATTATAGCCTTCAAGGTGTGAAATGTTTTATCTTTTCAAACTCAACGGCACGAGTTTGATCTATTGATTACACGTCGACCCTTTAATATTGGCACATTTTATGTGTAAGCCAGGAAAAAAGTTATCAAAATATATACAATATCAACTGCACAGGTCAATGCATTATAAAGTGAAATAAACACATTTTCAATGAAATAAAATGTGAACAAGAAGGACGATGTGAGATATACTTGTTGTACACTTGCTGCAATCAGCTAGAAGCATCAGATGTAACAATTGAGAAGGGTTTATATACCCCAGTGCTGATATAGGAGATAGGAAAACTTTTATGGCATCTGCCTATTTACGAGCCGTGTTCAGCTTTTCTGTTGCATCTATTGATGAGATAGAAAATGAATTTTGTGATTAAAATCATTTGTTTGTTACAGATAAAAGTAACCGCTCTTTTTTTTTTTTTGGGGGGGGGGGGGGGGGTAGAGTGTCTGCTGGCCATGAACCAAGGGAATTTGAAAAAGGTACATGTACTGATCTTTGGAATTATTTTAATAGGTCAAAAAATCAATGAAATTGGTTGGGACAGATGATGTTACCCCCTTTTTCCGTTCACCATCTTTTTTTGTGGATAGAGTAATCAACAGAAAAATAAGGAGAAAACTACATCAATGCAATGTATTGATGCAAAGTATTCTGTCCAATTTTTTTTGCTGAAGCCTCCATCCACAAAAGAAATTGAGATTCATGTTAAATCTGCAATTAGTCTTTTACCAATAAAATAAATGGAAAAATGTATCAATGCTCCAGGGCCTGGGAAGGGGTCTTGCCATATGCACATACTGTTGAAAAATGGTGCAATGAAATAATGGTGTGCTGCACCGTGCAGCACACCTCGTAAAGTTCGGGCACGCATGTTTTGTTAGTTTGTAAGTTCGTTGCAATCAGCTCTATCGGTATTCTTTATCAAAGTTAGATGTTTGAAGTTGGAATCTGTGATGTATCATATGGTAAAATCAGAACCATCATTTGGCATATTGACATCCACTGGCAAAGAAACAAACTTTTCCTTCAATCCATGTGGTTCATAAGGGTTAAGAGCCCTCTATACACTGCACACTAAAGAGTTCCTTTTATGCAGATAGAGTTATCTGCCCTTTGATCAAAAATAAAATCAATTGAAATGTACATTTTATTACTTAATTTGTTATCAAATCAAGCATCCATAGCTTTTTAATATGCTAAGATGAATAGATTGAGCACTTCATTTGCAGGTATTTTGTCCACTTAAGTAAACAACAGTCATTCCTGTTCATCAGTACTTCATTGTCTTTGAACATTTTTCCTGGGGGTAAATGCAAGGTACCCTCTGTTGAAAATGTGATAGATAAGCTCAATATTTACACCTTTACACACTATAATTTTCTTGATGTTCAAAAAAAATTTTCCTCTAGTGTATAGAGGGTCCTTAAGTCATTTTTGACGGCTGACAACCATGACCACAGCTTTAAGAAAGTCACGCACACATTCTACTTTACAATGAAGTACCATATCAACAAAGTTTACATATCTTGGCATGTCCCTTGTTCTCTAAGTTGTTAATTTAAAAAAAAAATGGGCGCTTTTGGTTTACATATAATTTTTCTAAATACTTGCTGCGTTAGAATCTAGTTGACAAATGATTTATGAAGCTCTTAGCATGCTTAGAAACAGAAAAACAAATATATGGATATTTAATCAATGCCTAATTATATCCCCTGCAAACGAAGTTTTGGGCGGTATATAGGAATCACCTTGTCCGTCTGTCTGTTCAAACGTGTCGGGTCTATATCTTTGTTACGGAGGAACATTGGAATCCAATTCTTCACACAAAGAATGTTCATGACCTGAGGGTATGTCATGACCTTGACCCAAGGTCATCTGGGCAAGTTCAAGATCACTGAAAACAAAAAGTTCGTAATTCGGTTCTGGTCGATATAGTTTACATAGAAATATATAGGAAAATATCTTTAAAAATCTTCTTAAGAACAGCAAAGCCATGATTTGTCATATTTATATGGAAGCATCCTCAGGTAGTGTAGATTCAAGTTTGTTCAGTTAATGACCCCCAGGGGTAGGGCGGGGCCAGAACAGGTGATCAAAGTTTAGCATAGGAATGCATAGGAAAATTCTTTAAAACTCTTCTTCTCAAGAACAGCAAAATCATGATTGGTCATATTTTAATATGCGTTTTTTACAGGATTTTCACTCCAACTTTGGGGGTGCGTCTTTTACACCATTGCGGCCAATACACGGGACTTTACGGTATTCAATTTTCTTTACACATTTTGATTCCTAAATTGAAAACTGATTTTAAAAGAGAGGAGTACTTCCTAAGGGGAGTTAATAAAGAAAAGACAGAAACATTGATGGATCAATTGAAAATCTCCTCCCCTTTGGACCAGAAAAGATCATTTCTTCATAAAATCTTCCTTGGGTAGTGCAGATTCATGTTGATATTGTCTGCCTTAGGGTAGGATGGGACTACACACATTTTATTTCTGGAATTATGCCCTGCATTTATGACATATTTTATTTTGATTGCCAACATTTCTTTTTTACATTTAGGAAATTTTTCACTAATACTTAAGTCTTTACCAAAACTCTTTTGCACTACGGCACAGTAGGACCTGCCAGTCAATGGAAATGAGGAGGCTCCCTCAAGTAGTGCGATCATTATCTTCAATTTAAAAGTGCTGTTTCATGAAAAGAAATGTGCATGAGACTAATCATAGTACCACATGCTCTTATAGTTATATGCCCCTGTTTCTTGTTTGTTCAATACTACTTTCACTTTCAAAGTAAACATACTTTACAATTGTTTAGGCCGAGTTTTATGGGAAAAAATATCTGTAATTACTGATTATACAAAATGAAAGAAGTACTTTGCAGTTGATTATTTGTGAGAGTAAATGAATACAACCACCTATCTAAAAATAATATTGAGTGAGGACAACCACCCATACAAATTTAATTGCTGCCGTCTCCACTACCCATACAAAAATATATGAAGTGCTGTCCAACCCTCTCATACATTTTTTCCTGGAATAGCCCTGAATTAATTACATGCTTGTTTGGGGTACATGCACTATCAACACTTTGAGAGATTGAAAGTAAAAAAACCCAATGAAATTGGTATGGTGGGACCCACATCTTTGTTAGAGAGATTGGAAGTTTGAAAGATTGCAAGTAAATTTGCTTGATTATATAGATGGGAATAAAAAAAAGGGACCAGGCTTTTTCTTCAAGAGATGAAGAATTTTGAGAGATCAGAGTTCGAGCCATAGAGAGTCACCTGTACCATGAAATGATTTAGAAGTCCGAAATGCCTAACCTTTAAGTATTTTGCCCTTGACATTTCAAATCGTCACGTTTGCTCAAATCATGAACCCCGGGGGTCGGGTGGGACCACAGTGGATGAGCAAAGTTATACATACATGTAAGAATACAAAGGAAATTTAAAAAAAAAAAATTCTCAAGAACAGCAAAGCGATGTAGGTCATATTTATTTGGAAGCGTCCTCGGGTAGTGTAGATTCAGATTTGTTCGAATCATGATCCCCGGAGGTCGTGTGGGGCCACAATAGACAAGCAAAGTTATACATACATGTACATGTAAGAATACAAAGGAAATTTTTAAAAAAATCTTCTCAAGAACAGCAAAGTGATGTAGGTCATATTTATTTGGAAGCATCCTCAGGTAGTGTAGATTCAAATTTGTTTGAATCATGATCCCCGGGGGTAGGGTGGGACCACACTGAACGTTCAAACCTATCGGAAAAAAGCCACAGTTAGTCAAAGAAATATGCAAGCATCATTAGTCAGTGTAGATTCAAGTTTGTTTAAATCAAACCCCTCTTTTAGGGGTAGGTTGAGACCACTTATGTATTTAAGTTTTTCAGTACTGAACAGATTTTGTCCTTTTTCCAAGCCACAGTGCTCGGGTGAGCAATGTGTCCCATGGGCTTCTTGTTTATAACCTGGGATGGAAGAGTTG
The DNA here is from genome assembly GCF_033153115.1 of Saccostrea echinata. NCBI lineage: Eukaryota > Metazoa > Mollusca > Bivalvia > Ostreida > Ostreidae > Saccostrea > Saccostrea echinata. The sequence continues at coordinate 16,135,168 of NW_026889754.1, forward strand.
ACACCTTATTTATAAAATGCTTTCTGGTTCATGTATATATACCCAAAATCTGGGTAATACAGTTAATTACTTAGGAAGCTTTTAAATCCTTTCCTGTATACTAGCTTATGTGTGATATTCAATATATCGGCACAGCCATATGCCGTTATACGACCGAGGGATTCCAAAAATAAGTATTCAAGGCATATCATTCATTTCAAAGCACATGTATGTACACAGATTCATAAATGATATAGAACTTCATCTACGCTTGGAATTTATGTCGGTGACTGCACCAAATTTGTCTGAGATACTTGATACTTATCTTGAACTTCTAAATGTCTTGTTTTAAAAAGGTGATGAGTGAAAAAAGGTTCAGAAGGTGATCAGTGAAAAAAGGTTCAGAATACTTTCTTGTGCCCTAGAGTAAAATCTACATTTCTTTAAAAGCTATTAAAGCAAAACTTATGAAATGTTTCAATGATTTATTCTTTAAGATTGTAATAAGGAAAGTCTTCTGTTCCATTTTATTGCTGGAAAAGTACTATTCAAAAATGTCCAAAGTAAAATCTATAAAATGTTGGAAATGAGTAGTGGAATATTTCTTCAAAAATTTTGGAAATAAAATACAGCTGGTACAGTAATAATGGAGCGGAAACAATACGCTTTCTTGTATTTTGATGTGTATCACAATATTTGTGACATGGTACGACATGTATCACAGATTTTAATTTTCATTTTGAATAGAAGTAAATTATAAAGAACAATGATACTTTCGATGGTCATTTAGCAGGAATCTAGGCACTTGAAAAGTGAAAATTTCGTTCTGTCACATCAGATTTTAGAATTCTTTTGATGTATCTGGTTACTGTGAAATAGGAAAGGGAAATATTTTCCTGATATTGTGTTTTGATTTGCTAAAAAGATAACTCAAAAAAGGCTAGATGAGTCATTTGGTACAAAATTTTATTTTTTAACACATTTTTTTCAAAAAATTTGCTGTCTCTGGGTCATCTTTCTAAGATTTTGAAATGTTATTTATGTGTATCTTAATTCAAAGAAACAAACATTTGTTAAAAAATGGAGAGAAGACCAAGAGAACATAAAAAATGAACTTCTTCCCCCCAAAAATCCTATGTGTAAATGCGGTGCTTCATTGTCCTTTTAAAATTTGTACTGTATGCATAGCTATGATAGCTCAATAGTATATGCTACATGTCTAGTGCAATGGAATCTTAAAATTTTTGGTTCGATTCTCGCATAGTTTTTTAATGCAAACAGTCAATTCTTTTGTCAGTTTTGTTTTATGTACAGTCTCTACTGATTTATTTTAAAATAGATAGCAAAAGCAGTTCTTCCAACCTACTAATATCTTAATATACACATGCATTGTACAAGCATTTCACTATACACCCTGTTATTTTGTAGTTGTTTATTATTTACGTGAAGTGTTACTATGTCATAGTAATTATAAAGATTAGCTGACTTAAATATTGCAAATTGACAAGGTATTTCAACTATTTGAAACATTTTCTTCAGCTTGAGCATTAAAATTTGCCATTAATAAATGCACTTTCTTTATATTTTCTCTGAAAAAGTACCAAAAAAAATTGTTTACAAAAATTAGGAGCTTTTATCATTCTTTCCATGTAGAGACCATGTTTCAAAAGAGATGTTCTAAAGATCCAATATTCGCATTCCATAATTATTGTTCTTATAAAGTTACGGCTTTCAAAACACCATAAAACGGACGGGGGATCAAAAGGTTAAAGTATGCATGTTGAACGCCGTGCAACATAAGCTAAAAATAAAAATTCACGCTCACATTAAGTAGAACCTGTTGCAATGGCTCTTCCATTTATTGTAATTTACCCGAAGAATAATACAGGGATTTTGAAATATAAATCACACTGGCAGTTAGGGCAAGGAGTTAAAAAATCAAATTTTAAGCATTGAATCATTATTTTTTCTAAAGATGTAGTCTCATAACTGCAACTGTGTGTGCAAACAAATTTTCATTATACACTAACACGCGTTGCTCAATTTGTTCGCACACCGTTGCAGTTATGAGAGTCCATCTTAAAAATAATTATAATAATTCAATGCTTAATTAAATGAAATTTTGATGTAGTAGTTCTCAAGTTATTTAAGGAATAAATGTAAAAGCTACCAATTTAAACTGTATAACCTGGGTTTGGGCAGGTTATGCTTTATAAACTGCAAAACAGTCTTAAAAAAGCATAAAATGTTCCATGTTTTATGCATTGATGTTTCTCCACTTGTACTGATACATACATTGTCTTTATACAGAATGGGTATTAAAATAATGTATATTTTAGGAATGACTCTAATTCTTGGCCAAATTATTTGAATATCACCTGGTTTGGGTCAGTTTACGCTTTATAATCCACAAAGCGGATTATAAAACAGCGTAAACTGACCCAAACCAGGTGATACTCGAATAATTTGGCCAAGAATTAGAGTCATTCCTTATAATTTAATTTTAATATCATTAAATAACTATGGGTGTAAATTTTATTGCTTTTTATTAGTTCAAATTTGCCGCTCAATAATACAACCATAGTAACGGAAGTGATGGGAAACGAGGGGAGGTAAAAACTGATACATAGGCCTAGCAGCCTTGTTGTTTATTTACATGTGGTAAGATCGAATTATTGTTTGAAGTTAAAGCTACATTTATTAAATCTGGAATTTTCCATGAATCCTGAGGACTGGAAATGAGAGGATTGTATGGATACAGATGATTCAGCTGGGGGGGGGGGGGGGTCCCCATACCAAACCAGGTTAGACAGAAATAATTTGTGTTCCTTTTTGGATATTAACCAATCAGAAGCTAGGATACAAACAAAATTAAATTATATTGTTCTAATCCTTTACAACAGAAATCAGTCATGTGGAATAAAAAGTCGTCTCAAGAATCACTTGGCTACTATAAGCCATACTTTGTTGATATCCTAGCTAGTTTAGTTCCAAATTTACCAGTTAAAGTGTTTTGATGGGTTGCTTTCAAAAGATACTGTGAATCATTAGATATTGTGGTAAGCCGTTTTTGTGGGCATTCCTTGTCCGTGAATTAATATCCACAGTGATATTCATGTACTTGTAGCTTTTGAATTTTTAGGGTAACTGGAGTTTCTTATCGTCATTTCATTCATTCATTCATTTATTTAGTACTGCACCATGCTTAACTAAGACTGTATGTTGTCTTTGTTCTGTGTTTATTATAAACCTGAACACCCCTATTTTAGATAATGTAACATTCCAGGTAGATTGCCAGAATGGGTTAACCGTTTAGCTCCATGAGTAAAGCACTGGCTGGAATGCCAGCAGTATGGGGTTCAATCCCAAATGGAGATAAATTCAGCCTCTAGATCTGTCATGATCACAAACTGATTTCCTTCTAATAATTTTAAAAAATTGTTTATCCATGAAAGTGTATCCCTTGAATTGATTGATTTACACACATCTGATAGAATTGCACCGTTGACTTTTAAATGATTTCTAAGTACGTTAATTTGGTAATATTTTGCTACATTTAATGCTTAAAATTTTGTACGACTGTTTAAATTTTCTGTTTTATTTTTTCTTTTTTTACAGTCCATGCATGAAGATCAAGACAATATTATACAAAGAAACATTTTCCATAAACTTCATGAAGAATCTGAAAAAACCATACTTGTAGTTACATGGATTGCTGCTTTAGAAAATTTAAATATATATTGATTATCTCCCATTGCAAATTGATAAGACTTAATGTTTGTATAATGATGTTTTATAATCTTGCATCTACATAATGTTTATCAGAAATGTGCTTAAAAATAAAATAATATATAATTTGCTTTGTTAATTCTGTGAAACAAAAATTTATTTTAAAAACAAAATATTTTAAAAGGTGGATGTTGACTTTTCTTAATTACCCCCCCTTTTTTGTGTCTTGGGAAAAGGGGGTTGTTACATGTTTTTTTTTCTGGAAGTTCATGATGACTTATATCATTATTTACAGAGTTTTATTTTGCTCCTTTTTAACAACCCAAGTATATTTTGATTTTGTTTTTTTTTGTTTTTTGTTTTTTTTTTTTTGTTTTTTGTTTTTGTTTTTTTTTTTTTTTTTGGGGGGGGGGGGGGTTACATGTACATGTATTGTTGTCTGGAAACTTATGAGTTAAATTCAGTCAGATGTAGAAAACCTCTATAGAATTGTATATTGACATGTTTTTATAGTTTGCAGTATTATCCTTAAATTTTAGATGAATATATAAATATATACATGAACAAGTATATACGAACTCTATTTGTATTGGAATATCAAATAAATAAGGTCTGCATTTTTGTTGTCTTTTATGTGAGACGGGGCAAGAAAGCCAAATATGCTTGTTTCATTATTTCAATACCCATGTGTAATAAATACACGCAACAGTACCGTGGTCCATACTGATCTCATGCGTAATGGTAGTTTTGAAATATAATTTTCTAAATATGGTCACTTGCAGGCCGCAGTACTTGCATTGCTTAGAATATTTTGTCACTGATAATTATACTTACTTGCTTACATCAGTATTTTAATATTCTTCATGTTGACCTTGAATGTGGAATTGCATGACGCTCCATACTTCTGTCTTTGCGTCTACAGGAATTTACAATAGTAGATTCCACTGGACTCTTTTTTCATATGAGAATTAAAAAAGCTTTATTTGTTTTTTATTACTAATTTTAACACTTGAAAATGTAATAAGAAATAAAAACAAGTTTAAAATGGTAAAAATTGCTTTAATAAGTAAAATTTAAGTTGGTACAAAAATTGAAATAAGGAGACTTGGGAAATAATTTTGGGCAGAAGCTGTATATGCTGCTTTCTTCCAGGCCAGGTCAGGACTTTTCTTAATTGATACTCTCATATGGTTATTTAATAGGCTTGTTTACTGCTTCATCTGTAAAACACAAAATTAATCATGAAAATTACAACACTTAGATAATAGATACATTTTATCTATATTTGTAATCCCCGCCATCGTGGGCGCAGTTATCTCCCCTTGTAAAATCTGGATCGTCTCTGTGTTTGAAATAGGGAACGGCGGAGTCCGCGTTTTCTCTGATTTAAAATACTATCAAAGAATGCGGTAGAACAACAGTAAGCCAAACTTTAGGTAATTAATTCTGTATATCGTTTGCAAGATTGACTACCAAGTAAGTAGAATTTCGCTGCTAGAATCCAATGAAAAACATAGTTTAGTAGTGAAATGCAGTTGTAATAGCTAAACACAGAAACTTTGGGAGGGTTTGGACCAAAAAAGTCTTTCCCTTTAATTTCATGTGTATACATGGGATTCTAGCAGCATTTTCCAATATAATAAGACTTGTTTGGACCTAAATTTAGTTTTGGAATTCAATTATATCGGCAGCTTGCTGTTGTTCTATTGCGTTTTTTATTAAGGAAAATTTGCGATCTATTATTAGATGTCACGTGACGCCAGTGACACCGTGATTGTAGAGATTGACGGCGCAAAACAAAGAGTACCCTTATATATTAGGTTCAATATGTTTTGTTATGTTTGTTTGCGTTTTAAATATTTTCCAGGTAGTATAAGCGAACTATACTGTTTTCAGCTACAATTTCGTCATATGCTTCCTTAACACCCCTGCGGACCAAGGAGCAAATTTCGAATCTACACTTATTAAGGAACTTTGTAATCTCACAGGAATAGAAAGATCTAGAACAACACCTTATCATCCTATGGGAAAAGGCCTTACAGAAAGATTCAATCGGACTTTACTTCAGATGTTAGGGACGTTATCAACAGAGCAAAAACAGAACTGGAAGAAGTATGTTGGACCAATGGTGCATGCATACAACTCATTAAGACAGGACACCACTGGCCATACTCCTTACTTCCTGATGTTTGGACGACAATCCCGGTTACCTGTAGATATAGCATTTGGTTTGAACAACACCACTACCAAGAAACAGCCATTGACTAGCTATGTCACAGATTTACAGAAAAGGCTAGAGAAAGCTCATGAGTTGGCAACAAGGGCAACAAAGAAAGCCCAAGAAAAGCAGAAGTTCTACGACCAAAGAGTTAGAGGAAGTACCATCAAAGTCGGAGATACTGTTCTAATGAAGATCTTGGTTTTTGATGGAAAGCAGAAACTCTCTAATAGATATGAAGATGATCCTTATGTTGTTGTTGCGCAGCCAAATCCTGAAATCCCTGTCTATACTGTAAAGAAGGAAAATGGTTTAGGGAGGCAACGCACTCTTCATAGGAATTTACTGCTCCCAGTGGCGACTTTTAACCCTGATGATCAGGAGAATAGCCCAAAACCAACACCTGTTCCAGCTCCAAGGAGGAAGAGAAAGGTCCCTGATAACAACGGCGAACCCAACGTTGACTTAAATCAGGATCATGATTCCGATGATGAATCAGACATAGTTGTAATTTCCTCCAAGAAAGTTAAACCAGTGCCTAGGCCAATGACTACAAGTATCCCTCTTGATCGGACTGGTGACGATCAGAATGACAAGAGTGGATAGGATATGGAAGCCGAGAAGGACGCCTCTCATTCTAGAATGAAGGAAATGTATTCCATACCTGAAGCTAGTAAAAGTGAGCAAATCAATGCAGACTCATCTATAGATGAAGTTAGTGCTGGAGCTACCGAAGTAGGTTCATCTGCTATGGAACTTGCAGAACAGGATGAAGAACAGGAAGAAAATCAGGGAAATATTGATAACAACGTAGAAACCTCGGTCAGCATAGCGCCTTTGCCTCCCCCTCGCAGATCCAAGAGAACTACAAAATCATCCCAGTGGAATGCGAGATGGAGAGTATGCTGTAAATATGGTATGCAGGGAAATGTTGAATGCAATTTTAGACAAGGATTCCAAGTAAGTATATGTATTTGATTTAGATGTTTTTATTTATTGTATATATGCTCCAAGTATAATGACGAGGACGTCATTTCGTTTGGAGGGGGCATATGTGATGGAGTGATATTTTAATTTATTTTATTAAGTGAATATTATATAGTTCAGTGACTTAACATTCACGTATATATTTTTATTTTTAGCATCGCGCAGCATTTCGTTTTCGTTGAGTTTTGCGCGCACCGTTAAAAAAATTAATAAAATATTACAACTTCATTTGGTTTTAATCTTTACTTATGTTCTAGGAGTTCTTACTTATCCTGAGGGTATATAATGTTATTGGTCAGTTTTAATAGCCAAGCTTGCGATTGGTTAGGGACGTTTTCCCGCCGATCTCTTTGTTTGATGACTTAGATATCGAGAGACCATTGAGAAAGATATACATATACATATTGTGGTCATTATTATTATTATTACTATACCTAATATTGAGACGAGACCTCAGGACAGAGACTGTAAGTTGACTTCTATTTCTTTTATCTATACTTATTCTTATTCTATACTTTCCGATAATTCATCGTCTTTGATTTTTTATGTAATTTTATGAAGATATACTGGGTTCAACTTTATCATTATTAACTGAAGCTTAAAGTATAAATTCTTTGAGTATGTAAATATCAATTATGCAGAAGTGTATATAGAATATAATTATTGTTTAATAGGAGTCTATATATTAAGACCCGTTATTTTATCGGGTGGCCTTATTGTTTGAGCCTTGATCCACAATCAGGTATACCTACTATTATTTTCTATTTATTGTGTATGTATTATTGTAAATAGATTTGTGAACTATATATTTTATTGTAATAGTTCTATTTGGAATAGTTCGATTTATATTCTCGTTTTCAATACGTTGATGTAAGGGGAATAACTCTTACTTTTCCATGTATTTATTTCAATGCTCAGTATAATGTGTAATACTTTTATGATCTATTATTATAAAGTAATCGTATTTAAATTCATCATGAATATTATTATAAATGTAATATGTTTGTTTTCTAAATACTTACAATTTGTTATTGATATTTTCAGGGCTTTGTTTGTTGGTTTATAATACATTCAACATTTACAATAGATTATATATGAGAACCTTAGCCGCAGGAGTTTGTCTTCACTAAGAAAACCCTGTTACAGTAGCCTAGTGGTAGGGCGGTCGCTTTGTGATCGGGAGGATCGAGTTTGATTCTCTTTCGCTGCGCCACGTCTAACCTAAGACCTAAACATAGGTATTGACTGTTCCTTGGAATTGGAATGTGTTAAAATTTCATCATGCCTTGTTGTGCATATCTGACAAAAATAACCTCTTATTAAACTTGACAATTTTTAAAATAAATGATTATCATTACTTACATTAAAAATGAACTCACTTAAATTCTTAAGAAAGGGTCACTGAGCCTCTCTTAGAAATGTTTAGTTCTTTTCTATATCTAGGTATGCAGTGTCCTATACCAGATCCTCAGAACCAGTCCAACTGACCACTCTAGGCTATTCCCACTCTGTGTCTTTCAACATGTTAAGTCGGTAAAATTACTCAACATTGAACAGGGCAGACCCACACCGAGTCCTGAGTAAGAAATCTTTTATGTCTGTAACACTGAATCATTTTTGTTTTATAATTCTGTCAGGATTGTCTGTCGTTTGTGAGCGTGTACAGCTCTGTCAGTGAGATACTTCCTGTGCTGTGTATAGGATTCTCCATGACAACGGCCCGATCCGAACAAGGACGTGGGGGATTATAATGCCTCCAATAGGTAAGTACAACACAAAGTCAAGACTTCTCAAAAACTGTTTGATATGTAAATGCTGAACTCAGAAATAAAATCCTCTCGATTTTATAGGTGTGTGTCTAGATTAATTTATACATGTAATTGTAGAAATCTTGAAATGACTTACTTTTTACGTTGAAACACCACATCATATCTAACCTTTGTTGTTGTGGAGTAAATTTAGCCATTGTTAAAGTGTTTAAATATGTGTATACAATTTTGAAAATCTTAAACTAAATATATGCCATTTTTAAATAAATTAATAATTTTAAAATTTTCTTGGGTTCAGGTTTTGTTGTTTTCATTGTATGACGATACCAAGGATTTTATGTCCTCTACGAAAAGCAAAATTTGAAATAAATAACAAAGCAACACCTCTAAAACCATGAAAACAAATCCCATTAAAATCAATATTTTTTCTCAAACCTTGAAATTTTGATCCAATGAAAATACATGATTTTAGAGTTGGGGACATTTTGAAAAGATTTCTTTAATGGACTAATTCCGTACCTTTTTTTGTAGCATTCCCAGATAATCATGTTCCAGAACTCTTCAGAGTGACTCGGGATTTGTATACTATGGCTTGTTCTTCCACCAACGCGGTGAGGAGGGGGTAAGAAGTACCCCAAAGTCCTGAGGGTGTATGGAGGCCCTCGAGTTCAACAACATCTTTAAAGGGATTAGGTCAGTAGAGGTCAAAAGGTCAGTTATAATGTCAGGTATAAGTTTAAAAGGTCAATCACTGTTCCCGTTTTGCACACATTTGATTTCAGGTATTGAAAAAATGTGTGCAAAACGGGAATTTGTCCAGGTAAGATAATTACTTACTTGCTATAGTCTATCTCATAGTTGTGAATTTGGAGAAATAGGAAGAAAAAATATTCATTTTGCATCTGATATTTTTATTTATTTCTGTTATTTTATAAAAAAGAAATCTTTTGAAGTTTTTAAGTAAATTTTTTAAAAGATTAATTAAGACTGAATTCATTTACTAATTCATTCTCTCTTTATGTAATAATAAAACAATTACAAAATTAAATAATAATAATATAAGGGGGTGAACTGCAAGAAGGATATTTATCTAAATTATCAACTTCATCTTCAGTTGCGTTGGACAAGTTAAATTTTCAAAATTTATTCTTTTAAATATATCTTATAATGCATTGTTAAAATACAGGTAATTCCAGGTAAATCATAGATGGAGATCAGACTATATTTGCTATCAAAACATATTTCACACCTATTGTTCTATACCTAATTATCAAATGGGTGCAAAACGGGAACACACCCACTTGACAGGGTCATAAAGATCAGTGCTTACTTTCATTTATTTACATTTGCAAATATTTTTCTTAGATGAACCTATTGAAGAGAAAATATGTTCAATTCTGTATGAACTTATTAGGGGGTCAGAGGTCATGGCGTGACCGAATCACACAGCGAGATGATATCTTGTCTACATATTTCTGTTACGGTGACACTGGTTTCGGAACTTCTAAGCCGTTGAAGCGATGAAAAAGATAAAATAATTGAAACATATATGTTTTTCTTCGTTCAACAAATGATCATTTAGTTCTTTCTTCGGTATGAGGAATGTTTTTAATTAGCCTAAAATCACGCTTACCTTTTTAACCCGAAATTCCTTTGAAGGTATGTAAACTGAAGACGATACCACTGCTTTTGACTTCATATATTAAGAACTCATACACTAATAGTAAGATTATTCTCAGTAGCGATCATGGATTTTTCATTATGAACAGATATTTCCTGAACTGGATTGCTGAACATCAATATGTAAGTATTCAAATGTTGGAGCGAGGCGAACTCTCAAGACCAAACAGCTTCGAGGTCATTGCGCGTCACAACATAGCAATACGGCGGGCCGTTCGTGTAATAAATGCAGACCCCAACAATCTTTTCAGAATATTCGTCTCAAATGTAAATAAAAGTAATAAACAACAATGCTAAAAAGTTCACTGGGAAATGAACTTGGTTGGTACGTGATCAAATCTTCTGAGAAGCCCTTCGGGCTTCACAGGATTTGATCACGTGACCAACCAAGTTCATTTCCCAGAGAACTTTTTAACATTGTTGTTTATTTCTTAAATGAATTTGATTTTAAATTTGAAGTATGATAATCCTTTAAATGATAATTTAAAGATGTGAAAAATATTTTGTGTAAACCACATGGTCTTAGATCACATGATATATTTCATTTGTTTTGTTTTGTTTAAAAAATTAATTTTAATCTAGATAAAAGAGAAAAAAAATTAGATGAATTGATAAATTCATAGTCTTTTGCATTTTTCCCCATGATACATTATTTTAAAAGAATTTTAACTTGTTTTATTTGATTCGTAGCAATGTTAATAACAGATCTTGTATGGCATGTCAAACGTTGCAATATTCCATCTTTTCTATTTGTATTGTATAATTTTCCATTTGTATTGTATATTTCTCCATTTGTATTGTATATTTCTCCATTTGTATTGTATATTTTCCATTTGTATTGTATAATTTTTCATTTGTATTCTATATTTTCCATTTGTATTGTATAATTTTTCATTTGCATTGTAAAATTTATCATTTATATTGTAAAAAAATCATTTGTATTGTATAATTTTTCATTTGTATTCTATATTTTCCATTTGTACTGTGTAATTTTTTATTTGTATTCTATATTTTCCATTTGTATTGTACAATTTTTCATTTGCATTGTAAATTTTTTTATTTATATTGTAAAAAAAAATTCATTTGTATTGTATAATTTTTCATTTGTATTCTATATTTTCCATTTGTATTGTATAATTTTGTATTCAAGAGATTGTTTATTTGTTTCGTTACGAAGGATTTCATTGGTCAATTTTAACCCATACCATCTTGAAAACGCGCGAGATGTTCCGGATGAATAGGGGACTAGTTTAGTAGTTGAAACATAGCCACGAGGGAATCAAGCTTCATAAGAACTAAAGAAGTACGAAATAAGACACTGTAAGTGAACAGAAATTTGAGAAACGATAATGGCACAGTTATAAAATAGATAGAGACTTATGCCTAACCGTTGTTGCCTGGAAATCGAATCATTTTTTTCTATACCGGGAGATAAGTCATTAAGTGAGCTGGTGAGTGCGTGGTCAGCACATGACATTTTTAGCAGGGCATTAAAAAAAATAGAAAACTGAAGTATCTCGCTAAAGGGGAATCATTCTTTTTTACAGTTATAAAAAAAATACCGTTTACGAGAATCAATTTAAAATTTCCCAATGATAATCATGATAATGTGTTTTCTTTAAAAAGAGGGCTAAGTGTAACGTTATATCAGATCTGGTGCAATCAGCTACGTAGCATGAATTACCTACCGTAGCTTTATTTAGCTACTTGAGGTAGTTTTATTTAGCTATTTCAATGCAACTTTTCACAATTTTGCTTTCTATGTAAAATAGACAAAAAATAGCAAGTATATGACTATAAATATTTTTACTAGGGAGTTTTAAAAAAGCAATCCAAGACAAAGATAGTTTGAACATTGTTGCTTTTTGATCACTTTTAAGTAAAAAAACATATATCCATTGTTCGATTAACAGTACACCACTTTGTGTGTGGTGAGACATGGACAAGTAATGATTACTTCACATGGTGCTGAATTATAACAAACAATTATCATGTTAACTAGAACTGGTCTTCTTTGTTATTTCATTCAACAAGTAACTGTTTGGTCACAAATTAACTGTTGTATATAGCCCCAGAACTTTAACAACTTTCATTGCAATTGTGCTGAATTCTTTCTAAACTGCTAAAGATGGCCGATGATATATACATGACCATTGTGCACAAAGGAAAAGTCTATTTACATGACCATTGTGTGAATAGCTATTGCCTGATATATATATATATATATATATATATATATATATATATATATATATATATATATATATATATATATATATATATATATATATATATATATATATATATATATACACACTGCATCCAGAGCATGCTTTAAATCCATAACATGGTAAATGGAATGTTGTAAATGTATACAATGTGAATGTTTTGAAGTGTTGCACTTCAATCACGACACCTTCTAGGTTTAATGTGTAAGAGAGAGAGAGAGAGAGAGAGAGCTTAGGTGGTAAAATATGGAATGCATATCTGTAGGACATGTAGGAGTTGGTCTCTTATCAGTGGAGTACAATATATATGCAAAATATGTTGATTGAAGAAATTTATGCAAGTCTTCTATTTAAAAAAGATTAATTTATTGTGCTACTTCAGATTTACTTGTATTAATCATAAATGTGACATATTAAAATAGTCCTATCATATGTATAGGATACCAGTATGCATGATTTGGATGAAAAGCAAGAAGATTCTGTAAGTATGGTAAAATTAAATTTATGGCAATAGGTAGTATAGTAACTGTCCTGTTTCAGTATTATGAAATACCCGGTATATGAAAAAATATGATATCATTTTTTTTAGGAGATAATTAACTGTTACTTGAGTATTTAATGAATGATCCAAAGAATCTGTGTCAAACCTGCACATAAAAATGCTGGATAAGTTTTTATGTGTTTCACGACCAACCAGAATAATGCAAGAGTATCTGTATACCTTTATTGAAGGTTGGAACATGTTAGATGGAATATTATATGTTCATATTAGTTCATGTAGAAGATGATACTGAAGATTTGTAATTTTTATTGATCTGTTACTAGGTAGGGAACCATAGAGTATTTAATTAAAACAACAAATGCAATATACATGTTCAGTCACAATTGATACACTGTCAACTGTGTTTAAAAAAATAGTCTATCATCTTTAGGAACAAAAGAGCTGTCCATCTCAAGATTGTGATTCCAAGGCAGCTGGAATGTCCACTGACAAGGTAAGACTAAACACTATAGTATGCACTGTTTTCGTCCGTCGGCGTGCGGGCGTGCGTTGTGCATAAACTTTTCACTCTTTCAACTTCTTCTCAAGAACCACGGGGCTAATTTCCACCAAACTTGCCACAAACTATCCTTGGGTAAAGATGATTCAAGTTTGTTCAAATGAAGGGCCACGCCTTCTTCCAAGGGGAGATAATTAAGAATTAGTGAAAAATTAATGGTATCTTTTAAAAATCTTCTCCTGAAGAACCACTGGACCAGGTAAGATGAAACCTATATGGAAACATCATCAGGTAGTGTAGACTCAAGTTTGTTAAAATCATGACCCCCAGGGGTAGGGTGGGGCCACAATGGACGATCAAAGTTTTACATAGAGATATATAGGAAAAATCTTAAAAAATCTTCTTCTCAGGAACAGCTAAGCCCTGATTGGTCACATTTATACGGAAGCATCCTCATTTGAACACAAGGAGCCTAATAACGGACATCACATAAGCATTAACGAGGTTCACTCCTGAGCTTTTGAGCAGATTTATATCTTAACCTATATTTCAAAAATTCTGCTTAAAGTTTTAATTCTTACAATAATTTTGGATTCTACAATGCCAATTAAACTATATTCAGTTAAAACTCCAGGAGTAAATTCCATACCAAAAGCATTAAGTGAGGAACTATATTTTGTGGCGGAAGGTTTTTTTAGAAGAAAATGATCATTTTTTTATCTTTCGAAGTATTTAAAGGATGTGAACTTTGGGTTCCTATTTTTACATGCAGTCTGCACACAGAGTTATTTTGTGCAGTGAACTGTTTTATACTGGTCTTAAATTATATAATAAATAAACTGTCATGAATTCTATCATCATATTTGATAAATATAGCAAATATATTGTGAAAATCAAGAAAAAAATATCCCTATTTTAAGCTTAAAATTAGCATTATTTTAGTTATACCTAAAAATTAACATCACAGACCCCCACTTTTTATTTTATTTTCTGAATATATAAGATACTTTTAAACATTCTTCTTAAATTCAGTAAAATGTCATTACTTTCAAATGATATTTTTGCTTGTATTAAATTTTTAATGGCAAAAAATGAAATTTTTTGAGTGCAAAAAGGTCAAATAATTGAACATGCGGAGTAATTTGAAATTTTTTTCGTTGTCACAAATTTTAATGTGTCTATTCAAGATGAAATAAGATTGTGTTTGTTACCATAATCTATTTGAATTAAAAAAATATTGGAGGAAAACTTTTAAAAATTGATTTATGTGAAAGACATATTTACAGTGCAAAAAGGTCAAACTAAATGCTCTGTAGCACCAAAAGAAGTGCATTTACCCCCTTTTTTGGTTTTGATCTTTAACTAAGCTATGTGTATAAATTCTAAAAATATACTTGATAAAAAATTCTCATTACTTTTGATTGCAGGATCGAACCTCCTTAAACGACGTCACAATGTAAACAATTGTTACGGAACAGTTTGCTTAACTCAGAGAAAATGAACTTTATTAAAAAATCTTTGAAAAATCTTGAAATTCGTTAAGTAGACACTTAGAGGGGTAATACAGAAATATATGGGGTCCTTTTTTTTTTCAAGAACCATATATTTCTATATTACCCCTCTAAGTGTCTACTTAACTAATTATGTCAGTTCCACCCCTGTTTTTCACTTGTTGGTTCCAATCATCATCAGATAAAGGTACAAAAGTATTAACTTTCAAATCCTGTAGTGAAATCTTTGTATTTTATTTTAGTGTCTAATGACATGTATTTCTTGACCTTATACATGTATATGTATATATATATATAAATATGTACTGTGTAGATTTTTAATTTTGTTTTAATTTAAGGAGTATGAGTAGGACACAATCATTGATTCCATTGGAGGACACAGCTCACTATCTCTGCAAGAGTTATATTATAGTAACATCACACAAAACAGTTTTACTTATATTTAGTATAATAATGCACCATAATATAATAATAAAAGCTAACTTTCAAACTACACTTGATATTTTAAGGTTTATCATGACCAATATGCTTTTAAATATAAATATTTGACATTCATTCTCTTCTTTAACAGGTAGGAGCTACATTTGCAGACCAACTGTGCAGTTCCGTTGCAGAAGTCTCTCGCTCAAGGTTATCAACTGCAACTGTTTTTAGCTCACCTGATCCCTAGGTTCAAGTGACTTTTTCTGATCAGCTGTCGTCTGTAGTCTGTCTGTTAACCTTTTGTATTCTCTACTGCTCAAGTACTACTGGGTCAAATTTATCCAAACTTGTCACAGAACCTTTGGGTGGGCCACAATAGACAACCAAGTTATGTAGAAATATGTAGGAAAAATGTTTAAAATTTTCTTCTCATAAACCACTGGGCAAGAAAAGAAGAAACTTGTATGAAAGATTCCTGATAAAAAGTAGATTCTTTAAAGTTTGTTCAAATCATAATCTTAGGGTGTAGGATTTACTTCTGATTGGAAAATAATTTCATAAGTCTTCTGATAACATGGCCAAGGTGACTCAGGTGAGTGTCGTGGACCATGGGCCTCATTCTATATTAAATTGAAAGCATTTTAGGAGCCTGAAACATCAAAGAGCCAATTAAAATACTCGTGGGGCAGTTTATGATTGTCATTTCTGTAAGAGCATCCTTGATTTACAATATGTAAAAGGGTTTCAAGTAGTTTCATTGTTCCTCTGAATCATAGAGTTATACTCTGTCTGTGAGGAGTGCATTTTGGTTGCCATGACACATCTAGTTGTATATTCACATTGTTTATGCCAAGGAATGTTGCAATTTGAGTGCTGTAACTCTTCTTATTTAAATAATATACTGTTTAATATTTTATTTTTAATAAAATGTTTTGTCAAATTTATTTATAGCACAGACCCTCAAATCCCTCATCTCATTATGCTAGGTAAGTAACTGAGTTGATTTATAATGAATGCACACAGGGGCACAATAGTTGGCTTTACAGTTGCACGACATTGGTGACCTAAATAAGGAATAGAAAACACGTGCAACTATCTGTATCCAATTTCTTATTGTAAATCCAGTATTTAAACTGTCAAGGAGCTATATATGCATGTATGTACATGTACTAAATTATTAATGTAAAAATGCTTGCTGGAATATTTAATATTTTTGAGAAAAAATTGAAAAATACGATAAGTACATGACATCATACTTTTTCAGTTCTCAGGATTACATAGACATTGTGGATAGTGAAGATGAAGAATTGGAGAGGGCCATCCAAGCTAGCATGGTGGAATTTGAACAGAAAAAGTATTTTCTTTCCCCCAATTTTATTTTTTGTACATGTATTAATAGATAATTTGCTGAACTTTTAATTTTTTGATCCACTACTACATAAAGCTAATTTTCTTTTTGAAAACAGAACTCATTTTTTATTTTATAGTTTAAATATAATGCAGGGAATTGATTATTAGCTCAACATAGCCTTGCTCAAGTGAGCTTTTCTGATTGGAGAGTGTCCAATGTCAGAATGTCCTGAATGTCCATCTGTCTTTCTGTAAACTTTTAGTTTTTCACCTCTTCTCAAGAACCACTTAGCCAATTTCAACCAAACTTGCCACAGAGCATTCCTGGGTGAAGTAGATTTTAGTTTGTTCAATGAAGGGCAATGTTTTCTTTCAAGGAGAGATAATTAATAATAATTAGTGAAAATTTAATGGCATCTTTATAAAATCTTCTTCTCAATAACACTGGTCCAGAAAAGACGAAACATGTGAAAGCCTTTTTATAGTGTAGATTCAAATTTATTCAAATCATGATCCCTGGGGTAGGATGGGGCAATCAAAAATTAAGAATATAAAATTTAAAAAGAATATAAAAATTTAAAAATCTTTTCAAGAACAGCAAAGTCATGATTTGTCATGTTTATATGGAGCATCCTCAGGTAGTATATAGTATACATTCAAGTTTAT
The DNA here is from genome assembly GCF_033153115.1 of Saccostrea echinata. Taxonomy (NCBI): domain Eukaryota; kingdom Metazoa; phylum Mollusca; class Bivalvia; order Ostreida; family Ostreidae; genus Saccostrea; species Saccostrea echinata. The sequence continues at coordinate 16,152,709 of NW_026889754.1, forward strand.
TCAAATTATGCCCCCCTCCCTTCCCCTTCTTCTCTGTTCCTGGGTGAACTTGGTGCATGGTTATAATGACTTCCATTGGTTTAGGGTCACCAGGTCAAAAGTTAAGGTCAACTTGGACATGGGAAGATCTTGACCCTTAATAAAATATTTTCAGAAACCTTTTCTTGATAAAAGTCAAACTTGGTGCATTAGTTCCCATTTAGGAGTAGAAAGGCATTGTAGGTGATAAAATTGCAGATAAAAATAACTCCATTCCTGGTCTTGTCCTTTCAGAAGTGATCAAATATTTAGTAAACTAATGAGATCCCATTCAAACCACATAATTTCTGGTTCCTTGTAAATGATATGTTCAATGGTCCCTGGGTCTATTTTGAAATATGGCCAAATATGTTCTCAAGGGGATTATCTCAAAAATACATGTGCACAAGCACCATTATTCCTGCTTTACTGATAAATCGAAATGTATTTTAGAACTTCAGCTGCAATAAACCAATGTAAAACAGGAATGGATGATGTAGCAGGATTTTGGAAGCTAGTTGCAGCAAACTCTACACAGTTTAGATCTCTGTTTTGTCACCAATGTTTACCGTTAACCAAGGAAAAATTTGAGTCCCTCCTCAAGATAAATTTTTCTGACGAGGGATCAAACAAAAGATCACAAGAGGAAGACACAGTATATTCCTGGGAGTTATTCTTGCAGGATGTTAGTGGTGAGAAACTTTTTATGCCTCCGGATCGAAATATCCTGGGGGTATATTGTTTTTGTCCTGTCAGTCTGTTTGTCTGTCTGTCTGTTGTCAACTTTAACCTTGCCCATAACTTTTGATTGGTTGGAGCTATGACTTTCATATTTCACATGTGTATTCCTTGTGACAAGACCTTCATATTTGACCTTTTGACCTTGACCTTGGAGTTTGACCCACTTTAACAAAATTTTATGAGACTTTAACCTTGGCCATAACTTTTGAACAGTTGGTGCTTGGGGTTTCAAACTTCACATGTGTATTCCTTATGACAAGACCTTCCTCTGGATATTAACCTCTTTGACCTTGACCTAGGAGTTTGACCTACTTTTGAAAAACTTTAACCTTGGCCATAGCTTTGAACGGTTGGAGCTAGGGCTTTCATACTTCACATATGTAATCCTTGTGACAAGTCCTTCCTTTGGACACCAACCACTTTGACCTTTTGACCTTAACCTAGGAGTTTGACTTTCTTTTGAAAAACTGTAACCTTGGCCTTAACTTTTGCATAGTTGGTGCTAGGGCTTTCAAACTTCACATATGTAATTCTTGTGACATCTCTTTCCTTTGGATACCAACCACTTTGACCCTTTGACCTTGACATTGGAGTTTGACCTACTTTTGAAAAACTTTAACCTTGGCCATAACTTTGGAATGGTGTGTTAGGGCTTTCATACTTCACATATGTAATCCTTGTGACAAGACCTTCCTTAGGACACCAACAACTTTGACCTTTACTATGACGTTTTACTTACTTTTAAAAAGCTTTAACCTTTGCCATAACTTTTGAGCAGTTGCAGCTAGGGCTTTCATATTTCACAGGTATATTCCTCGAGACAAGACCTTTCTTTGGGCACCAACATTTTTCATCTTTTGGCCTGGATTTTGACTTGCTTTTGAGAAACTTTACTTTAACCTTCGCCATAAGCTGCCATACGGGGGCATCAGTGTTTCACAAACACATCTTGTTCAACTTGAACTTTTCAACTTTTTGGAGATGTATTTCATGAGATATCATTAGGATATCATTTTAAGTGAATTAAGAGTGTGGTTGTCTTTGTACACACATTCATTTTACCCTGCAATCTTTTGTAGATGGAAATATTCAAGCCACACTGGAAGAACTCCTCTCTTTCATCACAGGAGCGGATCAGGTCCCACCCACTGGGTTCCCAAAATGCATAGATATTATATTCTATGCTAGTGAGATCGGTGTGAAAAGATTACCACATGCCTCTACCTGTTCCTTAGAATTTTACTTACCACGAGGTGTTAGTGATCCAAACACATTTAGAGACATGATGTTAATGTCGTTGAAAGAGTCAATGGGATTTGAGAAAATATAAATGTTCAGAAAGTCTTGGATGCACATTATACACTACAGTCCAGGAATAGTTATACACATGGAAGATAGGCCTTGTAAATTTATACAATGAAGTGAATGTACACATAAGCTGTTCTGTTAGCATCAGCAGAATAACTTTTACATACCAAAATTAAAAATTAGCAGTTTCAACAAAGGTAGCACATACAGCAATTTTAAATTTGTATTGAGAACAAACTGCAGAATGTTATACTTGCAACAATGTTTTTAATTTGAACAACTTTCTTAAATTACCAAGTCCAACTTACAGATGCAAACATTTTTTTTATTGTTAGTGTTCATCTTTTCAATGGAGCATTTGGGAAAAAAAAATGTTTTGAAATGCACCTTTGCTCAAATTGTCACTTATTTCAATGAAGTTACTGTTGTTTTTTTTTTTTTTTAAAGAAGTCTTTGTTACATAATTTAAGCTTTGTAGAAAATGTCTTCTATGTGAATGCCCTCCAATCATTTTTTCTTATACAGATAGAAAATACCAGTATGCTGTAATTTGTTGTTAGCATGAACACAATTATTTAGATAAATATAAACATAAAAGAAGTTCATTTGTACTTGTATTTTTACAGAAACAAAAAATTGTGATATTTTGAATGATCATCTGCGTTTGATATGTTTACCCTATTTTAAGAAGCATTGTATAATAGACATGTCAATTGTTTGGCATTATATTACAATATCAACTACATGGTTTACAACTATGCTTAATACATTGTAGTGTTTTTTCATTTCACTTGCAAAGTCAATTTGAAGCATAGAACTTGATATAGATATTTTTTCTAAGCTTCTAGATTTTAATTTGCATAGAGATTAATTTGTTCCAAATTGATGAACATCAGTGGCACATAATTTTTTTTGTCCCACCTTGAATATGGCTGGGGTATATAGTGTTTGTAGTGTCCATCTTTCATCTGCATCTTTGTCACCCTTTGCATTTAGCTCAAGTTCCAATGAAACTCTTTAAGATACTTTGACAATCCGTACACTGATGCATATAGATGAAAATTATTGAACTGTGGAAATTTTCTGACCTTGACCTTACTATTCATTATTTTGTGTTTAGGTAAAATAACTAAGATATTTTTATCAGAATTCATACTGATACAATCTAACTGTGACTTAATTTTCTGACCTTGACCTTCCCTATGACCTTGACTTCATATTAATTCTGGTTTTATAGAGATTAGGAAAAAACTCATATTTTCGTCAAAACTCATGCACTGATGCATATTGGTGGCAGTGTAACAGGGTTTCTGCATTTGATGTTGAATGAATTAAAACACCAGTTAGGGTTCTTTCTGTTTATTGTATAGTTAAATAATATTGCCCTGAAATATATAACATCAATATTGAGAATATCATAAAATCATTAAAGTGCACAATCCAATGTTATACACGATACTGCATAAAGGGAGATAACTCTTACATTCATTATACGTAATCCAATACCACCTTTGAATTATATTTTGTGCATACAATTAAAATACTTAACAACATAAATATATATATATATATATATATATATATATATATATATATATATATATATATATATATATATATATATATATATATATATATATTACTATTTAAGCTTATAATATCTTCATAGACATTACATACTTTTTGTAAATAAACAATAGATCATAAAAACAATAACATACCATTCTCAGGGAATAGGCAAGCTCCCGCATATAAGTGCAGAGTGCAAAATATCTTGACAAAGAGTGACCAGAATAACCTAGAATACGAGGGGTTATCAAAAAGTTCGTGGACTGACGCGATAAAATTAATAATATGTAGTCTTTGCTTACAAAATTTAAGCGGAACATAAAACAACAAAAGTTTAAGAAATGTTGAAAATTTTAGCTTGATACGGTGATAATTTGCCAAATTATTCTAAAATTAAAAAGACTTTATGTGATCACCCGGCGCTGTCGCCGTTTAGTGTCATGACGTCCGCTTAACGTCATTGTTTCTTAATGTCCGCTCTCTCTACCTCATACAATTATCTTGATGAGATTACCTGGAGTTAAGTAAGGACTTAAACCCGTCTTATTTATATGAATTTACAATGTCTTGAGCAGCTGTTTTCAATGCATATAATATTGTAAATGGATCTTTATATGGGGAAAGATCCTCACCTGATTATGCCAGAATACTTAGCTTGTTGGAGTTCAATTTCTACCACACATGATCAATGTCACTTTTCGACGTGACTGACTTTTGAAACCCTGACTACAAATCGACACTAACTGTGCATATGTCATCTCTCTGAATCTTTTTGGGCATTAAAAACAAGTACTCTGGATGCATTTTATTTTTCTGTAGCCAGTTTAAACATTCCTTAGGTCAATACCAGTTTTTCCAGGAGCGAAACTCTATAGAGTGTTTGAAAAAGAAACCCCTACCCCTTTTTGACGTTATTTTCAAGCCCATAATTGTTTGGACACTCCATATAAAATTTACGATAAAATTTCATAGAAATTACAGAATGGGGTAAAAATTGCAAATTTTACTGAACAAATGTGTCGTACCACATGCCTGAATTAACGAGATTTTTGGATGACAAATACTCATATCTAAAGAGTTTTTCTCAGTTATACTCAGGTAGAAAAAAACGTCATATTAGAGGTTGCGCCGCCTGGACATACCTTTGCTTACAAAAACACTAACAATTTATTAAAAAATAAAAATTATGATTTATGGTTTATTCTATAGATAGAAAAGATGATGCTAACTAAATGTGTAAAAATTCATTGATGTACCTAAAGCGGTTTTAATTTTATGACGCTAGTCCACGAACTTTTTGATAACCCCTCGTATTTAGAGGGAATTTGACAAACCAATAAAATGCAAGAACACAAAACTTAAACCCAATATATATAGTTTATAAAAAATAAAGATTACCCTCATTTTGTTCTTTAGTATTAAAGGTTATTAAGTTCTTGAGAAGACTCCATACATCAATACATCTCCGAGAGTTTTTACCATACATACTTAAATATGTATAAATTTGCTAAATGACATAATTAACTTGAAACAGTGAGACTTAATGCAGCTGTTATATGGGATGAATCAATCTCGGACTAAAAAAGAAAGGTACATTTTTTTATGCACTGTTGCAATACTAAGAAATGTTCTTTGGATGAGGCATTCATGTCCTATGGAAGTTTTTCTAGTTATTTTTGTGACATTCTTGTACAGTTTATGAAGACTTTTAGTACATTAAAGGCATTTAAAACTTGTTCACTTGACAATTTTATGCTTCTCTACAATATTTTGGAGGAGCTTAGAGTAACCTTATTTTCATCTAAGCTTGTATCTTTATAACTGAAGTAGGTTTTCATCATGCATTTACTATGAAGCAAGATGTCAACTTTTTCTACAGAAATATGCAAAATGCTGCAAGGTGCAGTTGACCTGAACATGTATATTTGGGTAAATGATTTTAGTACCAGCAATAGATTGTGTACTCTTAGGTACATATTTATATCTGTATAAACTAGTACCAGGACAATTGGTAATCCCTTAAAAGGTGGTGTATTTTAAAAGTAAAACTGAACATCCTGATAGGATGATTGAAATTGCAATTGGCCAAGTTTTTATATGGGTGCAAATCCCATCAGAATGGACAAAGCAAACTAGAATATATTAGCAAGGGAGCTAAAGTTGTGTTCAAAGTTTTATTTCTAAAAGTGTAAGCTTGACAAGCAAGTGTAATCCACGGTCAGAATATTCAAACATATTAATGAGATAGTAATCAATTTTTACAATTCATCTTGGTTTAAAAGAGAGTATAAATTTTGCTTTGCTGCTCTGAATAAGTCTATCCCAAGATTTTCACTTAAATCTAGAGGGTTTACTGATGATGTTAGCCTTTCAAAGATCAAATCCAATTGTGTTGGCAAACCAGGCATTTGAAATGTTTCTTGATTATCATGCAGTTCCTCGTCATATGATTCATGGTCTGGTGCTTCTTGGGGGTCTATTCCAAAGGTCTCGATATCTGATATAGGAATGTCTTCATTCAACTCAAAAACACAATTACCAACAGAGTTTTGCCGATTACGGTTGATCATTCCATTGATCCACATTTTATATGGACTCCAGTGGTGCTCAGTCCGCATGCTATGGCAGTTGTATGCATTTTTGAACTCTGTCAATGCCACATTAATTCTTGGAATGAATATATAGTGAAGACAAAGCATATCTATGTGATTTTCCATATCTAGTTCACTTATGCTTTCAAGATAATAAAACAAAGAGTAATATGTTTGAATTACAGAGTAAAACACATCTCTCCATAATCTCTCTATTCGAGAATTGTGTATGGACCTTCCTGCAATAAAGCTGCCACGATTTCTTCCTCTGGTTTGCTCCATATACCTGGCAACCTCAACATTCTCGGAACCTTTATCCCATCTGATTCTTGAGGGTAAAGAAAATGTTTCAACAGCTTCCATAAACAGATTTAACACAGTTTCAGCAAGGTTATTGTTGGAACACTTTAAATAAACAATAAGTCGACTAAATCCATCTATACCACCATGGGTAACCATTTTCCACCTTATGAGTTTGTGGTGCCCATCGATATGCCATAGTGCATTTGGTCCAGGAACACTGTATGCCCTCCTATAGGTCATCAGACCCCACCGTAATGCTGAATTAACAGGATCAAGTGCTCTCAAAACTCTTCGAACCCTTCTGTGTTGTACAGTTATGCCATTTGACCGTAAATGTCCAATCACTAAAGAAACCCCACTATGAGGATGCTGGTCTTTTATGTTCTTTATTATTGTTGACAATTCTTCATCCCCAATTTCTGTGTATCTTTGAAAATCCACTTCATTTTTCAATCTCCTCCACAATGTGGTTCTATGAATTAGAAAGATCCTGGCGACTTCCGTATATTTAAACCCATGGTTCAATAAATAAATCACTTGCTCTACATTTATAAATGCTGTAGGTCTGCCTACATGTCCTGTATGCAAGACCTCCCCTGCACCATTCACAATAGCTGGGACACTGCATTGAGGAGATTGAATGTCTTGGATAATTTTTCTTACATAACTAAAATGATCCAGAAGAATTTCCACAGATTGATGTAAATCTGGTGATGCCTGGTTTCTAAAGGATGGATGTGATTCAATGAATGATAGGGTATTAATTGCTCCTCTTACTCTTTCCTGGCCAAATTCAATGTCATCATGAGTAAATCTGTCTTTCTCCTCAAAAAACTCGAACAACTCCTGACCAAAAGGCTATTGAAGAATGCTATGAAATCTCCTTCCATTTCACAAATATCTCTGTCAGCCATCCCTAATCTGAAAAGTATCAACTGAACAATAAAGTGACCATTGTGCATGTTGTGATTTCAAATATTTCACCATGTTAAAAGGGTTAGGGTTATAAAATTGACAAGTTTTTCCATAGGTTCCTTAAGAGACCATAAAGATGGTTGGATATGTGGAGAAAAAAATGCCCATGTTTCGACAAATAAAGTGAAAAATTTACCATTTAAAAAAAATTTTCTTTGATATTCCATTGTTATTTGTTGCTCATTTTTATAATTGCTAGCTGTTAATGACCATCATCTATGAGAAAATATTAATTAAATGTCAGCTAAAACATGTTTGCATGCGCCAAAGTGTCATCTTTTTCTATTTGCATTGAAATTATGCTATTATATGCGTATATATGTTTATAATTACAATGACAAGCAAGGACATACTGGAATAGGGGCAGGTCACAAAACAAAGGGTTACAATACAGTGAGAGGCTTCAAAGTTTTGAAAGGATATCTATTAAATGTTATCAATGAAACGATTTAGTCCATAACTCCTCAAATCAAAATATATGACCGATAAATTTGCCAACTATGTGTTTAATTTAGAGTAATAATAAAGTTACATTATCGCGTACATGTAACCACAGGACACGTGCACTTGTTTCACTAATAATTCTTTTAACTCATAGTATAATAATTATATTTTGGGCTAAAAAAATTATTACTGAAACAAGTGTCTGTGCCACAAGAGTGAAACTCCAAATAAAACCTAAACAGCCAAAGGACATTAAATTAAAACACTTGTGCGTGAATCATATATTAAATAACTTGGTAAAACTAAATGTTTTTTCTTTGTTTTAATATCCCTACAGGCCATTAATTAAACTTACTTTTTTTCTGCGAAAAAAAGCTCCTTGCCTGGATAACACATGTAAACTTCCCGGAGCACCTCGGGCATTACCTAATTCGATATATGATTAGATTAAACCAATGAAATCCTTCGTAACAAACCAAAATAAACAATCCCTCGGATACAATACAAATAAAAAATTATACAATACAAATGGAAAATATAGAATATAAATAAAACATTATACAATACAAATAAAAAATTATACAATACAAATGGAAAATATAGAATACAAATAAAAATTATACAATACAAATGGAAAATATAGAATACAAATAAAAAATTATACAATACAAATCGAAAATATACAATGCAAATAAAAAATTATACAATACAAATGGAAAATTATACAATACAAATGAAAAATTATACAATGCAAATGGAAAATTATACAATACAAATGGAAAATATAGAATACAAATGGAGAAATATACAATACGAATGGAAAATTATACAATACAAATGAAAAATTATACAATGCAAATGGAAAATTATACAATACAAATGAAAAATATACAATACAAATGGAGAAATATACAATACAAATGGAAAATTATACAATACAAATAGAAAAGATGGAATATTGCAACGTTTGACATGCCATAATCTTGTTTGACATTTATTTAACTATGTTGTACAAAATTTTATCTTAGAGGAGGAAGGAAGTTGGAAAGGGGAAGGGGGCACTTCTTTTTATTGGAGAATACTGATTGATCACTATGTTTAAGGTATAAACCAATTTTTTGTTTTTGATTTTGCTTTTATCTTTGATTTTTTTCTATCTATGTTTAGGTTTTTGCGGCACCATGCACTTGCTTATAGTGGTTACGCTGTTGTTGTGATTGATGGGAGAAGATCTTGTGGGGGGGGGGGGGGGCTTAAAGTTTGCGTCCCACATTTCTAATTTGTGCTTCATTAATCTGGACACTTGTATTCCTTAGCATCCGGATTACTGAAACATAGTTGGTATATATAAATACACATTATTGCCCACAAATTTTGTCTGGATGTAGAAGCATCACGAATAATGAGGCTTCACTGTACTTTTGTCTGACACCTACATTGAAGTCTACATATGACCTAATGCACTTCAGTTAGGAAGACAGGATTGACCCCATGAGAGGGATTCATTATTGTCTACTGTTTGACAGGTAGGGATAGCTTGGGCACCTGTTGTAAACTATTGAGAGGGATTCATTATTTACTGTTTTGTGACAGGTAGGGATAGCTGGGGCACCTGTTGTTGTCTTTTAAGAGGGATTCATTATTGTCTATGTTTTGTGACAGGGAGGGTTAGATGGAGCACCTGTTGTTAACTGGCAGCTGTATGACACAGGATATACAGAGAGGTACCTGAACGTTCCCTCCCGTAATGAGGCCAGTGTAACGACGAAAAGTGACCCCCGTAGAATATTGACCGGGGGTCATTTTTCTACGTAGAAATTTGACCCCCAGGTCAATATTCTACGTAGAAAAATGACCCCCTTTTTCGTAGAATTTATGGCATGGGGGTCATTTTCCTCCGTGTGGGTTGTAGAAAAATGACCCCGTGGAATAATGACCCCGTTTTTTTTTATACAAAAAAAAAAAAAAAAAACAAAACAAAAAAAAAAACAACTGGTTTTGGTAGGAATATTCTTGTTAGCCAAGTACGTAGAGGTAAAATCACGCAGCCTAAATGTTTTAAAGTTTAAGTAACAAAAGGTTACACTATACCTTACATGTACATCAATAATACAAGACGTTTTATACCATTAAAGGAAAACAAACAACTAGGCTATTATGCTGTTCGATGACTATAAGAGCAAAAAACCACGTGTTCTTAGATTTGTTTTATCAAATTTCATATATAAAAAGTTTCCAGAGTCGTCATTAAAAAAAAAATATTTACTTAGCTAGTGTCAGAGAGAGAAACTTATATATGAATAAAAATGCATGGTGTCTGTGTATAATTGTAATGATCCTCTTTAAATTTTACTCTGGGTAAATAATGTAAAAAAAGAATGAAAATTAAGTCTCAAGCGTTTTTTTCTTCAGAAGTTACAAGAAAGATTAATGTTTTCGATTCCTACCCAAATAAATCTGCGTGAAAAAAATGGACAATTGTTAAGAAAATTAGATCTCATATATATCTTTGATTTTCTGGTAAAAAAAAAAACTTCTAATAAAAATATAAGGAAGATTAAATTTGTGTAAAAATAACAGACAGGACTAAAACAAAATTCCTCTGATATTCTATCTCAGAGACACAAAAATGGTTAGCTCAAAATCTTTACCAATGTCTTTTGTCGTTTGCTAGTGTCAACAAAGCCTATAAATAAAATGAGGCTTTTTACATAAAAAATTAATAAATTAATAAAAGAGGTGTTTGGTATACCAAGAATTGACACATATGTTTATACACAGTAGTACGTATTTCCCCTTTCTAGTTATATGTAATAATTTTTACCAATAGAAAAAACCGAATGTTGCATTATGAAAAAGCTTATCTGCCTAATTTACATATTATTTTTTCTCTAAGTATGATTAGCAATATATATTAGTACAATTGAAGTTGCGTTTGCAAGACTACATAGAACTGTGCCAAAAAATATTGTACCACATATTGTGTTCGAATCAAGCACGTGATTCGTGTCCGCGTATTTATAGTGGTAAGTTTTGAGGGGATGGGTAACGAGGATGTAACCCACTCTTTAAATTTGCTAGCCTATAAAAAAAAAATCTGGCCATGTCTTTCCTATACACAAATTAAGCGATCTTGCTGTGTGATACGAGGTTTAAAAAATATAAGAGTTTTTTGGATAAAAGTAAACAAAAATCTTTTTTTCTTACATAAAAAATCCTACTTATAAGGAATTACATAATGCATGTGTGTATGATGATGTAGATTATACATGTATCTATATAATTATCACCGAGCAAAATTAACATTTTTGAAATAAATAACTTTTTAATATGTTATACTAAATTTGAACATTTATCTGTGAAATTCTTTATCTGTTTTAACTATGTGTTTATTTCTAATTAATTGTGTCTTATTTATCTCATTTCCTTTGAAGCAGGATTAAGACATCCCAATTGACACTCAGTGACTCTGTCAAAAGAATTGATACCCATTAGGTGTAAATGCCTTAGGACCTGTTAATCCCGTAACAATGATTTTGTTTATATAATTATTTTGTAAATTCTTTCATGTCCATTCCAACAAAGATGTACATCTGTTTATCAATTAACTCAGTTAGTGTCAGACTTGAATTATTGTTTACTCTCAATATTACACAAAGCGATGTTCATTATACTTTCTTCAGTTTGGAGGCCCGATGCTCTACCGGCCACATCCAACTCGGTTAAGACCTAGTTTTGACTCGTTAAACTGTTGTTGAAATTCATGTTGATTGTTATTCACCATCGTCTATAATAAATTCGGAAACCTGATTTACCATTTCTTGGACTTTATATTGGAAGACCATAAGGAATACGGCACCTTTCTCGTTTAGATTGTATTACGGCCCCATGCACAGCGCCGCTACATTATTACCCGCCAACATTCCTTCTTCCCCGTTTACGCTAGAACAACGGATATAGTCCAGGAATTACTTTTATAACTTATAACCAAAATTTAACTGGTTATATAATGATCAAGGAAGGGGAGTATATTGCCAGTATTTCTATCACACTCCTAACAAAAATTTACTGTAGTAAACTATAGTTCCATGTAACTATAGTTTACTATTATTATCTATAGTAAATACTTTGATACTTTGATTAACTATGAACAATTGTTTGGAACTTTTTTGAGATTTCAAATCTGAAACTTTCTTAAATTGATATCAGTAATGTAAAATTTTGGGATGATATGTTAATGAACAAGAAATACGAGGGGTAATCAAAAAGTTCGCAAACTAATTGAATTACTTCCATAAAAGAAATAAAATCAGATTTCGATGTATATTAATTATTTTTTAAAGTGGTCCTCTCCGATTTGAATGCACATCTGCCATCGTTGTGCCCATGCGCGAATCACGTGATCAAGGCGTTCACGTGACATGCTCCGTAGCGTTCTGTTCACAGAAATTAAAAGATTTTTCCGAGTCTTATATTTCTTACAATGCAAGTTGTTTTTTTAGAACAAGAATAACCCATTTGTCACAAATAGGATTGGTGGATTAGGATATCTTTTCCCAGAATGAGCATAGTGACCATCACAACCTGACTCTTTTGTATTGGGGTGCGTCGTTTATCCATCGTAAATAAAGTATGGGCTCCTTCTTTTTATCATATATGATATGTTTAAAATCTAAGGTAAACAATATTTAGGGATTCAATAATTATATTATTGTTATGATATTCAACTATTTTTCTAACTGTAATTTGGCGATCTTTCGTTACAGATTGCTCAACTAAGGACGCATCTCTTCCCAAGCTTGCTTTCACTGGGCACCAGAACAAACATCATTTTAACCACCTCTCTTCCTTCACTAAAACAATCAATCCAATTAATGTTTGAACTTCTGCCATGTCTTTTTGTCTTCATAAATCGTGTACAAATTATTACATGCTACTGAAAAGGAATTTCTTAGATAAACGTTAAACTTTAAAGCCGTTCGTTGCTCAAGTACGACTGAGTCAACCGTTTTTTGTCACGTCATCTACATATTGAGTCATTTTTATATTGTGACGTCCAAACGTGGAGCAAATATCTGCTATTTATAGAACATGTTTATGACTAAATGTGTGCCAAATTTCATTTTGATCTGAACTGTGGTTTTGTAAATAACGAGACAGTTCACGAACTTTTTGATCACCCCTGTAGTTCCTTAAAATATAAAAATGTGCACATATAAATTTAAGAACATAAAATATCACAATCATATATATATAAAAAATACTTTGATTTACTATAGGAAAAAATTTGATACTGCATTAAACTATAGTTAACTTTGGTAAACTATATTTGTTTTGTTAGACTCTATCAGTGTTTTTCATATAGCGATCCTGATACAAACAATATATATAATGTTTCATAGTTAACGTTATTTAGCTACATTCTTCGTTTTTTCCCTAAAATAGAGATAATATAATTCTACAGAAATAATTGTAAGTACACAAATTACAGGGGAAACAAGAAATCTATGAGCCAGTGCTCTCTAGTGATACCCCACCCGCACAGACAGACGGACAAAATTAGAACCAAAATAAATATCACTGTATAGCATGCCGAACCAAAGAGTGTATTAAAATTTCAAGCATCTGCGATGAGTTGTTGCAGAGAAAACTGCAACGAAAAAAAATGTTTCGGACAGACAGACACAAACACTCACCCCGCACACACAACAGAGAGATTCGCAGGGTACAAGGTATACACCCCCATTTCCTTCGAAGCGAGGGTATTAATATTCATGTAATAAATAAGGATAAATGAACCTAAAAGAGGGAAAAAGATATTACATGATATTGAAAAAGAAGCAGTAATTACAGTTAATGATGGCATCTCCATATTGAACGTTATTGGACTCTTCGTATGCCGTGCTTTTTCTAATTCTTTCCTTGTTTAAAAAAAATAATACAATACGTTTTTTGTTTCAATGGAATGGTATATCCAGAAACTAATACATGTAAAAGCTAGCGCTGGGGTGGAGGCAGGTTGAAAGCGGGCACAAATTTTAAGCTAGAAGTATGGGGCCACAAACTTGTCCTTTAAATAGTTTTCGATAACATCCATTCCATACAGTTATATCGTTGTCAGAAACATATCATGTCATTTTCGGAACAAAACCTGTTAGAAAAAAAAAACAAAAAATCCAAGAAAAAAAACGGATTATATATATATATATATATATATATATATATATATATATATATATATATATATATATATATATATATATATATATATATATATGAATTTATGCTCCTCAATAATATATACTCAATGGGATGCAAGCAAAAAAAACCATATCACGTACATTGTATATCATGCTAGTATTAAGAAATGGCGTTAAGGAGGGGAAGGTACTTTGCTTCTCCTCCAATATACATTTGAAAGAAAAAATCAGGAGACTCTAGGCCTTCACCGACCCTCCCCAACATCGGATTAACGCATATCACAACTCATTTCTAAAGGTTTAATCATAAAATATAGTAAAAAAGTAGGGGGTCAGATTTCTATGGGGGTCATTTTTCAACGTGTGTGGAGTCGTAGAATTACCGGCCTGGAAGGGTTTTCTACGGTCGAAAAATGACCCTACTTGCCATAGAAAATTGACCGGGGGGTCATTTTTCTACGGAGAAATTTGACCCCCCGGTCAATATTCTACGGGGGTCACTTTTCGTCGTTACACCGGCTATAGAGAGGGATCTGTCCTGAGTCATGTAGACAAGTTCCCAGATGAGTAATCCTCTGTTAACTTTGCATAATTATTATGTGTTTGTGTAAATGCCTGTCAGAATTTTACATAAAAGAATAATTTTTTTTCACAATGATTAATTTTTTTTATGTATACCCTTTCTTGTTTGCAGGGAAAACCGAATTTTAATTATCCATGGATTAATTGATGAGAATGTAGATTTTCATCATACCAGTGCTCAATTACAGCCCCAGTTAAAGCTTGTAAACCATACAGATTACAGGTAACTCAGTCCTGATGGCCAAAATCCAATTTTCATTAAAAGCAGCTAAAAATTACATTGCATTCTCATGTATTTTTTATGTAAAATTTGTTTCAGATTTACCCAAATGAACGACATGGAATTCGTAATCATGAAGCAAGTGAACACTTCAAGACAATGATTCTTAGCTTTCTACAAAATCATTTATGAATGAGACTACATACACACTTTTATATATACACCTACATTAAATTCAATGACTTAAGATGTTAAACTCAACAATGCAAGACGATGAGGAATTTTTTCAAAAAACAAAAAAAAAAACAAAAAAAAAAAAAAAACAAAAAACAAAAAAAAACAAAAAACAAAAAAAAAACAACCCAAAGATGGGAGAAGAATTGATAAATTCTATGGAAATTTTTTATTATGTTTTTTTCATCATCCATATGGTTGCTTACATGTTAAGCATCATAGTTTACTTAGTCTGTGGACTAGACTTGGAACTGGACAAAGACTAACCATGTTTAATCTTGAGCTTGAAGATTGAGTTACATGTATATATTAGTCTGTTTTTTTGGTCAATTTTATCTTTAATCTTAGCTGAAAGAAAGTTCATGTGGGAAGATAAAAGTAAAATATGTTGGTATAAGAAATATGAGGGATTTTGTCATGTGGTTGTCTAAGATTTTACAAAACATGATTTTGGACAATCTATAGTTTTGATCCGTATTTCAGTATGGTTTTCTCAATCTTTGTATCTCTGCACTTTTACTAGATATGTTCAAAAATCTTCCCAAATTCATTATACATACCAGCTGAGACCATTTGCTGATGTAACCATCTCTCACTCCTGTACTGCTAGAATAAATTAAATCTTGCTTTAACAAGGATAGAGCTTTACATCTATCTAGAATTTACATGTGAATGGGTATTAATACTTTCACTAGAGTCAAAGATAATTTTTATGCACACCTTGAAAAATGGGTCATAATACTTTGTACCTGTCAGACAGTAGTTGGTCGATCAGTGGACCTTGTGTTGTCCTCTCAGTATATTGAGAACCCTTTGCTTGATAGACATCAAACTCGAGAAAGTGGTACCCCATGAAGAATAGATGACCCCTATTGATTTAGAGGTCAAAATGTCAAGGTCAAGTCTCCAAGTACTCTAGGTATATAAAAGCTTGTCAGTTCAGTATCTTGAGAACCATTTGCTTGACAGACATTTTTAGATTCTTACAAAGAAATAGATGACCCTTACTGATTATTGAAGTCATACAGTCAAAAGGTCAAGGGTCAAACCGACCTTAGGAAAACATCGAAAAATATCTTGAGAACCCTGTCCTTGACAGCCAACAAACTTGATACACTTGTTTCCTATAAGAAGTAGATGACCCCTTTTTGATTTTGAAGTCAATAGATCAAAGGTCAAGGTTAAGCTGGATATAGGAAGATATTGACCACTTTATATCTTGAGAACCAGTCCTTGACCAACATCAAAGTTGATACACTGGTTCCCCTAAAGGAGTAGATGACACCTATTGATTTTGTCATAAGGTTAAGGGTCAAGTGTCAAATGATATAGACACAAGACAAAGGAAGATATTGTCAGCTCAGTATATTTAGAACCATTTGCTTCACAGACATCGATTTTGATACACTGGTACCCTTTTAAGAAGTACATTACCCTGCATGATATTGAGGTGTAATAAAAATCAATCTTTGTATTATGTTTGCCCCTGACTTAGACATGATTAATTGTTTTCACTATCATTACTGACATTCTTAATTTAAATGATATTGCTACATGGAGGTCATGTATGTTTCTCAAACTGTTTCTTGTTTAGAACTTCCTTCTTTGTTGTTTGCTATACGGGTACCATTGGTGTGTTTCATGAAGCAAAATATATCTTATCAAGTATACTTCTAATATCTTGTATTTCCTGCACAATTCCTCTTAGATTTATTTATTGAACATACAAGTCTAAACAAGGAACATATGAAGTAGCTTTATTTTTGCACCTCCTTGTGTTGCTTTAAGTTCTTATTCAATGAGTATTTTCCTATATGAAAAAATGACACTTTTTCTTTTTATTTTGTGACACAATTGCAGGAATTGATTCAAAGTCAATTTTTGCTTCCTGATTTAAGATCTTTGCCTTATTTCTGTTTCACTTATGTGTCATGCCTAATCTAGGTAACAAAATTGTTGAGCCACCTTCAAGAAAAGTAGGGTTTTTATATATAAGGGTCATAGAAGTTGCTTACACCAGTTATTTCTGTTTTATGATTGCGATTTCTCGTATAAAATTGTAGGCTCAGAAATATTCATCTTAAGCTAAGGACAAGGTTTGATATATAATATATGAAAAATGCAGTAGTTCTTTGAAAATGCCTTTCTTTACTCCATCAGATAAAGCTTGCAAACTTTTTATTTGATTACAATGAGAACCCTTTACTAAAATTGTAAAAATAATACCACGTGGGTCTAGAGTTCCAGATCCACTTTTTTGCTTGTTTTGACAATCTCTTACTCAGGTTAGTGCCAAGGGCATCTGAGGTTAATTTTATGGTTTAATTAAGTAATTGCAATATATACAACAGCAAAAATATGGATGATGCATGATAATCCTTGCTTTTGTAAGTGTTCATTTAGATTCAGTGGATAAATAACCCTTGTGCAACACATGCAATGCATCATTTCTTCCTGTTCCCTAGCTTTATTAACTAAGATAGAAAGAAGTTCCTGGTTGCTTTAGGGCTGTGTTCCTGGTTGCTTTAGGGCTGTGTAATTTCCAGTCTGTAATTCAAAGGCTTTTGACTGCGTCATCACTTTAGTTGAGTGTGTATGATAAGTAGATCTTATGAAGTACATACTAGGATTATATTTCTTGAGATTTGAAGAGAACACAAAATTGTCACGCTTTTAAGCAGGCCATCAATTTAATCCCTATAACTTTTTTTAATCAGACACACATTTTCATCTTGCACATTGATTATATTGTATATTTTGACTTTTTGCTATTAGTAGCATAAATAATATTTAAAGAGCAGATAACTCTCTACAATTTCATTCCTTAAAATATGTTCCATCTTCATCAGCGATTTGCTACAAATTTTGGTCCATATTTTTTGCTAAATTTCATTTTTTTTTTTTATCTTCTTGTACATATCCTTTTGTTGAAAACTGTCTTCGCCCCCCCTTTTTTTATCTTCTTACAATCTGCATATCACTTATTAATAAAAAGAAAACTTCCCTAAAAAGCTATAATTTAGTTAGCTTGGGTTGTTTTACCGTAAATGACTTACTGAAATTTAACAAAGATAATTTTTTGTGGTTAAAGCTTTTTGTAAATGATGTACTTTAAATATCTGTATTTGTCATGCCACATAAGATTCTGTAATAAACCTGCAATAAAAGTTAAAAATGACGTGTGTATTATTATTATGGATTATGTACATTAGTATCTATTAGAGGCATATGCATCCACTATTTTCAAAAGTTCGAGGCGTATTTCTATGAACGTTTTACAAATGATAGTGTTGGTTGAGATGAAAGTAAATTACTATTATCCTTTGCTGCAGATAACCAAATGATATATTTCCCTTTTCGTTGTACAGTAATTGAAATAAAATGTCTAAAGTATTGAATTTTTAAGTGAATAACAACTTAAATAGTAAAACACTAAGTCTTGTGTTTCAGAGAAATAAGGCTGAATTGAGCCACAATAAATGGTAGAAATTGGTATCAATGTGTTTAGAACTTTTTATTTCTAGGTAGACTTGTATGTCCTTGTTGTGGCCTCATCTACACTTGGTGCACTGTGAGCAACACACATTACTTGATGCTTTCAAATTGAAAACAGAGAATGATTATTGATAGAGCATAGAAGAAGATCAGTTGAAACTTACTATACAATCCGTTATAAAACTAGTTCCGTATGTCATAACTACGAGTATCTGAAACTTCTTTCGTTTCGTTTCATCGATGATAAAATCAAAGAAGAAATAAATTCCTTGATAAATTTCAAGAGTCAACTTTCATACTGATTCAACTAGAGATTTGCTTGCGTTTGTCATCCAGTCTGATTTCTCCTACTTCTCTTGTGTTATGCCTTAATCATTTCAGTCAGTTGTACAAGATATAGAATTTTCATACTTAAAACATATAAACGCAGAATGTGATATAAAAAGGGAATTTATTAATGATAATTAATGTCATCCTGATACAACTTGAATTCAACATGCCCTATTCATCAGAACGAGTAGACAGCCGTCTTTTGACATAGAAAACTCATTTCCCCATTTTTGGCAGTATTCTAAACTGGATCAGAAGAAGTTCCTCATTGCTTTAGGGTTTTCTCATTAGATCTTAATAAACACCCACTAAGCATACAGGACTTACGTACAGTGTAGACAGAGGAGTATACTCATCATTTGAAGAGAACACAATTTTCCCTTTTACAAGCATATCATTATTAAACTCGTGTCAAGTTTTAATTTGATACACATTTTCGCTTCGATATGTGCACTAATGGAATACCTTATATATCGTAAACAATCCCTTGAGGTGTCGCAAAAATGATAAAAGACTTAATGTTATGAAACAATGGGCAAACAAGTCATACATTTAGAGAGAGGATGGAGTAAGCCTTTGTGTGCTTCTCTCAAAAAGCGCCACGTATACAAGAAATCCAGTTGAGGAAAACTGGTCAGCCCAAACAACCCTTTTATCAGGTGGAACATTTCGATTATTTGCCAACATCACAGAGCTGCTTAAAAGATTGAACGATTGATTGTAATTGTTTAAGGCCGAGTCGTCAATATTTCTGCCAATACCGCAGAAATATGTAAAAGTACTGATATTATAAGTGAGCAAGAACTTTAATATTAAAAATTTAAAATACTTGTGAGTTCAGAGAAATAAGACCGAATGAGCCTTAATATGTAATAGGAAATAATACCAATGGATTTAGATCTTTATATTTCTATGTAAACTTGTATATCTTTTTTGCGTCCTTAGGCCATCATTAAAAAGTTTTTTGTTTGATGTACTCCGACTCACATTTTACATGGTGGGTAGGTAGGAAGGTTTTTTTTTGTTTTTTTGTTTGTTTTTTTTAAATTTCTTACAAATTTATGATCGTCATAAAAATCACAGACTTAAAAATTTATTGATGGTTGCATTATACACAGGACAACTAAGACTAAATATTTATTGCTATAAAACATGCAATGTAAAGCGTCATAGAAAAATGATAAACCTTAACTTTTAAAATGATATTCATTAATTTTCTCAAAAAATAAATTTAAATCTAAAGTACTGAAAAAAGTGAATGGGTATGGGTGATATTGACAGATCGGTCAGAGTACATCAAACAAATCATTTTTTTATTGTTGACCTTATCTAGACTTGGTGAACTGTGAGTTAGGGACCAGGCGAAATTTATCACAATGATGGGACCGGTACAAAACAAAATTCTCATTAAAAAAAATATGTCCCATGGCATTCGTATTAAAAAATTATATGTCCCATGCCTTACTGTCCCATGGTTTCATCTTGATATTAGTGAGATTATTGGAACAAAAATAACAAAAAGTACAATGTTAACAATTAGGAGTCTTTCAGCTTATAGATATTTCAAACATCGATGAAAGTTTTTTGTTTGTTCATATTCATAACTCTTATTAACATTGTTTGTAACTTTCTTATTTTTTCCATTAATTTGAAGAATTATGTTGCTATTTGTATCCTTCGTTTGACTTTAAAAGATATGACTTTTTAAAAGATTTTTTTTTGGAAAAAATAATAATTCTATATATAATGAATGTGTCTCATGAGTTAGGTAACTCATTAAAAAAAAAACTGTGTCCCATGGGTACTTAACGCTAAAAATGTTTTTGTCCCATGGTTTCCCCATCATTGTGATAAATTTTTCTTTGTCCTTTACACACATTACATGATGCTTTAAAACTGAAAATACCGTAGAGCGCTCGCTCCGTGATCGGAAGGTCGTGAGTTCGAATTTCGGCCGCGACTGACCTAAGTCGATAAAAAATGGGTAGCAACTGTTCCTTTGCCATGCGCTCGGCACTTTGAAGTGAAAGTTGCGGGTTCTTCGGATGAGACCTTAAAAACAGAGGCCCCGTGTCACGGCAGCCGTTGGCACGATAAAGATCCCTCAGTGTTCAATGACCCTGAATGCCGATTAAAGGTCAAAATTTGAAGCCCTTCACCGGTATATGGTGACGTCTCTATATGAGCGAAAAATCCTCGAATGGCACGTAAAACAACATACATACAACCAATCAATCATATTGAAAACAGAAATTGAATTATTGATAATCCATAGAAGATGATTGTGTTGAAACTTACTATATATTCCATTATAAAAGTAATTATATATGATACAACTATCAAAAACCATTTTATTTTCATTTCGCCAATGATAAAATTAAAAAAAATCCTTGATATTTTAAGAATTACATGGAATTTTTGTATTATTTCAAATGGAGCCTCTGTCTGCATTTTTTATCCCTTCTATTTTCTCCTATCTGTATCTAAACCATTTCTGTCAGTTGCACAAGATACAGAATTTTCATATTAAAATAAAAGCAGAGTGTGATATAAAAAGGGAATTTATTAATATTGTCACCCTCATAGAAGTTAAATTTGACATGAACTATTCATTTAGAACAAGTAGACAACCGTCCTTTGAAATACAAATGCAGAACTCATTTCCTTTTTTTGGCAGCTAATATTATAAACTAAATCAGACGTCCTTTCTTGTTTTTAAGGGGTTTGTCATAAGATCTAGATAAACATCCACTAGGAGTAAATGCTGCAGCACTTATGTACAGTGTAGACAGATAGTATTAAGGAAGTATGCTAATCATTTGAGGACAACACACACTTAATTCTCCCTCTTACAACCATATCATTATTAAACTCGTCATTTATTATATTCTATTTGATATCACATTATGTGCATACACTTGTACAGTGGAATATATTACTGGTATACTGTAAACGACCTTCATTTCTAGCAATTCTATGATGTTGGCAAAAGTCGAAATGCTCCACCAGATAAAGAGGGTTATTTTGACTGACTAGTTTTCCTCATCATTTATTTCTTATATACGTAGCGCTTTATGAGAGAAGCACTCCATCCTCCCTCTCTTAACGTATGACTTGTTTGCATATATATTGTTTCGTTACTTTGAGTTTGTTTTTATTATTTTTGTCACGACAAGTAATTATCAGCTCTTCCTTTCTACAATTTCCCCCAAAAGTGAGAACCATACTCCCAATATATCTTTGTGTCAGGTACAAAATGATTTGGAAATAAATAAAGAGTATTTCTGGTATAATTTTATCAAGGGGCGTCTAATTTGATTGCTTATGAACATGAAATAATCAGGAAGTCTAAAAACAAGTTAATAGTTACATTCACCGGTTCCGTATCTGTTGTAAAGGAAGTGAATTTTAAAATAGAGTTAGTTATTGCATGTATTAAGAGCAAATGTTTCTTGACTATTTTAAAATTGCATAAATAATTTTATGAACAACACACGAATACACCTGTTAGGTGCCTGGTAGATGTGAGGTTGACTAATTTATTAATAATGGGTGTTTGAGAAATGAGCTCAACAAGTTTTGTAACCGCGAACATCAGATGAAGTACGGTGCTGTTATAGCTTGCTTTTTTCTAAGATTTTTTAAATAAAATTTCAAACAATTTATATCTTTGTTATTTTTGAGGATCTCTCTCTCTATAAAATTATGTTGCTCAGAAGTGGCCTCAAGATATACTATGAGGTCTTTAAAATGCACACACGCTAACCACAGTAAGTTACCTAAAGAAATGAACGTTTTGTTAAAAAAGGCCTGTAACAGTTTTTCGTATATCATATCTAAAACCATAGTTTGAGCATTTTCTATAGGATGTATCTGATTAATTTGCTCTTGATGTTAAGAGTACACTGTCACAGCCTTTAAAGTGCACACTGTCATTAATCATTTTCAGCCTAATACTAATACACTTTGGATAAAAGTATTATTTTGTAATATTTTGCAATCAATCAGTTATACATAATTACAAATATACCAATTGTAGAAAATATAGTGTAAGGGGCCCACTCCTACATTTTGTATCAATACGTGAACACTTAAACATATCCCATACAAGTGAAACGAACTAATCTGTCAAGATTTCCTCCTTATGGTAATTGTACGTCTAGCAAATGAAAATGCATTGTTATGAAAATAAATGAAAATTTGGTTTATTTATTCTTCCTTTTAGACACATAATTATAATTAAATGGTTTTTATTTTATGTGGATCAGAGTCTATATGCAATAAACTTACGGTATTCCATGTCGAAAAATTAAATACATTTTTACAAATCTAAATACAATTATACAGATAAATACAAGACTTTATAAAAAAAATTTTTACAACTCTAAATACAAGTGTACAGAGAAATACAAGTCTATACATGCAAAGAAAAAAAGATCAATTAATCATTAAAAGAAATGCTCTTCAATTTCTCGAGTTTATTAGGGTATATGTTTGAACATCTCGTTGATAAAGATGATCACGTGGTATTATCTTGCTGTTCCTGTTTTGGTGGCGCCTTTTTAGAGAAATCCACGAACGTGTATTCTGTTCTCTCTTCGTCTCCGTGTATTATCGGTTTCCCTTTTGTGTCTGAACTTTGGGGCTTTTTTGCAAACTCAACATCTATGTAAACTAAACCATCCTGATTCTGCAAAAAATAAAAGATAATGTTCAATATATTTAAGCTGTGATATTTTAAGAATAACTGCTGATCACAGAAAAATGAAGTGGATTGTTCTGTGGGAAATGCAGAGTCAAAAGGGAAATACAGTAAACATGTCTAATCCGGACACCACTGGTTCCAAAGAAATTGGCCGGATTAGGCAGCATACCGGATTAGACAACATTTTAAACAATTCACTTAAAGAGACAAAGTTTAAAATCGTATTAGGCAAGATTTCGGAATACAGAACAACTGGACTACACAAGTGTCACTGTAACTTGGTTTCAGAAAGGATAAAAACTTCTAGAATATATACCCCCATGATTTTCTTTAGATAAGGAGGAATCTTTGCAGAAACACAAGGCCAAAATCCCTTTTTTCTAATATATTATTGCCAAATAGAAAATCAGGATTGTGTTAATCTCAAGAATTTTATCTCAATTACATAAGGAATGGATCCAGCTGAAGAATAAGGGTCGGAGGGATCTTTTTGAATCAGTGATGCCCTATGGGACTAAATTTTCACGATACCGTAAAATGTACATGTATAATGGGGTGACTACTCTGAATCGATATCTCCTGACATTATGAAATTTTGGAAGTATAACCCTCATATCAAAGTCAACGATTTTCTCCCCGTTGTTGTACCTCACTTTTCCTGCTTGTGGGATTGAGTTTTTACTATGCGTTATCCATTTCCTAAGGAATCCAAACCGACCATTTTATTAGCACTTTAAATCGATCGGTTTGCAAAGAAACTTTTGAGACGTATTGTCTTAATCTCTCTAAACTAAAACTTCTGATACTACTTGCTATTGGCACCATACCGTTGTACGTGAATCGTCGTTCCTGTTAGATGCTTCTGCCTCTTCTTTCTTTCCTTGCAACTCCTTTTCTCCATTCTTTTTCTTTTCTTCTTTCTTTGAATCCGTTTTGTTATGTATATTGGGCTTTTTTATCACTTCTGAATACATGGCTTCGTTGTCATCTAATTAAGAAAAAGAGTATACTTATTGAACATATTTATTTTCTTAATTACTGGTGGAAGCATTTTCCTACAGCAAATATAGTGGTTTAATCTCTCTGCATTTATCAAAACGTTAAAAAGGATAAGGGGTTGCTCTGACTCAAACTTAAGGAAAACTAAATTACATAGAACATGGACTTATTTTTAAACTTTAGATTAAGTATGCTAACACATTCTAGAAATCATTTTTAAGTTTCAAAATAAAAAAAAAACTGGAAAAAACATGATAAATTTAGCATGGTTAGAGAGAGAGAGAGAACCATTTTTATCCTTGATGGCATCACCCTCTGCTTTGTCAACTTGTTGACTGTTCTTCATCAAGACACTCTTGTCAACAGCAGCGTAAACAACTACATCCACTGGAGTATTATCCTGCACTGTGAATATAAAATATTGGAATTGGAAATGTAAAATAAAAACAGACAAATAGATTTTAATATTTTACAACTTTTATAATCAGGCCCAGAGTAGTACTCAACGCTCCATACAATAATATGAACAATGAAATGGCGTTTATTGTATTGCCATGTTGCTGTTCCACAGTTACTGTCCCGAGAACTGATTCCTTAATGAAAAATTGTAACTTTCTGGATAAACCAAGAAACATTAACTATACGACAAAATTGTGGTCCTTTGATGCATGGGTATATGAGGGTAGACAATACTGTATAGGTATAGGAATTAACGTATTCAATATTCAATGATTGGGCATGGCGTGGTTGGTGTAGCCATGAGTTAGTGCTACAGATATCCGCTCCCTGCATTGTTTTATTAATGATTTATTTACGCTTAGCGGTATTCATGAATTGGCGCATCGTTGTTCGCTCCAAAGCCGCTAAAATATGAAGTCAGCTTTTTAAGGACGACGGACCTAATTCGAAATTTCGAGCCACTGCGCAGAAAACCGCGCATATGCCTTGAATCAGATTGACTTAATTATGTATTGCAAAAGATAAAAAATATACATTTTTAATTCTTTTAAAGATATTCAAACGTTTTAATATGGCAAATATTTTGATATATATCCATTTGTTAATTTTATAAATTAATGATTTATTTGGCCAAGGTAACTTCATTGAAAATTTCACCCAAAACGTGCCCTACACCTGTGTTTAACATGCCCCTCTGAAAAATCTAAGCCGATGACCTATTTATTTTTTGGCGTAATTTGCTGGTAAATTGTCTAGTTAACATTGTCCTTTAATATGAATAAAAATTCTATTACAGAATTTTTTTTCAATGATTTCTCTTATACCCTACACTGGCAATTTCCCATTACTTCCAACAGTAATTATCAATTTCCAAAGCCAACTTTTGAGACGCTCCCCATTAAAAATCTACATCGATTACCATATGATTCTTTTTATTGATTTTAACTCACCAAAAGTCACTTTACCTCTTATTAATATTTGAATAAAAAATCTATTGCAGAAATGAATTAGGTCCGTCGTCGTTAAAGTACACATAAAGTATATTCAGATTTTCATTAACGTAGGATGGGCAAAGTTTTGATAAATCTAATTGGGCCTATATGTTTATAACCGGACCCTTATTATGAAGTGTCTTTATTCCTTTATCTGTCTGCTTACATCCACTTAGTCGTTCATCACTGTTACTTTTCTTCGGAGGTGACTTTTTTCTTTTACAATACAACTTCATCGCCACTGTTAGAATCACAACGAGGACAAACACAGCCGCGGAAGCTCCGATCACAATCATCATTGTAGTATCCATGAGCAGGGAAGATGGGGAAGACCGGGCTATCAATAAATTTATCAATCATTAAAATTAGTCAGCTTAGAATGTATGAAGTTTTTTTTTTTTAAATACATACAATACCAAGTTACTACATAACTATAAAGTTTACCAGAGTCAACTTTACTGTACTTTACTACAGTAAATCAGTTCCAGAAAGAACGGGAGCGCTTTTAATTGGCATTCGGCAGGAATCTGGGCGAACTTGAAAAGTGAAAAATTCACACGAAATTTTAGCAATCTTTTGATCATTTGGGTTCCTGAGAAATAGGAAAGGGAAATATTTTCCCGAAATTGTATTTTGATTTGGTAAAAAATAACTTGAAAATAGGCTAGATGATTCATTTGGTACAAATTGGCACATTTTTAACACGTTTTTCTAAAAATTTGCTATCTCTCCATGATTTTCAAACTTTATTTGTATGCATTATAATTCAAAGAAACAAACATTCATTTGTAAAAAAATGGAGAGAAAACCCAGAGACCATCAAAAATGAACTTTTTCCAAAAAAATTCCAATGTATAAATGCGGTGCTTCATTGTCGTTTTAAAAGCCAATTTGTGTGTGTAGCGATGATAGCTCAGTAATATGTGTGACCTGTCCATTGCAATGGAGTCAAAAATTTTTGGTTCGATCCTCGCATGGAGCGTTAATATTTTTTTTAATGCAAACAGACAATTCTTTTGTCAGTTTAATTTTTTTGTACTTATTTATTTTAAAATGGATAAATTCTGGTTCTGTTGCATCGAGAGCGAAAGCAATTCTTCTAACCTACAAATACTTTAATATATACTTGTACATTCTATTGGAATTCCTATGGGTACCAATTGCGCCCCGTTATTAGCAGACCTTTTTTGCATTCATATGAAGCAGAATTACATTCTATTGGAATTCCTATGGGTACCAATTGCGCCCCGTTATTAGCAGACCTTTTTTTGTATTCATATGAAGCAGAACTTGTCCAAAATCTTGTACGTGAAAAGAAGAAAACACTTGCTGTGGCCTTCAACTCCACATTTAGATATATCGACGACGTATTGTCAATTAACAATGGCTATTTTCATTCTTATGTCGATACGATATATCCTGGTGAACTTGAGATAAAAGATACCACAGAGTCTAACACATCTGTTTCATATTTGGATATTTTACTTGAAAAAGACGTTAATGGTAATCTAACAACCAAGCTTTATGATAAACGTGATGACTTTAACTTTTCAATCGTCAACTTCCCTTACTTATGCGGCAATATACCTTCATCACCTGCATACGGGGTATATATATCTCTCAGTTGATTCGATACGCAAGAGCATGCTCTACGTATGTACAATTTCTAAAACGAGGTAAATTATTGACAAATAAGTTGATGAAACAAGAATATCAGCTGTCTCGTTTCAAGTCATCATTTCGTAAGTTCTATGGTCGATACAATGACCTTGTCAGCAAATACAATTTATCATTGAGTCAAATGCTGACTGACGTTTTTCATACTAATTGTTAGGCCATTATTTACACACTGTATTGTCGAAGGATTTTTCCGTTATTTCCCGATCATGACAAGGAGCACACGGCGGGTGTGACCGGTCGGCAGGGGATGCTCACTCCTCCATGGCACCTGATCCCACCTCTGATGTTTGAAGGTCCGTGTTTGCTCTGCTCCTATTTTGTATTGTATAATGGACTTTTGAGCCTGAATACTGTTCGTTATCTCCATATATTTCATTGTACATGTAATTGCATTTAACTATACCCTTATTATCTTGTAGGTGTATATTATTTATGTGAAGCATTACTATCAATGTTAAAGTTTGATTATTAAGATAACCGGACTTAAATATTACAATTTGACATGCTACTTCAAACTGAATATAACATTTTCCTATGTGCTTAGCTTTGTATAAGCCTGTCCAGCTGTGGTCAGCCAACCAAATTGTGGACACTTTAACTATAAATGTTTCGTACACATGATTCCTGCAGATCACATGCCAAACACGCCCATCTTCTTTTCATTGCTCCAATTTCTTTTTTCGATGTAAATCAAAGGATAAAATGTAATTTTTAAAGATGAAGATTGCCAACAGTGATCAATCTCATAAACCAGTAAGCGAAACGAATCGTAATCAGGGCAAAAACACGGAGCCCTGGAAACATCCGAGGTTGGGTTAGGTGCCTAGCAGGAGTAAGCATCCCCCGTGGTCCCTTTGTATTATCAGGTATACGGACTGCTCCGTAGTCAAATTATAAGTATAAAAGCAATAGCCTTACAAATGGTATGAAACGTGTTTTGTTTATTTTAAATTTCAAATTCTTACTTTTCTTTTTGTACAATTTTTTAAGGAATGAATTTAATAGATACACATTTTGGACGGTATAAACTGGATTTGGGCAGTTTACGCTTTATAGACCGCGAAGCGGTTTATAAAAAAGCGTAAACTGTTTCAACCCAGTTTATACCGTATAAATTGGGTAGCTATTAAATTCATTCCTTATTATTTAATTTTCATTCATTTAGTGTAAGAAAAAAAGATGATTGTCCTTGAAAAATGACTTCAATTTGTACAAAATTAGAATGTTACGTCAGGCGGATCAGTACGTTTTTGACGCAAGTCATTGTGACGTAGGCAACCCATTTTATACAATATAAAGTAAATTTTTTATCAAATCAAATACAGCGTTACATCCAGAATTATTTGTATTTCTCCAAAATTTATCTTTATTGATATGTAATTTGGGAGACATTTTCATATCAATATCAACTAATAGTTCCATGTCATTATTTATGTGGTTTGTTAATGACTGTCTACAAAAATGTATCGGGTTTATCAATCTCACAGACGGCGAAGAGGATATACATGTATTTCTGTAGACAGTAAGTAGCAAAACAAATAATTATTTATTTTCTTGAGGCTCATAGCCAGAGAGATATAAACATAAGAAAGGCCTGTAGCAACGTTTATATAAAAGAGAGGGGCAGTCAGAAAAAAAACCCCCATAAACTGCGAAAACTCGGGAGGTTTAGATTTTTTTTTATTGCAATAACATGTTAAGCTTTCCACCATACTTCAACAAAAAAGTGTGTGTGTGTGTGTGGGGGGGGGGTGTTTAAAGTAATAGACTTTTATTAAAACAGTGGGAGTCCCCCTCCCGACCAGCGTAGTACAACAGGCTTGCAAGAAGTGATGATTAAGATGATTCAAAATAACATACATGTATTTTAATTAAGAATTTAAATGTCCCAACATATCGACTATCGAAATTATAATGTCTATCCAATTTCACACAGTCAAACTCTTCAAAATTATCAATCTTACCTTTTACCGTCATGTATTCTTGATAAATCTCTGCTGCACCTTTATTTACTTTAAATTATATGTTCTGTTCAGATTCTAATTTAAAACGTTTTTCCTCTCTTATTCGACGCTAGTATCACTTCTGCAATCACAACAAATCTGAAGTCATTTCTTCAAAAAGGTCGCTACTCTAATTTCAAAAGGAAAACATTATAGAAAGTGGTTTCCGTAATAAATGATTTCACATATCGAAATATAAACGCAACGCGTCGGCCATATTGCCAGATATTAATTCTGACCTGCCGGGCATAAAAAATATAGCCGACAGTCACCTTTCACGTTTAAGCTAAATTTCAATTCAAAGGAAAATAATGAAGTTTTACAGTAAATTTAAGTCCCAGAGTAAAGTTTCAAAGTAAGTCAATGTTTCATAGAGTTAAATCGATGTCTGGTAGCAATATTATGTTAATAAAGAACAAAGCACGATTTCAATAGAAATCTGATCTTGTATTTTACTTAAATATATGAATAAATAAAGTGATATGAGAAATTACAACTCATGCTTTCTGAATTGTTGAAATTCCATGCAGTAAGATCATACAAACAGTTTTGCTCACATGACCTACTAAATTCTAAATGTGACGTTATGAACTTTTGCATTTTCCCGCATTTTCTTAAAAAGTTACAGAAGATATCAATTTTCAGTGGAAATTTCAGCTAATATAGACCTCATGCATAGCCCACAAAGATTTTGGGAAATGTGATTTTTCAAAGAATTTTAATCATATCCGAAAATTAAAGTGGGTGTGGCTGTGGAACGACTGTGGATACTTTTTTAAAAAGGAGAATAACCCTTGAAAAGGGTCCTTTTGAGGCCTATTCTGATTAAAACTTAGAAATGTATCACATTAATGGTGTCTTATTTCCAGAACAGTCCTCCTTCATGCCGTATTTTTTCATGATTTATCAGAGTCATGTGCGCTACTCATATTTAAGCCAGTTTCAAAACTATTTGAAAAAATGTATAGGCCATAATAAAGCTAAAAACCGTACCTACTACTTAAGGGATGTTAAATAACTATTGGCAAAGAACGTCAGCTAAAACTTTAACTTAGCATTCAGAATGAAGCTGCACAAAATTATGTTTCTTCAGTAAAGCATGCTTATATTGACATTTTATGGGATACCATGATTTCATTTCAAAATCTTAATTTCCTTATATTCATGTGATAAGCGAATTTTCACCATTACCAAGACTGTCAATTATTGGGAGAAGGTTTTGCATAATGAAAGTAAAAGTTACTGTACCTTGTACTATGAACTGAACTTCAACAGGGCTTAAAGAACAATTGATTCTATTACAGCTCTCCAACTGGTACAGATACTCTTGTCCTGGAACTAAAGGTCCTAGGTCATAATATCCCATATTCATTTCACCAGGGTCTGTCAGATTTTGAACAAATGTCCAGCTGGATCCCTTTTTCTTTGACAAGATAAAAATTTGTTCTGGCCCTCCATTAAAGTTTGATACCCAAGTAAGACTGACATATCCACTAGCGTTAGAGTTCCAGGTAAAGTTCAAAGGCGGCTTAGGTAAATCTTGAAAAATAAAACTAAATTTTAATATTAAACAAATTCTTGGAACTAGAGGTACTGTGAGTAAGGAGCTCACAAAATGATACCCCAGTTCCGATGTCAGTATAAAGGCTAAATTAATATTTTGCTACGGGAAAGGCCATATATGTGTCCGATCAAAACATAAAATAGGATAAAAGGTGGGTACCTCCAATGTTATAGAAAGAATAGCAGTGTCCATGTTTTGATATGGAAAACCCCAAATATGTGTCACCTCAAAATGCCAATTAGAAGGTGCATAATGGAACTATATAATAAAGGGTTCTATGAACGTCTCATCAAATTTTATTCAGTAATGTAGGAGGGGTTGCGGAAGCTTAGAAATGTTAATGTAATAATATATATATATATATATATATAATATTAAATTATATTATATTATATTATATTATATTGGAAGTCAAATCGGTCAATATTTGATAATCGGTTACTCGGATGATTTTCCGATGGAGAACTCTGGTACTCGGTAAAAATGTAAAATAATATGTATTTAATTTTATTGACAATAGTTTGGCCCCGTTTAACACCATAGGTGTTTTTTTTATGTTTATGATGCATGTATTAAATTTATTTATCAAATAAACATAAGAAACATCAGTCAACACACCAATAATTACAAATGGTTTAATGATTGATTGTATATTTTTTACGTCTCATTCGAGAATTTATCACTCATATAGAGACGTCGCCATGTATACCGGTTAAGGGCTTCAAATTTTGACCTTTACTCGGCTCTCAGGGCCATTGAGCAGTGAGGGATCTTTATCGTGCCAACGCCTGCCGTGACACTGGGCCTCGGTTTTTAAGGTCTCATCCGAAGGACCCGCAACTTTCACTTCAAAGTGCCGAGCGCATGGCGAAGGTACAGTTGCTACCCATTTGTTATCGACTTAGGTCAGTCGCGGCCGAGATTCGAACTCACGACCTCCCGATCACGAAGAGAGCGCTCTACCGACTGAGCTACCGTGAACGGTACAAATGGTTTAAAATTCTCGTTTAGGAAGACGATTTTATCAGCGCAAGAGGAGGACAATCTGTTACACAGCTTTGTAGACTAGTGAAAGAGACTATCTTTAAAGGAACAGACGTTGTCGGGATCGCTAGGCGTATATTATAATTTAAAATGTTGGTTGTTTTCCCTATATACGATAAATTCATTTCGCACAGCCTACGTTTTACGTATTTTGAATTCTCAGTTATTTTAAAATATTTCTTCATTTTTGAATTTGAAAGAAGCGTTTCTATGTGTGTTCGATTTCGCCTCAATCAAAATGCTGTCATAAGACGGTATAAATACCCGCACGAAGGTGTTTGTCTCTAAATGCACTCACCTTCATATTTAAGTAACAATTGAAGAATTCACAATGGTTCTATAATTTACAAAAAAGTCTGTTAAAAGCCCCAGTCGCCTCCAAGGTTAAAAGCTAAATTCCAAAACCTTAATGGACATCTACAGGATATGATTGGGCTACTTTGATAAATGTTTTTTTTTTAATCATTTTTGACCTTAATGTACAGGGCATCGTCAATCACCGTCTAAAATATAGTTTGCAACTGCGTAAAAGAGTTTAGGGAACCAGATTTTTTGTAAATTTAGATTTTTGTCTTTTCCCGACACCCAATCACCGGCTTAGGTGAAAATTTAAATTCTGAAACCCATTTGCTACAGGACGCTCCCAATCAAATTTCAAAGAATAATTAGGCGAAGAATCTAGAGGAGTTCTGTGAACCATGTTTTTGTACAAAATTGAGAATTTTTAACCGCAATCGAGTCGTGTGATAATTGAAATTCTAAACTACAGGACACTCCCAATCATGTCCCATAATATGAATATGCTACTGCGAGAAATGTAAAAGGAGTTCATAAGCCAGGTTTTTGTAGAAAAAAACAACGTTTTTGACTCTAACTTGGCTCCTAGGGTAAAAATGATAATTCCAAAACCTTATCTACAAGACATTTCCAGTCATATTCAAAAAGATGAGTTGGGTACTTCAACAAGAGGCCCAAGGGCCTTAACGGTCACCTGAGTATAATACAACAATTTAGAAGTTAAATACACTGGTAGATGAAACTTTTTTGCCCTAAAGCAAGAGAGGTAGGAAGATCAGGATCAACAAAATAATTAGTCTAGTATTCCGTATCAACTCATAAATTAAGTTCTAATCTGTCCCCCACTTAACACTATCACCATGCAGACTATTAACAAACTATTAGTGCTTCTATACTTTTTTTAAACCCATATTAAGACCTCTAGCATTGACCTCTCTTATGGTCTTTGAAGAACTTTTAATAAGATAAGTTATTTTTGTCTCATTTTTATTTATCTATTACTTACAGGTCTACCTGATTATTAAAACTAAGAAAGTACTTTTTGAATTATATGATAAACATTCTTGCATAATTATCTTATTCTATTAACCTTTCAAATACATTATTAACAGTGATTAATTATCAAAGGTGAATGGAAAAGGGGAATAACTCCTCTCAGTAGAATACAAATAGAGCCTTGCCCAGGACCAGAATGCTTAGACAAATGGTCTAGATGTTCAAAAATCTGGTAGAAATATGCTTAATTATACCATTTAAACTTTTACTCAGTTTTCTTCCAATATGCCCAGAAGCAGAGAAGCCAATGCATTTTCACTACTACAGATTCAACAAAGCCTTACCCTAACACCAGAACCCAAGACCAAGGGTCAAGAAATTTACAAATTTGGAAGAGTTACCCTCATCATCATAACTATGGACTTCAAAGAATTAACACTTTTCCACTATATTATCAAAAGCCCCCCCCCCCCCCCTCGTTATGCCAGAACCCCTGACCACAAAATTCTGTTCGAAGCTCCCATTTTCATCATAGCTAAGCAATTTATTTATCAGCTCAACACTAAGGAGCAGACAGGATTAATTAATGATTAATTAATAGAATTAATGCTTTTTCACTATATAATCAATAGAGCCCCCCCCCCCTTCCTCAAGAACCCCAAAAACTGAGGCCATGTATTTAAAAATCATGGAAGAGGCATCTTTGCCTATCATAATCATGCACTTAGTTTGTTTAAATAATCTCCAGTAGAAGAGAAGAAGATTTTCAAAGAATTAATGCACTTTCACAATATGATCTATATAGCCCAACCCAGGGGCCAGAACCCCTGACCCTGGGGCCATGAATTTCATAATTTTGGAAGAGGCACTCTTGCTCATTATAACTATATACTTAGTTACTTTATTTAATACCCAGGAGCAGAGAAGAAGATTTTCAAAGAATTAATGCATTTTCACTATATAATCAATAGAGCCCCGCCCTAACACCAGAACCCCTGACCCTGGGGCCATGAATTTCACAATTTTGGTAGAGGGCTCAATGCTTATTACAATGATGCCAACAGTTTGACTGCTTGATGTCCTGGAGTAAAGAAGAAGATTTTTAAAGATTGCAATATTTTTGGTGGTTTTAGCCCCACCCCTCAGGCCCCCCCCGGGGGGGGGGGGGCAGGGACCATGAAATTCACAATTTTTGTTCCCCTTTACCCATAGATGCTATATGCCAAATTTTGGTTTCAGAGAAGAAGCTAAAAATGTTCAAATGTTAACACACGACGCACGAAGCACGCCGACGGACGAGAACGGATAGCAATAGGTCACCTGAGTGACTCAGGTGACCTAAAAATGTAAGATAAGTTCAAGGAACCAGGATTTTGTAGAAAAAAAAAGTGACCCCAATTGCCCCCCAGGGCAAAAATCGAAATTCAGAAACCTTATTGCACATTTACAGGACACTCTCAAGCATATTCCAAAATATGAATGGTGTGCTGCAAAAATGTACGAGGAGTTCAGGGAACCAGATTTTTGTGAAAAAAAAAAAATGTTTTTTTGACCCAAATTTGGCCCCAGGGTAAAAAGTAAAATTTTAAAAATACTTCCGCATACCTTCAAGGCACCATCAATCATATTCCGAAAAAGAGTTGGCTACTGCATAAAATCTAAGAGTACTTTGGGGAAGAAGATAGTATGACTGACGGATGGACAGACATACAGACGGATCAGTATAACACCAGTATACCCATACTTTCTTTAATTAGGAAATGCAGTATCATAATTTAAAGATAATAGATGAAATATGTGTAGATAACGAACAGTATTCGAGCTCAAAAGTCCATTAAACATTACAAAATAGGAGCAGAGCATACACGGACCTCTAAGACATCAGAGGTGCGATCAGGTGCTATGGAGGAGTGAACATCCCCTGCCGACCTGTCACACCCGCCGTGTGCTCCTTGAAATAACGGGAAAATCCGTTGACAATTCAATGTGTAAATAATGGCCTAGCAATTAGTATGAAAAAAGTCAGTCAGCATTTGACTTAATGATAGACCATAATAGACCATATTTAAACGACATCCATTGAAAACAAATCATAAGGCTATCCGAAAATTTGACACAGTGGGGGTATCAGGTGGTTGGTCACAGGTGATTACTGGTATTTACTGGTGTACGGGATGCTATTGAAATGGACAATGTATATATATTTAAGGTAGTACAAAACACCCATTAAATCTGTTTTAAGTAATTTCTTTAAAAAATACTTCAGAAAAAAGAATAATATAAAAGAATATATAAAAGAATAATGTCAATAATCAATGATTTTTGTAAGAAAAATAATAAGCTGTGGCAAGTGTTCGTCATTTTTTCTTTCAAAATTAGAGATATCCTATATATTGGTCACTTGGGAGCTACATTTTACAATGTGATCATGCTGTCTAAATGCGATATAATCTGTTATTAAATGCAGTGTAACTTTTGATCCATAAATAAATGAGGGTTGACATTTGGACATATATATATATATATATATATATATATATATATATATATATATATATATATATATATATATATATATATATATATATATATATATATATAAGGAGTCCCCATTCTTTATGTACAATAAAGGTCAAGGTCATATTAAGAGGTCAAAGGTCCAATATTGTGACGTCATCTACTGAATCTTTCACTTTTTTGCCATTGAAATTTTTTTTAATCGCCAAAATATCTGTAACCATTGGTTTAATTTTCCGTATATTGACACATTTTAATCTGTGATCCATTTCAATCAATCTTGATTTTTTGTAAAAATTGAATTATATATTTTCTCTAAAGAGAACATAAAGTGTAGCATATTTACATGTGAATTTTCAATTCCAGGGCTACGTATGTCCTAGTTTTACATCATATTTTTCTCAAATTTACCAGTATCAATATCTTTTACTCAATTTTAGTAACAAAAAGGTTGCCTTTATAAAAGGAATCACAAAGTTTGCAATAGATCAACTGATAATTTTTAAATAAGGCATATTCTCAAGTCGAATGTATGATTTCCCAATCTTCTTAGAGGGGTCTGATAGCTAGGCCATATTTCAAACTATGTGGGCAAAAAGTATGCGGTTGGATTTCTTTCATTTACTTATAAAGAGAGATTTTATATCCTAAACCAAAATATCAAAGTTTCAAAATAATTGAATTGTAGGAATATTTTGGCCTATTCATTTTTTTACTACCTTAAGCTTTATTGTTTGATAAATATATCTATACATCCGAGTAACCGAGTTTCGATTTTAGTATTCGTTACTCTGACATTTGATGGATTACCCGGTTTTTGGTTACTCGTTGATATCCTTTATATATATATATATATATATATATATATATATATATATATATATATATATATAGAGAGAGAGAGAGAGAGAGAGAGAGAGAGAGAGAGAGAGAGAGAGATCTTTTCAGTCAAGCTACCAAACTTTAATTAAGTATGGAAGATATATCTAAATTTAAGTATGTAAATCCAACCTTCGGCGTTGATTGCTATATTGACGATGACTGTTCCATTGTAAGTAACTGTGTAGTTTCCAAAACATCTCTGATCAGGAATAGGAATGGTACTGTTGATCCAGTGTTTGTAGATAACGTTATCACTTTTTGATACTGTATTTGTAATATTCAGATATCCAGGTCCCTGCCATGATATTCTTGAATGAAATGAGGACGGAAGAGGATTTGCAAGCACAGGCACTGTCACAAAAACCTTGACATTTTTTCCACTCATTGACCCATAGTTGGTCTTGAATGGCACAGACGTATCAAGTTGAGGGTCACCTAAAACATAATGTTATGTATAAAACAAGCTCACTGCCAGAAATCGTATAGGTACACTTTGAACAAATTTGTAATTTATAGGTATAAGCAGAATGCATGTTCATATATTCGAATATCTTCGATATTTATACGAGAAAGGAAAGAATAATAAAATAGAGATCTAGTTTAATCTACCTCGTAACATAGGACATTTTCATACATTTAATTCTGTAACAAAATACGCATGCATATCAAAAATAAAGCTTAATTTTACAGTGAAATGGCCGGACAAGCCATCTAACATTAAAGGTAGAGATATACATCACACATCTGCACATCACTTTTAAAATGAATTTTATTTGAATAACTAAAGCAAAAAGGATTCCATTTATAACCTAAAAATTACAATTATTGCTGAATATATAGCAAAAAATGAACATCGTTTACTTCTTAATCTTTCACAGACACTTGAAGAACTTACAGATGACATTCACAGTAAAATCCTTTATTTTCCTTTCAAATTGAGTTGAATTTCCTGTACATCTGTAGGTGCCCGTGTCAGAACATTGGACTTTTGTTATTGTGTAGTCCAGGCAGTTGCTATCTTCTGTATCAAAGACTTGACCATTTGAAACTTTGCTGAGAATGATTGTAGGGTTTGGATTTCCATCCACATGACAAGAAATAGGCAGATTTTCACCTTTTCTGATGTCTGATCGATTTTGACTGATGCCATTCAGAATTATTTTCGGTTTCGATAAATCTACAAAAAATTATGTTCTTCAAAAGGAGAAATAGTTGAATACAAATCGTTACGTGCATGGAACGTGTTTACTTAATTTTTGCCATATCGTGATTTGCGAATTAATCGCTTTTATGAAAAAGATTTATTTCATAGTGATACTATTTACACTAACACGCCATGGTATTTTTGTTTTCCTCAAAGTATGAGCAAAATAAAATAAAATTGTAAATTTAAATATCAAATATATTAAAAGGATTATAAGGAGGTGAATTAACAGATAATTTTATTGCAATTAACTAAAGCTACGATGAGAATTTTTTTTTAACTATACTGCAACATGCAACGGGGCCGAGCTGGCGTTTTGTGCTCTTGATTGGGAAAAAAAACCCAACTATGGTTAAAGCATCTGCCGTGAACAAATTTCTATGATCCTGTCACTCCACAGGTTCTATATCTCCTGGCACTTCCCCAACCTCAGGAGTTTGCCACCTCTGTTCTTACTAATCAACTGCCTTACTCATCAGGTCTTACGTTGTAGCTAATGGTATAACCATAAAGGTCCAATGTAACAAATTGTAATTTGTTTGCTCTATCATCAAAAAGTAAATCCCTTTTGGTGGTTCCAATATGCTAATAGACGCTATAATTAGTTTGTTCTCTGGATCGCACACCTGATTGACATCCATATTGTCTTTTGCATAATTGAATGTAGATTGAGCCTTCCATTTGTAATCCCTACCCCTCCAGATAAACAATCGACAAGGGATGTTTTAAACATAATTGATAATTATCTTTTACCGACAGTGTAAGAAGTTCTACTTCTTTTGTTTTTAAAGAAAGAAAATGGATCTCTTTGAGGTTTTACTCCTGAAGTATGAGATGTACACTATTACTTATCAGGTTTGTTACTGACTGTCGACAGAATACCTCAGGTTTTTTTTTTATTATTAATCCTTGCTACATTCAAGGGGCCCTACATGATCGGAGCAAATTTGATTTACTATAAAATTTAACTATAAGGCATCCTTTTTTCTATAGAAGAATTTTTTATGAAAAATTGAAGAATTTTTAATTAAAATATGCCTCCTAAAAACACATTTCTAAAACTGGATGCCATAGACTTATCAAATCTAATATCATACTACCTGAGGTTGTAGCATATCAAATATACACGTATTTTAATACTCTCTTTCATTATAAGAAATTGAAATAATCCTACTCATTCTGACCATTCAGAAAAAATATCAATACGTACACAGTATGTCCATGTTTATCGTTTTAGATTTTTGTACGGGATATGTAGAGTTCCAAATTGCAACACACTGGAACGATTCTGTGTCTTTGTCCACTCGTTGTTCTGAAAGATTTTTTCCGGCGAATTCAATATTTTGAAAGTCTACGCCAATTTTTTTTTGTTTCCACTGAATGATACATGGCGGGTTACAATCAGCTGAACAGCTGTACGGGCCAAATTTTTCGCCTTCA